>NW_027042917.1:0-600000 GCF_037950935.1 Myxozyma melibiosi
CATGCTCTGATACTGTGTAGAGTGCAACCTCACAGGATTGAACACAGTCCCTCCTCGCATTTGTCTTTGTCCTCCTCTCGAGTAGCCACACACTGCTCGCACCTCTCCTTATACTCGCCTCTGCACTACGCTTCTTCATCCTCGACGCGCCGACACTGCTTCTCTCACTCCCTGGTCCCTCGCTCGCACGCTTCTCCATTGTGCCTCTCAATAACCCCGGCACGACCCGCCCTTGCGCTTCCCAAATCGACGCCTTGCTCTCTCTCTCCACTCTTCCTTGACCTTGCCTCTCCTCCTCACGCTACCGCTCTTTATCCCTCGCTCACTTTTTTCGTTGTTGTCGTTGAACAACGCCGACACAACCCGCGCTTGCGCTTCCTCAACTTCTTCGATGCAGACCCTGTCTCTTCTCACGCTATCGTTCCCTTGTCCCTCGCTTGCTCCTCTCGCTCTCGCTCTCACAAAGCCAGCCCCACCGTGCGGAGTGTAACCTCACAGGACTGAGCACAGTCACTCGATTCGCCCAACACTCGCCTCCACCCCTACGCTTCACGGCTACGCCTTCGCTTCCACCCCGCCTCGACCGCTCGCCCTTATGCTTCCTCGGACTTGGCGCGCTCCCTGCCTCCTTTGACTCTCCCCCTTCCTTTCCTCTTGCGCTTCCGTTCCTCTACGTCTACGCTGCTGTTGTTAGTCTTGGTCCAAGTCGCATCACCGAGCCCGTCCCCAAACTCCCGGCTGGGTGAATCATCTGAGCGCGTTCAGCTACCTTCACCTGCTCTCTCCCGCTTTCTTGCCCCCCGTTCTTACGCTTCCCTTCGCTTCCCTATCTCACGCTTCCTCAATCTGGTTCTTTACTCTCACGCCGGACCCCACCTCTACTGGAGAGTATCATTTGTTTTGTTGCGCCTTTACTTTTGCTTCTGGATCTCGTCACCTGCTCTTGTGCTTACCCAGTACTAACGCTACCTTTCCTGACTCTTGCCTAGGCTTCCCCTCAACGCCTCAAGCTGCTGCTGATAATCGTCGCCACAGTCGCCCATACGCTGCCCCCAGCACTGCAGCTGCATTAAGATCGAGCCTGTTCTTGTTTTCACTGTCCCTGTCTACCAGATACTAGTCCGTTTCACTTCCTTGTCATATTTGAATAATAGCAAATATAATTATAATGATAATATACTCCCCAGTAGTGTAGGCGCGCTTGCCTTGCTGCTCGCTTTGTCCTTATAGAATCAAACCTTCCGTTGAAACCCCCACGGACTCGTCGGCCCACATCTATGCTGGCTACTCACTGGTCTTCTGTACTTCTGCTTGCCCAACGCTGGCTCTGCTCTACTCGGTCCCGTGTTGTTTGTCGCGCCTTCTCTTAGTTATCTGTTACCTGCCCTTGCGCTCACCTGTGTAGTATCTGTGCTTGGTTTTGCTGTCCGCGTTTGTGCTCTTCCATTTTCTTTCTCTCTGTCCTTGATTTTCTTCGTCGCTTGCTGCTATAGTGCTCAGAATTGCTGGTTGGGCGATGCAGTCTCCCAGCTACCGCCTGAGCCGCACTATCACGATCTTTGAGGCCTACTTGCGAGATCTCCCGGCCGAGTTTCAGTTCTTAGTAAGAGTCAACAATCTGCTTATGTAAATACTTTGGAGCGTATTAAAGGTTTGTAAAATAGCAGCTCGAGTCCACCACAATATTTTAGCATTGCTGCCTCCTCTTCATTTCCTACTTCCCCACGCTTTTCTTTATCTTTCTCAACTGCTGCCCTCACACTTCCTCGACGTTCACACGCTTCTCTCCCACTCTCATTCTCTCACTCTCCCTCTCCCTCTCACGCTTTCTACGCCTCCTTTGAGAAGAGTGCAACCTTACAAGACTCAACACACCCGCCGCCTTGCTCTCTGTCCTGCTCTTGCGCTTTCCCCACACCTTTCCGGTCTCCTCCTTACACTCCCATCTACGTCTGTGCCTCTTCGACTTCGACGCCGACACTGCTTCGCTCACTTCCCAACAACCTCTGCACGACCCGCCCTTGCGCTTCCTCAATCGCTTCGATGCCGACCCTGTCTCGTCACTCTCCCTCGACCTCGACCTTGCCTCTCCTCACGCTACCGCTCCCTTGACCTTCGCTTGCTTTACTCGCTCCTGCTCTTGCTCTCACTCTCCCCACGCCACCGTCCGGAGTGCAACCTCACTCACAGTACTGAACACGGTCACTCGCCTTTGTCTGCCCCGCCCTTGCGCTTACCCAACTCTCGCCTCTATACCTACGCTTCTATCCCCGTCTCACTCCACCCCCCTGACGCGCTCCCTGCCTTCTCTCACTCTCCTCCTTTCTTGCCTCTTACGCTTCCGTTCTCCGACGTCTACCGCCGTTGTCTGTCTCAGCTCACATCACTGAACCCATCCACAAACTCCGGCCGCGTCGCCCTGATCGCGCTTAACTACTTCATTGCACTCTCCCACCTTCTTTGCCCCTCGTTCTTACGCTTCCGTTCTCCTACCTCTCTTACGCTTCTTCAAACTGGCTCGTCGCTCTTACGCCAAACCCCACCTCTACGTGAGATTATATTTTGTTCTTTGTTTTGTCGCGCCTTTACTTTTGTTTCTGGGTCTCGTCCCTGCTCTTCTGCTCATCCAATACTAACGCTGCCTATCATTACTCTTGCCTACGCTTTCCCTCGACGCCTCAAACTGCTGATCATCATCATCATCATCATCATCATCATCATTTGCCACAGTCGCCCATACGCTCCCTCAGCACTGCAGCTGCGTTAAGATCGAGTCTGTTCTTGTTCTCACTGTCCCTGTCCCTGTCCCCTAGATACGAGTCCTTTTAACTTCCTTGTTATATTTCGGATAATAATAAATATAATGATATTGATGATATACATATACTCCCCAATAGCGTGGGCGAGCTTGCATTGCTACTCGATTTGCCTTTATAGAAACCTGCCTTTTATTTAAACCCCCACTGGCGCGTCGGCCTACTCCTGTGCTGGCTACTCACTCCTCTCCTGAAATTATGCTCAACGCTTGTGTGCTCCAACTACTCACTGATCTGCCGAATGCTTTCGCTTTCGAGGTACTCCTCATTCTTTCCATTGTTTCATGCTCGCTTGTCTTGCTCTTTGCTCTCGTCGCTGCTATTTGCCTACTTTTCATTCCACACACTTCACACTTTGTTCAAGGCCAGTTCCTCACACTACCCTTCCTTATCTCAGCGCTTGCACTTCCTGGCCTTCTCACTTCACTTCAACGTTCCGCGCCGATTCCCTGACCAGTCCTTTCAAGTGATCGTCATCTTTTTTACAGCCGCGTCCACGTGTGACTGGCTTTCACACAGTCTCAGACCAAGTGCGCGCACTCTCCCAACACAAGAGTATTCCGAACTCGTCAAACGCATAGAACTGAACGCTCTTCAACCGAGCCGCCTCAACGCCCAACTGCACTGCTTTGTTTTCTTTGTACTATATTTCTGTACCCGTGGTCTCCTTCTCTTACTGTTGTTTCATGTTTGGCTCTCTTTTGGTTCTATATTCTCTTCCTTGTTTGCGCTTCCTTGACGCTGATACTGACGCTGCCCACCTTGACTACCCCCCCAAAGCTCGTGTGCGCATTATTCAATCCTTACTGCGCTTACTACACGCTACGCAACAAAGCCCATCAAGCACGGTATCTTACCGTTACACTTAAGCGTCCTTGGTCCTGTCTGTCAACTACACGCTCTTTATAACGTCGCTGAGCTCCGGCTGTTATTTGCCTTGCAGATTTCCTTCCTCGCGTTTCACCTGTTCTCACTTGTTATTTGTCGCGCACTTACTTTTGTTTCTTGTCTTCTGTACATTTCGCTTACCCAACGCTGGCTCTGCTCTGCTCCCTTCCGTGTTATTTGTTGCGCATTCACCCTTGTCATATGTTTTCTGCCTTTAAGCTTACTCAGTGCGCTGATACTTCCTCTCCTTACTTTCGATTCTGTTCTGACGCTTCCAAGTCCGTCCAACTCCTCACGCTTTCTTGCTATTGACTGGTGAACTCTTCTTAGACGTGTCAGGCGCGTTCAATGGCACGCTCGTATTCTCAACCAAGCCTCCTACGCGCGCTACTTGGCCCCTCAGCTTTAACTTGTCCGTCGTTCCCTGCTGCTCAGAGTAAACCTCAACAGCCGGTCTCCGTAGGTTCGTCGAGCTCGCTCGTCAAAGTTTCCATGTCCTGTAGGCCGCTCTTACGCGTCGTCGACGTTGATGCTAATACTGCATTTCCTCTTCGCCTCACTTAAGCTCAAGGGTTAAGCTTAAGTGTTGTCTCCTCCCAGGCCCCTGTTCCCCTTAGTCTACGCTTTCGATCCTAATATCATAATATCAAACACAAACACAAACACAAACTCCCGGATGAGTCCCACATTACGAATCAAGTTGGAGACCACTTGCCACACCGCTTGGGCGCGTCAAGTAGTTTCTTCTGCTATTGGTTGCTAGTCGAGCTTCTGTTTCCGCTTGTTGTCCTCCGCCCTCGCGCTTGCCCGACGCCCGACGCCTTGCGACGCTTACCTACCTACGTTCACTCTGTGCTTACCTGACGCTTACCTTACATTACGTCTTCTTGCATTCGCTTCTACGCCTAAACCCTTCGGTGAGCGTTAGTTTCTACAAGCTGCTCCCCGCAGATTTCGAGAATAAAGAGAGTAGCAAAGCTTGATGATGATGATGATGATGATGATGATGATGATGATGATGGCGACGATGATGATGATGATTGATAAGGTAAATCATCTATGTCTTAAGTCCGTTGCAACAACCAAGTTATGATAGTAGTTGCAAAGCTTATGGGAGTGGTGTAACAATGTTTACCATAATAAGGTACAATGATATATATTCAATACAAAACAGCGATCATACAAATACCAAGAGCCTTCACATATACCTACGCCACGCCGACAGCAGATGATAGTGAGACCGACAGGATAATCGAGATACACAGACAGATGAAACAGATAAACAGGTGAGCGCGCGGGAAATTATAAGGATCAGACAGGTCGACAAAAGCCTTAGATGACGCTCATTGCAAGCATCCATGTGATGGTATCCTCCAAAGCCATTCCCATGATTACTACTCGTGACTTCCGCAGAATCGAGTCAGCTCGATGGGCAGCGTCTGTGATCTCCATCGCTAGAAGACAAGCATCGCCGTCGTTTCACTGGGCGGGCGCGGGTCTGCATCAATGATTCTTTCTCACACAAAAAAATAAAGAGTAATCCGAGCCGTTACTTAGCAGAGACCAATGATATAAGCAGTCGACGACGGCTGTACAGCAGGAACGACGGTGCAGACAGACAGTAACGTTAAGTTCGTTCCAGGATAGAATATGCTGCGGGAGGGGAACAGCTAAATGAACACATGTAAGTCAGTAAAGCTCAATAGAAGGAGCGAGTCATCATAGCAACGTTATACATACATTGGCCGTTATACAGCAAAGCCTCGAGATTCAGCGGCTGAAAAGCTTTCATAAAAGGCATAATCCTAGGCAGTTAAGAACAGAAACCCGGACTCGATCCTGCGGTTCATCCTTTGCCCCACTGGTTTCTAATGTTGCGTTTGCCAATATGAGAGACGAGGTTGTCGTACGCAGCGTTTGAGCGCTAAAAGAGCACCCTGTCGTATGAAATTTGTTGATGTTTTCTTTCCATTAGGACTCGTGGTCGTAGTGTCGTCGCGATCGCGGGGCGGGTGCCATTCGTTGCCGTCAAGCTCTCGTCCGTCAAGTTCTTTTGCAATGGTGACAGCGTGTGCATGTGCGTCAAATTCAGTCGGCTATCGTGCTTCGGGCACGCAGCATCATGTGGCAATGCACGAGAAGAACGTGTTTGCTTTTTGCCGACGGCCATTGTACGGAATAGGTGCACGGGGAGGGCAGTCATTGAGGTGAGGAAGTAGTCGGAGGTGAGAAAAGAAGGGAGGAGAGATAGAGTGGGAGCGAGCAAAACTTGAATGTCGGCTACTTGTGCCTCTCCTGTATTCAGCTGAGCTTTGTAGAAACGGCTGCAAATTCTTGAAGAAAGGATATGCTGCGACGAGACAGCTAGATGAACGAGGGACGGTCAGAGCCCAATAAAAGAAACAAAGGATCATAGAAGGGTTATACATACGCTGGCTGTTATACAGCGAAGCCTCGATGACCAGTGATCGCAGATCTCTACCAGAAGGCACAATCACAGAAAGCCAAAAACACAAACGCAGACTCGATCCTGCGGTTCATCCATTGCCTAGCTGATCCTTATCGTAGTTCTTGCCTATACGAGAGGCGAAATTGTCGTATGCGGCTTTTGAACGCATCATGTTTATGCGCGTCGGAAGAGGTCGGAAAAGAAGCATCATGTCGGTAATATGAAACTCATTGATGTGCTCCTTCCATTGTGATTGGCTGTTGTGGTGTTCGTCGCGATCGCAGGGTTGGTGACTTCCGCCGTCTCTCTCGGCGATCAGGTTGTTTTGCGATGAGGAGAACGAGTGCATGTGTGTCGGATTCGGTCGACTATCGGGCATGGGGCGAGCACAGCACCAATACACTTATGGCGCGGACGAGTCCGAAGAAGCAGAAACGAGGAATAAGCCTTTCGACTAATAGATAACGACGGCTCATATCTGACACCCTAACAAGTGATACATACAACATATGTTTTGGTCAGGGTTGCACAGTTTGTGGACAACGACAGTGGACAAGAGATCATAATGATGAAGACCCGAAGATAATTGAAATTGAGGTGGTTGGTTGTGGGAAAGGGTAAAAAATCTATTCTGCCCGCAGTTGCTTTTTGAACGGATTTATGCGCTTTGAGTCTATCGAATGCTGCTTTATATCAGCTGCTTCTATATGACTGTTGTGTACGTCGTTGCTGAATCATCCTACATCTATATGTTAGTATATATTATTTAACGTGGTGAATGTGACTCCTCTTGGAGCTGAATAGCGTTAGTTTGCAGTCATATGGAATCAATCATGTTGATTTACCCACGCCCACTTGTTTTGTTTACTCAAGCAGCAGCCAGAACTTGACACGTTACTAGATTATTCTATTGACAATTGCAGCCGCAGCATGAACTGTCTAAAGTTTTACCATCAATCTACGGTATACTCTTTTTCTGCCGCATCCGCTACTCCACAGATTTGAATATGGCGCAAAGAGGTGGCTATCATATCAAAACCTCATTGCTGTTGTAATTTAGTAACCACAAAGATGATCGCAGAAGAACGGGTTGACACTGCTGAATTCGTTTGTATTCTCCGCCAATTGACGGGCCATGACGCGTCAGAACGTCAGTCGAAAAATTGATAGGTCCGATAAGCATATCGATTAAGATAATCTATTCGTTTCCACGCTGTGGCTTAGGGTAAACTGGGTGGAGGAGCTCATCCATGAAATGAAGATGAACTTTGTCTCACCAGACTCTACTCCTTTGTATTAGTGACGGCGGCTTCTGATAAACTTCCTCGCTGTTCTATATAATAGGATAAGTATTATATTATAAAGTAAACGGGAGTTATACACCTATTGAGCTTAATAGCATGATGTCGATTTCTGGAGGAGGCTCGCTGTGGTCGGCAAGTCGCTATAACGCTTATTCCCATAGCCAGATCAAGCAAGCTTAACATGTACGTCCATATGCATCTTTTCAGCAACTCGTCGCAGCGCGCTAGAGACAATTTTCGTACTTTTCGGCATACAGTTGCGCTTCATGTTCCTATTGGCGAGTCGAATACTCAGCTCTGCGTGTTAAGTACATCTAGCGCGGGTGGCTGTCAAAAAGTTCAAAAAGTATGCTAGCAGCGCTCCCTGATAAGCAGCGTCCGGATGTTATTAGGCAGACTTCCGATGCCAAATCATCAGATCAAGTTAGTTTCAAGAGAAGGAAAGCTTAGTGAATCACTCCACAGTAGGCCCTTCCTTCCCTATATGATTTTATGCATTGCTTTGATGAAAAGAACGTATTTATTATTAAAGCCACAGCTAAGTTGAACACCATGAATAAAGAAACTCCAAGCTTTAGCCATTTTACTCCCGGCCCATGCCACTGGAACCCGTTTCCTCAAAGTTCTTCTTCTCATTCTCTTGCTTTGCGAGCAGTTTCCTCTCCTTCTGTAACTGCAAGCTGTAACGCACTGACGGCAACCCAAAACCTTTCTTGAATACCGACTTGATGTCCTCGAGAGTCATACCAGCAACCTCTGGATAGCACAGAATAACGCAGATATATCCGATGAAGTTCAGAGCAGCGTAAAATCCAAAGGTGCCGGATGGGGTTATGTTTTCCATCATCGACAGATAGGTAGACGAGACGACGATGTTGCTACCCCAACACGTCAATGTAAGCATCATGGTGCCGAGAGAACGAACCTCCATCGGGAAGAGCTCATTCCCGTGCCAAGGAACGTTGCCGAGTGCAGAAGCGTAAAATCCAATGAACAGAATGATACAGACAAGCACAAGGATACCGGCCCAGGTTAATCCCTCGTCGGTGACCTTGAGATCGTCGCTAATCGGAATAAAGTGAATCGCGACTGCTGCAACGACGAGAGAGACTGACGTTCCCCACATGGTGTAGATAAGGAATTTTCTGCGCCCAACCTGATCAAGGTATCGTAGTGCAGCAAGACCGAATGCAAAGTTGGCTGCCGTAACCACGATAGAGACGGCAATGGAGTTTTTGAAGCCACAAAGCGCAAACAAAGTAGGAGCATAGTAAATCAGGGTATTAGAACCCGCGAATTGCTGGATGCCCATAAGTCCGCAAGCGACCACCAGCGCAGCAAGGTTCGCAGGGTCCTTGTAAAGCAGTCGAAGCTGGTCCCTGAAGCTCAGCTCCGAAAGGCGCTCCTCGACTTTGAACTGGTGGTGGATATTGGCGACTTTTCTGGTGACGTCTTCGGCCGAAGCATGAATATAGATTTTTGCAGTGACTCGTTCAGCCTCGGCGATCATGTTTTTGCGGATCAAGTATCTCGGAGTCTCGGGAACGACGAAGCAAAAACCAAGTAAAATCAACGAAGGAACTGCGCCAACGCCAATCGAATATCTCCATCCATTGGACACATTCTCAAAGATGATGTTGAGAACATTAGCAAGGACCTGGCCAAGAGTGATCGCAAGAGCATCCAAAGTGACCATTCGGCCGCGAAGTTTTGCGGGTGAAATCTCGCCAATATAGATAGGGGCCACCATAGCGGCTTCACCAATCCCAAGACCAACGACGAGTCTGCCAACGGTCATCTGCGCGAGCGAGTATGAGCTTGCCTGGATCACACTTCCGGCGGTAAAGAAGATTGCGCCCAGACCAATGACAAATCGCCTTCCAAATCTGTCGAGCATGAGGCCTGCGCATAAAGCACCAATGAAGGCCCCTCCCGAAGTGATAGATGTAAGGAGCTCCTGCTGATTTGAAGAGAGGGTATGGCCGAGGTCGGTACCGACCATAAGCAGTACACCAGAGATGATAGAGAGATCGTAGCCAAAAAGCAGACCACCGACTGCGGCAGAGCCAGTGATAAGCCAGATGTAGATGCCTCCGTACTTGTCTTCGATGGGGTCCATGATCTCTTGGTCAGGACGAGTAGGCTCGAGGTCTTCGACGAAAGTCTCAGAAGTCTTCTCGGCCAAAGAGATGGCAGCGGGCGTCGACATTGTTGTGATGAGAAGGCAAGGCTGAGTGAGGACGGAGGGCTGGATCGGTAGGTGCGCGAGGAGGGTGGTGAGGGAAGTGAAGAGAGGGAGGGTCAGTAAAGAAGAAAGAAAAAGGGAAAGAGAAAAAGGAAGGAGGGGGGTATGACTGGGCTTATAAACTCACATAACAGGTGGGTACCATGTACAGATGGAGGAGGGGTATAGAAACTAAGGAACCCGAGGAAAATCAAAGAACGGGCTTGGTCGGAGGGGTAGCGGGGAGCGGCGACTACGCAGCCCATCGTCATGTAAACTATAAACTAACCGCGCTCGTTAAAACAGAGAACACCCCCATCGACAGCCGACTCTATCTTCGATCATCGGTAGACTCTTCGCTGCTTGACAATGGAGACCATAGCTGCCTAGAACCTTGTGATTAACCTGAAATATCAAACGACGCTTCAAAGCGATAGCACGGCAATCACCTTTCCTCTGCACCCGACTGTCCCATATATTATCTCCAGGGCTTCCGTCGGAATCAGAGATCGCACACAGCCGCTGGGCACCAGTAGGACCATCCGGCGGGAAAGCATGGCGATCGATCGAGCGTGGGAAGGAACCAAAACGGGGCATCCAGTAGCCGGCGCCTGTGTCTGGTGATTCTCCGTCTTTCTCCCAGCTGATGCTGGATCCGCAGTTAATTCTTTGCGATGTTAGGGTTTTGACTCTGTCTTCCCCGCATTTTTCGTCATGTCAACCTCCCCGCCGCTCGGAATCCGGGGAAATCGACGGCCAGTCGCGAATCGACGGCTATTCGCTTTGTATTCTAGATATATTATGTATAGTTGACCAACCACCAGACTATTTATCCACCAGGAAGCTACTGCGCATATAATTTGTCGGAAACCTCTTTGGTGTATTCCGGTGGATGTCTCTTTTAGTACAGCGGGGCACCTGAATATATGTGCGCCTCTGTCTTATGATCTTCATAACGATACTCCACTGTAATACCACATGGGTTTTGAAGCTCTACGCTGCATGTGAACGCTGATTCAAGTAACGGCGACTACTCTGTTGTTAAGCTCAATATACTTTGCACAGGCTTTCATCAGTGTCACTCTTCTCATATAGAGCTGCCCGTTGTGGCTCGAGTCCTTTCGTGGCGGTTTGACAATCCTATTGTCCTCAAGCAGTCTGCTCACACCAGCTACTAGACCGGCGTTACGTAATTTTGTCCTCTTCGAGAGTTGACTGCATCTGATTATGGTGAACTAAGATATGATTCAGCGCTGATCACTGATGAATGCAAAACAGATTAGTGGACTCGTGTAGGTCTAATATATTGAAGCGTCTGCTGGGTTATGTATGGATGGTCGTGAAGACAGAAGCAACAAAGGCATTGTTGTGCACTGCTATACTATTTTTATTTCCTCTACTGTTTTAAGCCATAACTGCCAATACATTGTGCACATAAATAATATTCATAGTAAAAAACACCAAGCTCCCAATTGCCGTTCATGCCTGACTCTCACTTTCCAACTCCTTCGCTTTTTCATTCGCTGCATCCATCGTTTGCTGACGCTCCTTGTTGGCAGCGTTGCGCTCCTTCTGAAGCTGCATACTATAAGTGACACTCTTTGGACCAAATCCACGACGGAAAACGCCCTTGATCTCCTCAAGAGTCAAGCCCGAGACCTCAGGATAACACAAAATCACAACGATCCAGCTGATGACATTGATACCGGCATAGAAACCAAATGTTCCAGAGGGAGTAAGCGTTTTCATCATCGAAAGATAAGTCGAGGATACAACGATGTTGCTTCCCCAGCATGTAAGAGTGACCATCATAGTTCCAAGAGAGCGGACCTCCATAGGGAAAAGCTCGTTTCCAAGCCATGCGATGTTGCCCAGAGCCGAAGAATAGAACGCGATAAACAAAATGATGCAGACCAAGACGACCACACCCGCCCATGTCATATCTGCGTTTGTGACAGTCAAATCAGAATTGATCGGAATGAAATGAATAGCGACGGCGGCGACGACAAGGGCAATTGGCATTCCCCACATGGTGTAGATGAGAAATCGGCGACGGCCAACTGCATCAAGATAACGAAGGGAGAAGAGACCGAAGAGGAAGTTCGCACCGGTGACAACGATAGAGACGGCGATGGCGTTCTTGAAGCCGCAGAGAGCAAAGAGGGTGGGTGCGTAGTAGATCAGCGTGTTTGAGCCGGCAAACTGCTGGATACCCATCAGACCACAGGCGACGAGGAGAGCAGCGACGTTGGCACTGTCATGGTAAAGAGTGTGCAGCTGCTGGCGGAGAGTCATGTCCAGCAATTCGGCCTCAAGCTCAAACTGTTGACGGATAAGTTCAGACTTTGTGGCAATCTCCTCTGCTGTAGCGTGGATGTAGATCTTGGCCGTGACGCGGTTGGCTTCCTCGATTCTGTTCTTTCGAATCAGATATCTTGGTGTCTCAGGAACGACGAAGCACAAGGCCAGGAGGGCCAGAGATGGAACAGCACCGATGCCGACTGAGTATCTCCATCCGTTGGTAACATGTTCAAAGGCAATGTTGAGAACGTTTGCAAACACCTGACCGAAGGTGATTGCGAGCGCGTCGATGGTAACCATGCGGCCTCGGATACGAGCAGGGGAGATCTCGGCGATGTAGATAGGAGCAACCATGGCAGCTTCACCAATTCCAAGGCCGACGACTAAGCGACCGACGGTCATCTGAGCAAGAGTGAATGAGCTCGCTTGAATGATACTGCCGGCGGTGAAGAAGATGGCGCCGAATCCGATGACAAATCGTCGTCCTTTGCGATCGAGAAGGTATCCAGCAATCAAAGCGCCGATAAAGGCGCCTCCAGAGGTGATAGAGGTCAAGAGCTCCTGGTTGTTGGACGACAGCGACTTGCCATCTAGATCGGTTCCAACCATGAGGAGCACTCCCGAGATAATTGCAAGATCGTATCCGAATAAAAGTCCTCCGACTGCAGCGCTGGTGGTAATAAGCCACATGAACGGACCACCAAACTTGTCTTCGATGGGGTCATAGATGGCTTCCTCGCTGGTGAGAACGCCGCGATCTTCGACAAAGTCATCGGCTGGTTTGTCTTCGGGGACGGCTTTGCGAATGGAAGGGACGGTGTCTTGGGATTTCTCTTGAGACTTCATGTTGGTTGGCGAAGGAGGAAGAGGAAGATAGGATGATTATGCGGGGAAGCGTAGTGTGGGGAAAGGGTAGAATGCAGGCTGATGTGGGGTGAGGCGAGGTGGGGCGAGCAAATTTAGATTCCGCCGGAGAAAAGTGCGACGAGAAGAAGTTATATGTGAGAAGGTCGAGATCAAGGTTCATGTCGGCGGTGCGGGGTTCCGGGGCAGGTCTGGAGAAGAAGACTAAGGTTGGAGGGTGGTCGATGGTTGTCTGGCCGCGTAGAAGAAGCGAGCAGAGCCTCCGACTACCGGCACGGAGCGTCGAGGGAGAGAGGTCAACAAAGCAGTAAGCCTCAGCACCCCGCATTTTTCTCCCCTGCGCACAGCCCATATTTAAATTTCGATTACGCTACGTCTGAGAATAGTTCATATTTGGAGAAGATAAGGGTGTGCTACAGTGTAATATAATGGCAACTCATTGCGATGGGTTGGATTGTATATGAATAGCTTGTTCAGCGATGAAAAGTAGGATTCGGAGGTCAGTCGGTCGATCGACATCCGCCGGCAAACTATGTTGCTTCCGGTGGGATGAATAATTAGGAAGTGCACAAGGTCATTTACTTGCTACATACAATGTGAATATTAAGGGGAACACAGGGCACCCCTCCACCCGGCAAGCCATAAAAATTAAATATTCCTGCGACTGCAGCGGAGCAGAGTGGCGACCAAGCAGCAGACGCTGGTCGAGCCTCGACGGCTTTGGGAAGGCGGCGGTGGTGAGGCCCGACGCCGCGAGGCTCCTGCTCCGCTGCTACCCCGCATATTATTGTGAGGACGGCCGAAAAGGTGTGCAAACCCTATTTCTACTATGACAAATTACGTAGCTGCTCTGCCTCTCACTGCCGGAACCCTCTCGAACGCCGCGTCTTTGTTTGAACAGCCCAAAGCCGAAGGCAAATCCGTCTATAACCCGCGCCGCACTCGAGCTCTCTATAGCCGTGAACGCACGGAAAATCGCTCAAATCTATGCAAGAGCATCTCGTTTCTTCGAGACTGCTCGGAAAGTAGGTATTTATTCAATAGTTTCTATTGTTTTTCATGCATATTCCACCGGAGAGTAGGGCCAAGTTTCTGGAGTAGATATTATTGCAAAGACCATATAATATTCTTTAAGGGGGGTTGGCTGGGTGTGCTTGCCGGTGGAAGTGCGCGCGGTCTTGGGTGCACGTGACCATGGCTTCTTCCGGGCGCGACAGTCTGTAGCACGCGAGCAGTCACGCAGAAGTACGCTGGTCAACTGATAGATTCACGACGCCTGCGACAGCCTACCGAAGGAGCGGTCTCTCACGGCTCTGGAAGGGCGGTTGATGTCGGTAGGTAAAAGTACTCTTCCGTGGGCGGTGACGTAGACTAAGAGACTCCCGGTAGGTCACCTGATGCACAATCTTATTATGCGAATAGTAACATGAACAATGCCGTCATCTTTGTGTAGGGTTTCCCCTTCATGAGCAACGCCGCCTTCACAAAGGGCTTCAGCCAAATCGCAGTTCCCCAGCTTAAAGGCTGCTTTCAGTCGGTAGCTGCCAGCAACCCGGCACCAATCCACCACTTACCCGATCTCCACCCTTCCCCACCTCAGCTCTCTCTTTGTCCTCGCCAGCGGAAGCGGTGCTAATAATGTACTTTCTTTGTTCAACTCCGGGTGCAGGGTGGGAGGGAGAGACGGATGTTGGTTGATTATTGATTGTCCATCAACGGTTCGCGAAACCGTGCTCGGCTCTTGAGGACGCAAGTCTGGCTGCGCCCACGTTGCTGCTCCTTCGCACTCTCAGCTTGCGAGGCGAAGTCGCTAATAGTATTAACCGACGTGAGCTAGTTTTACGCCCTCTCGGCTTGACCTCATAGTTTCTGTTCGCGTTGCAATATCTATATGTTTGCGTTATAATCTGTTCAACCGTATATCTTCTGTCCATCGCATACGATTCTACAATTTGCAGAACAGTGCTAGTCTACTCGTGTCTTATGATGCCTGAACAGCTATATTCACATAGATAAAGAGATGACCATACCACCAGTGTCTTGCTCTGACACTACAGTCATAGTCATCTCATCTTTTGCCACAGACGCCAGATACTCTTGGCGTCCTGATCAGTGGACAAGGACTGATCTTGGTCAGACGCGTCCAAGCTCGTAGATCGAAGATGGACGCGAGACGCGTGGAATTAGAATTTCCCGTGTCTCGCTCTCCAAGAAAATTACCACAATGAGCACTAATTACTACATTGGGAAATGGCGCGTGCCATACTATTTTTAGCCGTGCTATTACAAATGGGCGTATAATTGAGGGTAAGGGCGCAAAGCCGTGTCCTCCTCCATTCAGCCTTGCGCTACTCAAAACTCTACTCGTACGAGTTTTTCCATTCCTCCAGTTCTTGCTCGCAGATACGCTCTCGGTCCTTGTTCTGTCCCTCTTCCTTTCTTTATAATCCATCTCTCATCGATCCTAGTTTTATTCATCTCAGTCACATCTTCTTCCCTTCTCTGTGGCCTCGCAATCTTCACCTTCCTTTGTTCGTCGCTCGCCTAACTCTATCGCCCCGTTTTTCCGGCATGATTCTCCCGATCGCGACCATCCTCTTCTTCACCGCAACATGCGTACAGCGTGTTGCAGCAATCGACATAGACGTCACCGATACTGGTATGTATTTCTTTTTAATACTTCCTCTGCTCTGCCGCCGTCTGCATTGCCTCGCTTGCGTATATCTTGAGAACCCCGCAATCCCTTGTTACGCGTCGCGCTACTTACTCATTATCCCACCCTCATACTCACTCTCTATCTTTTCTCCAGACTCCATCATAAACGCCTGCTTTGTGTTTTCTCATGGACTCATGTCATATTACAACGGAAATACCTCCGATGGTACCGTGGGAAAATTCGTTTCTCCGTACTATTGGTGGGAAGCGGGCGGAGCTTGGGGCAGTCTCCTAGACTACTGGTGGTATACAGGTGATGAGACTTATAACGACCAACTTAGCGAAGCTATGCTTGCCAACGTTGGTCCCAACTGGGATTTCATGCCAAAATCTGAGGTTTCCACCGAAGGTAACGATGACCAGGCCTTCTGGGCCTTCGTATCGATGGCTGCTGCCGAGAGAAACTTCACAAACCCGCCAGATGGCTCTCCTCAGTGGCTCTCCCTCACACAGCTCGTCTTCGACTCCATGGCTGAACGCTGGGATACTGCCTACTGTGGTGGTGGACTTCGTTGGCAGATCTTCCAATTCAACAACGGTTATGACTACAAAAACACAATTTCCAACGCCGGCTTCTTCATGTTGGGCGCACGTCTGGCTCGCTACACAGGGAACGACTCTTATGCCGACTGGTCTGAGAAAGTCTGGGATTGGCTTGTGGACGTCGGCTTCTTGGACCTCGAGTACTACTACTTCTACGATGGCGCCAGCGTATCTGACAACTGTACCGAAATCAGCAAGTACCAATGGACCTACAACGCCGCAATCTTCCTAGCGGGTTCGGCCTACTTGTACAACTACACCGAAAGCGATGTCTGGAAAGAGCGTGTCTCTGGAATTTTGGCAAACGTCAACGTGTTCTTTGACTCCTCTGGTGTCATGTTCGAAGCCGCATGCGAACGTGTTCAGATGTGCAATACCGATCAACAGTCGTTCAAGGCATACTTTGCGCGCTTCCTCGGCCTTACTGTTCAGCTTGCCCCCTTCACTGCAGACACCATCATCGGTCTTTTGCAGTCAACAGTTACAAACGGTATCTCGCAGTCTTGTGTTGGCGGTTCGGACGGTGTAACTTGCGGAACCACTTGGTTGGAGGCTGGATGGGATAACACCTGGGGTCTTGGTCAACAAATGGGCGCTCTCGAGGTCACGCAGAATCTCTTGGCACTAGACAAACCTGCACCTTTCACGTCTGAGTCGGGTGGCTCTTCCCCTAATGTTAACTCAACAGGATATCCATCCTCTGTCTATGTCTATACAAACAACATCACGACCGCTGACCGTGCAGGCGCTGGAATTTTGACGACTATTGCTCTGATCATGATGCTTGGAATGGCTTGGATTCTAGCCAGTGGCTGATTCATCTGATTATCGAGCATTGTTGGGTTTTGAGTTTCTTCTTTCTGTTTATTTTTGGCGTATCTTTTGTACTTTTGTGTTTCGAGTGCTCTTGTGTTGTTCTAGCAGTTCTGAAGTACGTTGCGCGTCGCTGTATGATAACGCTTATTGATTGGGTATATATGAGGACTGTATGATTTTTTAGCAGTAATACGATAACAATTAGCTGCCATATTACAGTATTTATCTGATACTCAGCTGGGGCTGTGCATTAGAATATTACCGTGAGATTGAGGACGATACTCATTGTGAAGAGTTGAATGCACGTGATCTACATCACTCTTATGCGTACGACGACCTGATGCCAGCCGAAATGTAATGAACGAAAAAAATTATTCTCTCTCTGACCAGTGTATAATGATGCAAGACAGTAACCTCATAATGGACAGAATATCGTAAAAGGACTGGTTTGCTCATAATCTGATTGATAAAATCCCATTTTTGCTGGAGCGTTTAAGATTTGCGTGTGTTGCGGGCTAGGGCTTGCTTTCTCCCAACCGCCATCATACAAACTGCAAAAGAAAAAAATTTAGAAAAACAAGGCACCGTTTCTATTGCACTAGATTCTGCATTCTGTCCAGGTTGTATCGAACTTGATCAGTTTGTGCTTTAGTGGATAGTGTATTTTTTCTATACAGAAGTATTCTAGACTACTGCGGGCAAAATGGTTGGGTTGGCAGGTCCTCGAAATCGTCAAAAGATCGCCTTCGACCCGCAAAACACATCATGGTCCAGAGGTATGTGCCCAACTGCAGGATACAGCGTTTGGCTTACTACGAGATAACAGAAAGGTTCTTACTTATATTGATAATTTTAGACACCGATCGATTTGGCCATCGCCACCTTGAAAAAATGGGCTGGAAGCCTGGCGACGGACTAGGAAGCTCGGCTGCCAACCGTGCGATCACCACCCACGTCAAAATCACTCTCAAAGACGACACATTGGGCTTAGGTGCCAAGTCAGCTATTGCAAGTCAAGATGCAAACAACTGGGCTCCGGGTCTTGACTCGTTCCAGGCTTTGCTGAGCAGACTAAATGGCAGCGAACCTGCGCAAACTGAGACCACGACAGTGACTGAGACCGAGACCGAGACGATTTCTGAGAACGGCAAGATTACTATGTGGGAGTCGGAAACTAGAATAAGCCAGTCATACAACCGGATAGGTAAATGGGGGAACAGAGTCAAATTTGTCAAGGGCGAGCGTCTAGGTGCTACAATCACAGAGGAGCTTGTCGCGAAGACAAAGTCAGAGCGATCTGCAAAGGAAGAGAAAATTCCAGCTAGTGAGGACCGGTCGGGTTCAGCAAAGAAGTCCCGCAAACACAAGAGATCAAAGACTGATGGTGATTCAGCTGAGGATAACAAAAAGCACAAGAAGAGAAAACGGAAGCACTCGACCGATGAAGAAGAGAAAGAGGACGATACGAAAGTGCGGCATAAAGAGCACAAGAAGAGTAAGAAGTCTTCCGAGAAAAGCTCTAGCAAGAAGTCTTCGAAAACACACAGTCGTCCTGAATCCGACGAGTCAGTGACGAGCTTAACTGAGGGAATCGCCGAAACGTCAGTGGACGGATCGAAAGAGAAGCATAAGAAGAAGAAATCGAAGAAGAGTATAGAATCGGCGACCCAGGCGGCTCCGGAGCCAACTGATGTGGATATGACTGATGCTCCTTTAGCAGGAAAAAAGAGAAAGATGAAGGAGAAGAAGAGTAAGAGTGACAAGTCAGAGTCAAAGAAGAGCCGGAAGAAGGCTAAAACAGAGCATTAGATATCATTTGGAAGGGTATACATTTAGACTCATGTACTCTCTGTAATCTGAAAACAATTCTTATATAATCTATTCTGGATGCATGGTCCAATGGTAGCAAATAGAGTAAACCGATAATGCCAAAGCAATACATCGCTACTACATAATGCTGCATAATGTCTATTTATAAGAAGAGGCTACACAATATTCACACTTCTCAATCCCCGATAGAGTTCCTCTACTAGCGTCTCTCCGATCCCTGGCTCTTCAATCTCAGCCGCCTGGATAGCATTCCTAAGCTTCCTGACTACCGCGCGCGTCTTTTCTGTTCGTGAGCGTCGCTCTAGTTCATATAAAGCAGGTAGAATCAATCCCTGAAATACACCTACACTCTCCGATTCTTCAGATCCAGGGGTATGCAAAGAACGGCTGTCCGTATATACATCATCGTCGTCATATTTTGGGGTAGAGGGCGTCGCTAGAGGTTGCTGCGATGCTTGCCGGTGGTGAGCAGAGTCCATCACATGCTCCCTCATATCCTGTCTCACGAATCCGATCTCATCGTCGTCATCATCAGTGATAACCAGATCTTGTAAACCATGAGGGGTGTGCAGGATACGGGGAGATGACGAAGGCGTAAACAAATGCTCTTGAGATATGTGCGCCGGATGCTTTTGTCGAGACATTCCAGGTCCCTCGCGACTGTTCCGGTTAGAGCTTCTCGGATTAAAGTCAGTCTTGTCGCTCTCTCTATTCTCACTACTGTCCTGACCAGAGCCCATCATCACCGAGTTGTGAGTGGATGGCGCGTTGTTGAGGTCCAGCTGCGACAAGATTTTTTGATGCATATCGGGGGCTTCTGATGATGAAGCTACCCGGTGTTGAGACACCTGTCGCTTGTTTATCTGAAGCTCTTGAGCGGCCGACGATGCTTGCCTGCTTTTCAGGGTTCCAGAAGTATTCCGTTTCATCCGTATGGTGTTGAACTTTGCCTGGATAGTGTCATCGTTTGGTAGATTCCGAAGAGTCCCGCTCGGCTTGACCGTATCAAACTCCCATGCTGAGGCATCTGTCTTTCCAGTCATAAAGTTGCTGTCTGTGGCATCGACTTCATCAACCAAACTGCTTGGCTTGCGTTTGTTCTTCTCCCGAAGATAGTTTTCTTTTCTGTCAATCAATTCCAAAAGATGCGTGGTTTTCTTGGCGGAGCGAATAAACTTCATTTTCAAAAGCTCTTTTGCCGTCGGCCGCTAATTTTATTACGTCAGTAGATATTCCAGTTTGCATATATATGAGAGTAATGCGTACCTGGTTTGGGTCTTTTTGCAGACAGCACTCGACAAACTCTTTGAAGTTGCGAGAAAAGTCACCGTCAAGAGTTGGAGGAGCGTTCTTTGGAATGAGTAGTAAGACTGTCATTGGATGGATGCGCGACAATGGAGGTTCACCTTTCGCCAGTTCGATGGCGGTGATGCCTAGAGACCAGATATCTGCTTTGTAGTCGTAGCCATTCATCTTGATGACCTCGGGTGCCATCCAGAACTAGAAAGATGTTAAATACATAAAGCAATGCTTTGGTTTATCTAAAAATCTGGGTGTCCTACCGGAGTTCCGACAAACGTTCTCTTTTTCAAAGTGCTGGCAGTAAGCTGCCCACTGACGCCAAAATCGGCCAGTTTGATATCCCCATTGGCGGTCAAAAGAACGTTGGCGGCCTTAATATCTCTGTGAATATTTCGCTCGCTATGCAGGTACTCTAGACCTTTCAGAATCTCGCGCATGATGATTGCGATGTAGTCTTCAGAAATGGTGCCCGCCCGAAGCAGGTCGGCGCACGATCCGCCTCCGCAGTATTCCATGACTATCCAGAGATGCGCACCGTGAAGATAGCTGCCAAAGTACTGGGTCACATAGTGGGATCGCATCTGGCTCAGGATTTTTATCTCTTGGACAATATCGTCGACATCGTCGTCGGCCGATTCGAGATCGATCACTTTGATTGCCACGGGAGCTCCGGTCCTTCGATCAACGCTAGATTCGTCCAGGATGTTAGCAGGTGTCTGTGTTATTCTTCCTCAAGAATGCCTTCTCACGCTTTGTAAACATTGCCGAAGCTTCCGCCGCCTATGCGCTGCTGTTTGATGTAGAATTCATCGGGATCTATAGTTGCAGATGTCTGTGAGGACTGCGCAGGTGACGTCGCCCGTTGCATAGTTCGGCACAGCAGCAGCAGCAGTCAACAGAGACTCGTTATCTGATTAACAGAGCAAGAGGTGCAAATCGTGATGTGCGGGTGGATTCAAATGCCAGCGAGCGTACGGGTGGAAAAGAAGTAAATGAACAGCGAGGAGGTTGGCCCAACTGCAAATGGGTATGTAAACAAACGACGCGTGTTTAGAGTTTTCCTCGAACTTTAAAATTATACGTGGATGTTTTGCGGTCAGCCGCCTTCTCCCTGCATTCGCAAATGAATACGGGACTCATTTGGGGATTAGTTTGACAAAATATGTTCTAAATAAAGGAGACTGGCTGCGGAGGAGTCTGTGAGGAGTCTGCAGGGTGATATGGGGAATTCCTGATGATGCAGCACCTTGGCGCGTTTGTTTCTATATTTACAAAGGGAAGACGGCGCGACTATCTGTAAAGGAGGTAAATGAATGTATTGTGGACTATGTCGCAGCATTGCTGAACAGCTCAGCCATGCTTGATGATCTAGCTACACCAGCTAATCATCCTCAGCTTCAACCAGAACGGAGGCATTCTTCAACCCGGCTTCCTCGATAGTCTGATCCACCTGGTCGATGAGCTTTTTCCGATCGGTGCTGATGATCTGAAAGTACTTGCCGTTCATTTCTGGCACGTCACTCTTGACGTATTCAAAGATATAACGAACAGGATCGGTCAGGTTTAATCGTCGGATCTTTCTAGAACCGTCGCTTAGCCTGATCTGAACACGCGTAGTAGTTTTGGGGTCTGGAGCGGGCTCGTCACGCGCGACTGGCTGTATGGTTGCGAAAACATCTAAAGGATGATACCTATCAGTATTGCGTAGTACACCATGCGGTCGAAATAGTAGCATACCTTCGGAGGTTAGTGGCTCATCTTCGTCCATCTTTTCGTCCTCATCAAGATCAATGACTTCGATCTTGCGCTTGCCCTTGTCCCTAGCTGACGAAGCAGCGCTCGAAACGTCTTCCAGCGACTCATCTGCGCTCTCAGCAGCACTCACGCTAGACATCTCACTGGCAACTTCTGAATCGTCATCGCCTCGGCCCATAGACTGCTCAAGAGCGAGTCGGATCTGTTCTTCCTCTGACATATGGTCGAGGGGCTAGATGTGCAGGAAGGTCGGTTATTAGACGAAATCAAACAGAGGGAAGCTACAATACGCACCTTATGCTTAGAAACTTTGCCGATAGGATTCCGCGACCGGGGATCAAGACTGAATCTTTCGAGAAACTCATGGACAGCCGTGACCCAGTCCGCGGGTGAGCCAAGCTGATGCCAGGTCTTCATCTCTTCGCCTGTCCGGGGATCCAAAATTCCGACATAGGGAAAGGTTTGAGAAGGGTACAGCGCAAGAAAAGCCTGACCATCGTAAGCGTCTTTGTTGTACTGCATGAAGATGAAATTCGCTCTGACGGTCTCTTTGACTGCCTCATCGGACCAAAAGTCACGGTTTAGAACTTGGCAGTTGAAATCGGAAAGATCCTGGACGTTTACTAAGAGCCACTTCTTCTGCTCTCTACCCTTCTCTTTGGCCTAGTTATAAAAAAAGTCAGCTGAGATGCGTGAGAAGAGTAGAAAAAAGGACAACATACGGTATCTATGTCGTAAGTTGACATGATATCAAACGGCGGACGGAAAAGCTGTTCGAGTCGAGACTGCTTCTCGGTCAAATTCCGCGGATTCATCCCTGGCACTTGGTTAAACACGGAAGGTCTCATAGCTGTAGCAATATTTGTTAGCTGATCCTCGCGAAGCAATAAATCCGTTGCGGGCGCATACGTCGTGATGAACTAGGTATTGGTGGTGCGTAGTTGTAACCAAAGTCTTCGACTAACGTCTCTGTTCGGGGAGCAATCCGCTCTCTCACTTCAGGCTCTTGACGTTGATTCTCTTCGCGCTGTAGACGCTCGGCCAGCGCAGCATCGTCGTCACCATCCTATATTACGGATGTCAGTATTAGTCCACGGCTTCTAATCCGCCGCTGGCGCCCCTTCTCGCTCTTAAACAAGGCAAACGGAAAATTACCAAATCGATAGGCTCCTGCTGCGCAGAAGATTGAGCAGACGCTGATGGCGCCGAGTCCAAGGAAGCACCTCCGGACTCTAGGAAGAAGTTGATGGCGCGATCAAGGTCGCCGTCGCAGACAGCAAGGTATTGGGTCGCGCGCGTGGCGTCAGAGTCTGTGATAGCGCAGAAATTGGCAATCTTTTCTTCGTCGTCCATGGCTACGGTGTTGCTGTCGGCGAGTAACTGGTGAGTCTCTGAATGTGAAGAGAACAGCAGTCAGATGTGGAGGGAGCAGACGAGGAAGAGAAGAGAAGCAGGCGATGACGACAAGGTTACGGCTGAAGGGTTCACACTCGGCCTTTCTCTCACCCACCGAAATCCCGTGCGGCGCTGGTGTTGGCCCAACGTAAGCAGATCATTTCTAACAGCTTGTATGTCTATATTTTACAATAAAGCAGTTAAATAGTGGTGTATTACATAGATATGTTCATTGGAAAGACTGCATCAAAAGCACAGTCCGCTAAATGCTTCAACAAATACGTTCAAACTACACAGATTCATCACATTATTTCTTGCTCAAGTAAGCGCAAGAGCCCATATCCATAGGCTCGATCTTTCCTTCTTTCGGCATGATGTCAAAGTCAAAGATATCAGCCGGGATTCCGATAGTAGTGCAAGAGTTGGGGATGTCGACAATCGAAGCAATGTGAGCCTGGACAGGCGCAGCAGACAGGAGCAAGTAGATCTGCTCGCCGCTGTAGCCAAACTGCTTGAAGTACTCGATGAGCTGCAGACAGGCACCCCTGAAGGCAACGTGGGCATCAAGGAAGTGCTGCTTTCCGTCCTCGTCGACAGAGATACCCTCAAAGGTGAGGTATCGCGAGGGACCGTAGTGGGCCTCAACAGGTCCGGGAAGGAACATGGGGGTGTTCATGGCAAAGTCCTTGACACCGTTCTTGATGATCGAGCACTTGAACGTGATGACACCAGCCATCTCAATAGCACCGCAAAACGAGATCTCACCGTCACCCTGCGAGAAGTGGAGGTCACCAACGGAGAGACCGGCGCCCTTGACAAAGACGGGCAAGTAGGCCTTGGAACCACGGGACAGGTTCTTGATGTCGGCATTACCACCGTGCTCACGGGGAGGAATGGTACGAGCGCCTTCCTTAGCAACCTTGGCAAAGGCCTCAGGAGAGATCGACTGACCGGCGTAGACGCCATTCTCCAGAGGGAGACGAGCGACCTGGAGCTCAGACTTGATCTCGATGTGGTGGTCGTAGAGAGCCTTCTCACGTGTGTTCCACTTAGCCAAAAGCTCGGGCGAGGGCATAGTTCCCAGGATACCGGGGTGGATCAGACCAGGGAACTTGACATGGGGAATGTGGCGCGAAGTGGCAAAGATACCGTCGAAATCCCAGATAGCCTTGATGGCCTCGGGGTAGTACTTGTCGAGCAACGAAGGGCCAGCATCCTTGTCCAGGACACCGGTGTAGCCCCAGGGCTGCGAAGGGAACGGCTGGATGTCCTGGATCTCGACAACCAAGACATCACCGGGCTAGACAATCATAAGGCAGTCAGTCACTCGCATTCTCTACTCGAAATCGAAAAGAACAATGGCTAGAAGCTTACCTCGGCACCTTCAATGCCAATGGGGCCGGACAGGACGTGGACACCGTCGGTCTTGAGGTTGCGGATATCGTCGGCGCAGTCGTCGTTCTTGACCTGGCCTCCGGTCCAGTCGAAGCACTCGATGTGGAAGACCTCACCGGGCTTCGTCCAGGTGGCGAAGGGGATATCGGGGTGCCATCTGTTGTGGAAGCCGGGCTGCTCGGTGGCAGGCTTGCTGAAGTCGACCTTGATAGCGGTGGGAATAGGACCTGGGGAGGAGAAGGCAGGGTGTTAGCAGCACAGAAGAAGGAGAAAAGGACTCAATTGACCGCAACAGGACATACCGATAGGCATTGCGTTGCAGGATGATGCTGAAGACTAGCAGGAAGAGGGAGTTGTTCGATCTCGAGCGGAGAGGGGACGCAGTTCGGGGCCAATCACGGTCAGTGGGCTCCCCGGGATGCGACTTCCTGAAGAAGCAGGTGGTATCGGAGGTCGTGTAAGTGCATGCGCCGCATTCACGCGGCAGATTGCTGACAAATAGATGGTCTTGTACCGCCATATGCGCTTACGGGAGATTGGGAGATAACCAAAATCAAGGTTTTGCCAGCGATAGACCGCGAGTCCGACGCTGACTCTGCCCTGCCTCCGACCCGAGCCCGCTCTTCTCCTCTCTTCTGCTTCCCTTCCTCCTCCCCACCTGCCCGCACTCCTCCTTCTGCTCCACCAGCCTCTTCTCACTTCATCGCATTTACCTCTGTATTTCAAGATGGGAAAGACCGCAATCAGAACCGCCGTCAAGGCCGATCTCAACAAGCCCGCCTGGGAGCAACCCCAGCTCCACAACAGATGGCATCCCGATATTCCTTTCTCCGTAGGTTCCCCATTGTTCACTCGCTTCTTTCTGCTCAATTGACCTCAGCGCATGCTAACTTATCTTTTTTACTGTTCCTTAGGCCAAGATTCAGCCTGGCGAGGTCGTCAACGTCGAGTGCCTCGACTGGACCGGTGGTCAAATCGGCAACAACGACTCCGCCGATGATATCAAGTACTGCGACTTGTCCCGCATTCACTACCTCTCTGGCCCCATCGAGGTCGAGGGCGCTAAGGTATGTCTTTTATCAATTGCCTTTTCCACCTTT
Organism: Myxozyma melibiosi; assembly: GCF_037950935.1. NCBI lineage: Eukaryota > Fungi > Ascomycota > Lipomycetes > Lipomycetales > Lipomycetaceae > Myxozyma > Myxozyma melibiosi. The sequence continues at coordinate 25,698 of NW_027042917.1, forward strand.
TCTGTCTTTGTTGAGGCCCCAGCTATCAATTGAGTCTGTACTGATCTTTATCAGGCCGGTGATGTTCTCGTCGTCGAGATCCAGGATGTGCAGCCCTTCCCCGAGCAGCCGTGGGGTTACTGCGCCATCTTCGACAAGAACAACGGTGGTGGTTTCCTCGACTCCCACTTCCCTAACGCCGCTAAGGCTATCTGGGATTTCGAGGGTATCTTCTGCTCTTCTCGTCACATTCCTGGTGTTCGTTTCCCAGGTCTTATCCACCCTGGTATCATGGGCTGCATGCCCTCGCAGGAGCTCCTCGACACCTGGAACAAGCGTGAGGCTGAGCTCGTCGCTCACCACCACTCCATTGGCACCGAGCGCACCGTCGCTAACCTCCCCAACCCCAACTATGCTTTCGCCGGTGCTGGTGACGCTGAGGTTGCCGCCAAGGTTGCCAAGGAGGGTGCCCGTACCATCCCTCCCCGTGAGCACGGTGGTAACTGCGATATCAAGAACCTGTCGCGAGGCTCCAAGTCTTACCTCCCTGTCTACAAGGATGGTGCCGGTCTCTCGATCGGTGATCTCCACTTCTCGCAGGGTGACGGTGAGATCTCGTTCTGCGGTGCCATCGAGATGGCCGGAATCATCACCATCAAGTGCGAGATCATCAAGAACGGTATGGAGGACCTGAAGATGAACAACCCTATGTACATTCCTGGCCCGGTTGAGCCCCACTACGGTCCCTCGCGATACCTCACCTTCGAGGGTCTCTCCGTCGACGAGGACGGAAAGCAGCACTACCTCGACGTCAACGTCGCCTACAAGCAGACCTGCCTGCAGTTCATCGAGTACTTCAAGAAGTTTGGATACACCGGCGAGCAGCTTTACATCCTTCTTTCTTGCGCCCCTGTTCAGGGCCATCTCGCTGCCATCGTTGATATCCCCAACGCTTGCACCACTCTCGGTGTTCCTGTTGACATCTTTGAGTTTGAGTGCCTGCCCAAGGAGGGTGGATTCAAGCCCATCATTTCCTCCGACTGCGCGTTGACTTCGGGAAAATAAATTCACAAAACATAGGATGAGCTAGAGCAGGTCACTTTACGTTTCTGTACCGCTTGTTAATCTCTTTGATCGTCAATTGTTTTCGTGTTTACTCTTTTTGAGCCGTCGCATGGTTAGCCCTCTTATAAGATGAATGATAATATTGATGTAAAATGAATCAGAACCATGAAGCAATTAAAATATCGTAAGATTCAACTCAATTCAATCTGACTCGCAGACTGATAAGCCCATGTCCTCGTCGGGTAAGGGTAGATGCTTTGGGAATTAAGCACAAAACCCTCGAATATTCAAATCGGAGCTTGGCGAAGAAAGAGTGAAAGGTGCAAAAGTCAACGATAGCGACAGATCTTCTTGAATACCCACACAATCTTTGTTGTTTCTAATCCTTCAATTCGTTGATCTAGACTTTTTTGGAGATTGTTATTGATCTTGGTTTTGCGCCTGTGTGTTATAGTCGATCGTTGTCATTGCTATTCTCATAAATAGCCCAAGTCTCATCGCATCGTTCCTCGAACAATCATCAAATCATCATCATCATGCCTACCTCGAGCCGAAGTTTCCCGACCGCCGTCATCCTTAGTGGTGAGTACCATTTACTCTCTTATTTCTTTTTGAATCACTCGGAATACTGACCTGACGCTCTGCAATCACAGCCACCTCATTCTGTCTGGGTGCCATCTTCGTCAACTGGACGTACGACCACAAAACGCTATGGACCCACAACCCCTCTGATGAATCAATTACGCTCTCAAGACAGCACTACGCCCAGATCGCCACCGAGCCCGCCGTCATTCGAAATGCTTTCCACATCGTAATCGGTCTCTGTCTCGCCGGCTTCGTCGCCAAACTTTACAAGCCCTCGGAGGCAAACAAGCTCTTTGATGGCGGATCACTCGTGCTCTTCATGGCCGGCATCATCATCTACCTCACAAACGTGCGCACTGGACTCGGCAGCGTGCTCAGCGGGGACTGGGGTGATGTTGACGAACTTACCGGTATCAATGTCATTGCTGCCAGTCAGGTTATCATTGCTTTCACTTTGTTGGGCGTTTTGGGGTTGCAGTTCGGTCAGTACTGGGCTGAGATCCAGGACGAGGAAGAGAATGCTAGGTTTGAGCAGGAAAGAAGGGAGCTGAAGGAACGGAGAAAGCAGCAGAAGCACAACAAGGAAGAGGCCGAGGCCGAAGACAGCAAGAAGGAGAAGTAGATCCAGTGATCTAGTGATCTAGTTATAGCATAGATTACGCAATTTCTTTTTGAAAAACAATGCAGGCTATTATGTATTAATGAAATATATAGTAATATAATACAATGATTAAATCAATTGGCAACATCCACCCATCTATACGTAGTCTCGTCACTCGGTTTCAGGAATATACTCCTCGACCGAAGAGCCCTTGTGCGCTAGCGAGTACTGATCCAGCGGATCTAAATCCAACGCAGCAATCTTGCTCATCGTCTCGTTATCTATATCGTTCTCTCGAATACCGTGCGATGTCGATAACCCTGTCGCCGGTAGACTTGAGGAAAGAGACGCTGGTGCACCGTCAGCTTCTTCGTCGTCTCGGCTGCTGGGCGTATCCATCAACTGTTGGTCGGCAAACTCGCTTTCCTCTGCATCAACCTTGTGAGGCGCCTTCGCTGGTTCAGGAGTGGCGTTGCTCGTTGATGGCTCAACATCATTCGACGAAGCCCAGACGCCTGGCAGTTCAGTCTCCAGCAGCTCATCACGCTGCGGAGTGGGCTCCGAAGCAACAGGCTTCTGTTTTCTCGCTTCTGGCTTATCATGTACTCGCTGTTTTGCCTCGTATTGTGCCTCATCTTCCACCACCGCATCGGCATAAGTAGAGACAAGATACGGTGTGGCAGCCGTAGCCCACGCGTTTGACGCTTCAGCGATCGACGATGCCCAGGAAGATATAGTAGCAGACGCCGTTTCCTTGAAACTGTCGAACGAAGTCGCGCCCTCTGCAGTGTAAGAACTATCTTCTGCATGCTGCTGAGCATACAGCTCTTGGTCACGCAATATTTTCTGGTGCTGAGGCCGCTGCTGCTGGTGTTGCTGCTGTCGAACGTTTTGCTGACGGGGTGGAAGAGCTTGATGTTGAGATGATGGCGCTTGTCTCCGTTTCTGAGCCGCGGCTACAGCAGATGCAGAGCTTCCGATCCCATTAAGAGTCACGACTGACATTTCCTCTTCGGTCCTTCCGAATATTTCGTGCCACCATCGAATGTTTTTCGGATCGGGAAAGATGACTCGGTACTCGCCCTTGTTTGCGTTGTCTATTGACGGATCATACTTTTGGTTGATGAACTCTTTCCGACGGACTACAAAGTAGTTCCACACGCTTTGTGCTCGATGACGAACGTCGGCGTCTAATCTCTCCTTCTCGTTATTGTACAGGAAAGTGCCATACTGGCATGAATTCAAGTGGTAGAGCATTCGCCGGAGAAACCGCTCGTTGTACTCAAATCGGTTGGGAAACTGACACAGCAGTTGGTAAACGCAGTCCAAAAACTGGTGGAAAATTGGCGCCGTATATTTCAGTCCCCGCGTCTGACCGCCACCGCCGATACCCTCGGTTGTACCGCCGTGCTTGCCATTATTGTTCACATAGCTGCTATTGGCTGCCTTTTCCGCGGCAGATCTTGCGGCAGATAAGACGCTGTTAAAGGCTTTTTCGGCAGTACTCATCGTTGAATTGCCGGAGCCAGAGGTGTCGGACACCTGGACAAATGATTTCTCGCTGGAAAGATGGCCGCAGCGCTCCGCAAAGCGATGGCCAAACGCAAGCCATTCTTTTTCGACAATCGTAATAAAGCCATCGATTGTGCGGAAGTAAGGGTCTAAAAAGATTTGCGCTAGCGAAGACAACTGCGCGGTGCGGTCCCATCCATCAGAGCAATGTACGAGGACATGTGAGTGGTAGTAGTGTATCCGCTGGCCCATAAGCACGGCGCCTTCCATCACTGTAGAGATGTGCTTAAGCCAGTTGCTCTTGTACAGCAACTCTCTGTTTGGAGGCAGGGGCGTAATATCGCTATCTTTCAGAGCTTCGTAGACTTTATCCAAAGATGCTCTCATGACGTGAATGTTGTCAATCCCAAGATAGACTTTTCTCGCAAACCGGTAGTTCTCCATATTCTCCGAACCGGCACCCAAGGCAGTCTGCGCGATAGCGTTGGTCGTCGGTCGTGCGTCACAAATGAGGTTTTCCTGTGATGCGCCGTACACGTTCGCGACCTGCGTAGTTGAAAAGATGGCCTCTATAAACTTCTCGTCTTGCGGTGACCGGTTTTGCTTCAATCCAACAAGGGGCTGCGAGCACCGCGTGATGGTACAGTTGTTGAACGAGTGGATATATGACAGGGCTGGGATTCGAGCTTTTGATCGATATTTACCCGCGTACATGATAGCCGAGTCTGATATCGCAGACGGAACCACAAGAGTACCGGGATATGTCGGACAGAACTCATACTGAGAGTTCACGCTGGTAAATCGCCAGTTGTTGTTCGTGGTGCCGACGCCCATGCGCTGGAATTCTTTGATGGGATCATAGATGTCCCATGTGTTGACGCTGCGTTCAGCTGAGCCTGGGTGATAGTAGAATGCGTACAGACTGTCCACCGATGCTATAGAGAAAATTGAATTAGTAAGAGGTCAATCTGCGCTGCACTATAGCGCACGCGACGGCCAGATTTGTAGGGTAAAACGTACGAACACAGGTGAGAGCCATCAATGTGTCAAAGACAGCGCGAGAGTCGTTCTCAGACTTGAAGTTAAGAGAAACAAAAGTAAAGTCACGGCATCTGATTCGGAGAGCAGAAAATCCAGTGAATGCGCTGAACGCTCGGCGCTCGACGTGGGCCATTATCGGATAACATATCCAAACTTCTTTCGCGGGACCTGGCTTCACGAGCTCGCCCTTGGAGTCGCGCTGCGGGCGGGCGTCAACTCGGAAAATGAGGTGATGGGCAGTCAAGTGGAGTGTTCCAGTGACATGGTTGCCCCTGCGGACCATCTGCACATCATTGACCTGTGTGATCATGTTAACCAAGTTCAGATGTAGAGCGTGGAGATTGTAGATAGAGCGGCTGTGCACGAGAGAGAGGGGACTAGCAGCAGATGCCGGGCTCTACACTCTGCTAGAGGAGATAGAACGGCCTCAGAGATAAAGCGACAGACGGATACGACTGCGCTGCTGCACCCGGGTCTCAATTGAGTAGCGTCGAGGCCAAATTTGCCTCGTGGACAGATGGTGTAGAATGATGAGTGTCCGAGCACCTCGATAAGCATACGCCTGGAGGACCGGGTAATGCGACGCGCTTGTAGCTAGCGTGGTGCACGGTGCTGTGGTGCTGTCCCCTGCGGTTTCCAAGCCAAAAGATGTATTTATAACAGAGAAAGGACTTACGACAGTGATCTTGATCCTGTCCAGATCGTTCATTCCGCAGGTCGGGTGGTGGGGAGACAGAGAGCGGCGGAGAGCAGGACTGTGGAGGAGAGAGATACACGAAAGCGGCAGGGGTCTCGTGGGCCGGGTGACCAGGACACGGGCCCCTCGCCAGACCTGTCAGCGGGCGGATGACCAGAACTCCCAACGGCTGCTCCCAATTCCCACTTAAACCGCTGAGCCTCCAGACTTCCCGCATGCTCCCGTCCCCGCCCTACTGCTCTACTCGACAGACCGCGACTACTACTGAGCTGCCTCTTCCTCTGTCTTCTTCAAGGCGCATGCCTGTCTCTGCTGCCAATGGGTCTCAAATATAACGTATATCTTGACGACAGTCGCGTCTACGCCTGCAAGGCTTGCCGCACTCATCTCTCAAACTACCATGACATAATCTCAAGGGTCCGTCGCCCCTCCCGCCCTCTCTCCGCTCTCTTGTTCGTCGGCCTGCTAACTCATGAATACAGCAATTCCGAGGCCAGCACGGCAAAGCCTACTTGTTTGAGAAAGTGTAAGAACATGTCCTTGCTGGGATCCTTGCTTGCTCTGGAATGCCCGGCTAACTCTGAATCTGGCGGGGATTAGGGTCAATGTGACAGAGGGGAAGCCCGAGAATCGCGCGATGACCACCGGCGAGCACACCGTCCGCGACATTCACTGCCGGCAATGCCACACCTGCGTCGGCTGGAAATACGATTACGCATACGAACCGTCGGAGAAGTACAAGGAGGGGAAGTACATTCTCGAAGTGGAGCTACTGAGTGATGCGAAGCAGATGGCGGCTGGGAAGTAGCGGCCCCGCTCGCTTGTGTGGTGGATCAGCAGCCTCGTCTGAGTCCTCTTTTTGCTCTTTGTGGAATCTGGGGATCCCTGATAGTTTGTCGGATCGGCTTTCACACCCATAGTTGGGTTTGTATGTCGACTTGCTCTCGGATCAGTCTTTCAAGGATAGTCACAGGCTCTTCTGCCACACTCTAGGTACATAGCTCTTCCTAGATATTGTTCATTCGTGTTGTCTAGGCGTTTATTTATATATCTTTTTTTCGATTATCGTTCAGGGATCTTTTATTTTGGTGTACAAGGCGAGGATCCGGGCAGGCTTCTTTACTCTATATGACTATCTCAATTATCTGCAAAGTCTGCCCGATGTCTGATTCGCTTCTTTGCCTCATAGCTGGCGTTTGGTTTACTATTTTAATATTTCATGGTGTGTCTGTGTGCAGTTATACTTTCTTGTGTGTTTATGGTGATTCTATTGACGGATACTTTGCGACGCTATCTGATGTTTTCTCGTTTGCTTTTATTAGTCTGCTTTATTCTAAAATAATATGAAAATATCTAAGTTGATCCGTGCCAATCCACCTCTCTACCCGAATCAAAACATAAAGTCATTAATCATATTACATGGACATGTAGTGTAAGTCGACTTATACTCAAAACCCTAAAGAAACCACACCAAGATCTGTATGAAAATTTCTCACAGTACCTGTCGATTATCGGTGTAGTGTTCATTATCGTGGACCCAAATTAAGGTCTGTAACTCAGATATGTACAGCATCGGTGAAACGATCGCTCTATCAGTGCCGCACCCTGGTGACTGTTAACTCCAGCCTTGCGGATCATCTGCGGACACATAAGTCAAAAATCACCTGCCGTCGAGATCAGGTCAATTTACAGACTTGATACTTATATAATTGCCCATCAATTTATGTCGAGAAGCGCCTTCACTGACGAATCAGAATAATCCGGATCGGTATATCCGCAAGCAGAATCATCCATATCCGAGTATATGTCAAAGGAGTAAACATATACGTTTTGAAACATAATTCCTGCCTTTGGGATAATTAATCTGTCAGCTTCATAATTCGAGTAGATAAACAATAATAACAAAGGTTTTCAGTGACCGTACCGCAAAGCCAGCGGTCACATTGCCGTAGAAATAAGTGACATGTTGATCAAGTACGTCGTCGGTGATAGTCACGACCGTGTCGTTCCATCCGTAGTCGTAGATATCCCTCTGAAACCACACAACAAAATGTTCACTATCTGAATCTTGTAATCGCACGTAAATCCTGAGGACCTCGATGCTCTATGAAACCATCATCAGTATCAATAATAATCCTCGATACGAAAAAAGGGGTACAGAGCATCATACGTCGTCGGGATCAAAACCGTCACTCAGTTGCACCTTGAATGAGTATATGATGCGGTAATAGTCACGGAACGGCAATTCAGACTCGGTGGAATAATCAACAAAATCGTATACAAGACTGTCGTTATGGTTTGACCCTCTGTCTGGCGCTCCCGGGAGATACACGCCTGAAACATTTCCGTCTATCCATTCGATCTGCTTGAATTCAAGGTCGGTGGTATCGACGCCGGCTGTGAAATAGACCGTGCTGGTATTCCAGGACCCGAGTGAGATGACAGTCGAGTTTGGTGTACAGAAGGCATCTGCGATCGTGGAATTGCTGTCGGGCGGGGCAGAGTCTAGCAATCAAGTCTGAACGCAGATATATGTCATGGAAATGAATCATCTCGGTCTCAGTATATAGTATTACTCGAGCAGTAATGTCAGGACACAGATCAAATCAGAACAGGTCAGAACAGATCAGAACAGGAAAATCAGCTATTTTAATACGGATAAACTTATCAGTTCAGTCGTCGTTTCATCGTGTCCCATACATTTCCTGCGTACGATGTCTGTAGGGCAGATGATCGACCGTATGCCGGAGAAAGCGCAGCAACTCGTCGCCGGCATGCTGGGCAGATGCGAAGGAAGTATACAGATATTGCTGCGTTTTAGCCAGGACTTTGTCTGCTTGATGAGTTCTTTTGACCTATCGTATCGAAATACGGTAAACATACTCTGCTGCTTAAAGATTTTCATATTAGAGTAGAAAATCCCGCAGGTAAACCGCAACAATATCAATCGCTTGAAGCCTGGGCCTTCAAGCGATGTGCCTGTAGGCAAGCAGGCGGTCGTACGCTCTGCCTCTTCGCGCCTTGTGGATTCAGGTACGCACACAGCTCCGCCACGCAACGTGACAGAATTCCCTCTGGAAAGCCTTAATGGCTCGTTGTAAGAGCTGACTTAAAATTTTACCTAGCAAGCGTATGCATAGAATAGAAGCGATCAGGTTTGCTAGGAGATATTCGATTTGTGAAGTAGATAGCGGGGAAGCAGTTGTGCAGCATAGTTAGAGTTTAAAGATGTTGGAGCTCAGAACTACGTCGATGAAATCAAGTAGACATAACGGATAATTCAATCGATATGCCCAGCAATATTGGCTCTACTACAATAATAACATACCTTCATATAAATGACCCGCTTTTGTTTTCCTCCAGCCTGGATCGCTCTAAGAAATCATGATCGCTAGGGCGTACTTCTGGCGCGTATTTAGCCATGCGTGAGCCGCGCATGGTCTGTCTGTAGAGTGTAGGGCGGAGCGATGAAAAGCTGGATCAGCCACTTCCACCCATCTTGGACGATGATGTCGAAGTCATTCCATACATCAAACTAGATGTATGCCTAATGATGTAATTGAGTATTTAGAAAAAGATTTAAAAGTCATACTGGACACAGAAACCTCTCTCTGCCGTTAACAACACATAGCCTGATATTTAAGTAGGGTTTGGTTGTATTTGCGGCTTATAATGGCTAATAAAATTTTTTTCTTAGAAAGTTACGACAGACTGTCCGAGTGGTTAAGGAGTTTGACTTGAATTTAAGAATAATTCTTGGTCATCAAATGCGGTTCCCGCGCGTAGGTTCGAATCCTGCGTCTGTCGAAATTTTTTTTTGTTTCTATTTATTTTATATCTTTTTATTTCTATTGGTTTTGAATACTTTTGTTGATTTCTTTTTTATTTCTGATGTTGGATTTTCGTTTTGGGATCCAGTGTGCGCGCTTGCATGGGGTCAGTACGATCTAGCGATGACCAGCCAGAGATCGGCATATGTATTTCAGATGTGGATAGGAACGTTATAGAGCATGAGAGCAGCTAAATAGACATTGAATCGTCCTCTCAGTTGATACTGAAGACCATGAGGCTTCTCGACTGGAGACTCGAAACTGCATTGCATCGGAAGAACGTATGGCAGTCTTTCATCTCGATCGTATCCCATCATTATAGTTGATATGAAATGATCTGGTGATCTGAGTCACAGTAAAATGGCTCAATCCAACTCAGCGCCCAATTGTTGATATCCAACAATCAATGAATCAACTGGCCATCTCTCGCTATTCCTCACCGAAGAGACCCCAGTCACGAACCTCCAAAGAAGCAACAATGGAGGTAGCCAGTCTCTTGAGCGTTTCTGCGAGCGCTGCTTGCTCTTCTGAAGACAGAGAATGCTCCTGAGTGTCGACACCGGAATTCAGAGTGACCAGGATATCTGTGCTGGTGGGAGATGTCAAGCGAATCACTGCGAGGGCTAGAGATAGGTGCATGGGCTTGGAGGACGAGGTTGTGGCCCATTTTTGGGCTTGTCGGGAGTCGACTATTAGGTATGCAGAAGAGGATTGTCTAGTAGGCGGAGGAATTTGTCAGCAAGATGAATAATAGAGTAGCGGTTATGAAATCACGTACAATGCTGTAGGAGAAGGGATCTGGATCACTGAATCCTCCCGGTTATCGAGGTCAGCGCCAAACTTATATCCAGGACTATTGATCTCCAAAATCTCATCAAGATGTGCTAAGACAGCCTGCTTATCAGACTCCTTCTCTAGTCGCTCAACAAGCTCGATTATTATGCTGTCGTCCTGCGATGTGCTGGCGTTTGAAGAAACAAAGACTTCTTGGTGATCTGGGATCTGGCGAAGCGTGCTTGCGTCGATGAAACCCTCGGGAAGGGATATTCGCATTGCGCCGCCATATAGATCAGTCGGTTGAAGAGGGACTGTAGACATAGCGAGGTTTATGTAGTGGTTGCTGTGGGATATTGAAGAAAGAGAGGAGGATCAGAGATTTGGATATTAGGAGTTTCTGGAGTTTACTTTCTTTCCTCCCAGCGGGCGTTCTCTACGTGTTTTTAAATATTGCGCCCTTGTATTTTGCAATTGAAACCCGCAAATAACAACCACAGACATGTCAGTCACAGTAAGTCTTGTCTGTTTCATCCATAATTACATTATTCCGGGTCTAACAGATTCAGTTACACACAGATTTAGGGGATATAAAAATCGAGCTGTTCTGCAGCTCGGTTCCAAAAACATGTGAAGTACGTACCATCGAAAGCCCAATCTACTTTTTGTCTCTAACAAGCCGCTCTACAGAATTTTTTGGCGCACTGCGCACTGGGGACGTATGATAATACAAAGATTCACAGGAATATTCCGGGGTTTATGGTGCAGATGGGTGATCCGACAGGGACAGGGAAAGGTGGAGAGTCGATCTGGGGTGGAAAGTTCGAGGATGAGATCAGGCCAGGTCTGAGGCATAACGCGAGAGTAAGCGTTTCTGCTGATTATCCAGTACGAGGAGGATACTGACAGTTGAATAGGGTGTGGTATCGATGGCAAATTCAGGACCAAACACAAATGGTTCACAGTTCTTTATTGTAAGTCGATCGAGGTCTCTTTTTGTTGCCTTCAAGCTAACATGTTTACTACTGCAGACATACGATAAACACAGTCATCTGGACGGAGCATATACAGTGTTTGGAAAGGTTATCGATGGACAAGATACGACGCTCTCAGAGCTGGAAGAAGTGAAGTGCGATAAGAAAAATAGGCCTTTGACCCCGATTTATATAAAGAGCGTGACCATACACGCCAATCCTCTGGCCGAATAGATGTTCTCAGTCAAGTTGTTTATCTATGTCGTGTACGATAGCGGACTTAAAGCAGAGCTCTTGTATAAAATCATCAAATTCAATTAATTCTAAAGCTATAAATACAGCACCTAATCCTCCTCCGCCGCTAGTCTCTCAAAAATCAAATCCTCTTCCGTCATATGGCGAGGCCTGTTACCGACCACAACACCCTGCACATCCTCATGAGGATCTACCTTCTGTTGCCCGCCAGGCACTCCAGAATCTTGCCCTCCTCCGTTCTCTCCGCCTTCCGCCGACGCGGCATGCCACGAGCGCTCGGCATCTTCGAGCCGTTTGAGGAAGATATAAACCTGCTTACGAGTGACAGAGTCAAGCTCAGCTTGCGATCCAGCTTCGGGACCAAGGTCGCGGATAGCGGAAAAGATCACCGAGAGCGGCTTCTCTCGGTTTCTCATGATGTGCCGTTTGACCGCTTCAGAGAGGTAGCGGCGTCTGGTGGCGGAGCCGTGGACGATGTGGTGCGTGTACTTGACCACTACGCTGTGGTCTGTGTAGGACGCCGCGAGAATGAGACGGCCGTGGCAGTTGTAGAGCTCTCTGCGAGAGCGGGAACGTTTTGCGGGCTTGAACGGGTTGCGGTTGTTTGATGTATCCGCGACTTGCGAGCAGACGTACTGAATACGGTAGCTTTTGGGCGACTTGGTGCGGGCGCGACGGGCAAAGTAGTATCCCGAGATGTCAAATATACGCTGGATGACAGTCTTGAAGAGTTCGACGGGCTCTTCGTGGACGTCCTTGAGCATGTCGTCGATGGTCGAGAGACCTCCGTCGAGCGAGACGCAGGATTGTAGGATGAAAGACTTTTGATGCAAGGGAACGTGCGTCATGCCGTTGTTGGTTTCAGGATCAACCTCGATCGTGTTGTCGTCGTCACCTGGCCTGCCCGGCACAGGGAACAGTCGAGCAAACTCAGAGTAGTTTGAGATGATGAAGGGGTCCGCGTTGTTCCCAGATCCGAGCGTCATTGTGTTTGAGCCGGAATGCTCACCGTTACCACCGGCAGAGGCAGGGACAGAGCTGCCGTCGGCAGAAATCATTGATCCTGCGGCAGTCCGGCCGAGAAGACCTGCAGCCATGCCGGCGCCGGCGAGCTCTGAATCACGCTTGCGCTTGCGAGTGTCGGACGTGTGCTGACGGCTTTGCTCGCGGCACGAGTCACAGAACTTGTAGAAGCCTTCACGGCCGGGGGCTTTGCAAAGACGGCCTCTGGCTTGCGAGCTTTGCAGCGGTTGCAGAGACGGGCGCCTGCGCCTGATCCGGGGGTTGATGCCGAGGCGGAGGAAGAGGCGACGGCGGCGGCAGCGACAGCAGCGGCATTTGCTGCGTTTCGCTGAACGCCAGTCAGGGACGCTGACTGTCGACGTGGCTTATGAGGGGAGGACTGAGAAGGCAGCGAGAGCTGCATGCGACTTTCAAGACTCTCGGTCGCAGCCTGGACGGCGCGGACAGCCTGCGCGAGCGCGCTCTCTGATTCGTGGACATGGAGCTGAGAGGAGATCTGGTCTGAGGACTCTGCGAAAGCGGGGTCGGTGATGATGTTTGCAAGCGCGGCCTCAGCGACGCCAGAGTCGAGAAGGAGGTGGTGGTCCGTGGTCTGCTGTTGTTGCTGCTGTTGCTGCTGGTGCTGGGAGGGCTGGTCTGCGGTGACATTGGGCGCGGAGGCTGAGGTGGTGGACGGAGGGGGTGTGTGGGTAGCGGCCGAGGGCGGCGGGGCTTGCTGGGCGAACGAAGGAGGGACGACTGGACGGCGGACCTGGACGGGGGTCGCGGTGATGACGACGGGTTCAGAGTCGTGGTCGCGTCCGCTGGCGGCGGGGTCGTGGGAGTCCTGGGGAAGAGACATGGTGACGACCAAGGGGAAGGCAGGCGGTGCAGCGGGTGCAACAGGCAGGAGTGCCCGGGATCAGGAAAGACAGGCGAGAAGACACGCGACCGAGGAGGACGCGTCAGAGGCGATGGGGAAGTAAACAAACGACGCGGTTACAGCCGAGTGAGGGTGCGGTGTTCTCTGTTGTTGTGGGCGGTGAAGCGTCAGAATCTGAGGTTTTGGTGTTGCTCGTCACGACGCTGACGTGGGTGAGGGTGTGGTGCGGTCACGTGGGATTACCAAAGAGGAAGTGCGAGTAGTTTTGAGATGTAAACATGCTTTTGATTCTGAGCTGAGCTGAGCTGCTACTGAGGAATTATTTCTATGTATGAACTAGCTTGATCTCCCTCAGTCCGTCTTTGAAGAGTCTACGACGACGATCGTGCGCTGCTTCTTCTCAAAGCTGGCGTACTTTGACGCGTAGACGTTTCTCGGCCGCGACGCAAGCCAGGCAGCGTGCTCGTCGGCGACAAAGTTTTTGTAGTGTGCGGTGTCTTTGATGTAGAGTGCGCGACAGATGGGCGAGTCGAGCAGGTAGTCGAGCAGGCCGAATTCGCGGATGAGAACTACAGCGAAGAAGTAGATGCAGGCAAGGATGACGCCGACGAGGTAGCCGACCAGAACTTGCTCGGTCGAGTGGTAGGAGAGATAGACGCGGGATATGCAGACGAGGATGGAGAGGATGTAGAGGCCGATGGCTCGCGACCAGCGCTTGAATGGTGTAAATTGGTGGGCTCTGCAGGTACATGAGATTAGAGATGTGCTTGGAGACGGAGAACAGGCAGTGAGCCTACCTGAAGAACATCCACAGTGTTATGTATGTGGCATAGAAAGACATGAACTGCGCATGCGCAGATGGCATTCCGTAACCGAATTGCGAGCCATCTGTGGGAATAAGATAGATTTGTTAGTAATATGAATAATACTATAGCTACTAGATCAAGGACAAGGCAGACATACGTTGTGGCCGCTCCTGCGCGAGCACGAGCTTGAGCAGGATATTTGCAATCTCACAGGCCGTCTGGCCGCAGAGTACTAGAATTGTTTCCGCCTCGCGACGGCTGAGGATGAAGGCGACGTCGAGGACACCAATTGTTTGGGGAACGAGCGATATCCAGGCGAAGAAAGCCGCGAGCGGGTCGGATGAGTCGTAGGAGACGTAGGTGAATGTGAGAGTGGCGTTCCCAGAGCCAGCGACGAGGCCCATTGTTGGCAATTCAGCTCGAGAAGTGTAGTTTTGGTAGTTCCTGTAGTTCTGTTTCGCTGTTGGTGTTGTTGCTGAGCGAAGACCAGAAAACCCCGACGAGACTCAAATTAGGGCGTTTTAAACCTTTCAGATCCTCGAAGGTTTATCAACCGTTCACCGCCAGAATCGTAAACAACCGAAGATCTTCGGACCCAACCTGACTTTATCGTGCTCCGAATCGCCAGATTATCGCGGTTTCATTCTACTTTTGTTAGATCCAGTTCAGATATTTGCTGTGTGTGCAGGTCATTCGCTGAACCTCCTCTTCTCTCCCCTCATACCTGATGCCGCAGTCGCTCAAATCGATCCGTGAGCTGGCAGACGACTGGCTCGCCCTCGACCAGGTACAGTCCGACTATCTGTCTTGTTCATCTTCTCTTTAACCAAACAGACCACTAACTCCTCTCCTCTCCTCTCAGAATGAAAACACCCGCAAGCAAATCACAGATCTCCTGGCAGCTGGCAACGTAGCCGAGCTCGATCGCCGGCTAAGGACACGCATTCAGTTCGGCACCGCCGGTCTACGCGCAAAGCTCGAGGCCGGCTTCTCGCGCATGAACGAGCTCACTGTGCTGCAAGCTTCACAGGGCCTATCCGTCTACGTCGCTGGTGCGGTGCCGGACGCGCTCAAGCGCGGCATCGTCATCGGCTACGACCACCGACACGAGAGCGCCGAGTTTGCGCGTCTGACCGCCTGCGCCTTCCTTCACAAAGGGTTTGTCGTGCATTTCCTCGATAAGCTCGTGCATACGCCTCTTGTGCCTTTTGCGGTCGACCGTCTGCACGCAGCCTGCGGTGTCATGGTCACGGCTTCGCACAACCCCGCGTCGGCAAACGGATACAAGGTGTACTGGTCGAACGGATGCCAGATTGTGAAGCCACGCGACAAGGGCATTGCTGCCGCCATCGACGACAATCTCGAGCCCTGGATCTGGGATAAGACGCTGGTCGACAAATCACCGCTCGTCAACCGTCCGCTGACCGAGATCGCGGATCAGTACTATGCGCAGCTCGCCGTCCTGGCCGGCGACACAAAGATCAACTCTATGATGCGATTCATGTACACGCCTATGCACGGCGTCGGCGGACCGTATGCTGAGCGTGCGGCCGCGTTGCTTGGCGCGGTGCCGGACAAGAATATGTTTGTGGTGCCGGAACAGGCTGAGCCAGATCCCGATTTCCCTACCGTGGAGTTCCCAAACCCAGAAGAGAAGGGCGCGTTGAAGCTGGCGATGGCGTCGTCGGACAAGATCGATATCTCGCTCGTGGTTGCGAACGATCCGGACGCGGACCGGTTTAGTGCCGCGGTCAAGGGCGCGGATGGAAAGTGGATGCAGTTGACGGGCAACGAGCTCGGTATTTTGTTTGCGTATTTCCTGTTCAGCACTATGGATACAACAAAGTTTGAACTGTCAAAGCTGGCGATGCTGAACTCGACCGCGTCGTCTCAGATCTTGAGATCGTTTGCAGAGACGGAAGGGTTTTACTACGAGGAAACACTGACGGGCTTCAAGTGGCTCGGAAACCGCGCGATCGAGCTCGAGGCGCAGGGGTATAACGTCGTTTTTGCGTTTGAGGAGGCGATCGGGTACATGTTTCCCGGGATCCACGACAAGGACGGGATCGGCGCGATGATGATGTTTTTGAAGCTGCTGCGCTGGATCGAAGACACGGTGTCGGGCACAAAGATGACGCGCGCGCAGGGGATAATTATTGTGCTCGAGCAGATTTACAAAAAGTACGGGTACTTTGAGAACAAGAACAGTTATTACGTGGCGCTCGATCCGCGCGTGACAGATTCGGTGTTTAACTACATCCGCACCAAGAGCGACGGTGCAGCAGCGGCCGAACCGAGCGGGAACAACGAGTACCGGTACCCGAGCAGAGTAGGCACGCGACAGGTGACCTACTGGCGCGACCTGACGCTAGGCTACGACTCGTCTACACCCGACCATGTCCCCGTGCTGCCGGTGAGCAAGTCATCCGAGATGATTACATTCGCGCTGGACTCGGCGGTGCGGGTGACGATCCGCGGCAGCGGGACCGAGCCAAAGCTGAAGGTGTACATTGAGGCCAAGTCGACGGTGAGCAGGGAGGCCAGCAGACAGATCGCAGACGAGGTGTGGGATGATTTAGAGCGCGAATGGTTCAGACCCGGGGAGACGGGGTTGCTGCGGCCGTAGAGATAAGATATACAGGATCGGCTGTCGTAGGGTTTGTGATTAATAATCGTAAGGGTAATGATTAGATAATCAAGATTTATTTTTACTTTAAAGTTTTTTAGGTTTATGTGACACTCAGGTTTAGAACGGCGATGAGTATGGGGCAGGGTTCTATTTTGGCAACAGACAAAAAGAGGAATAAAAAAGGTATTTCAATTAGAGAATAACAAAAAAGGTTGATAGTACACTGACTGTACAATCAAGTTTTGTACATTGGAGAGAATAACAATACAGCAATCTTCAAAAGAAAAAGAAAAGAAAAAATATAAAAGTAGAGGGTGTCTAAAAGGCAACGAGACCGAAACCAAAGCAGACAACGACGACCGCAGCAGGGACGGCAAAGTTGACGGCGGACTGGGCGCGGTTGAAGTCAGCGATGGCAGCGGAGGAGGACTCTGCGGCCGAGGAAGTGGCGGAGGAAGCAGACGAGGAAGACGAGGACGAGGACGAGGACGAGCCGTCGGTGGAGGTCGCGGAGGCAGACGAGCCGACGGCGGAGGAGGAGACACCGGAGGAGGTGCTGAGGGTCGCGGTGGCCTGGGAGACCGAGCCGGAGACGGAGAGGGTGGCGTCGCCGTAGGACGAGTCCGAGGGAGTCCACTGGTTGGAAGGACCGTCGGGGCCGAGAGGGTCACCGGCACCGTCGGTCATGTAGGCCGACGCCTCGGAGGGGAGAGCGGGGAGGGTGTTGTTGGCTTCCCAGAGACCTTTGACGTAGGCCGGGCACTCGGAGGCCTCGTTGTCGGTGGTGTAGCCGCCGTCGCCGGAGGGGTTGGAGGTCGAGTTGAGCATGGACGCGAGGTTGTTGTAGTCGGTGAGGATGGTCACCTCGTCGGAGCCGGCGGTGACGTTGACGAGACCGTAGTCGTTGGCCTCCTGGACGTACTCGTAGACCAAGCCACCGGAGAAGACGGCGGTCATTTCCTCAGAGTAGATGGACTCGACCTCAGAGAAGGGACGGGGCTCGACGAGGTTGCAGCCGTACTCGGAGAAGAAGAGCGGGAGGGAGTAGTTGGAGAAGTTCTTGACCTTGGTGCTGTAGCCGGAGACAGTGTAGGAAGAGTCTCCGCACCAGGAGTAGTCGTTGATGGCGAAGAACTCAGCACGGGTGTCCTCCTCACCGCAGTTGAGGTAGTGGGCGAGCTGGTAACGGTTCTCCTCGACGTCAGCGGCAGCATAGCCGACGGGGATGGAGCGGTAGTCGCGTGCCTTGATGTAGGCGCGCATGTCGCGGATGACGGCCTTGAGGACGGTAGCAGCCTTGGTGGTGTTGACGTCGTTGACGACCTCGTTGGCGGCGATGAAGCCGAGGAGGTTGGTGTAGTTCTGGAAGACGTCGATGGTGGCGAAGTTGTGCTGGGCGAGGATGTAGTTGTAGGAGTAGTAGGGGTAGTCACGGGAGATAGACTGGTCCTGGTTGGCGACGTCGAGGATGAGGTAGATGTCGTTGTCGGCGAGGAGCTGCATGCAGTCGGAGTGGTCTGCGGAGTTGTCGACGTGGTAGACGCGGATGGTGTTCATGCCGAGGGCCTTGATGTAGGGGATGTCGCGGGAGCAGACGTCGTAGTCGGCGAGCGGGTCGGCGGTGTCTCCGTTGGCGTCGGGGATTTGGTAGTCGACGCCTGGTGGTGTTATTAGCAGAGAATAATGAAGAATATAGAGAGCAGAAGAAGAAGAAGACATACCTCTGATGTAGAAGCGGTCACCGGTCTCAGAGTCAAAGAAGGCTGGAGGGGGAGGTTAGAGATGGACGGAGGAGGGAAACAGAGAGGTAAACAAACCATTTCCCTTGACCTCGATGGTGTTGAGGGCGGAGACGGAGAGGGCAGAGGCGACGAGCGCGACGAGAGAGAGCGAGAACTTCATGGTGGTGAAGAGGTGATGAATAGAAGAGGAAGAAGAGGTACAGAAGAAGGGAGGAAGAAGAAGAAGAAGAGGAAACGCGGCCGAGGAGGTTAAAAGTTCGCGCCGAGGACGCCCAAAAAAGCGTCGCGATTCGGGCCAAATTAAGGTTTTGTAAATAAAGAAACAAACCTTATTTAAAAGACAGGTTGAGTCCACGCCCGCGGAGTTCGCTGCAGGTTTGTTGTTAAAATAGGAAATAGTACATTATATGTATATAAAAGCATTCGGATACAGGTTGCAGCAAGTAAATACACCATATTCAGAGTGAACAACGTCACTATCCCTCCTCGCATTGAAACAATCCCCGATAGCAATGGAATGGGCCAAGACTCCTGAGCATCAACTCCGCCGTCTGCATTTTCCCTGGCCGCACGTTCCTCAGCCACGCGGTTTTGTCAGCGCTGATCTAAGATTCACTCCTTCAGCTCAGACTCACGCCCTTCAACGCCTTCTTCAGCACCTTCTCAACCATGTCCCAGTCGTCCGTCGGCAGCGGAATCATCTGCACCCCAAAGTGATCCTGGATATCCGCCAGCTGCGCCGCCGACCGGTCGTCGCTCACAAACGATATCGACACGCCCACGCGACCGAACCGGCCCGTGCGACCGATCCGGTGCAAGTACGTCGCGTAGTCCGCCTCGCCGGTGACCAGCGTCGGCAGATCGTAGTTAATCACCATCGACACCGACGGCACATCGATTCCGCGCGACAGCACGTTCGTCGTAATCAGCACCTTGCTCCGTCCCTGCCGGAAATCGTCCAGAATCTGGTCGCGCTCAAAGCCCTCAAAGTTGCCGTGCAGCACGCTGACCTTGTGGCCGTCCTGCGTCATCCGTCGATTAATCTCGTCCGCCGTCACCTTCTTCGCCGTGAAAATGATCGACGACCCGACCGTCAACAGATGGTAGAGCTCGACAAGCACCTCGTACTTGTGCTCCTCGTTATCGCAGTCCATGTACAGCTGCTTGATCGCCTTCACATTCAGCTCCGTAGGCTTCAGCCGGATCTCGTTCGCGTTCGGAATGATCTTCTTGGCATACTCAGACACCTCGTCCGGGAACGTCGCTGAAAACAGCACAAGCTGTGTAGTCTTGGGCAGCGCGTTGCGAATCCGAATGCACTGATCTCCGTGGCCCTGGCCCTCAATCATGTTATCCGCCTCATCCAGCACAAACACCTTCACATTGTTCAGCGGCAGCTGTCGGTGCGAAACAAGACCAAGCACTGTGCCCGGGGTACCAACAATGATGTTCTGTGTCAGCTGTCGTCCACGCTCAATTCGCACTCCCGGAATCGCGTACTCCGTCGTCACCTTTGTGTACTTTCCCATCTCTCGAACATTGTCCATAATCTGTCGCGCAAGCTCTCGCGAAGGCGCCAGGCAGAGTGCCTGTACCGTCTGCTGCGAAGGGTCAACCCGCGACAACATATTCAACGTGAACGCTGCCGTCTTTCCTGTTCCTGACTGCGACTGTCCAATCATGTTTCGTGGCCTGCTCCATCGTGTTAGTCGATTCACAAAACAGTAAACAAAAATATCACATACGGATTATTCAGTAGCAGCGGCAAAGCACGCTCTTGGATCTTTGATGGCTTCTGAAACTTCATTCCATATAAACCCTTCAACAACTCCTCAGACCTGATCGAAATCATTAGCATCATCATCTCACCTTCCTCACTTCTTCAAAATAGACTTACAATCCCAAATCCTCAAACTTCTTAATCGAGTAAAGGGTCGAGTTCGGATCAGCCTGTAAAT
The DNA here is from genome assembly GCF_037950935.1 of Myxozyma melibiosi. Classification (NCBI taxonomy): domain Eukaryota; kingdom Fungi; phylum Ascomycota; class Lipomycetes; order Lipomycetales; family Lipomycetaceae; genus Myxozyma; species Myxozyma melibiosi. The sequence continues at coordinate 46,031 of NW_027042917.1, forward strand.
CCGCAAGCTTAACCAAAATCTCGTTCTCGTTCTCGACCAAGCTCACGAAATGCTCATCCTGCTCAACCGCCTTCAGCACCTCATCGTTCGTCATCACAGGCTCTCCATTCTCCCCCACCGCATCTTTCTTCTCCTCCTCCGGTGGAGGCGTCACATCACGCTCTGCTGCGGCAACCGGGGGGTCTGATGCTGGATCCGCAAGAGGAGGGATCTCGTCGTCGTCATCTTCCTCTGCCCAGCTCAGCGATGCCTTGGCTGCGGGCTCTTCGGTCTTCTTCTCAACCTCCTCTTCTTTCTTCTCAGGCGTGTCCCAGGCCATATTTCTGTTTCTTTTGATTATACTTCTGATATCAGCCGAATCGAAATCAATCTCGCTTTTGTAAACAAAGCAGAGTATTTTTATTATTGACTCTGAAAAACCCAAATCAAAGTTACCCGGCTCAGGTCCAAACCACATCCCGCTCCCGCTCTCAATCCGTCGACCTTCTCTCGTCCACTCGCAGTTGTTTTATATCTCAATCAGCTACTCCTCTCGATTTCTCTCTTTTTCTTGATCATCACACTACTCTGCAATGGACTCGGTTGACGAGAACGAGATTGACGATGGTCTTTCGTTCGGAACCGAGCTGAAGGTGCGCAAACGTGCTTAGAGTCTTGCTGCTGCTGCTGCTGCTGCTGCTGCATCACTATCGCTACCAGCGATATGCCGCATATTCTCAACCAACAGTGACTGATCTCTATTCATATCTAGGACGGATTCAAAGTCACTGAAGCATGGGTATGTCTCTAATTGATCTGGCTCTGGCCAATCTCCTACTCCAGCCCACTATCTCCTAACACCCTCTAGATCGGAAACGGCATAAGATGGCTCGAGGACCTCCAGATGTTTTATCGCGAGCGATCCACTCTCGAGAAAGAGTACTCCGTCAAACTTCTCGCTCTTACGAAAAAATACTTTGAGAAGAAAGCAAAGAAGAGTATCTCGCTCTCCGTCGGTGATACTCCCCAGGTTACCCCAGGTTCTCTCGAATCGTACGTCACCCTCGTCCTAGCTATCGACCGTCACTCGGCTGACTGACTCTTCTTTCTCTCAACCTACAGCGCGAGTCTCGTCACTTGGACTGATATCCTCACTCAAACCGAAAACATGGCAAACGAGCACGACCGACTATCTAGCGAGTTGAGTCTCCAGGTTGCAGATCAGTTACGAGGACTGCAGTCCAGATACGAGGAATTTAGACGAAAGGTTTGCACGTATCATCTATCTCAAATCATCCCAAACTAACAATCGATACAGCACGTCACTTTCAACGAGAAATTGGACGAAGAACGCGATCTTGTCTACTCTGAACTGAAGAAGATGAAGACTCAGTACGACTCCTCCTGCCAGATTGTCGAAAACTCGAGAACAAAAGCCGAAAAGTCGTTCGACAACAGCAAATCAAAAGCCACCCGCCATTTTGAACAGAACCAGCTGGACATGAACAACTCTAAAAACTCGTACCTCATCGCTATCAACGTCGCCAATCGAGTCAAAGACAAGTACTACTTCCAAGACGTACCCTCGCTTCTCGATAGCATGCAGGATCTTAACGAGGCCCGCGTGCGCAAGCTCAATTCAATCTGGACTGAGGCCTCAAATCTCGAGCTGTCGTGTCTTGAACGCTGCCGGGATCATCTCCAGGCCTCTGTCCATGCTATCTCTCTCAACGATCCGTTCCTCGATTCGGCCATGTTTATGCGTCACAATGCGCTCGCCGACTGGGCTCCTCCTCCCGATTTTGTCTACGAGCCCTCACCGATCTGGCATGACGACGACGAGATGATTGTCGATGATCCCGCGCAGACGTTTTTGAGAAACAAGATCGCCCAGTCACAGCGTGGAATCCTCGACCTCCGCTCGACAGTCGAGCAGAAACGGAACGAGATTGAAACCCTGTACGAGCTGCGGGAGCAAGCAATCAAGGATCCGACAAAGGGTAACTTTGACGAGGTTTTCACAAAACTAATAAACGCCCAGCGCGACGCAGCGGTGGCGGACACAAAACGAATTGCGCTCGAAGTCGAGGTCGAGACAGTCGAACTGGTAGTCGGCGATATCATCAAGGGCACAAGACCGCACGATTTCAAAGGTGTGTCGTTCAAGATCCCGACCACATGCTTGTTCTGCAACGACACAATCTGGGGACTGTCGAGACACGGCTTCAAGTGCCGTGTCTGCGGCTACACCTGCCATGCAAAGTGTCAGATGAAAGTACCTGCCGATTGTGCGGGCGCAAAGGTCAAGAAGAGCAAGAAGAAGAGCAAGCAGACCGACAACTCAAGTCTGAACGGGAACGGGAATGCGTCGGATGACGATGCATCCTCGGTCATGATGCCCCGGTCGACAAACTCGATAACTTCGCACACGTCGTCGATGTTGGGCTCGGTTTCACGCTTTGGTAGACGCAAGGCAAAGTCCAACGCCAGCTCGACCATGCCGGGTGGTGATCCGTATGAGCTGCCAGGGTCGTCATCTGCAAAGACGCAAACTGCGCATGCAAAGTTTGCGTATACTCCGAACGGCGACGGCGAGATTCCAATGTCTGCCGGTGACGAGATCGAGGTCCTTGAACCCCACGACGGTACCGGTTGGGTGCTTGTACGAGACGGGCTGGCTGAGGGCTTAGTCCCGTTCAGCTACATTGAGCTTGAGCCGGATATGACGCGCACCTCGTCGATCTCGTCGTCGACCGCGAGCATGATGTCTGGAGGTCTGTTTAAGAAGAAAGGACCGGCGGTGGCGCCGAAGCGGGGCGCGAAAAAGATAAACTACGTTGTTGCATTGTATGACTATGAGGGCCGGACGGATGCCGAGCTGACTATTCATGAGGGCGATAAGATTGTGTTGACCGGCGGGAATACCGGCGAGGGTTGGACGGAGGGAGAGTTGAATGGAGTGATTGGCAGCTTCCCTAGTAATTACGTCAAGCCTGTGGACTAGATTAGTCCATCCTGTCTTTTTGTTTCTTTTAACATTTTTTTCCAATACTTTTCGCGGGCGTAAGAGTTTGTTTTGTCATCATACTTCCACTTTTGATCATCTCTGTTTTTGAACTTTAGTCCTTTTGCTGTGAGCTGTTGAGAGCAGAGAGGGAGATTAGCATTTTAACATCTATTCATTTATTATTTATTGTGTAGTAGGTAAATAATGTACAAAAAGAGAAATAGCATTATATGTAGTGATCTGTCTGAGACGATACAGAAAGAAGAGGAAACGGAAACGCCAGAGTAGAACTGATTATTGAATGAGAAAGAGAAAGGGTTGAGTAGCGTAGGAAGAAAGGCACGTTGTCTTTGATATATGTCGAGAGATATTGTGTATTGATGTTGAGAGAATAGTTGAGATGGAGGTCTTAGGAACTTGTAAGTCTCTTGGTCTTGGGCAGCTAGTGGCTGTGCTGTCGAGAGATGTGAGAATGTTTCGCTGCGGAATAGCGCCAAGCACGACCGGGCTGGGCAGGTGGGCGAGTGTGGAGGAGGACGACGGCGGGATGGTAATTATTTTGGCAGGTTTGCTTCAATCCAAGCCAGTCCGTCGTTCAATCCCTTGCCAGTCTTGGCCTCGACCGGCAAAATCGTCCACGGCTTGCCCCGTTTCGAAAGCAAACCCGAGAGCTCGAACTGCTCCGAGATAGCCTCGGGAGCAAGCGCGCCCTGCGAGTCCTGCTTGTTGGCGAGCACCAGCACAAGGCAGTTTTTCATCTCGCGGTCGGAGAGGATGCGCACGAGTTCTTGCTTGGATTCGGGCAGGCGGGCGGTGTCGCTGCTGTCGATGACGTAGATTAGTGCCTGCGTGCCGGTGAAGTAGTGGCGCCAGAGCGGGCGGATTTTGTCTTGGCCGCCGACGTCCTGTGGGTGTTTCTTGTCAGTTGGGTTTATGGAGTAGGGAGGATGGGGTGGTGCATACCCAGACGTTGAATTTGACGTTGCGGAAGGCTACTGATTCGACGTTGAAGCCGACGGTAGGCACGGTTGATACACTGATTTCGCTTGAGTTCAGTGTCTGGTGATCTAAAGTGAGAATAAGATGATACGTACGCTTCACCTAGTTTGAGACGTGATAGAATAGCTAGACGAAGCAATTGTCAGACCCTCGATTTCCTAACCACCGCCGGTTCAAATCAGGAGTATTCACTTACTGGTTTTCCCTGCAGCATCAAGCCCGAGCATCAAGACTCTTCAGACGAGTAAGTAACAACACCCACACACAAACACAACTCAAAACATACCGAATCTCTTTCGACCCAAACAGCCGCGCCTGGAATAATCATTAGAAGTCGACAACAGAAACACACAAAGGCAAAAGAAGGAAAACGCATACCACGAGACGCGTCAAAACATTGCCCATCGCGTGCCCGAGTTCGTTCTGTTCGGATGTCTTTCTTCGTTCTTACTCTTTCTCTATCTACAACAGGTCTAAGCTGAACTACTAAAAAAACAGCACGACGACAAGATATACAAAGACAAGAGATCAGCGACAGGGAAGACGGTGGCAGCAGAGGACGCCGAAATGGGATCTGACCTCGCTGCCCCGACGATTTGAGTTTTAAGGTTGAGCTTTAAACCTTAATTTACTCTAACGAGCAAGCCGCGCCGCGTCCTGCCCTGCAGCTATGTTTTATGATGATATTATTGAGAGATATGATACGTAGTTGGTCTATTGTTAGTTGTCGTTCCTCAGTCTTTTTCGCGACGGCAGTGAGTCGTCGGGTAAGCCGCTTCGTTTCGTGCCTGGTAGACTCACGGTCTTGATGTCGTTGTCTTCGTTTGAGATTCGGCGGTGCGGATATTCCAAGTTGACTGATTCGAAGATGCTGAAGAAAAAGTCAGTAAGGCAATAATGATGATGATATGTAGAAATAGAATGGACTTACTTTGCTGTAGGTTTCGGCAGCTCGCTGAAGTACGGGTGCTGCATGGCTTGCTCGGCCGTGAATCGTTTGAGCGGGTTATACTCCAGCAGACCCTGCAAGAGCTGAAAGCCTCGCTGGCTAGCGGCCGGCTGCTGGGATTGTGAAGATGACTGGCTTCCGTGTGTCGCGGCAGGGACGGTGTTGTACCATGTCTCGAGGACGTTCTGGTAGGGTTTGAACGATGCCAGTGCGTGGTATTCTGGGTACTGAGGCAACGCTGGCCAGGATTCCTCTGAAAAGCAAGTTAGTGAGGATTGATTATCAATATGAGATAGAGAAAACTTACTTGTAGGAGTTCCTAGAATCTCTATAATCTTTTGCATCTGGTTTCGCTGGAACGGGACAGTTTTCTTGCTATCCATTTTCGCTTCCTCGCCTTTAAAAATCGGTCTGAGCGCAAGCAACTCGGCGAAAATACACCCCACAGCCCAGATATCAACTGCCGGAGTATAGTGCCTTGACCCGAGCAGTAACTCCGGCGCACGATACCAGATCGTGACAACGACCTTGTCGCCCGTGAAGAGTGGCTGCAGAGGTTTGTAAAACAGGCGCGCGAGACCGAGATCGCCGATCTTGACGACGCCGTCGGCGGAGACCATGATGTTTGCGGGCTTGAGGTCGCGGTGGAGAACCCAGTTTTGATGGAGATAGGAGACGCCGTTGAGAAGTTGCCAGAGAATCGATTTGAGGGTCGAGTCTGGGATTGGCCGGCGGTCGGGATGTGAATGGAAGTGAATGAGTTGCTAGCAGATGTCAGCATATAGTGCACTACCATCCCGCAATAATAGAAAAAACAGCGAGCAGGCATACAAGTAAATCATGCTCAGCAAATTCAAAAACCATGTAAATGCATTTATCTTCTAATATAATTTCCACCAACGTCGTGATGTTGACATGTCGCAGTTCGCGGCAGAGAGCGATCTCGCGACAGGCAGACTGCGAGATGCCGGTGTAATGCGCCACCTCGCCTTCTTTATCGGCCTTGAATTTTTTGATGGCAAATTCGCGCGTGGTGTCGCTGTGAGCTTTGTTAGTTCTCTGATTGTTTGAGGGGGGGTGAGTGGGAGAGGGAGGAGATTGCATACCCGTATTTTGCTCTCGCCTTGTAGACTCTAGATGATTGCATGAAGTAATTTAGCTCAACACATCCTGAAGTACAGATAGTAATATAAGCAAGCATATACTCACCGGCCATAAGTTCCCGCTGCTATGTATCCCAGAATCTCATACCGGTCCAGGACTTTTTTGCGCGTGCCATCTCGTCTGATTTTGTAAGAGCCCAGAGGGGACCTCGCCGACAGCGACATGGTGGGTGATATACTATCCTCCCGTCTTTCTGTCTTTCTGCGTTTGTATGTACTTTGAACTAGATAGGTTATGATGCCATCTGCACTCAATCCACCAGCTCGTCACAGGAGTTCTCTCGGTTGTGGCAGTGAGTGGTGATGGCTGGTCATTGAAGATACTGGTGAGCGCGATGTCGAGAAGCCGCACGATGCTTACATTACACATTACATAAGCCGGATAGTCGGCGTCCACGCTAATCGGGATCTAGATGGGACTGGGACTTGGGCTGATGCACCACCACCGGCTCCAGACTGCTGCTCGTTGCTGCTCGTTCTCCCGGGCACTGGTCTTTCTGCTCTCCTCTGCCATGTGAACTTCCTCATCGCTCACTGATCTTCCTCTTATCTTTCAACCGTCCGCCCACATAGACACATCTCAAATCAATGGCGCCCGAATGCGGCGTCGCCCGGTACTCCCCGATAACAATCACCCACCTGCCCGCCGAGCTGATCGAGCGCATCGCGCTCTTTCTCTCCCACGCAGACTTCAACGCCTTCCGTCTGTCCCTGCCGCCGCTGGCCGGCGTAGATCTCAACGATGAGGCCTTCCTGCGCACAAAGATGATTTACGAGTTCGGCCTCGAAGGATACCAGTACGCGAGCGCGCTAAAAGCAGACCCGGACCCGCAGCTGCAGCGCGTCGCGTCGTCATGGGATATGATTTACGGTGGCATGGAGGAGCAGTGGAAGATTCCGTTTGGGGATATGAAGGGCTGGGGAGCCACCGGGTTTGACGGCACGCCGCTCGAACCTGCCTATGCTTATCCTCACATCAGATTGATCCCCGCACACCATGTCCTCGACTTTGGCATCGTGCCCGTGCATGTGTTTCGCAATATCCGCGTCGCGCCGGGGAACTACCTGCTGCAGTACAGACTGTGCATCAAGGAGCGGCCGCTTGAGAAGTACGCTGATTTCGACAATCTCGAGTTTAACGTCTACCTCTACCGCAGCGACTTCAAAAACGACCGAAACTCGCCCACTGATCCGATCAACCCTACGCGCGACCTGATCTCATCCACCATCTTTGGCGCCAGAACCGCCTGCGAGATTGCTCGCGGCACAAAAGACGTCGAGCTAGCGGAATTTTACGTCCCGCCTGGCCGATACTCGGGCTACGAATGGCGAACGCTGATGATTGAGATCCGCGAGACCGACCGTCTGTCACGGTTCAAGAGCGGTCTCAATCTCGAATACGTCCATCTCAAGCGATCCGAGCAGGGCTCCGACCGTCTTAAAACAGTCCGCGTCGTGCCGCAGAAGCTAGGGCCGCGATTATCATGGAAACTGCGGCCGGAGAATATAAAGTCCACGAGCACGAGCTCGTCGCTTTTACAATGGGGCGCAGAGAAAGTTGCAATTGCGCTGAGGGAGAAGTTGAATGATTTCCCGGAGAGCTCAAAGTTTTTTGAGTAGCTCTGGTTTGTATTGGTTAGAGATCTGTCTTTGTTTTTAGTTGGTATCGGTGCATCTGTTAGATCGTAATATATAATGTCTGCTGCATAAACCCTACAAAACCTACGTAAACCCCACCACCTCTCGTCGCACTGTATTCACTGTATTATAGCCGCTACTCCTTCCAAACATAAACCAAACAGTCCTCCATCTTTTCTTCATCAACCCCACACCCTCACACACCGTAATTCCTCAAATCCCCCTCAATACACCTAAAACCAACTTCTACTAAAAACGGTTATATAGCGCAAGAACTCCCAAAAATCTCAAGAAGTCGGTAATAGTTTAGTGGCTAGAATTTCCGCCTGTCACGCGGGGGACCGGGGTTCAATTCCCCGTTACCGAGAATATGTCTCGCGACTTCAATATTTTTTTTTTCTTTTTTGTTTTTCTTTTATTTTTTTTTTTGGAAATTATTTGATTGTTATTGCATAACCTGTTCTTTGTTATCTTTTGTAAATTTATAAAAGTGACGAAGATTAGGGCATAAAAGTTGCTTGCTACTTTTTTACACTTTGAAGTAGCCCGGTATTAAACACATTCACGCAAATCTCATCAAAGAATGACATTGGCGACGCTTGAAAATTTTATGTAATTTGAATAAACCCAAGATGAACTGAAAAACTGTCCCCCTGGGGATATTTCTCGTCTAAAGAGTAGAACTAAGAGCTTTGGAATGAATATGAATGAAATGAATTTATAAAAGAACATGAGAACTGGGAAACCATGGATAACACATCAACTACTAATAATGAATAAGAAAGGAAAAAAAGAGAAGAAAAGAAAAGAGTCAAAATTATCATCACCATGATATAATTGCAGTACACATATGAAAACAGAAAACACGAAAAAGAAAACAGGACTGATAACAATAATGAATCAAATAGATAAGATATGGGGCAAGTGCTTGACTACCCTTCTGTAGGATATGAATTGCAAAAGTAAAAAAAGAAACAGAACAATAAAAGTTTGAACTGACGCATTGTACAGCGGTTGAGAAAGACCCGAGGAATTAAAGTCGACGGGTTCTAGGTGAGGTGTAGCTAGAGTACATCGGAGTAAACAAACGCAGTACTTTTCTCTTGATACAGTCACTAGGAAGGAAAAACAACTACGAGAAGAACCAAAAATATGACACGGCACGGAGTAGAGCGCATGTGCGTGGAAAAGAGAATCAAGAATCAATCGTCACACTGAGCATGTCTAATAACACAGACTCTCAGTTTAGAATCCAAAGGGATTTTCAGCGGCTGGAGAATCATAATTAGCATCAGGAGCAATTGAAATAAAATAAAAGAACACTTACTTGCTGCGGCAAGATTCGCCTGCCTCTTACCGGTCGGCGTAGGCTGAACGGCGTTAACGCCAAAGCTAACCTTCGGAGGCGGTCCAGTCTTTGTCGGGACCAGCGGTGTCATGACATCACGACCACCTGGAGGTCCATTGCCAAAGCCCCATCCCGTAGGTTGCGACTGCAACTGCTGCGGTTGATATTGTTGCTGCTGGGGTTGGAATGCAGTCTGCTGGGGTTGCAAGACGCCGCCGAAGCCGGTCTGCATGGCCGCAATGCCGAATTGAGATTGGGGTACGAACTGGCGCGTGGGTTGCGCCTGTAGAGGCTGGGCAATCACGTTCTGGAAGGGCGATTGTCCGGGATATCCCGTCTGCTGGATAAAGACAGTTCCACCTCCGTTAGGCTGCGGCTGCGCCTGCACAGGCGGAGGCGGCGCGGGACGCTGGATGCCGTAGAATACAGGCTGGGCTTGCTGCGGCGGTGGTGACTGCACAAAGATAGTGTTCATCGGCACCTGCTGCGGAGCCGCCGAGACGGCAGTGAAGATCTGCTGCGGCTGTGAGGTGATGATCATACCCGTAGGTGCAACAATCTGCTGCTGAGGAGGTTGTTGGTACACGATCTTTGGTTGAAGAGCGGCGTACTGTGCGTTCGGCTGAGCCTGCTGGCCGGTGATGGCAGACACAAGCGGTGCAGGGGGCTGCTGCTGCTGCTGGGAAGGACCCGTAGGTTGCGACTGTTGAATAGGAGCAGGAGACGGGACAAGAGGGTTCATAAGATCCCTGAGAGCCCCAGTAGGTTCAGGTCGCTGCACAGGGGCAGGCGCGGGGGTAGACGCTTGCGAGTCGTTGGCCGACGACGAAAGTAGATCACCCACGGTCTGAGCTTGTTCGGGCCGCCTAGGCTGAGGAGGAGGCTGGTCTCCCGCCAAAAGGCTACCGTCGACAGATGTAGAAGTTGTCACCGCCGGGGCGGGTCTTGACTTTCTAGTGTTGTTCTTGAGCGCGCCGCCAGGACCGGCGAAGAGAGTAGTGCCATCTTCATTGGCTTCTTCGGTCTGTCCTGCCGATTTCTTTCCATACTTTTCATCAATGACTTTCTTCACTCGAATGATGTCTCCTTCTTTCAAGCCCAGCATTCGCATGACCGACTGCGAGATCTCCGGGAGCACGGACTCGTCCATTTGGTCTCGGTCAAAGTTGATAGCGTAGCGCTGGCAGTTGTTGTAGTCGACTCCGCAGGACAAAAAGAACTCGAACCAGTCGAAAGAGCTTTTTCGAGCACCATTGTTATGATTAGCTCCGTTCTGGCCCGTTCGCTGAGCAACGAGGCCTGATTCACCACCTGATGGAACAACGCCCATGGTCGAGCGTCGGCGAGAGGAGGTGGAAGACTCGGGTCGAAGCGGCTCGCCGGTGAGACGCTCGACATAGTCGAGATCTTCGATTGACATTTTGTTTGCCGCGACTGCAATCTTGACACCATTGACCTTGTGGAGCTGGATCTTGCCGTCCTGCAGTCCGACAAAGGCCGCTTCGACTTTGAAGGATCCGGTACGGTCTGTCCAGGTACGGATTTTCGACGGATCGGGTTCTAGATTTGGGTTAGTGTCTGATTTCAGATGAGAGCAAAGATTAGTTAACGTACTCGGCTTCGAGGGTGCTTTGGGAGGCGGTGAGTCGTTGTGGGATTCTCGTCGAGAGACACGGGACTCTCTCTTTGAAGAGCGCTTCGACTTCTGCGGAGATTCTTCCTCTTCAATCGTGGGTTTGCGAGACGGCTTCCGGATGATCTCGATGTAGCTCCGAGGGACGACACCCTCAGATCCAGAAAGAGCGTGTTTGATGACGATCCACTCGTCGCTCATTGAATCGTCGAGAATGAAAACGTCGTCGCCTTCGCGGATCGTCACTTCGTCGGCTCCTTCGGCATCAAAGTCGTAGAGGGCGCGGCCGTAACGCTGGCCGGTAGGGACAGAGGCATGGATGACTTCGCGCAGACCCGAGGCGCGCTTGGCACCGACGAGGTCGCCGAGGGCAGACATGATTTCCTGAGCGGCATCCTTGGAACCGGCATGTAGGTCGAGCGAGACGGACGGGTGCTCAAACTCAAGGAAGACATGCTTTTTCTCCGAGTTGTAGTGGACGAGGTTCGTAATTGACCACTGCTGAGAAGAAGAGCTGGACTTTTCGCTTTCAGGAGAGAACATGACGGATCCGTTGCCGATGCCGAGGGTTGCCTTGTACTTTTTCTTGCCGTCGACTTCTTGGACGCTCCATTTGAGGAAACCGGTGTTGCGCTTAGAAGGAGAAGAAGAGCTTGGCGAGATAATTGATTCGTTCGATTGAGCAGACTGCGCACGCGGACGGGACGGGAGACGCGGGGCCTCTTCTTCCTCGTCCTCGTCGTACTCCGGCTCGGGTTGGCGGTAGTGTGAGAAACTGTCGGAGTGATATGACCGCTGTCCGGTTGCTTGCGGGCGGACAGGCTGGGGAGGGGGAGTTTCTTCGTATTGCTGCTGCGGGGAGTCGTACTGGGGTTCGTATTGCTGGGGCGGTTGCTGCTGCGGTATCGGCTGCTGGGCAACAGGCGGCTGATAAGCGACCGGGGCGGCAGCGGATTGTGGGGATGCCATGCTAGCAGCAGCGGCGGCGGCATTTAACTGGGCGTCGGAGACAAACTCGAGGTAATTGGATGGGGCGAAGCCGTACTCGTCGCGGACGCCGACGAGGACCCAGTCCGGATCAGAGGTGTCGTAAACATCTAGGATCTCGTCTTCTTTGATTGTGACTTCTTCGTCGGTCTGGCGATCGTAGTCGTACATGGCCCTGGCCTTGCCTGTGACGGGTAGCTGAAGGAAGAAGAGCAGGTTAGTAAGAGAGAATGATAATAGAAGAAGACGGAGACGGAGATCAGGAACGCACGCTCTCGACGTAGTTGTTGGGCACCAATCCGACGGGCTCGTCCTCCTCTGCGCCAACCATGCGCTTCTTTGCCTTCCACCAGTCATCCTCTGTGTTTTTGTCGAGGATGTAGAGCACGTCGCCCTCGGCGAGAGAGAGCTCCTGCGGGGACTGGGCTTGGTAGGGGTAGATAGCCACGCAGAGAGCGAGGAAGAGCGAGGGCATGATGGCGAGGCGTGCTGCGGGTCTATCAGAGCGGAAAGAAGCGTAGAATCAGACAGCAGATAATTGAATTCCGTTAATGCTTTTATTCTCTGCTGAGCAGGCAGAATACCAAAACGAACGAGGTTGTCAACAGAGGCCGTGAACCTGGGCCGCTGGAGGTTTGGCTGCCGGCTTGCTCGGGGCGGCGCTGAGCACAAAGCCCTCGATGCTGACACGAAAATATTTTGATTTCGCTCTCCTCGAATTGAACATCGTCGACAGCAACAGCAGCATCAGCACAGCACCAGCAACATGGCTGCGCTCTGGAGAAACATGCTCGGCGCGTTCGAGCGCTCAATGGCGCTGAGAAGTAGCAGCAGAACAACGACCTCCGTCTTCCGGCGACTCGCGTCCACCTCCGCCGCCTCGCCGTCGGTCTCCCTCGACTCGGCGCTGGCCTCCGCCTTCCCCGAAGTCAACACCACAGTCACGAACCCGACCCCCGAGCAGCTCGCAGCTGCTTTCAAACCGAGCAGTCATCTTTATCACTCGCTGCAGACGCCTCTCTACGCCACCGTCAAGCTTCACACGCACAAGTTCCTCGTCTCGGTAGGCGACACCGTCACGCTGCCGTTCCGGATGAAGGACGTCGAGGTTGGAGATGTTATTCGCCTGACGCAGATCGAGAGCCTGGGTTCCCGGAAGCTGACGTGGAAGGGCGAGCCATTTATTGATGACGAGCGGTGTGTCGTCCGCGCAAGAGTGGTTGAGGAAACGAAGGAGCCGCTGAGAGTCAAGATCCGCAAGAAACAGCGCACCAGACGGACGAAGCACATCAAGAGCAAACACACTTTCACCGTCCTCACTATCTCTGAAATCGGATACAACCCATGAGTTGTAGTTGTTGTCGATCGTTGTAAATAGTTGTTATCTAATGTATATCTATAATTCATCTCAACAATTAATGCTTTTCTACGACATCTACGACGGCACAATCAAGCTACACTGAATAAAATATACATCTACAACCCAATGGCAGTAGCTGTAATTATTCTGTTATTCTAATGAATATCTACCAGTAGCTGTAAATAGTCTGTTCTAATGTACATCTACTCATATCTGTAATAGCGTCACAATTCATTCATTAAACAAAGCTTTTCTACGACAGCACAAACAAACAACACTGAACAAAAGCAAAACATATACTATACATGCAAACAATCTAACTCCAAAATAATATAAAACTGAAAATTAGTAAAAAGTAGTAGCTTTCAGGAGCAGAGCTATAACGTAGAAACCCCGATGCCATAATTATATATCAAACGATCTTCTCTTTTCTCTTTTTTTGCCGGTTGTCGTCTCACCGTCTCACCTGTTTTCTTAGTATACAGTCTATAATACACCCAAGTAGTCCTCCTTGATACTCCCGCTGTAGTAAGATGAAAGTCAGTAAATGTCTGTACAGAGCACACAGAATACGATGCAGAACAAACGAACATTGCAAACATCTCTCCGACATCGACACGAGTTCCGACAATCTTCAGACGAACATGGCTTCCTCTTTCAATAGTCTGGTCGTCAGACACATATGCTGGTGGAGAGCTGTTTGGATCGAATCGCATATCTGACGGTATTAACTAGACACGATATCAATAAGCTGTCACTACACAGAAGACTTGTCTGAGCTTGCATACTTTTGTAGACACAAACACGCTCAAAGGACCAACATCAGCAAAGAAGCCGACCTGTAACATGTTAGCTCTCGACTTTGTCAGAATAGTTTGAGCGGACAAGACAAACATTGTTGACACTGGTCACGACCGAATCCACAACTTCTCCCTGCGCAAGAAAGCAACAAGTCAGCACAAACACAGCCAAGACCTCAAAACAACAGAAAACAGACCTTAAACGGTCTCCAGACAATCGCCCGGTACTTTACAACAAACTCCGCGCCGCCGTTACCGGGAATCACGCGGCCGCGGTCGACGTCGATGCGCATGCCGTCCATGACATAGATTATATACCCATACTCTCCCGAACAAGTGCCTTCCACGTCCTGCAGCAGCTTCGAGCGCAGGTACGAGTGCATAGACGGTCCGAAGTAAGACGGATGCAGGGTTATGCTCAGCGACAGGTCTTTCTGTATAGAACCAAGAGATCCCGTGTGAGAATGCTGTTTTCAAAAACTTGTCTCTGCGCGCAATTCAGGGCTGAGAATGCAGAGTAAGAACACAAAAACAGAACAACATACAAGGAAAAACATTGATATATAAATCTGTGCTTTGGAGAGGAAGGGATCAGACGGGATGGAGAAAGGACGGAATCCTCTACGGGCTCGAATCCGGTGCGTGAGGATTGTGGATTTGTGGTGTTGAACTGCATAAATGTGAGGGTGTTTGTGCTTTAGATATTCGTTCTGACTCTACTTTATGATTGATACTTTCGACAATAGCGATGCATTCAGAGGATAATAGAGCATGATAAAAATAACTACTGTGTTTTGTGTAGTATTCGACTGTTTTATTCATATAATAGAAATAATATATATTAGGTAATGCACATGTTGCGTATTATGTCATATCTTAGTCATTATACATATCCAACCGCTCAACTAACATCACCGCCTATACGATGCAAATACTAAAACAACAGAATAGAACCAAAAACTAAACAGTCTTTAATAAAGCAACAAGCACTCATCTACAAACACTCGGTATTGTCGAGAGTTGGATCACTGAGATCAAAGTCGATCTTATCAGATCAGGCAGATTGACGCTTTTGGCATATGTAAACAAACCGCTTCGGGGATGTGCGATGACGAAGATGACTTTGATCTGCGACTATTTAAACCCCAGTTCGTCTTCACCAACATCTTCTTATAACAAACCGCTCCTACTTCTCCTTCTTCTCTTCATATTATAATGGCCTCGCCCAGAAACGTCAGGATGGTGCCAATACCGGCCTCGCCCCGTCCCCAGCCACCGGTCGACTCCTACATCTCCCTCGCGGCCTCGCCCACCATGATGCGAAGACCGTCCATGTTTGATTTCATAGTCGAAGAGGGAGGCACCACCGCCCTCTCGCCCGACCTCATCTCCTTCGCAATGGCCCCGCCGTCGAAGCTCCAGCGCATGGACTCCATCTCGCGACTCACCAACCTGCTCGAGCGCAGATCACGGGCGTTGATTGGGAATAGCAAGGCCTTGACGAACTGGGAAGAGAAGCGGGTTGATCTCAGCACAGTCAAGAACAGAAAGCTGAGAAAGTTCTACCAAGAGCAGGTGTGTCTTATATAAAGCCCACTCTCCTCATCTCACTCTAACAACTCTCTTAGAACGAACTCATCGACCGCTACAGCGAGATCGACAGACTGCTCGACTCCAAAATCCCCGAGAACGTGCTCCAGGTCTACGGCGACGAGTCCGTCCATCGCCACCTGGAAGTCCCTGGAAACATCGAAGAAGAAGGCCTTCCTCTACTCGGCTACGACCCCGACGAAGAGCGCGGCATCCGCATGGCAATCCTCTTCAACTTTGTGCTCAACGTCTTCTTGCTCGGCGGCAAAGCTGCCGTCGCCGTGCTCTCGAACTCGCTCTCGCTCATCGCCTCCCTCGTTGACTCGGCCCTTGATTTCCTGTCGACGGCAATCATCTGGACGAGCGCGAAATTCATCCAATCCGAAAACTCACGCCTGAAAGCCGCGTTCCCTGTCGGCCGCGCGCGACTCGAGCCAATCGGCGTGCTTGTCTTTTCTGTGATTATGATTGTCTCCTTCATCCAGGTCCTTATCGAGGCCGTCGGCCGGCTCTACGCCGAGCAGCAAGAAGTCTCGCTCGGAGTCTCGACGATCGTGATCATGGTCATGACCATCGTCACGAAAGCCGGCGCATGGCTCTGGTGCCGCAGCGTAAACTCCACCGCCGTGCGCGCGCTCGCGCAGGACGCGGAGACCGACGTCATCTTCAACGTCTTCTCGATCCTCTTCCCGCTCATGGCCCTACTCTTCCACGCCCCGCAGCTCGACTCGATCGGCGCAATCATCCTGTCCGCGTACGTCATCTTCACATGGTCGCAAACCGCCCTCGACCACATCAACCACCTGACCGGCGCCGCCGCCAAATCCGCAGACCGTCAGGTGGTCCTGTACCTGTGCATGCGGTTCGCGGACTGCATCCAGCAAATCACCTCGCTGAACGCGTACTACGCGGGCGATAACCTGAACGTCGAGGTCGACGTCATGGTGAGAGAGAAGATGAGCTTGAGAGATAGTCATGACGTGGGCGAGAGCTTGCAGTATGCGCTCGAGACGCTGCCGATGGTCGAGCGGGCTTTTGTGCATATCGATTATCGGAATGATAATTTTGCTGGACATCTGCCGAGGTGATTTTGATTATATTCTGTAGGTTGTAGGTTCTGTATACCATAGATTTCTTTCTGATTATGTTTGAACATTTGTGTTTACTTTTTGCTGGATTGGGCTTTTTCTATACTTTTGTTTTCGTTTCTTTTGGAGAGTGGTGTAAGTAGATAATTTGATTTAGTATTTTGATTTATAGAAACTTTTACACTATACTTTTAAGACTGTAGACCAGATCATGAACATAAACATACAAAGAAAAAGACAGAAAACCCAAACAAACCATATGAACAAAAACCAAATAAAACAATACCAGAATGGAAACCAGATTCGAAAACAATGCTCTTCTCTAACAATCTAAGCAACAACCTGCGCGTCACCCAACATAGCCTCCCGCTCCTCCTCCCTCTGCGGATTATAGCTGTGATGTCTATACATTGGAATCGCCACACTCGGCGACAAGTCCTGACACAGCCGTGCCGCGCTCGTCGCGAGATCGTTGATGCTCGCGTAGGCGGCTAGGTGGCGCGCGTTGCGCAGCTCGGAGTGGTGGATGTCATACATCGTCGGGTGGTTTGAATCCCGCCTGCGAACGGGTGGCTGGCTCCAGTGCGTGAAGACGTTGAGCACGTCGTCGTCATCGTCGTCGGAGGCGGTGTCGCTGGAGTCGGATGAGGAAGAGGAGCGGCGAGGTTGGAGGGCGGGAGAGGAAGTCAAGAGCTCCGAGTTGAGGAGCATGTCCGCGACGTCGGAAGT
This sequence comes from Myxozyma melibiosi, assembly GCF_037950935.1. Lineage (NCBI taxonomy): Eukaryota > Fungi > Ascomycota > Lipomycetes > Lipomycetales > Lipomycetaceae > Myxozyma > Myxozyma melibiosi. The sequence goes on from NW_027042917.1 coordinate 63,301, forward strand.
CGTGATCTCGACAGGGATCTTGAGCGAGATCGAGCCGTATCCCGCCGAGAGCTTGACAGTGACTTCAGCTTCGTATTGCCGGCCGATCAGACATGACCAAAAGTTCGGCACCAGAGTGCGGAAGCGCGGAAGTCGAAGCTGCAAAGTCGTGCTGAACGTGTGGTGGTTTGCGCTTTCTTTGGACCACTGCGCGCATGGCGTAGAAGAAGGAGGGGTTGGGAAGGCGGTGGAGTTGATGGAGAAGGTCTCGTGGTAGATTCCCAGTCTGGGGTCGACCGCGCGCGAGTCCGGCACAGGGAGATATGTCATCGACACGGTCGAGAAATAGGTATACGCTCTCAGTCTAACTGTCGCAGACTCTACCTTTGGCAATGACTGCGGGTTGTCGCCTGGCGAGCAGGAGAGGGTGAGAAGCATAGGCACGGACGAGTCCGGCTGACCAAAAATGAAAGGCTGCAGGATGCTCGCCTCGAGAGTGATTTTCCCCGCCATACTCTTCTTGATCAGCAGGCCCTTTTTCAGGATTTTTGTGGTGCGGTAAAACCGCGTAAAACTATCCGAGCTGTGCTGACTGACTTCCTGATCGCGGAAATGGTGGTGCGGGATATTGTTGATATCGGGCTTGTAAGCCGCGACGACGTTGAACGGCGCCGAGGCCTGGAGTGGAACGGTCCGGCGCGAGTCGGGAGGCTTGAGATGGATTACCTTTGCATGGATCTGGTACGTGATGCGGGCCATGTCGGGCGAGCAGTCATCGTGCGAGAAGGAGGTGCCTTCGCCGAGGGAGGAGGGAAGCAGTCTGTGACAAGCGAGGTGGTCGCACTCGGTCTCGAGCAGGGTTTCCGGGAGGACAAAGGAGAAGTAGAAGGAGTAGGTTGTGTGAGCGCGGAAGATGCGCAGGGAGGGGTAGTCCTCTTCGTCTATCGGGCAGGCCATTTTGAGAAACTGCAGTTCGAGATGTCAGATGTCAGCATGGTAGAGAGTTAATTGAGGGATGGAAGTGTGAGCGTACAGTGTTGCGGATGTTGATGCGGTTGCCGACGCCTGCGCGGTCGTTCCATGTCCGCGCGGTTCCCTCGAGGGTGACGATGAGGCAGGAGAACTCGGTGTCTTTTGTAGGGGTGATGAGGATGTTGCCGGAGATGCCGCTGCCGGGGAGATAGTGGTCTTTCTTGTCATGGAAGAGGATTGATAAGCGATGGGAGGAGGAGGGAGCGGGGGATGAGGGCGAGGAGGAGAAGAATTGGAGGGCAGAGACAAAGGAGGAGGAAGAAGAGGCGCCGGTGGAGGCGGTTGCGATAGAGGACGGTCTGCGGCCGGGGAGGACGGGACGGGGTGGTTGGGGATGCGGTTGAGGATGAGGATGAGTAGACGATAGTTGGAGATGCGGAGTAGGCATTACTAGCGGAGGAAGAAGTCAAAAGAGTTGGTGAAGCAATGCATTTTCCAATTGAGCGCAGAAGCAGACGGGCTGCTTTTATATATCAGAGATAATTGAGGAGGAGGAGGAGGAGGAGAAGTAGAGGAAGAGCAGAGCGGAGGAGAAGAGCAAAATCCAAATTTAATTCTGTTTAATTACTCAAAAAGTCAAACTGCTCCGCGCGCACGAACCATCGACGCGGAGCGGATGACTATTATTCGTTATCGCATCAGCCTACGTAGGCTGTTCATATTAGAGAGGAGTGTAGTTGTTATAGCAATAACAAGCAATAACAATAACTAATAGAACATTCAGTAAATATCAGGCACATCTCTGTTAATGTCGTCATCCTCAAGGTCCCAGGAACACTCCACGCGTCCAAGCAGCCCTGAAGAGTCAACAACAACAACAACAGCAGCAACAGACAAATGTCCGCGGACCGTGGCCTTTGCTCTGCTCTGCTTTGAAAGACTCTACCCGCATTCCTTCCTTTGGCGTTGACCTGACATCGACATAGAGACAGGATGACTCTTGTCCGGCGGGTGGCGGACCCAAGTGGGAAGCTCAGGCCGCGGCCTCTTCCGCTGTCAGACTCTGCTCTGAACCCTCCGCGGACTTTCGGGTGGTTTTCAGCCCTCTTTCTGCTCTGTTCTGCTGTCTGTTCTGTTCTGTTGTGCTGTTCTGTTCTGTTCTGTGCTGTTCTCGTTGCTTCTTCTTCTACTGTTATCATTCTTGTTATAATCTTCTGTATATTCTTCTTGTACTAGTCAGTCTTCACCGCAGTATATATCCGACTCACAAACCAATACGACCCCAAAAACGCAACCGTGCCAGTGCAAAGCCCGTACACCGCGCACGCAATCAACGAATAACTGAAAAACAGCAGCCCAGACACAAACCCGCTCACCGTCAGCCGAGCAAAGTAATACCACACCGAGTACAAAAAGATCCACACTCCCGCTCCTGAGCCCACGAAGAACGACCGCCACCACCAGTTATAGTCCTCCGCGCACAACTGCACGTACGTCGTCACGATCGAGATCTCGACTACCGTCACCATCTCAATCACATACGTCAGACCCAGAAAACTGTACATGTAGTAATACCCCGTCTTGTCCTGCCACACCGACTTTAGAATAAACAGCAACTCAATCAGAATCACCGCAAACTCAATCAGCCCGCCAAACGCAACCGAAAACTCCAGACTCATGTACCAAGGCCTCATCGGGATCTGTCGCGGAATCGCCTTTATCCGCGTCGGGCTCTCGATCGCTGGCCGCCGGAATCCAATCCACGCCCCAACTATCACCAGCGGCACTAGAATCAGAAGCCACATGCTGATCAACGCTACCAGCGTTCCGAACGGAATCGCTGACGACGACGACTTGCCCCACGAGAAAAAGTTGATCACAAATACAAATCCAAGCAGCGCCCCTGGAACCAGCATCGATGTCTTATAATTAACCGTTAGCCTTTGCTTCATCTTCGTGCTCATTTAAATCACCCACCCTCAAAGCATTCTTCAGCCACTTCACTCCCTTGAACGACTTGTACAGTCTCGAGCTAAAGTATCCCGAAAACACCCTATCCAACCATGTCAGCAACATACTCCTCTCCTTCAACTAGTTCTACTCACCCCGCAAAGACAAACAGAAACAGAGCCAGACTAAGAAACCCGCCCCGGTGACTCGGACTCAAAAACCCCAGCGTCGCAAACCCAAGCACCGCAAGCCCCATCACAAACATCTGCACTCCTGCTCCAATCAGCGACGCCAAAACGCCCTTGTGCACCGGCGGTCGAAACACATCTCCGTGCAATAACTTCCATCCACTGATGTCTTCCGGCAAGTCCTTGTCATCCTCGCCGTGACTGTCTTGGTTATACGACTGAATGTCGCGCGAAAGCGTGCGCACCATGATGATCGCCACCACAACCGTCAGCAGAGAGATAATCACAAGCGAGTTGATAATCGCAAGCCAGTGAATCTTGTCCGAATCGTTGTTGTTCAAAAAATACAGATCCCATCGGTTGGCGTACGTGATCTCGAGATCTTCCTTGAAATAAACAGAGTACGAATAACTGATCTCCATCTCTTCCTTTGTCGGATCAAGTGCCAGCTTTCGTCCATCTTTTACCTTTCGACGGCATTCCGCATACTCTTGCGCAATCCTAAACAACAACTCATCAGTACTCAACTCCCAGCTCCTTCACAGTAAGTTGACCTACGATTTCGGATACACCTCAAACGCAACAATCTGCTTTCGCGACGGATCCTGTTCAAGAGGCCGATATCGCACAATCATCGTAACGTGGTTGTTGAGATATGCCACGTCATTCTCATACGACCCGAGCTTGAATCCAGAGGCGTAGTATTTGTGTGTTTTGTCCACCGACACGTACGATGTCGCGCCGGGCAAGTCATCCAGCAACCTACATCTATATCAGCCCAACCGCTCTTAAACTTCTCTCCAGAACTCTCCACACAACTCACCACTCCACGACATAAGAATTCCGAATCAGCGACACCGCGCGCTCAACATCCCCGCTCTTCACCTTCCGAGTGCACAACGTCGCGCACTCGACATCACTCCCCATCTCAATCACGTAGTCCGACCCCGCAATCCGATCGCCGCGCAAAATCTCTCCCAGATTAAGACCCACGCGCTCGTTCGTCGACGGACACACGAACGGAAGCCCGTCGTATGCGTACGGAAGCTGCGTCGTGTCGGAGGCGACCTTGTTCACCATCAGCGGGATACGCTCGCCGTCCGCAAACGACTGCGAGGACCAGCCTAGTACATCATTCAAAAGTAGATGAGCAAGTGCGCTACACTGAATAGCAAAGCAGAGAGAAGGAATCAGGGCAGGAGACATACTCGTGAAATCGAACGCATTAGCAAGTCCGAGCAAGGCCGGCAGCGCTCTCAGCGCGAGCAAAGCACACTTCATTCTCGTTCTTTCTCTTCCTCTCTCAAAACAAGAGTCTATGCTGCAGCACAGTTATAGCAGACCAAAAAGGGATTCACAAGAACGCAACGAAGAGCGAATCTGCGCAATGTGATGAGTTGCTGCTCGATCCGTGGCTGCGGATTCGAGTTGCGCGTTGCGAGGACGAAATCTGGTTTTAAGCTTTTGATCGTGCGGCTCACTGAACACGTGCCTGCTCATCTCCAACTCAACGTCTTTCTGCTTCCTGACCTCCTTCTTCTTATCTCATCATCGTTTATCTTCTGTTGTCTGCTTTCTTCTGATACAATGCCTCCTTCGAAGAGACTCGAGAAGCTCTCTGCAATTGCGCACCTGGACTCGCAGCAGTCTTCCTCGCAGCAATCGACCCAGCTGCTCATGGAGGTCGACGAGCTCGTATGATAGACATCTCTTGACTTATCTCTTCTTTCAGATCTTACATATCTTCTTCCTCCTCGCAGCCGCGACATCATCCGGCTTCTGTTTCTGCTCCAGAGCAGGTAGCTACGCTTGTAATGCACACCGCAGCTGAGAAGAAAAGTGTGCTGTCCCGCGTCCTCTGTCTGCCGCACTCACTCACTCTCATCATAGTCATCTCTCTACTCCACGACCGCGAGTTTACCGTCGGTCGTAGGTCCTCATGGTGATATCTCCCTCAGCGCTCTCTACTACACAGCCTCTCTAACGATCTCAAAACTCAGTGACCAAGTCGTAGCTCACAGCGCCGTCAGCAGCATCCACTTCACCATCTACACCGTCAAATTCGACGACTCCAGCGCCCCGCTCGTCTACTGCTGGGACCGCAGCCGCAACGGCACCTTCCACAACCGTCGCATCATCGGCCACGACCGCCGCATCTTGCTCTCTGACGGCGACGAACTCGAGATCAGACACGCGTGCTCGTTCGAGTTCCACCAGCAGCGCGCCGGACCCTGGACCGCCGGCGATCCAACTCTTGACGAAGACAGGCCGCATATCAAAGACTACGAGATCTCATCCCGCGCGCTCGGACACGGGACTTTTGGCCGCGTGCTGCTGGCGACTGAGCGGAAATCTGGCCGGCAGGTCGCGTGCAAGATCATTGATACCAGAGGCAACTCGATCCGAATGATCAAAGCAAAGACCGAAATCGCAATCTTGCAGCGTCTTCGCCATCCAAACGTTGTCTCCGTCTACGATGGACTCGTCATCCGGAATCGAATGTAGGTGGTTATTATTGTACTCACTGACGACCGACTGCTAACGTTTGTAGTTACATACTTGAGGATCTGTCTGGAATCTAACTCTTTGCGAATTACGACCATCCGCTAACTCTCAGCCACAGAATCACGGGCGGCGATCTATTCAGCTACCTCTCCGACGGCGAAAACATGTCTTCCATCCCCGAAGCAGAAGCTCTACTGATAACCTTCCAGATCCTCAAAGCTCTCGAGTACCTCCACCGCAACAACGTCATCCACCGAGACCTCAAGCTCGACAACATTCTCCGCGTGTCGCAGCACCCAGGCGCCAGGGTCGTGCTCATCGACTTTGGGATCTCAAAGTACGTCCGCGACGGCGCGCGGCGCATGACGACCGTCGTCGGCACGCCCGAGTACGCGGCGCCCGAGGTGGGATTCGCGGGACTCGCGCCGGCGGCAGGCACGCAGCGGAAGTTTGCGAAAACAGAGAAGAGCGGGTACGACAAGAAATGCGACCTGTGGAGTTTAGGCGTGATTCTCCATATCCTGCTCTCGGGTATTATTAAATAGTGTTGCCTTTCTTCATTCCGCGTTGGCTATAATTTTTATGGTTTAGGGATTTCGCCGTTTTACGATGTGTCGCAGAATAGTAAACGGATGGCGTTGAAAGCGGTTTCCGGAAAATTAGACCTTTCTAATCAATACTGGAAAGATATCAGTCCAGCGGGTACCATCGTTTCATTTCCTGATCAACTGGTTTCGATGAATCTTTAACAAGCTGACTGTCAAATAACCAAACTACAGCCAAAAGCCTCGTCCGCAGACTCCTCTGCGTCGACCCCGAAACCCGCTACTCGGTCGAAGAATGCTTTGAACACAGCTGGATCGCAAACCAACTTTCCGTGCTCGAATCGATTTACCAGGAGAAAATCGTGGCCGGCTGGCAGCCGCCGCCTGATGAGCAACATCGCTTGAGTCTGGCGGATAGTCAGAGCGCGGACGGAGATGGCGGGCTCGTGTAAGGCGTGGGTGCTTGCTTGCTTTGTTGCTCGCATGCTGGATATCTGCTTTTCTGTCTGCACTGTCTTGCTCTTTGCTCTTTTGTTCAAGTTATTATAGTCAAGATAAGTTATGGGCTTGCGAAAGATATTAGTAATAAAGATCACGTGATATGGAATTTATGTCCCGCGCGGCTCACATGTAATCAACTTTTTTCTGCCATCAATAGAATACTCTGCGATTTGCATAGCTGATAACACAGTCTCTTGATTTTGAAGACAAGAGGCGGAAACTACAGACAACAGAATAGACCAAGAAGAATCATAACAGAAAATGGCTGCGAATCTCTGGCTTGCGGCGTCGGACAACGACATCCGCGCCGTCGAAGCGCTGTTAGTAACCGGCACCAACACCGCGAACGACAAAGACCCGCACGGCTACACTGCTCTGCACGCAGCAGCCTCGTACGGCCATCACGATCTGCTGCGGTTGCTGGTTAAGCGGGGCGGCGACGTGAATATCCTGGACGAGGACGGGGAGACGCCGTTGTTTGTGGTGGAGAAGGTTGAGACTGCGAAGGTGTTGATCGAGGAGTTGGGTGCGGATTGGAAGGTCAAGAACGACGAGGGCGTGACGGCGCGGGAGAAGTTGCAGAAGGATGTGGAGGAGGATGGGGAGCCTTTTGAGGAGGTGGTGGGGTATTTGAAGGGGTTGGAGGATGGGACCGAGGCAGGCGATGAGGGGATCGAGAGTATGCAGCGGCGGATTGCGGATGCGATTCCGAGCGGGTCGGGGATGTCGGTGTCGATTCAGAGGGTGGGTGAGCCGGCTGGGGAGGGGAAGACGATGAGGTGGCGGCGGAGAGAAGGAGACGGATCGATGAGGCGATGAGGTCTGATAATCCGGAGGAGAGCGTGCGGAGGTTAGTTGAGGAGGCGGTCAGGTTGCAGTTGGGCGATGGCCGCACGGAGGAGGAGCGAAGTGTGCGGAGGAAGGTGTAGGTGATTGTTTTAGAGCTATTGCGTTGTATTATAGGTTTTCGTTCAAGGTATATTACACATTTATAAAGATATGTTCAGATATAGACAAGATATATACAAATCCTAGCCACTCAAAACCGCCTTAACAGCCGCATCGGTAGCCTTCTGGATCTTAGTCAAGTACTCCTTATTCAACGCCTCGATCTTCGTCTCGAGCGAGCGCACGACGTCCTTGCTATACGACGCCTGCTTCATCTTTTTAATCTCGACCAGCGCGTCCTCGCGCGCGGACGCGAGCGTCGCGATCGCGGCCGTAGACGAGTTCTGGCCCGTCCGGACTTTCAGCGCTGCAGCCTTGATCGCGTTCGCAGTCTCCTTCCGCGTCTCCGCGGTCGGGGCAGGGATCGGGATCAGCAGGTTCTGGCGGTTGGTGGAGTCGATTACGGGGTTCATGTTGAGGTTTGCGGCGAGGATCGCGCGTTGGATGTTTGTCACCATCTGCGAGTATGTTAGCAACAATTTAGAAAGAAGCTGGTGAGAAGTAGCTGGGGAGACGTACGTCTGGATCGTAGACGGTGATCAAGATCTGTCGGCCGCCGCGGGAGGTAACCTGCGCAACACTATCGAGCTGCGTCTTCTCGTTGTCATATCCCTGAACCTTCAACCGATTAAGCACGTTCAAATCCGCCTTTCCAAGTCTTAGCTGCTGCACAATCTCGTTGAACTTCTCGACGATCTTGTCCGCAGCCTGCTTATACTCCTTGACGTCGTACATCGGCACTGAAATGTCCTCGTCCTCGACCGCAGGCGCGTTTTTAGATCCTTTCTTTGCGTCGCGTTTCGAGGCAGGTGTGTCGCTGGCCGAGGTGGACTTTTTCGAGGTCTTGGAGCGTTTGGCGAGCAGGATTGGGGAGGTTGAAAGCAGACGGGTCGGGTTCGCGAGCCATTGTCTTTGAGTACTGTTAGTTGCTAGTTCATGTATATCGATGAGAAGATATGCCTCGACCTACCTAGATTCAACCCTGAGCACCCGCGCGGTAGGCACCAGCAGCCGTGACGAAAAAGACCGGATAATCATCTCTATATATACACTACTTGTCTCAACACGAGCGAAGGCAGGACTGCGCAATTCTTACGTACAATTCTATACAGCCGTAGTTCCTCCCGACGAACATCAAGAAATTTTATGGAAAGATTGGAAGCGTAAGCTGAGGGGTTTGTGTACACGTGACGCTGGACGCGCAGATGTCGATCTTTAGATGATCGTCGAGGCTGCGATCGAGCGCCGGCTTGAGTCTACGTGTTGTTGTTGTTAGTTGTAAAATTGTGATGAGCAAGAACGAGGGGGGACGCGGGGGTGGATAGGAAGGGACGACGGTGTTGGGAAGGTGGCGATAAAACCCCGGCCCGAGACCTCCCGAAAACTTCCGGTCTCGCGTCGAAAATAAATAAACCTGAAACTGCAAAAAAGAACAAAGACAAAGAAAAGGAATATGAAAAATAAAAGAAGGAAAAAAGGAACGTGGCGACAGCGCCATTCGCATTCCCGCCGACAAAAAATAAAATAACCCACGACGAACGCGGCGAGGCGGAGTGGCGACTGGCACGTCGTCGCGCGAGTTTAAACGCTCGCTCGCTCGGAGGTCGGGCGGAGTCGGATCACGGATCGAAAATAAGGCGAGAAAAGTAAATATATTGGAGCAGATGGGTATAAATAAATGGGGTCGGTGGCCCGGGGTTTGCTGCAGAGGCGGATAGTGTCTTTGTGCATACTGCAGTACATGGTGGTTGAGAGGAAACAGCACGTTCTTTTTCTTTATATATGATGCGACAGAGTAATTTGAATAACCTGCTCACGACGCTGAAGAGCAGTTGTCTACGGCAAAAAGCAATTTGCAGAAGCAGTCGCTGTGTCCGGATGAACCTGCGACAGCAGCATCCACGGGGGTATTCTGCGCCCGCGATGGCGTTGAAGCGGGAGACGCAGAGCACAGGAGAGATCAGTGAGAGTTTGAAAAAGACCAAAGAGAGGCTTTTGTATTCTTTGCTGCCGATGGAGATCATGATTGCTGGGTGAGTACTTCTTCGTGCACGTTTGAGTCGGTTGAATGATGAGAGCAGTGGTGCTAACGATGAGACGATAGAATGCTTTCGATAATACGAACAACGGTCGGGTTGAAGATCCGGGGGAGTATAATCTCTGCCGCGTACTGCTACTATTATTTCGGAGAAGTGCCGTGCTTGGGATTGCTGGAGCGGTTGGGATGTGTTGAACGAGCCGCTGAGGAGGAGGAGGAGGAGGAGGAGGAAGTCGAGTGATCAGGAGGTAGAGGTTGCATTTGAAAAGTATGATGGAGTATAGACGATTGCATAGAGGGGTATCATAGATAGATAGATATAGACAGCATTGGCAGATAGAGATAAATAGAGATAAAGAATAGATAGTAAGGTCACATAGATATGACCGTTATCCAATATAACCACCGGCAAACGGCCACTTTAACAGAAATAAAGATCGCTAGATCACTCTAAACCCCATATCCACCACAGCCACACCACCCAACCCAGCAGAAACCACACGCGAGACCGTCCCGTGTCCTGATATCTGGTCGAAAGAAAGCGAAAAACGTGAGCGATGCGCGAGCTGCTCGGCGGGCGGCGGCCGCGGCGGCTCGGGTTTTAAGCTTTCAAGGGTCGGAAACGAGCGCCGCACGCTGCCGAGGTAGAGAATGGCTCTGTACTCTGCGCCTGCTTCTTTGTCTTTTGCCTTTCGACTGTGTTCTTTGACTGATGACGAGGGGTTTGGCTGCGGTGTTGACGGTATGTGCTTGATATGTGCGGGATACGAGATAATGGGTTCTGATACGCTATCTGTGAGGGGCGCAGACTACTCCGCTGCCTCTAAACGAGCGACGAGCGACTGCCCGCCGATCTGGATATTGGTGAGAAAACGTCCAATGTCTCGCATGAGAACCTGGATACCAAAGCCATGTTACGAAACTCGCGTAGCGGGCCGAGATATCTCATAGTGCAGATACTGACTGTTATTGTCATAGTGTGCCGCAGAGTCCCCACATAACCAGTACCGCGTCTGCGCACCGCGACGTTTACGGGCAGATTATAATGTCCTCAGAACACGAACGCAGATCTTTTCGGGATAGACTTAGCGCTACTTCATATCTCTAGCACGTTTTGATATGCAGAACAGAGCATGCGTGAGCGTTAGCTGCGGGGGCTGGCTGGGTTTCCTCTTCATCGACTCTGTGGTGAACGGCCAACGCTCTGCTGCTGTTGCTGCTGTGACGAGTCGGTATGACCTCTTAGCGATGCTCAGGTGTCGTAATATGAGTGGATTATTTGGATCAGCAGGGTTGCAACGGGCAGGGTGCAGCGGTGTCGGAGTCGACCTCGACTCGGGCGGGGGCCATCCCATGCCAGGTTAAAAACACGATCTGCAAACTGTTGCTTGCTCTTTCCTCTTCCTGACGAATGATAAGCGTCGGGTCGCGGCGAGAATGGGACGGATGAGCGGCAAGGAAACGGTCTGGGAAGGTTTGCGCGCAGGTCGTGCTCAGGCTAGACGTTTTGTCCCCTTTGCGCGTCGGCCGGCCGTCGAGCTTGGTGGGCGCGAAGGTATCTCGCCTGGCGGTCTGAAGGATTCGGACTAATGCGGGCGGTAGGAAAGCTTGGTAGAGAGGGAGTTTCAAGACATGAATAGGCTTTAGAAGTTGACTGGATGTCAAGTGTTAAGCGACGATGTCGATGTGCCAGAACAGTGGGTCGGGAGCAGGACAAAGAGGAGGCGAGCAAATTGAGACAGAACGAATAGAAAACCTAGAGAGAATGTAAATGAATTAAGAACGGCCACGGGCGTAAAAGAGAGGCGGGAGCGCGCTGACCTGCCGTAGTTGCGCTGGGATGGGTTTGATCGGCGTGAAGCTCGGCGCAGATGTTGTTTCGCGAGATCTTCCCCTATTTCGCAAGTAGTCTGGGCATGGTCCGAGGGATCAAAGTGGAAGGCTTACTGTGTTTGATGAAATAACTGTTCATGTAAGTATGGGCTGATGGGAGAGCAGCGGGCATGAGTCTCAGGTAGGGGGGATAGTTGGTCAAACAGAGGTGCGTGCTGCTAGCGGGCGGGTCGTGTGCAGAGCGAGGATGGATACGAGCCGGACGCGCTGTCAGCGAGCACGGTCGGTTACGGATTAGGGTGCGCTACAGCGGGTGATCATTTTTGGGTTTTGGTAGTTCTGTTTGCTATTCTGGGTGGTGGGTTCTTTGGATCTGCGCGGGGGAGAAGGCGCTAGTGGGCATGGGATGGTCTGCTGGACTTGCGGACGGGCGGACGTACGAGGGCGGACGTACGAAGGCGGGCGGCGGATGGGTTGTCTAGGATAGGCAATAGTTGGGCTTCGAGTGGGTGTAGAGGAGGACATTGAGGGATTTAGCTATGAGAAATACAGAGTCGAATGGTCGGCGAGGACGATCAGGGATGTCGAGAGGAAGGAGAGGCGGAAGCAAGAGTGGCGATGAGGAGGCAGATCAGGTGGGAGCATTCGATCTTTAGGGTTTAGAATTTCGCTTTCTGTTTTCTTGTTCTTTCGCGGCGTGAAGCCTTTTAGAAATGTGACAGGTCCGTTCGAGAACAAGTCTTTTCGGAGATGAAGTGAGAGAATAGGAGCGCGGGCGGGGTGAATTGCGGTCGAGAAGGCGTAGAAGAGGTGGTCACGGGAGGCAAAGAGGAGAAAAGTAGGCGAAAGCCGACAGAGGGCAGAGGAAGGGACTGGATAGAGTTGGGGGAAAAGCACGTGAGTAATTGAGTTTGTGGCCAAGATTGTGGTTTCTCGAATCATGGTAGGCATCTGTGCGCAGATATGTCAGTTTGTCAGGCGGCTTAGGATGGATGATGAGATAGAGATAGAGATAGGAGTAGAGAGGAGAGAGGAGGAGAGGGACTTGGAGAGTAGAGAGAGGGAGTGGAGAGGAGAAGAGAGAGATGGTGGATCCAGAAGGAGAAGGTCGAAGAGAGCAATGCACGCACTGATTCCTATGTTTCTATTATCTCATCGTCTTTTTCTTTCTCTTTTCTTTTGTTTTCTTTCTAGTTTTCATTCGCATATTTGATATTTGCTGGTTATTATTAGACCTGCGCAGATAAAGAAGCCGAAGAAGGCATTCGAGAACGGGAAAAGATAAGGTTTTGAAGGCAAAGAGACAGGAGAAGCAGAGATGGCGTGTTTTTAACATGGCGTGTTTTTTTTCACCGCCCCGCTCTCTGCTGCCACCCTGATCCACGGCAGCCTGTCTTGTTTTCTTTTGGTATTGTGATGTGTTTAGCTGTTTAGTTGTTTGATGTTATTTGTTTGTTTTGTTGGCTGTATTTTATTATTAAAAAAAACAGAGCACAAACATCGTACAGACCAGTAAAGAAAGGTACTTAGTAAGCAAATAAGGTTCATAGGCGAGAGTCGGGTTCTGGTATTCCAGCAGAGCAAATGCAGGGTGCTTGGCTATAATCTCGCTCTCTTAGTCGTCGCTCGGTGCGGGCGAGAGTGGCGACGGCGCGAGAAGATCGTCGAGCGAGCCGGATGCAAGCCTTGCAAGCCTGAGAGGCGAATATGAAAGGCGGACATGAACCTTAGCAGGAGGAGCTGCAGGATCTTTTATGCGCAGCTGGCCTGATCTGCGCCAGTTGAGCTGGACATCGTAGTGGACGCTGGCGATAGCAATAGACAAGAGATGAGCATCTGTATCAGTAGACCTCAGCAAAGTCATCAAACAGCGAGGATCTGCAGAGGACAATGACTTGCACTCAACACCACCACTTCCTCAGTATACACCAGTTAATATCCATCCAGTCATCCATTCCTGTCGGTGGCCGCGGTCGAAAAAGCAACGGGATCTGTGTCGCACATGGCTGAGCTTCCGAGATCATGTGGCTGGTGAATTCTCGACGCGGCGGTGCAACGGCGGTACCGAGTCCCGAACCTTCTTGACGAGCCCAGCACCGCGACGCGCGCCGCACGCATAAAAGATTAAAGGTCGAAAGAGGAAAATAAAAAAATAAAAATAAAAATAAAAATCCGGCGATGATGTTACGAAGCCCACCGGGCTCTGTGCCGTAGCTGACCTGGCCCACCTGCATATATTCCTCGCCCCTCCTCCTCTGCTTGTCGTCGACCCCTCTGCCTCTGCTTCCTACCTCCTCTCCGCACTCTTCTTCCACTTCCTCCCTCCCCCCTCCCTCCCCCACTCACATCCTCTGCGCTCCTCCCGCCCCCGTCGGCGCCAACCGCTGCCCAGCTCACCCTCCGCCATCCACCACCACGGCCTCCACACTCCTCCGCGCCCCGGCGCCCATGAGCGCTTTCTCCTCCGCGTCTGCCCTCTCTCAGCTGCAGCCCCACCACCGCCGCGGTCCATGGTCTGCCGCCGAGGACGCCCGTCTGCTGGCCCTCATCGAGCGCCACGGCCCTACAAACTGGGTCCGCATCGCCCAACTCCTCGGCACCCGCTCCGCAAAGCAGTGCCGCGAGCGCTACCATCAGAACCTCAAGCCCTCGCTCAACCACGCGCCCATCTCCGCCGAAGAGGGTCAGCTGATTGAAGCCCTCGTCGCCCAGCTCGGCAAGAAGTGGGCCGAGATCGCGCGCCATCTCGCGGGCAGGTCCGACAATGCGGTCAAGAACTGGTGGAACGGCGGCGTCTCGCGACGGCGTCGCGGCTCGCAGGATCGCGAGCCAAGCGCAGAGTCACCCTCCCAGCTCTACGCGTCGACCTCGCCCGCGTCCGCCCAGCAACACCCACCGCCGCTCTCGTCTTCCTCCACGTCCTCGTCCGCGCCGCTGATGGCCAGCTCCAGCAGCATCTCCTCGCCTGATTCGTTAGCTGCCACCTCGCGCGACGACGTCGTTTCCTACGCATCCTCGTCCATCTACGCACCCTACGGCCACCCCGCGTCGTCGTATGCCAATTCGTCTGCGCAGTACACGAGCTATTCGGCACCTATTTCTGACGATGCCGCGGCTGACTTTTATCGAGCGTACCCACAGCAACAACAACAACAACAACAACAGCAGCAGCAGCAGCAGCAGCCGTACTCCACCGCCATCGCCTACCCGCCCCAGTCCGTCCCTCAGTCTGTCCCCGCATACGGCGCTCAGCAGCAGTATGCCGCCTTTGTCCCCCAGCAGAGCCAGTACGCGCATCCTCAGCAGCAGCAGCAGCGGCAACAAACATACGCAATGCAGTCCTCTATCGCCTACCTGCCTTCGCAGCACCAATACGCGCTGCAACAGGCGCCCCAAGAAAGCAACCCAGCCAGCAGCAATATTCAACTGAACAGCAGCATGCAGCGCATGAACGGATACCAGCCGGCGATGGCGTCTATCGAGAGTCAATACCGCAGTTCGATGACGGGTCTGATTGACGATGGTCTGCAGGGCTTGATGGTGCAGCCCTTGCCGCGGCAGGATACAGCAGCATACCTGCCGTACCGGACGACAAGCGAGGCGAGTTATTTACGGCACCAGAACCCCGAGGCGGCGGCAGTGCAAGCGCAGTACGAGGCGTACGTCGCGAGCGTGCAGCGGCGGATTGCGGCGGGCGAGGTCATTGACGAGGAGGAGGAGCAGAAGCTGCGGGATCAGAGGATGAATATCAACCGGCTTCTGATGTGATGTGAGAGATAAGTATATATGTATATTGCGAACGGAGTAGGCGTTTGGTGATTTCTGATGCACTGCGAGTGTCGATTGTGCTGTTTACCTGTTTTTGGATGTTCCTGTACATTATTCTGAGTATTTCCGGTCTGTGAATGTAATTAATTGCCCATATGGAAGCTGCTCCGCGAGTACTCGGCCAAGGTTTAGCGCTGGAACTCAAACTTAGGGCGCAGAACCTTATCAGGCACTAGCGCGATGCTAAGAAGTGGTGCCATAATCAACCCACCGCCGGGTGGGCTGGCATAGTTAAGGTTCGGGATAAGGTTGGCGCTAGCACCCGCAGAGTTCTGTTTGCCCACTCGCGCACGCCTTCGCCTCGCGAGCGGTGGTTTCCAGGCCGGTGGAGGAGGAGCAGGCCCCGGGCGGGCTCGCTAAATCGCGGTCGTCGAGTGTCATAACCACCCCGGAGTAAGCGATGCGCAACCGTGGCCGCGTTCAGAGCCTTGTCCGTCGTCAATTGCCCTGGTTCGGGGCCGGCCTGCTGCGCTCTGGCTGAAATGAACCAGATCCATACTCAATCGCTGATAACGCAGCTACCAAGATGCAGCCTGCACACTAGCCAGCGCTGCCTCTGCAAAATACTGCGGTGCTAACCTGTAGCAGACAAGCCTGTCTCTCGCGCTATAAATCCTGCATTTCTATCGCGCTCTGCGTTCGCTCGACCGCCGCTGCTTCTCAACGCTCGTCTACCTGCCTCCTTTGGGTTTGTGTAGTCCTTCGCCTCCTGTCTTTAGCCCTCCTCCTCCTCCTCCTCCCCTCGCCGTTCCAACGGCCCGAAAGATAAAACCCCCCCTCGCCACTACACCACGCCGGATCAGAGCAACTCTTCAGAACACCCCGCGCCCTCTTTTCTTTTCCTCTTTCTTCTCCTCCTCTTTAGCTTTATGCTCCCTTTGTATTCGTAGCGACGATGGTCTTCTCGATGGCGCGCCGGCCGACAACAGAGTTTGGCTAGCGTGTCGCTCGCTCCATCACATCAACCGCCGCCCTCGCCAGTCTTCTCTGTCTGCGTGCGCGTGCGTGTGTGTGGTGCCGCCTGCCTGCGTGCGGCCCAGCGCGCCGGCATCGTTCTGTCGCTCTACACTATGCGTTGACTACTCTACGCCACTACCCTCTCTGTCTCTTTCATGGCACTCTGTCATAGCAGCGGATAAACGAAGCCACCGTTCCTGTAATTAACACCACCACCACTGCCATCAGCCTGTCTTCACGCGACGCGGGCGAGCAGCAATCGGAATACGAGCCGGGACAGATATCCGAGCGAGATCCGAGCGAAATTTGAAACCCGAGCTGCTGCAACATCTTGCAAAACTCTCCTCCACGTCTCCCTCCTTGCTTGCGTCCGCTTTTGGGGGGTCCAACGTCGGCGGGCGTAGAAGAATTCTGTTTCTGCTTCTGCTTCTGTCGTAGGTGATGGATGGAGAGCGAAGGGTGCGGAGGACGGGGGGCACTAAGCTATATTTGGCTTAGCGCTGCTTTTGTTTTTTCCTACTGCGAATGCGTTCTTTCTGTGTATTTTTTAGTAAGTAAAGATCACTAGGCAAGTACGTGGTGGATATTCCGGATGAATTTTTAGAAAGAGCAAACGGGTGCAACCAAAGTCATACTAGTATGGTCATAACAGTATGGGTCTGCAAAGGTAGCACTGTAGCACTAGATGGACAGGATAAGCGAGTTATGATAAGCGAGTGCGATTGTTGCATCGTTGTGAAGAGACCGTTGATTGCTGTTATAAAATTCGGCTTTTCAGATGGTGTTCAGATTTGATTAGCTGGAGTTGCGAGTGATCCTCTGTTGAGTTTTCAAAGTGGTGAAAGCTCTTCTCAAGAGATGCTATGAACCCCAAAGTTCCAAATTATAACCTCGTCCTCGTCTATAACCTAGCTCCATAAAATCTTTAAAATCTTTATAACGGAAAACCAGAAAACCAGTGAGACTGATAACGTCGTCAGTCTATAATGTCCCTGACCCTGTCCTGTCCTGTTCTGTCGTATCTTGTCTCGTTTAATGAAGCATCCAACGACCTGGTAAATGAACCCACGAGGAAAACTAAAAATGTCCACGCGTCTGGGCCCTGGACGTATCGTTTGCGATTTCCTTTCTGCTCGTTTTTTGTTATGGTATTATATTAATGCGTCTTTTTGAGAGAAGAAATAAGTAGGTGTTTTCGGGCGAGACGAGACGGCGGGATCAGATTAGAGTATACGTATGCAGAACGACACGAGGTGCTATAAGCAAAGAGCAGCGCATTAGACAAATTGTCTAAATCCGACAACAGAAAAATTCGTACCGGTTCAATTTATCTTCTATGGAACGAAATGAACTGCCGTTATTCTCTCCATGGCTTGACAAAGGTAGGTGCGCAGGTATCTTCGCCGTCGATGCTCTCAGCAGCACTCTTCAGCAGGTTCATTCCAATAGGGCTTCAATCACAGTTTCGTCCAGCAAATTCCACGCTCCGTACGCGCCCGACGCTAAGATAAGCACTTTGTCGAGCAACAATTGGATGGAGAAAAAGCCAGAATAAGAGAATCGAGCAAGGGCCAGTTGGGTGGTCTGTCGTGGCGCAGGATCTAGATAAGCAAGGTTTGGGTGGGTGGATTAGTCGAGGTTCAATCTAATTGCCTGATTAGGTCTGTAATAAAGCTGAGAAGATGACAGTATATCTTTCAAGGATTTTTTGAATATATATATTTTATATTTTTATTTTTCTACTTACGCCTCTATTTATACTGTTATATTTAAGCCTCTCCCATTTACTTTCTCACAGCAATCTCAATATCTGAGTCGCTGTTCGAATACAGTCCCAATGCGATCTTATTCTTTACCGAGAAAATAAGGTATGAATATGAAAATAAAAAGATTGAAAAAGGAGAAAGTGTGGGAAGTTGTGGAAAAAGCGCGGGTGCGAAGTATTTGAGGAATGGATGGAATAAGGTGGTCTGCATTTCCGGATTAGGGTGTGAGGACTGAGTGCGTGTTTCTGTTGAGTGGGATTTAAATTCTATTCCTATTTTTATTTTTATTTTTATTTTTGTATTTTAGTTCAGTATTTCTGCAAGCAGTTCGCGACTAGAAGTAGATTTACGAAATCGATTGAATGATCCGGATCTTTATCTTCACCCATATTGGCCAATATAGCATAGCTTAATGCGCTTTAAGTCTAATATAATCGAGACCTGGTCAACGCCCAACAAACCTGCACTTGCTCGACACTATTTTTGCCTAAATCCTGTGTTTTGTGCCCTACGCATGCCGGCTAATGTCAGCTAGCAGCTAGCGGCAGCCCTAGCGACGATGCGGAAATACGGCTGCTACCGACGGCCGAATTTCCATCTACGCAGCGAAAGTCAAAACCAGTAACTTCTTCCTAGCGATGGTGAAGTCGGCGAGCGCAGCAGATAAACCTAAACAGGGCCGGGCCAAGGCAGTCCGCGGCCAGGATGGACATGCGCGCTGCCTGCGAGAAAACGCTATTCGCGCTATCGTCTGCAGGAAGATGCTGTTGCTCGCAAGATGCGGTGCGTCAGCCGCTGTGACCACCTTCTCTTCGCTTCCTTTTCGTACGCGCGTGCGCATGCGTCCTGCTGCTATTTCTGTCGTGTTTGTTTATCGTCCATGCGGGTTGTCTGGCTTTTCTGCGTTTACTAGATACTGGACGGGAGGTGATGGGATCGTATCCAGGTGGTGTATGCAGGAGTTGATAGCTATCGGTCAGCATGCCGTGCATAAGTAAACCGCTGCCAGGCCGTCTAATCTGTCCCCCTCCCCTCCTCGCCATCTGCCTGTCTCTAGTTCGATGTTTACTCGTTAAACAGAGTAGAAATTCTTGATCAATAGCAAAAGACCACCAGACCTCAGTCACCTTATCTCTCACCGATAAAACTGCTGTCTGGACGCTCGTGTGCGAATACTCCCATCGTTCCAAAAAGATGGACCCGAGCTGTCGCTTGCAAATCCTATTCTCCCCCCTTCGTAGACACGTGGGATAACTCGCAGTTCCGACCCCAGCCTCCGTCGGTTTTGTAGTACACCTGTTTAGTCTGTTTTTCGTTTGTCTGCGTGGGTTCTTGTTTTTATTCCTCGTCGTTCCATGCCGGGCAGCTTCATTTGCTTGTTTACTTCTTCGTTCATCCGCGTTTATAACACCGCCTCGATTTTCTATCGTTTTTGACTTATTTTTTCCCTCTCGAATGACTCGTTTCGCAGTGACAGCGGGACACATCTCGCAATCCGCGACAAGACAAGACAGAAAAAAGCACCTCGCAGACAAAGCCGCGGCAAGGTCTAGGCTTAGGCTCAGAAGACTGAGACAACCTGTCAATATCCAGTCCGCTTCAGTCCAGTCCACTCCACCGTCCGCCTCGCTCGCCTCCGTGTGCGGTAAGCGGCAAGTCGAATCGTGGTTAGAAAACAAATCCAGCGGCATGCATACACACTCTTCCTTTTAGCTCTCTCGCTCTTTAGTGCTGGACGCGCGAGCGAACTTTATTCGCGTCTCTCTATCGACCGCGAAGGGGCCCGTCGGCTCGTCGACTCTTTTCGTAACTAAGCCTGCTTAAGGTTTTTTCCGATAAGCCTCGAGATCTTGATGTTGCGTGTGGCGCACCGTACGCGCCCGCCGGTCTCACTACTTTGTCAGAAACAGGCAGCGAGCAGAGAGCGAGGGATAACTCAAACATCTCAAAGCAGAGCCAGAAACAGCCATGTTGCTGAATACTATGCATGTCTCACTTTGGCAGCCGCGCTCACTTACTTTTTTGCTTGGATTGTTTACCATCCCTCTACTCCGGCCACTGATATGATATCAGAGCGATTGATTCTTGCCATATACGCAATCCACTATTCTCTTCATCTTTGTTTGCTTACCTGATTCTTGTTGTTCACTGATCAGCAGGCGGTACCTCCTGATCTCCTGCGCTCCTTCCCGCAGTGGCACTCCCGCTGCCGCCACCACTATCTGTGCTTCCACACTGCAGAAATCCCAACACCTGCATCGCATGGTATCCAAGCAGTCAAAGCCGTCACTTCTGATTCTAATCGGCGGGATTCTGCAGGACGCGGCTGTCATTGTAATATGAGATGCATTGTTGCAATTGGCGTGTCTGAGATGCGATCTGGCGGAGAGGGGTGGGATCTGGTGTTGCGACGACCTGCTCAGTCACCACTGCCCCGTTCTCGATTCATGATGAGGTTCCAGTGATCTCGTTTAAAAGTTCCTCGGAGACGCAGCCTACAAATATTTATTTCCGCTCATACGATAAGCAGAGCATGCACCGTCGCAGCGCAGCAGCTGTGACCAAACCTCTTCCAATTCCAACAGCCGGCACGCATATCCCCATCTGTATCCCAGCCATCTCCGCTCCTGATCCATATCACCAGCCATTTCCCATCGCGGTCACACTGGCTTCTCGCGTCCGACACGGGCTAGGAAAATTCTATTTGAGCGAGGGGCGCAGCCGTGAGCTTGTGTATCGGGCGTGGAAAACGGTGGCGGCCACCGTTGCTTGGCTTCGACGCGCACCCTTTCCTAATAATCATTGGGTGGGTGTTGGAAAGGCACTAGGAGAGCTACAGAGTTCGTTCCCGGAGCTTGAAACGTGTTGACGAGATGAGAAGGGTTGATACTAGTGCATTCGCACCTGTCGATCTCTTCTGCTGATTTGCGTGGTCGTTCTTTCTAAAGCACGCACAGAGTACGCATGCACGACAGTATCGTTTAATCATTTTCAAGCTTTCTCAAACCATCGCTGGCATAAATGTCTGGACTGCTAATTACAAGTCCTAGCTGATGCGCGCTCCGTTTCGTCCTCGAGTGGACCCTTCCCAGCTGCTTCATTTCATTTCACTCGGTTGTCTCGGCTACCGCATCAGCCTTGTCTCTGCTCATCACCTCGACTTTGAGCCTATGTCTCTCTTTTTATGCCCTCCTGCTGTTTTGTCCTCTGTTACACTGCTGCTCTGCTCCTGCCGGAAGCGGTCTAGCTGTTTGTGCCTTCTCTGATGCGTCTACATATGATTGCTCTCCTTTGATTTCATCACCTTTTGTCGTCCAGGCGAAGAAAGCTCGCATAATGCGGAGACGGCCCCACATTCCTGTCTCTATGATCTCCACTCAGGTGATTCTCCGTCGACTGTCTTTATCATGAAGTTACTCCTTCCTATCTAGTGCGACAGCAGATCAGATTACATCTACTATATCTCAGACAGAATACCATCATCTACCAAAAACTCGGTTAGCAGTGAGCGCTTTATAGCAGTATGTTCTACTTGTGTTCAAGCAGTGGTTGTTGCTTGAGACAGTGCTCGGCAAGGGTACTTCAATTTTCAAGAAGCGAATATTCGGAACCCGGATCCGGAGTTGCTGTAATGTATGTAAATTCAAAAAAAGGCGAGAGGGGAAATAAACGGTTTTATTTTTGAAGAAAAACGTGAGTAAACGGTTTACGCTCGTATCGATATTGCCGGGTGTGGACCCGGTACCGCCGTTCGCTCGCTCGTTTTTTTGTTAGCTCAGCTCAGCTATGCTCAGCTCGCTCGCCGCGCTTCATTGTCGGACAGCGGGCGATCAGAGTCGGGCCGTTCACCGATATTCTCAGTCGAGCCCGCCGCGTCAAGCCCTGCTGATGTATGTCTCTGCCATGCCATCATTCTGTAGTTTTATGCGGTTTCTCTTAATTTCGAGTGCTTTAGACTGCTTTGTGCTGTCTCTGTTTGTAGATGCTAAATAGCCAGGCTCTGCAGTTGGAAAGTTTAGAGGTTTTAGGTTAAGTTCAAGGATGGGAGGTGTCTGTGTAGGGTTTTGGGCCAGTGGGCGCGGGTGGGTGGGTGGGTGGGTATACGGATCATAGCTTTTGTGTCGAAGGGGTTAAATAACCAAGAACGCTCGATAGATAGGATAGGCCCATGGAGCAGGGCTGAGTGGGAACGAGATTTAGTAAGGGGACCAACCGAAGAACCCAGATACCAAAAACCTGCTGTCATTACGAGACCGTTGGTTATTCTCTGTTTTCTGTTTTTGCTTTCGGGGCGTGCTGTCAATTGATCACCTAGCTTGTCTGTCTCGTGGTGAGGGTGGTGATGTGCTTTGGACTTTCCCTGACTATTCTGTTCGGTTAGCGTTATTAAGTTTGGTTTACAGTGTAAGCATGCTCGCTGCGGTAGTGATCAAAGCTGTAAAGAATCGATTGACTCGTTAAATGTGTTGAGGTCTGCCTGAGATTTGCTGTTGCGTTGAAAAGCGGCTGTTGCTATGATAGTAGAGCCGCGGATGACGAGGCGCCGAATACATAAGATGAACTCAGGCAATGAAGATCATGCAACAGATCAAGATCGACTGTGAAGAAAGCAGGAGTAAGGCAATATGATATACGCTCAGTACCGGACAGGGCACAGCAAGAGCAAGAGGGAAATAAAACTCAGTTGCCGGCGGAGTGCGCACCGCATACGTAATCCTCACCCGGACAGACACGTTTACAGCAAAGTCCACCCCGCCCCTGTCGCTTTTTTCCGCAAGGCTAATGACATTTCTACATTCCAGGCCCCTTCCGCGTACATGAATTTCGTCATCAGTCGTCGGCTAGCAGTTGAGTTTATCCTCTCTGGCGTTGGCATGTCATATCTGCTCTCCCGCACGGCTTCAGTAGGTGATGAAACCGATCGTGCTGCGTCGGATTCGGGCTGACTCTCTAGCTTTTCTCCAAATCTGCCATGTCTCCGTGGGCGTTGTCAAGGAGTTAAGGGGGAGGCCGGAGATTGATCTCTGGGCGTATGGCGTATAGCGGACGACGAAGAGTATGCGGTGTACGCTACAGCTGCGCATCCTCGCATCTTCTCCAACACTGTATCTAAATAAATAATTATTATGGAACGGTGTTATCTCGACTTCTATAGTTCTGCAGCACCTCTCTCTTCTACTCATATGCGCAAATCAATCCCAGCGGAGAAAACCGTGGACCTCTGGACAAAGCGCTGCGACCCCCGCTCTAATAAGGGTGGAGCTAAGGATCTTTAGCCCGGCTGGCGCTGGCACGCACGCATCATCGCCTATTGAATTCTATTCGGCTATGTCGATTTAGAGCTCTTCCTAATGCGAGGCATTTTGAGGGAGGCCTGTGTGTGTGCGTATATGTCAGAGATGTCCCTTTGTAATTTTACAATATGTAACTTGTGTATCACGTGATCGTTCAAGCTCCTCTAGAGTGCTGCAGCGAGCACCGCCGCGTGAAGCATTGAGTTCTTGATTGTTCAAGAGAACATTGAAGTCGATACTAAGAGGGACCTGGAGGAGGACACGGAAGAGGATGGGAAGGGAGGGTGTAAGGTACGCATCACGTGCCAGCTGTAAATGATATCGTGCACGATCCATTTCCCGAGATATCATGTGGACGAGCAGCCAACGGTGGGCACAGGAGTGCCGGACTAAGCTAATTTAAGACAAAAAGAGAGCGCCAGCGGGTGGGCGCCCCGTTTCAGCTGCGCTCATGCGAACTGTAAGTTCGGAATGGATAGGCAGAAAACAAAAATTGAGCAAGAAGAAAACCGACGAAGAAGAAGAAGACGAAGAGCAGCTAAAAGAAAAAAGCAATGCGGTTTCGGGACTACCGACCGAGACCAGGAAAGGAAGCAGGAAAGGTCTGTTTGTAAAACTCTTCCTATCGCTTAAGTCTTTAGAGTCTTTAGCGGCCGTTTGCGCTTTTTTTTTTTATTTTTTTATTTTTGTTCTAGTCTAGTCTTGTCTTTTGATTTGTCTTGTGTTTCTGGTGCCTGTTTGTATATCGTTTTTGCATTGCTTGTGCTTTCAGAGACCGCAGAAAGGAAATGTCGTTGCGGGAGTTTTCTGAGTACAAGTCGTGGCCTCAGACAGCGAACGTTGGAGCCCATCCCTTGTGGTTGTTTCATGGTAATTTTCGTTAATTGATGTTTTCGGTGTCGGACCTGTAGTCCGGCTGCGAGTGACGTCAGTATCATAGCGAGCGCTCCCAGGAAGGACAGCACTCGCGGACTGGCTGTTTGCTGCTGCTGTGCTGCTGCGCTGCGCGATGACGTCTGTGAGCGTCAATGCGTGGAGCGAGCACAGAAGTAGAACAACGACGGGCCCCAACCGAAAAGCCCAAAGCTTGAGCGTAAGCGACTGGATCTTTAGGAAGCCAATGATCTCTGATACCCAGCGCACGGCGGGCGGACTGGCTCTGCCTCGCAACTGTTTCCTATCTGTTCATTCGCCAATGCTAGAATTGGTCGAGCGGATTGCGGTGCGGTCGCTATATGACCCGGATCTCTATCTCGTAGTCGGCGCACCTGCCCCCCTGTACGTCCCAATAAGCTTCTCTGGCACCCGAGATCCAGCGCGAGCTACAGAGACTATATCTCAGATATCTCTAATTGTGTGCATTGACGCACGCTCAGTCAAGAGCAAGCAAACGGTCGGTCCTGACGAATGTGATTTAAAGTCCGCTCGTCCTGTTTCTCGTTTACCCTCAAGCGGGACCGTTTGCGATCAACGGCAGCGAATACTATAAATCTTACTATGTCGGATACCGCGCTCTAATTACCGACTCAGCCGTCTCTCCCCTCCGTATGCGTCAGAGGATGTGATAACTGCTCTTGATAACTGAATAAACATGAGGCTAAGCATAGCAACAGCATCTTACGACTCAAATTCGACTTTGCGTGTGCTTATGAGATGTGCTGCCGCTCAGTCAAGACCGAAATACGGCCACTATAATGACGCAACGCGGGAGGTTTATGAGATTCGCGTAGTTTAAAGCTAGATTGCGCCTGCTGCTATTTAGTGACCACGAGTTATTCGCTGCAATCAACTAAGAAAAAACAGAAAAAGAATAGAATCGAAACATTTATCTAGAAAATACCACAATTTACAAGAATTTCCATCCAGAGCTCGTCGGCGTCTCTACCGACTTTCGATCTACGGTCGTCATGCTGCAGCCAGCAGGAGCCACCTGGGTTTCAGCCATACCTCTCCTCCACCTACACGCGCCACATATCCTCGCAAGGGTCCCCTTCCTTATACTTCCTCCGCGACTCCTCCCGTGCTCTCCACCCTTTTCGGTGCACAAGTGTCCTGTGCGGGGTAGTGGGCATAGCGAGTGCGAATTCGGACGCCTGCTATACTTTTGCACATCCGAAGGCTGTCGTAGTTGGCAGCCCAGCCGTCGGCGATATACGATCTGGTCGTCTGCTCTGTATCTTTGTTTGTCTTTAGGGAAGCGACAAAAAGCCTCGTCACAGGATTGCTCTTAAATTCTCCCTCGACAGTCGTGGAGGATCGATCGTGGCTGGCGTATTCAAACATCACAGCTGCGTTCTGCACACGTACACTTGCAAAGTTAGCGTGTCGATCCCGTTCTTTAAGCTCCAGGCATTTACGTATCTATGTATAGATGCTCCTATTTTCCAATATCTTTGTAGACATCTCAGACGACTGACGCGGCCGCAAAGTGAACGGGGGATTGAATGCATACGCAGTAAGTGGGAAGCGTTCAGCATTTCTTCGTACGAGATGAAAGTGTGAATACGGTAACTGAATCAGGAACGCTAGACTGACTGACTCAGACCGGCTCTCCAGTAACTGGAAACAGCAGGAGCAGCGTAATTCGCCCTTCTACTAACATCAAAGTGCTTTCTTGACCCTCAATAATCCAAGCGCGCAGACTGGCTCTCGTCGTGGTCTACGGCTCTGCTAAGCCACGCGTGCGTAATCTTTCGCCGTCGTAATTCATTTCTAGCTGATGATCGTTCTTTCAGAGTACGCCCAGCCTACCCCCGACGATCCAGAGTCTGAAACCAGATCCAAGCTCTCGTGTGCAGTACATATACGTACCAGTATCAACGGGGACAACTCTGCACGCTCGTCGTCTTGGATTAGCGGTCGTCTCCGGATCAAGAGCCGAGATGATGTGGTCCGGTGTCTGCGTCGGTGCTTGCTTGCCTACTCCACCGCGCGCGTTCCAGGTTGTGAGCTGTGTGACTTTAATTTCATCTTCGGAGCTACCATCTGCGCATACTGTCGGCCAGCTCTACACCTCTTTTGCGATATTTTGTACAATTGCACAATCAGGCCAGGAGGAAAAATACGATTGGTTCAGTGTGAATTATATCGCGTATATCGGTAATTGCTGTTTTAAAGCGGCACTGTAAGGTCAGCCAATTGACTTTTTGCTGTGACGAATACTGGAATCGTCGCCGATATTCCCATATTTGCTAGCAATTTGCAATTCAAGGCAATGTACTAGATCTACTTTGCTTTAGAATCTCTATGGAAATCCTGTCCGTAATACTGCCGATAGGTGACGAGTAAGCGATAAGACAGGTGGCTTCCATCGCGATCTTATCTCTTGACGCCTACGGTGCTCGGAGGTTTAGCACAGATGCTGACATATCATTTTTGCTAGTTATTTGTTTTAAGCAGTCTCAGCACATGTCTCGGACTTGAATTATCAAGATTGGAGACATCTGCCGGAAATTCACGCTATAAATGGGAATCGTAATCAGCGAAATGCACAGGGCTTCAGATGCTCCACAGATTCTCTTGACGAGTGACGTATGCGCCAGGCACCTTCGACAAGCGCAGGCGAGCCTCAACGTATCTAGTCGCAGTTATCGAGTGTGTGCGTATAAAAGCCAGAGGTCGAAACTTGACATGCAGAAGTTTAAATGCAGCAAGATGAAGAGAAGACAGAGGATGAAACAAATCCTCCAGCCCTAATTTGGAGAGGAGGGGACCCTGCGCGGATGGCCTCGTCGAAGAGCGTAGATATCCTGCCAGGTCCCAGGTGCTCACAGCTGCTCCTCCTCGAGCTGCTCGCGGCTATCGCCTAAATGCCCTCGTTCGTGTTCGACAGGCGATAGATCATCGAGATATTCCTGCTGTTTATTTATATTCGCCCTATTCCGTCGGCCTGATATAATTATCCAAGGGGAAAAAGCAAAGAGCGCGCAGCTCGTTTGGGACAAATAGTCACGTGCTGCGGCGCATATACGCTGTCTCTGACGTCACTGTGATTTTCCGTATTTTTCGAGAAGACAGGGCGACGTCTGGCGGCCTCTGCCTGTGTCTTTTCCTGCGACTAAATGGCGGGAACAAGACAGATTATTGTAGTCAATAAAATGGACAATAAGCGCATAATAAAGAGATTATTCTCACTCATATACCTATCGTGCACCTTTGCAGAGATAGAGCGATGACGCAGCCAGAAGCGGATATTAATAGGGTAAGGGTGTGACTTGTGCGACGCGTCTCGATGAGCTCAGATTGAAATATCGCTAAACCCTCGAAGCCGAGCGACTTGCTCTCTTTCTCTCCTCCTTCTTCTCTGGTTTCCCGGGCAGAGAACTGTCAAGAACACAGGCAGCCTGATATTTCGTTGTGATCCTACACCTGCCTTGCTTGTGCAGCATCGAAATAGTTCCCGTCCGGCTGGTCCATGGCCTCTGCTTCCGACACCCGCCGCTCGCCGGCTCCACCGAGCTCGTCTCCCTCAGTTGACTCCGCAAATGTCGCTTCCCTGCGCGCCCTCCTCACCTCCGCCCACGAGATCTACGCCGGCCATCCACACTCGACCACCTCGAATCAGCTATGGTCCGTCCTGGGCTCGCTCGATCGCATGGCCGCTCGTCTAGTGGAGACTGGCTTAGTCCAGTCCGTCTCGAGAGACAATAGGCAAGGACATCATCACTATACTCCAGCCGCTGCCGTCACTACTTCCGCTGTCCTCGAGGCATGGCTCTTGGGCGGCTGTATTGCCTACGTATGTTACTCCCCTTTCTTCTTTTTTCCTTTTCTAGCGACTTCGGCTACCTCTCGGTCTGTCTTGTCGTGTGTGTCTTGTCTTCATTGTTCGCGCGGCTGACCTGCTACGTCGTCATCGATCTAAAGTCTCTCGGTGACATGAATCGAGCTATCGAATGGAACGTCCGTATCCTGCAGGTCGATCCCAAGTATGTTTGTCCCTATCGTCTTTAGAATTGTGATTTTATTAGTATGACTATTTTTGTTAATCACGATCATCACAGCTATGTCGAGGCAATGTCGAACCTCGCCGCCGCCTTTCGTGCACAGGGCCGTGACGCAGACGCAGAAGGCTGGTGGACTCGTGCCGTCCATCTCCGCCCCGCATACTGGGACGCAGCCGACCACCTCTTCTCTCTTCTTTGCGCCCAGCAACGCTACGCCGATGCCGCAAAAGTCCTGAATTACGTCGAGCGGCACGCGACATCGTCCACTTCTCCGGGCGTCGATCTTGCGCGCTACCTCGCCATCATCCACGCCAAGGGCACGCTCTTCTACGCTCTCGAAGATCACCTTGCTGCCGCTCAGGCGTTTTCCAGAGTATTGGCCCACGCTGCTTCGGGAAAGAGTCCGACGGATGACGGAGCAGACACGAATCCGCTCGCGCTGCAGCAGCTCGTCGATCGCATCCGTACCGCTCTGCAAGCCCGCTACGGCTCACGCCTGCTGCTCACACCCATCGAGGCGCGCGCGTGTCTGCATGACGTCTTTGGCGGAGAACTACCTGGACTGCGTACTGTTGAGAACTCGCAGCAGCGCAACGCGATTGCTCAGACCACCGCAAATACACTGCTCACTCTTGCAAAGATCCTGCAGGATGCTATTGCGGCCGGAAATGGTGGCAGCGGTAACGGAGGAAACAAGTTCTTGAAGCAGCAGCCACACGAACATCAACACGCGGATGCGGCAGAGAACGTCATTGGGATAAATAACAACGCTGTGAGCACGTCAAAAACAGCTAATCTGGCCACTCTGGTTCAGATCATGGGAAGAGTTCCGTCGACGCACGATGTCTTGCCGATGTATTACCTTTCGCTTGCCCTTCATGCGTCGCCGAGCACGGCCAATAATATCGGCATTCTGCTCGCAAGTCTAGCACCCGCGCTACCAATACCACATGAGCATACGCTCGCACTCGAATACTACCGTTTCGGCCTCTCGCTCGACCCCCGCCATCCACATCTATACACCAACCTAGGCTCGCTCCTCAAAGACCAAGGCCGTCTTGCCGACGCGGTGAACATGTACGAGTGTGCTGTCTCGTGTGATCCAAACTTTGACATCGCGCTCGCGAATCTCGCAAACGCAGTCAAGGACCAAGGTCGTGTGGGCGACGCTATCGGATACTACCGCCGCGCCGTCGCTGCCAATCCGCGCTTTGATGAAGCCGTATGCGGGCTCGCGAACTCGCTCTCCTCGGTGTGTGATTGGGCAGGTCGGGGATGTACTGGGTATGTTGAGACGTGTGGAGTAGATGAGAATAGCGACATCGTCACGAGTAAGTGCGAGGGCTGGATGATGCGGATTGTAGAGATTGTGAGCGGGCAGTTGCGAAGTTCCTTGACCTGGGGAACAGGCGTTATTGCAAACGAATTGCCAAACATCGTGCGTGAGATCGTTCTTGCGTGCGGGTACTCATCTGCTGCTGATCCGAGGATGAAGCCTTGGCTAGAAGAACTTGCCAGAGCGAGTGAAAGCGGTGTCGACGAAGGCGCAAAGATCGTTGAGATTTTTGAGGCTGCTGCGCGAAGAGCTCGTTGGCGCGCATACTCTGATCGCTACGTTCACCATCTCGAGCCATCGAGCATGAAGCCCTTTCATCGCCCGCGACTGCCATTGTCGCTCGCGCTGCCGCCTGCTCCGACGGTTTTGCCGTTTCACACGTTTACTATTCCGTTTGACGCAGTCCAAGGGCGAGAGGTATGTCGGCGGACTGCGCTGCGCGTGTCGGTCTCTACTAATCGATACTCGTGGCTCCCCGCGGACGTCTACCCGCCTCCGCCACCGCCAACAGAGCATTTGAGAATCGGCTACGTATCCTCAGATTTCAATAACCATCCACTCTCACATCTCATGCAGAGCGTCTTCGGTCTCCACCGAAAGAGCGCGGGCAGCGAGTTCCCAGTCTACGGCATATGCTACGCCACCACGCCGTCCGACAACTCGCCCTATCGTCAGAAAATCGAGCGTGAAGCGCACGAGTTCGTCGATATCTCGGGCTGGAGCACGCAGGCGGTTGTCGAACGCATCGTCGAGGACAACATACACATACTCGTCAACCTGAACGGGTTCACCCGTGGCGCTCGAAACGAGATCTTTGCATGCAGACCTGCGCCGTTGAGTATTTCTTTTATGGGATTTGCGGGAAGTCTGGGTGCCGAGTGGTCGGATTACATACTCGCTGATCGCGTCGCCGTTCCTCCAGACACTGTGCGCCAGATGCGTAAAGCGGACGCACAGGAGAACAAGTCGCGAATCTTAAGACATCACGACTGCAAGAATCAGGACAATTGGGTGTATTTTGAAGACATTGTCTTCTGCAAGCACTCCTTCTTCTGCTGCGATCACCGGCAGTCGGCTCCCGACGCCGTCTCGTCATCTGCCTCGGCTGACCCCGAAGACCGCTGGAACGCGGAGCTCGTCTCACGGCGCAAGATGCGTGACGAGTTATTCCCAAGCCTTGCTCCTGGAACAATCATTCTGGCGAATTTCAACCAGCTCTACAAAATCGATCCCGGCGTGTTCCTAACTTGGCTTCGCATCCTTTCCAGACTGCCAAATGCTGTTCTTTGGCTCTTGAAGTTCCCTGATCTCGGTACCGCTCACCTGCGCTCGTTCGCAACCCGCTGGGCGGGTCCCGAGGTTGCCAATCGGATCATCTTCACAGACGTGGCAAGCAAAGACGTGCATCTTCTCCGGTGCCGGATTCCTGATCTCGTTCTCGACACTCCGGAGTGTAACGCGCACACGACCGCGACCGACGTCATTTGGGCCGGAACTCCAATCCTCACGTTTCCCCGCCACCGCCACAAGATGTGTAGCCGCATCGCCGCGTCGGTGATCACCTCTGCCGCTGACCGCGCCGAGGACGCTGATCGACTGATTGCGCAGTCCGAGGAAGAGTACGAAGTCACCGCGGTCGAGCTGTGTCTCAACGACGGCGAGGAGCTGCTGCAATTGCGCAAACGGCTTTTCTTGAGCCGCGAGAAATCGCCGATCTTTGATACCCCGCGGTGGACTAGAGATCTCGAGAAAACGTACTGGATGATGTGGAATCGGTGGGTGGACAAGGGAGGTGCCGTCACCGTCGAGGAAGATCCGGATCGCAATCTGTACATTTGATATACATATCCCCTAGCATCATCTCCGTCATCTATCTATTTTATTTTTTATCTTTATTTCGGGTTATATCGGCAAGGATCTTGGGTAGGTTGTGCTTAGAACTGATTTCATAGTTGCGTTTTGTCTTTCAGCCTTTATACTATATATATTCATATTCGGGGAAGCCTGTGGGTCAGCAGGAGATGCAAGCTATGCTGACGGTGTGAATATGTACATAGCTCGATTTATATCGTGCAGCAGTTGTTTTTGGTAGTTTGGGTATAGTTACTGCGGTAGCTAGGTGGTTGTCTTAAGGCGTTATATACAGTCGAGTACAGGGAGGAAAGAGAATTAGAATGCCAAAGTGTATTGAATCGAGGAATCAATAAATCAGACCGACAAACAAAGCTATGAAACTTCAAAAGCAGTTCAGGCAACCAATCTTTACTATGTCCACTATTTCCTTACTCTATACGTGTATATACATCGGTTACATTACTTGCATTACCAGACCATGGTATCCCGTCCTTCGACCGGACGCATAGGTCCCACAATCTCCATCTTCGCCACCGCAAGACTGAACGCGTTCTCGCTCTCGCTGTCGGAGGAATCCTTCAGCAACGTATTGATCGCACCTCTGGCACCCGCAGTGGCAGTAGCGGCAGAGTCAGACTGCACACCACCGCGGTACGGAATGACGATAGTGCGCCCGAATTCGGCGCCCCAGACCGCGTCGCCGAGGCCTACCTTCGCACCAGCTTCGTGGAGCCGGATCTTCGGTTCAAGGAAGTGCTCGTCGCTAAGCACGAACGTACCCCAGTGTACGCCAACCAGTCTCCGCGCGCCAACGTCAATCATCATCTGCACTGCCTCTTCGGGATTACAGTGCAGTGGACGCAGATGCGCGCGGGGCTCGTAGGCGCCGATCGGCATCAGCGCGAGCTCGCATCCGGAGCCGTAGACTTTCTCGATCGATGTGAAGATGTCGGGGGAGTAGCCCGTGTCGCCGCAGTGGAAAACAACGGGTTTCGAGTTGTGGAGAATCATAAACGAGCACCAGAGTGAAGCGTTTGCGTCGAAAAAACCACGGCCAGACCAGTGCTAGAGAGATATTAAAGTTAGGTTGTTGTGCACGATCACGATATTGAATAACAAAACGAAACTTACCATCGCAGGCGTGCAAGCGATTTCCCAGCCCTTCGTGTCTTTGCCCGCAATAGCAGGTAGTGAGATCTTATCCCACCACTTCAACTCAACAACTCTAAAGATGCCTCTCCGTGCCAAAAACGGTCTAACGCCAAGACCAACGATCCAAAGGGCCGAGTTCCCGATCTTTTTGATAGTTTCGTCCTCGAAATGGTCCGGGTGATTGTGCGAGACCAGGACGAAATCCGCATGAGGAAGGCTGTCGATCGAGCACGGCGAGGGAATGATTCGCTTAGGACCAAGATATGCTGATATCAGATAGTCGCCAAACACGGGATCGGTGAGGAAGTTGATGCCATTGCATTGCACAAACATGCACGACTGCCCAATCCAAGTGACTGTGAGTCTCTCGTTGCACGACGGAACCTCGACAGTTGGAGAATGTAGGTGAGGCTGGTGGCTATGGTGGTGGTAGTGGTGTTGACTAGATGGAGGAGACGGATCATCTGAGCTCTCGTCTTCGGCCTT
Organism: Myxozyma melibiosi; assembly: GCF_037950935.1. Taxonomy (NCBI): domain Eukaryota; kingdom Fungi; phylum Ascomycota; class Lipomycetes; order Lipomycetales; family Lipomycetaceae; genus Myxozyma; species Myxozyma melibiosi. Next base: position 96,379 of record NW_027042917.1, read on the forward strand.
TGCAGCGCTATTGCGGTTCGACACTGCCGTCCACGACTCTGCCAGAGGACTATCTAACGCAACATTGGTTGAGGATCCTGTGTCTGAAGAGTAGTATATCGCTGAAGTCACCAAGCTTCCGGTACCTCCTCCAGAGGGTGATAGATTGCCATCCGAAGCCACAGAGTCCGAGTCTTCGCCGGCTGCGAGAGTCGCCGCCGCGCTCTCGAGCTCCGGAGCGGGCTGCTCAAACAAAACCTCGTAGTCGGGAGTAAATGTCGGCAGCATCTGCTCGCGCTGGGAGATGAGTCGGGGAACACCGCCGCGCGGGTGCCATGGCCTATACTTGAGAATCTCGACGATGCGCCAGAAGAAGAAATCTAGAACACCCTGTTCCCGATACTCTCTGAATGGGTTTGCAAACCGACCGGCGATTACGAGCACACCAAACTGCTTCTCTGGTGATGCATGCAGTTCCAGACTGCATAATATATGGCTACTGTTAGCATGGAAAATGGCTATTAGTTGACAAGGGAGTTGATAGCTTACGCCTCAAGATCACCGCTCTCGACCGCCTTCTCTGCGCGGATCCGACGCTGTCTAATCTCGTACAGCCGTGCACCGACTAAGCAGCTGTTGTATGTAGTATATATCGTCGCCAATCCTAGCACAACCTTTATCTTGATCCCCATTATCGGTTAGTCGTTTCGCTAGAGATGATGTGCTGTTCCGAGGTTCAAAGAACGACGATCGTCAAATCCACGTGCAAGACTGGAAGATGTGCCTGTATCTAGGGCAGAGAAAGTGTTCGGTCGCAAGATGCGGTCTAAAATAAATATCGGGACACGTTGAACAGGTCCCCGCAACTGGGTAGGTGTTTGTATCAGCGGTTGCCGAACGTGGGCCTTCGAATAGAGCGGATGCTGAACGTGTTGAGGACCAACAATTTTCAGCGCTTTCCTGGAAGTGGTTGGGAGGTTTACTTAAGATGTTATGTAATACGCGGAAGAATGCCAGAAATGATCATCTATGAGGAGAAGCATAATGAGCCAGATGTCGTAGGTTGAGCTAACAGTCTGCTCTGGCTTCCTAACTACGGCCGTAGACAAGTTTATCAGAATGTACAGGACCAGCGGGAGCCGTGGCTTATTGTTGAGAAAGTGCAGCCTGGTCGGAAGCCCGGCGGGCCGAATCCCCACAAACGCCTTAGATGCTTACATAGATTGATATTTTTTAGTTGCCCAAAGTGGATTAGCGTGCACAAAATCACGCTTCGAACTCGCTCCTGCATCTAATGATCAGCAGAGAGCTCTGCGCATTCGGCTCTTATACACACATTGATTCATCTCAATATGCCTCCAAAAACATATAATGCAGCTGCGCGGAAAAAGAAGAGCATAGGGACGCCGAAGCAGGCGAGGTTGACAGACAGCTTCCGGCATACAAAGAGATCACCATCGGTATCCTTCTCCGAGAAAGATGGCGACGCGACAACGGACAAGGCCAAGTCGAACGTGAAGCAAGCGCCCGTTGAAGATAATGAGGTTATTGAACACATTGATTTACTGCCTAAACGGAAAAGTCTAGATGAGGTGGAGACAGTTGTCGATGTTGAGAAGAGCGCGGCCGAAGAAGAGGAGATTAGTGAGAAGGAAGAGGAGAAGGTCGAGCGATTGGACTATGACGACCCTTCGTATGGTAATATTTTGGAGCATATGATTGAAGCTGAAATCTCAGAACCTAGTATGTTGCTTACTCTGTGTTTGAATACGACGGCTGTCAGAATCTGTCTACTAACTGCTTTACTTCTACCAGTTCACCAAAGCGACCTCTCAACAGTAGAGAAGGTTCTCAAGCGATTTGACCTAGATTCGAGATTTGGACCGTCGTACGGCATGAGTCGACTTGAGCGGTGGATTAGAGCCGAAAAGCTAGGATTCGAGCCGCCAAAGGAGGTGCACACAATACTCACGAGCCGAGAAGGGCGCGACGTGGAAATTCTGAGAGAGGGATACCTGTACGGACAGATTTGAAGACAGTAATGGTAGTATATGGACTTGGGTTTGTGTGAATAGATTGTTGGAGGTATATACCAACTACAGCATGTCGACGCCGACAATTGCCGACAAACGCGTAGGGATCCACAATTTTTCTTTATACTACGCAATCATAGTCACACGACATGCCGCAGTCTATCGCCGTAGCTAAAAACTTCTAGAGCCATATCCTGGTAGCTCCCGAGTGCCGGCACGAGCCAAAAGGGCTTATTTATCCGTTGCTACGCGTATGTCCGGAAGATAAACTCAGGTTCGGATTCCAACTTCGCGATACCGTCGACGCGGTTGACCGACCAGCACGACGAGTCAACGGCGCCGCGTCATGGATAACATACTCTATACAAGCCATTCATATCTCTACATATAAAAACCCTGCATTTAAAAGGTCCTCGGCCGAGCAAAGGAATGCTCGAGGAGGCGCAGGCAGCGTCGGGGCACGGCCAAAGCTCCTGAACCCGAACCGGTTTCAAATGGAGTCGGTTCGGGTTTGGGTTCCACTCCTTCTACCTCCCTCGCTCTCGCTCTCTCGCCAGATCGCCAGTCAACAAAAGACCCATTTTTTTCCCTCATCTTTCATCCTGCGACATTCCATCCCCCCTTGCTCACTCACCTCCTAAGCATCCCCAATCGAACACCTATCTGCAAAGAGTTCAACTATGGCGAGCAAAGTCCAGTCGGCCTCGTCCGGGTCGTCTGTGATCGATGACATTTACCGCAAGATCGAGCGCGAGCGATCCCTGATCACAGGCGCGACCGCGATGCGAAACAACACCTCGAACGCGGACGTCAAAAGTCGATGTGACTCAAATATTCGAGAATCAAGAAAGAACATTGAGTATTTGGAGAAGACGCTTAAAGAACTGCAGAGCCAGCGCAATACAAAGCCTCGTCAAAACTACACCGAGCTAGGTAAGTTCGTCGCGACGGTCCCCTGGAGGCTCTTTCTTCCTGTTGTCTGTTCATGACTACTATATACTAACTGCTACGAAGATCTTATCAAATACGACTCGCCTTATCTCGGTCAACGTATCCAGCTCATGCTCCAGCAGCTTGAATTCAAGCTCTCGGTCGAGAGCCAGTACAGCGAGGGCACCGAGAAACTCGTTCGACTTTACCAGCTTGAAGGCGACCGGCGTAATAAACTACAGGCCGAAAACCAAAAGCAAGCCGAATACCAGCGGATGGAGTCTTATGAGAAAATCTCTCTGCTGAACAAAGCCCTGAAGCGTTATCAGGACATGCATATCGTGTTGGATGATGAAGCTGAAGGTATGTTCAACATCGTTTATGTCTCCGCTTTACCATGTTTTGATGTTTATAGCTAACAACCATCTTGATGATTAGACAATAGAAGTTTCAACTCCCCAAACATCCGTCGACCCCTTTCTGGCCGACTGCGGATCACTATTTTAGCTGTCGAGAACGTCGACCACGCGGCTACCAATCGGGGCCGGGCGCCAGAGACCACGGTTCTAATCAAAGTTGAGGACCCCGTCAAAGTGCGCACTCGCCCGTCTCGCAACGATAGATGGAATGAGACGTTTGATCTTGAAGTGGACAAGGCGAATGAAGCCGAGATCACGGTTTATGATAAATCTGGGGACCATAATGTTCCGATTGGTATGATGTGGATACGACTGTCAGATATTGTGGAAGAACAGCGTCGAAAGAAAGCAGAGGCTGAGTTGGCTTCCAGTGGATGGGTTGCTGCTGACCAGACTAGAGATGTGGCCGCCGCGGCAACGAGTGGCATTCGGCAAATGAATACTGCTAATACTACTGGTGCTCCTCAGCCGCCGGCTCACGCAGCATCAGCTTCGGTGGCTCATCAGCCTATGTTGCCGGTTGCTGAGCAGGAACAGTATGTTGAGGAATGGTTTGTGCTGGAGCCCACTGGTCGTATTCGCATTCGCGTCTCGTTTATGAAGCGCAATCAAAATAAACGGATGATGGACCACCAGCTCGGAAGAGGTGGACTTGGTCGCCAGGGTGCTATTCGACAGCGCAAGGAGGAAGTCCACGAGATGTATGGTCACAAGTTTGTTCAGCAGCAGTTCTACAACGTTATGCGATGCGCATTCTGTGGTGAGTTTCTTAAGTACTCATCCGGATATCAGTGCGAGGACTGCAAGTATACGTGCCACAAAAAGTGTTATTCGAAGGTTGTCACGAAATGTATCTCGAAATCGAGCTCGGACACGGACCCGGATGAGGAGAAGATCAACCACCGGATTCCTCATCGGTTCGAGCCGATGACAAACATGGGTGCCAACTGGTGCTGTCACTGTGGTTATATTCTACCGCTCGGAAAGCGGGTGGCTCGGAAATGTAAAGAATGTGGGTTGACGTGCCACGCGGACTGTGTGCATCTTGTGCCTGACTTTTGTGGAATGTCTATGGAGACGGCGAATAAGATTCTCCAGGCTATGAAGGATCAGCAGACGTCGAAGCCACAGACGCAGAAGCAGTTGCCTACGCCGCCTACTTCTACGTCGTCGATGTCGTCACTGTCGTCGGGATCGCCGAATGAAAAGCGCAACAAGCTGATCCCGAGCACGTCGCCGTATGCTACGAGACCAGAGCAGCTGACGCCGCCGCCACGCACGAGTAGTGGACAGCCGACAATTCAGCCGGTTGGACAGAGAGTTTCGTCTGTGCCACAATCACGGGTGGATGAGTATGCTCCTCAGAGGATACCGGATGCAGAGCTTGCTAAGAAGCAGCAGCAACAGCAACAGCAGCAGCAGCAGCTACAGCAACAACGGCGAACAGGTTCTGGTGGAAGCATTGTGCAGAGGGTGCCTGTGTCTGCGCCTCCTCCTCAGGTGCAACAGCGATACTCGGCTGAGCAGCAAGCCCAACAGCAGCATCAGGCGCAACAACAGCAATTGCTGCAGCAGCAAAAGTTACAGCAACAGCAACAGATGCAACAACAGCAGCAGCAATTACAACTACAGCAGCAGCAACAACAGCAACAGCAACAGCAACAGCAACAGCTGCAGGCTCAGCAGCAACAATTGCAGCAGCAGAGGCAGGCACAGCAGGCGCAGCAGGCAGCACAGGCGCAACGGATGCAGCAAGCACAGCAGGCGCGCCGCAAGATTGGACTTGATGATTTCAATTTCTTGGCTGTGCTTGGAAAGGGAAATTTTGGAAAGGTTATGCTTGCGGAAGCAAAGACCAGCAAGTCATTGTATGCGATCAAGGTTGTGAAGAAGGAGTACATTCTGGAAACGGACGGGGTGGAGAGCACGCGTTCGGAAAAACGGGTGTTTCTGATAGCGAATCGCGAAAGACATCCGTTTTTGCTCAACCTGCACTCATGTTTCCAAACGGAGACGAGAGTGTATTTTGTGATGGATTATATCAGCGGAGGTGATTTGATGTGGCATATCCAGAAGGAACCGTTCAGCGCGCGCCGTGCGCAATTCTACGCGGCCGAGGTGTGCCTAGGCCTTATGTGTTTCCACGAGGCTGGAGTGATTTACCGAGACTTGAAGCTTGATAATATTTTGTTGACGCTGGATGGCCATGTTAAGATTGCTGATTACGGATTGTGCAAGGAGAACATGGAGTACGGGAGCACGACGAGCACGTTTTGCGGTACGCCCGAGCTGATGGCACCGGAGATCATTGAGGGCCAGAGATATGGACGCGCGGTCGATTGGTGGGCGTTTGGAGTTTTGATCTACCAGATGATTCTGGGACAGAGCCCGTTCAGGGGAGACGACGAGCAGGAGATTTTCGGCGCCATTCTGAGCGACGAGCCGCTGTACCCGATCAACATGGCGCGCAACAGCGTGTCGATTCTGCAGGAGCTGCTGACGCGGGATCCGGCGAAGCGTCTGGGATCGGGCGTGAACGATGCGAAGGACGTGATGGCTCATCCATACTTTGCAAACATTAATTGGGACGACATCTACCACAAGCGGGTGCCGCCGCCGTACATCCCTACGATCGAGAGCGCGACCGACACGCGCAACTTTGACCAAGAGTTCACGGCGGAGGTGCCAGTGCTGACGCCGGTGACGACGGTGTTGACGAAGGCGGACCAGGAACAGTTCCGCGGGTTTTCGTACCTGAACAGCGACTCGCTGTGAGGGGAGAGAGGGAGAGGGAGAGGGAGAGGGACAGGGGAGAGGGGAGGGGGGAGAGGTGAAGGAAATTAGGTTTCTATTTTTATTGATGTACGTATATGTTATGAATGATTGACAAGTATGAGAAAAAAGAGCGAGGATTCAGAGAAGAGATGCAGGAGCATGCATGCAGTATATGCGGAGCGCCCTCCAGCCAATTGCAGCGACAGTGTACGGCGAGGCGATCACACAATTCGTGTGATAGCGCGGAGATGAGGTGAGAGCAGCTTTATATAGTTCAGATAAGCGATCGTCGAAGCGAGGCCGAATAGTGGTACCGGCCGACGGCAACTGCCTAAATGTGCACCAGTGGCTGCAGCTGATTAGCCGGCAGCGCAGCCAAAGTGAGGCGTCGAGCGCCGTGCGCCGTGCGCCCCCTGGAGCACAAAGAAGCCGAATCTGGTAGCGCAAAAATAAGCAGCGGCCGCGAAGTTTGTCATCGCCGGCCTCCGCCTTACTTAATAAGCTCTCGCGAGTCGGCTTTAGCGGGTGCGGCAACTGCCATCGGGGGCTGCGCGCACCTTCTCTGCTGATGCTGCTCTTTCTTCGCCTTGACCACTCCAATTTACTTCCTGTCCGTGGCCGCCAGACCCTGAGAGAGAAAGGACCCTTGCCGGAATGTCGTCGACGGAGAACGCCCGGAAGCGGCTCTCGAGAGTACGTTGATCCCCCGGCGGCCTGCGCGGCGGGCCTGCCCACCTTTTACCGATGTTTGCTTTGCCCGGATGTTGTGGTGATGTTGCGCTCGTCTTGTCTGCGGAGCGTGTTGGCTGTCTGTCTGTTGCTAATCCTTGGCCTTGCCCGCTCCCTCCAGGTTCTCTCCGACCTTGCTGCACTCGACCGCGGCAGCGTTCTCGACTACCTCCTCGTCGCAATCCCAAGGGCGCACGGCAGGCCTGATACTCCGTGTCAATTGCACGTCCTGAGCTCGAGCGCGCTCGAGGCGCATCGGCACCTCCTCTTTCCTACTGTGCAGTCCGACCTGCTGCTCTCCACCCTGCGATCAACACATCCCGCATCCGCGGCCGGCGACAATTGCACCAGCACGAGCGCGCGCGGCGTGCTCGACCTCTTGGGGGACGACTGTAGCAGCCTGCGGTGGGGGGACGACTTGCTCGCCGACGCCTCGGCCCTCACCATCCAGCTATCCACCACGCCGGATGACGCCATCCCTCGCTCCCTCACGACCCTGACCTCGACACCCTCCCACCACCACTCCCCCGCAATCGTGCGCTCGCCCAACCAACTCGGCATGCACGGTGGAGCCGGCGGCGGCGGCGGCGGCCCACCTTCCGCGACGCAGCTGTCGACGCCCGCCAGTTGCTCGTCGGCCGTGTACGCCACGCTGCCAGGCACCTCCGAGATCGACGACGAGTTCCTGTCGCAGGCGCAGCGCGTGCGGCCGGCGCCCATCTACGTGCGCTCGACGGCGGAGATCCCCGAGCCGATATGCGCGCGCGATAGCGACCAGCCAGAGTACTACCCGCTCGCCATCTCGGACTCGGCCGCCGTGACTGAGTTTCTGGAGGCCAAGTTCCGCGAGCTGCAGCAGCTGGTGTGCAAGATTGTTGCAAAGGCGTGGATCAAGGTTATCGAGCCCAAGAAGCAGACGAATCATCCTTACAACAAGGGGGAAGGCTATAAGCCGGACTGGTGGCCAAGCCAGGCTCGGCATAAGGAGCCAGACCATTTAATGAAACCGGAGCGGTTGCTGCTGCTGATATCGATGCTGCGCTCGCGCAAGGCAGACCTGCGGCAGCTGAGGAGTGCGACGCTGGAGTACTCGCTAAACATCCCAAAGAACAAGATGGAGGTTCTAGAAGAAATCTACTACGTCGCGGATATGGAGGAGCGGTACCAGCGGAACCCAAGCAGATCAGACGAGGCCCTCATCATCTGGACGATCGCGCCGGAGAAACTGACGAAGAGCGTGCAGGCGGCAGCGGCGGCGGCCGTCAAGGCGTCGAGCAGGTCGATGACGACGATCGCGAGCCAGATGCCAAAGTCTGTATCGCCGCTCAGTCCTGCGAAGCGTGCGCTGGAAGAGGATGCTTATATCAAGGCAGAGGAACCGCCTAGTCAAAAGTTCTGTCGCGAGAATAGCCCGATCCAGCAGCAGCAGCAGCCGCCCTCATCATTACCGCAATCTCAACCACAGCCACAACCACAATCTCAAACTTCACATCAACTTCCACAACAGTCACATCAGCAAGAACATCAGCAGCCATTACCGCAACATGCGGAGCAGCAACCTCAAGAGCCGCCCAAGCCGCAGTATATGTCTGTGCAAGTTCCGCAGCACCCGCAAGAACGGCCACAGTTTGTAGCCGTCAATCTGAATCAGGCGGCGGATGAGCTGCCTCAGGTATTTCCTCATCAGCAGCACTCTGGTCTGCTAGAGCAGCAGCACCAGTCGCAACATCTTCCATATAACTCGCTACTGGTCGGCGGTGGGGGTTCTAGACATCCCTCTGCTTTGTTACCGTCGGCGACTCCGGCTACCGCGGAGGCTCTTACCGGTTTCATACCGCGCGATTCCGCTGGCGGAATAGACAACGCGCATCAGCTTCTGTACATGCCGCGGAGCGTGATGACCAGCGCGAGCACCACGCCGCCTGCGTTCTTTAATGCAAACTCCAGACGGTACACCACCGGATCGATAGAAGATTCGCTCGGGCAACTGGTCCAGCACCAGCAGCACCAGCAGCACCTGGCACCGCCGTCTATGGTCCCGACTCCAGAGCACGGAACGCCTGTGTACGATTTTGTCTCGCCGCCGTTCCAGCAGCATCAGCAGCAGTTGCAGCACCAGCAAGCGCTAGGCCAGATGGCGGCGCACGGCGGCATGCGGAGGGTGCGTCAGCGATCGATGCAGGATACGCTGCCGAGGTCGACGATCTACCCAGCGCTGGGAGCAGGTGCGGGTGCGTACCAAGGGTTTCCTGATATGACTGGACAGGTTCCATGGGACAAGTCTGCGCATGAGCAGCCGCAGGGCCATCAATCCGCCCAGCAGGAGATGATCATCAATCATCACGACTCGTCGTTGATGGACGCGGATCTGGGCTCGACATATGCGCCTGCGTTTGGCGATGAAGGGGACTTAGAGCTGGGGCAGTGGCGAGAGTGTACAGATAATGCTGTTTGAGGGTTTGAAAATCGGGTTTTGTCATGATTAGTTTGTTATTTTCTTTCTTGGTTTCTTATGTAATTCTTTTTTCAGAGGTTATAGGTCGTTAGTGTAGAGTGCTTGGTTTATAATTGTCATTTATGATTTGGATCTGATTTTTGTACTGGTTATTGTGTGTTTTGTTTTGGTTTGGATATTTTGTGTATTTTACATGCTTCTGCTTACTAGAAGAATGCCCAGAGATGCTTGTCGCACTTGTCAACTGTATGAATTGGGTGAATTTAATATTGTTAATAAAGGATTAATGTTATTAGAGAATATTTATCGTTCTCTGAGCCGACTATGGACTCTTTGTATGTTATTTGTTGATCAGTTATTGAACTGCAGAACATAATCACGTGAAGAAAAGCAAACTCTCGATGAGATGAGCTTGATCTGATCCGCAGATCCTACAAATCACCATCACCATCAGCAGCAAGAGCAGAGATTGGCAGCAGATATATACAAAGCAGGTAATATAGCTGTTAAATATACGATATTTCTACAGAATTATGTAACAAATCCAAGCAAAGAGCAAAGGACAGAAGAACCGGTAGCGGATCAACGTCGCGTGCGCGTAAACTCAACTGCGAGCAGATCGACAATCAATAATAATTCAAACAATTCGCGTTCTCAGATTCCTTTTGTTTTCTCTTTCTACAAATTTTTGATTTTCTTTCGCTGCTTATTCTTCTTTTATTTTGTGTAGCAAACATGGCAGCGACTCTGCAACCGCCGGCAAGTCTGTTTACAATCAACCAAACGCGTTCGTCAACTCCCGACTCTTCTCCGCCTTTGCTACGACCGTACCTTCGACAACGACCTACGCGGCATCAACTATCGACGTCGTCTGATGCGGATTTTGTGTCGATGCTGTCTGATCGGCAGTGGCGGCGATCTGTGTCTGCGCCTGGTGTGGGGAATGGTAACTTTTCAGCCGGAGGTGGTGCTTCTGCGATCTCGCCGGCGCTAAAGGTGGAGTCGAAGGGAGAAGGCGCGGAGTCTAGTGACAGTCCAAGTCCGAAGACTTTTGCTAGTACAGGTAGTAAATTGGCTGGGAAAAGCACGAGTGACCAGAGATTCGAAACCTCCCCGGCAGTTGTCAGCGGTTTAGAACCGTCACCATCCCTAACCGAAGCGCGATCGATGCAACCACTCGCGCCTCGATCGATCGAGCGGAGACAGACTGAAGTCAAACGCCGCGACAGCAAGGTTATCGACAACAGACGGAAAAGCACTCACGAGACTGAAGAAGATAGTGCGTGGAACTGGGTGCCGCTACTGCTGGCGCTTAGTCCTGCGTTTGTGGGGATATGCTTCACTAATGGATCGCGTGCGGTGACGAATGTGTTTTTGCTGCTGCTGATGTCGTTGTACCTACATTTCCTGATCAAAGTACCTCATGACTGGTATAAGGATACGCGAGCGCAAGCCGTCAACGCCGAATTGCAGCTCCTGCGCGCAAATGCTCGGCAACTAAGAGAAGGAGCTGAAGAAAAGGAGGAGATCAGACGGCGGATAAAAGCGACTGCTAGGATCCAACGCTGGGAGTTGGTTGCTCTCGGAGCCCTGTTTGCTAGTCCGGTCGTCGGAGGCGTGTTTCTGCATTTCGTGCGGTGGTCGCTGGACGGTGGGAACACAGCGGCGGGAAGCTTGATTTCGAATTTCAACATTACATTGTTTGTCTTGTCAGCATGCGTACGAGCGGGAAACTGTCTGGCCGAGTACTGCAAGCGGCGGACGGAGGATCTCGCGGTGTCGGTCGAGGGCGAGTCGGTCGTTGGCGGGCTGAAGCGGGAGATGGCGGAGTTACAAGCCGAGCTGGCGGTTCTTCGCGAAGTTGTGTTTGCGGTGCGAGAGATGATGGATGGCGGGATCCGCAAGGATGTGGATGCGCTTGTGCGCGCGATGCGGAAGTATGAGCGGAACAGGGTCGAGCTTACGAATGATGTTGATGAGCGCATAGCGGCGCTGGAGGGGGAGTTGAGTAGGTTTGCAGAGGCGGCGGGGGATGCTGGTTTGCGGCAGGGTATGCCGGTGTCTCCGTCGCTGCGACGATCTCAGAATCAGAATCAGAATCAGAATCAGAATCAGAAACCTCGGCGAACAAACTCAGGAGGGGGGAAGGCGGAGGGAGAACAGGGGGGATTGAGGAGGTGGGCGTGGGGGGTGTTGAAGTGGTGTAAGTGGTGTATATGGGATCTACCGTGGAAAGTTGCGAAGGCGGGCGCAAAGATGCCGGTGCGGGTTATTGGTGGAGTTGTGGGTGTATTTCTCGGTTGATGGGCTAGTTTATGACTGTGAATGTATTTGTTGATGAGATATGGATGGAGTGTGGAGGAAGGAGATGAGTAGAAATTACAGTTTTTCACGAGATGATGTGACGGGTATAGCCGCAAGCCACCGAAAGCCACTGACGACGAGTCAAGGAAGATGCGTCTGTGATGGAGATCAGCGGGCGGGGCGGTGCAGCATTTGATGGAGATTCTGTGGAGAGTATTGATGTGTAGGTGGGGAAGGTAGTAGTGGTAATGAAGTTGTGTAGTGAGATGATTAATCGAGATATTACTGAAAGGTAGTTGAAGCACGGAGTTGCTTAAATTGCAACGCAGTTAATGACTGACATTGGAGATGTATTACTGCGTCTTTATTTCTATATTGATTGTATATCTAAATAATAAGTAGGTTGTAATAAGCAGTATATAACGAACAATGAGTAATTGTGGATAAAAAATAAAAATAAAAACTCTCAGCCGAGTCATAGTTTCATTCATCGTCCACTCAACAAGATTTTTCTCTTCGCTATTTTACTCCGCACGCTCCTCCACTTCCGCACGCTCCTCCGCCCGTATAAAACTGTACAATACATACTAATATCCAGAGAATTATACACAGCAATGTCTGAGAAATCATCTACTCCGCGTCCGCCCGTCGACGACAAGTTGCTGGCGGCTAATACCTCGTTCACGCTCAAGACCGGGCTTGCGCAGATGCTCAAGGGTAGGATTACTCACTGCTCTTTACTATTATCTCTTTACTAATGATGCATTCTTATGTCTAGGTGGTGTTATCATGGAGTAAGCATGTCTGAAGACTCAATTCCATCTCAATTCAACCGTATCACATCAACTGACCTCGTCTAGCGTCGTTAATGCCGAGCAAGCGATTATCGCCGAGCGCGCAGGTGCCTGTGCCGTCATGGCTCTCGAGCGTGTGCCTGCTGATATTCGTGCCGAGGGCGGTGTTGCGAGAATGAGCGACCCGAAGCTGATCAACGAGATCATTGACGCGTGAGTGCCTTTTCCTTCTCTTTTCTTCTGATCTGGAAATGTGCTTGGGCTAATGCTGTTTCTAGTGTGTCGATTCCTGGTGAGTTCTGAGATGATATAGTAGAATGAATTTAGGACTAACGTTGTGCAAGTCATGGCTAAATGCCGTATTGGTCACTTTGTCGAGGCTCAGATTTTGGAGTCACTTGGAGTCGACTACATTGATGAGTCTGGTAATTAGCCCTATTTCTTAATTATGAGATTCGATGAGGTAATTGACTAACGTGTTATACAGAGGTTTTGACTCCCGCGGATCAGACGCACCACATTGTCAAGCACAATTTCAAGGTCCCTTTTGTCTGCGGAGCGCGTAACCTCGGAGAAGCGCTTCGCCGTATCAGCGAAGGAGCCGCCATGAGTATGATGAAGCCGTTTGATTCCTGTATGAAGATGAGCTAATGAAGTGATAGTGCGCACAAAGGGTGAAGCAGGAACAGGTGACGTGACCGAGGCAGTTAAGCATATCCGCCAGATCAACCAGGAGATCCGTAAGGCAGCAAACATGCCTGACGAGGAGCTTTTCGTGTATGCGAAGGAGCTTGGTGTTTCGTACCATCTGCTGAAGGATACCGCCCGGAAAGGACATCTCAGCGTTGTCAACTTTGCCGCGTGAGTTACGAGAGCTAAGAGAGAATGGTTTGATATACGGCCTGCTGACTGGTTTTGTATTGTAGTGGAGGAATTGCTACGCCTGCGGATGCCGCGCTGTGTATGCAGCTGGGCTGCGACGGCGTGTTTGTAGGCTCTGGAATCTTTTTGGGGCATAACCCGGAGAAGCGGGCGCGTGCGATTGTGCAGGCAGTCACCCACTTCAACGTAAGTCTACAGAGATTGTGAGTGTGAGAGATGATGCTGACAGTAAATAATTATAGGACGCTAAGGTTCTGGCCGAGGTGAGCACCGACTTGGGTCCGGCGATGGTTGGCCGTACGGTCGAGAGTCTGAAGGAGACCGAGAAGCTTGCCGGCCGTGGGTGGTAATGGTAGAAGGAGTAGATAGTAATGTAGTAGTAGTAGTTAATGTGATATTTTGCAATTACCTGATTTGGAAGTTTAATTTCTGTGACGTCAGCAGGTTAGATCTGTGACTAAGCAAAGGGTTAGAAAAAGCAGTCACACTTAAGATCTGTGCCCCAGAATAGTAGGAAGTAAGTAGAAACAGTGAGTGTATTGTTCTGGGCACAGAAATCAGATAGCAAAGACAAACCCTACAACCACCGGCGGCAGGGCACGCGCAGAGAGTATATGAATCTCAGGAGCCCCGCCCGCTCTTTCTTTCTTCTTCTCTTCTCACCAGCAACTCGTATTCTTTTTGAACAATTTCTTTTACTTCACCTAAAAGAAATCAGGCAGGTGTGTATTTACTACTATTGGATGCAATTGCAATTGATGAATGGTTACTGACTTGTTGCGTTGCTGTAGGATGCGTGCTAAATGGGTATGAATACTCTGAATCACTCACTCGGGGTGGGCAGGAGCAATGGCTAACAATGGTTTTTCGCAATACAGAGAAAGAAGAGAGTTAGAAGATTGAAGCGGAAGCGCCGGAAAGTCAGAGCTAGATCGTATGTTGATTGATTGATTGTGTCTTGAGTGATGGTGATGGATGATACTAACTACTGTCTAGCAAATAAACGTGTCGCGCTCTCTAGTCTTTCCGCATAGTCCTCCAGGCATTTAAGGAGAAGATAACCTGGTTATCTCGTAACGGAGCGACAGACATTCTTGACGGCGTGTTTTGTGGATCGACAGTATAGAAGGAACGAATCAGTCTGAGCGGCAAGGAGACTTGGTGATTGGATTGATCAAGCGTTTATGATTTCTTCTATGGGACCGACAGTGTTTCATGTATCTATATCTCGGGTTCTTGTTTGGAGTGCAGCGGAGGTGATGTAAGTTGCCTGCGCGGCATGACGGAATGGGATGTATGTCGAGATATTGTATATACCGAAAACTTGCTTTGTACTTCTGTTTATTCAATGAATGATTGGAAATGCACTTTGATGTAGACTATTGATCTCTGATCTCTTAAACACATAGACAGTAGTAATGTAGTTGTTGTAACAGAAGCAAGAAAATCTTTCGCTTTGGGAGTTGCCTGAGCCGCACCCGCCAAAGTTGATTATTTTTTTTCTCGTCGACCTCTTCCACATCCACCTCTGCTTCTCTTTACTAACACCCACCACCATGAGCGCGGATCCAGAGCACAGCGGGAAGAAGCGGAAGCATCACCACAAGGAGCACAAGGAGCACAAGAAGGACAAGAAGGAGAAGAAGGCGCGGCTCGAGGCTGACGATGCGGGCGAGAGCGTAGAGCACGGCGTTGATGTGCGTCTTGACGAGCGCAGTACTTTGTTTCTCGGTGTGTTGGCGCTGCTGCTAGTGTTGCTGTTGTGGCGATTATTAACTTGTTGATAGGTCTATTTCCCGGCGTGAATGTGCCGGAGCAGACGACCTTCGAGGCGTACCAGCACAAGGACACAAAGTACCTGATTCACGGCGAAACCGAGCGCATGGAGTTTGACGGGACCAACTCTCCAGAGGAAGATTTGTGGGTGTTATCTTGCTTTTATGTTATTGTGAGCACAGAGCTACTGCTAACTGTTGTGTAGGTACTATGTCGGCATCTATGATCCGGCGACGGAGTCGGTTGAGCTTGTGCATGCGCCGGTGGTGACTGCGGCCCGGACTATCAAAGCGCAGAAGAAGAAGACGATTGTTGACAAGAAGCAGGTTGATGTTCAGGTGTGTCTCCTCTTTTCTTTAAACTGTAACAGACGAAGACAAAAGTGCTAACCACAACTACACAGAACCGCATACAACGAAACGCCCTCGGCGAAGCCTTCGGAACCAAGAAAGCCAAGCGCGCGATCGACGACCTGGCGCGCAACCAGATCGACGCCGACAAGCTCGAGTCCTTCACCGAGTCGATCGTGGACAACATCAAGGCGTCGACGTCGACGCTGCCGTCGGCCGACGAGCTCGCGAAGCAGGAGTCTGAGGATCGACCGATTCCGCCGTGTAAAGAGGACGCGAGCGCTGTCGAGGAGATTTATCCACTCATCGGGGGTCTTCTACAGGCGGATGAGTTCAAGGCGATTCGGATGCCGGTGTCGTTGTTGAGGGAGAAGAGCGCGGAGAAACGGGTGGAGAATTTCCCGGTCAAGAGCTCGAACTACATCAACACGCGCGTCGGGCGGATCCAGAACGAGGCGCAGGTCGAGAAACTCAAGCTGCTGTACTATGCCGCTCTCTTGATTGGCTTTTACGAGAACCGCCGGACAAACAACAAGCGCATGCTGCTCGCCAAGCTGAATCATCCGCCCGAGATCCTCGTCGACGGACTGATCAGACGGTTTGGGGAGTCCAAGGCCGGGCGGGTGGGCAAAGACCTCGAGCACGCGTTCACGGTCACGCCCAAGAACGAAGACAAGCTGCTGTGTTATCTGTTTGCGACCTGTCTCCGCATCGACGAGTACACGGTCGAAGTCCCGCTGCTGGCGTCCGAGCTCTCGATCAGACCGCTGAAAGTGCAGGAGCTGTTCAAGGCGCTCGGGTGTAAGATCAAGCCGTGCACGGCGGGACAGAAGGAGGCGCTGGGGTTGTCGAGCGCGGAGGCGGCGAATTATAAGATGGCGAGCTTGGCGTTGCCGTTTAAGCTGCCGGAGATTGCGAGACGGAAGAGAGCTTCGACTAGGAGATAGTGTGTCGTGTTGTGTTTCTAATTGCATATAAAAGTTCTTCTGTTCATGTAGTAGTTGTATCAATTATCTATCATTATCATACAAAAAATCATCCAAGACCAAACTAATTACCACTCTGCCTCATCAGCTCCTCCACCTCCGCCAACGCCGTCTTCAGTTCCGCCTCACTCCCGCCCTCCGCCGTCGCCCCAGACTCCAACCCAAGCTCATACGCATCCTTCGCATCCCTCAACCTGCCCATATTCTGCAAACACTTTCCCTTCCTATAATGCGCCTTTGTAAACGACCGCTTCAAGAAAATCGCCGCCTCCGAATCCGCAAGCGCCTCCCCCCACGCAGCAGTAGACATGTACGCCTGCGCGCGATTCGAGTACAGCAGACATATCTCCTCGCGCTGATACCCCGCCGCCTCCCACGCCGGCCGCTTCAGCGCCATCTCGATCGCGAGCGTGTACATGCGGATCGCGTCCGCGTAGGCCGTGCGCTTGAAGGCTTGGTTGCCGGAGTCCTTGAGCTTGCGCACTTGCTCTGTCAGGCGGCCGTTGATCTGGTTTGGTGGGGGCGGGACGTCGGCGTTGAGGTTGATGAGGTCCCGGTGGAGGGTGTTGACGGCCGAGAGGGCGGTCGCGAGGGGGTCGTCGGGGGAGGAGGTGGAGGATAGCGAGAGGTGTTTGGTGACGGGGTCGAAGTTGATTGGTACTGGTGTGAAATCCATTGTGCTGTAGTTCAATTGAGCTGTGTGGGTGTATATATGATATGCAGTGTATATATATGATATCTAGTGCAGATATAGATTTGGTGCAGTTGTAGATATCTGATCAGGTGTAAAGGCCACGCGTGAAGAACCAACACCGCAGCGGGGTTTGTGTCGATATCCCACCTCTACAACACTTCCTCAAACTACTTCTCTACATTACTTCCCTACAATACTTTTATACAAAAGATACTCTGCAGAAAGAGATAGATTACTGCTCCTGCTCCAGATACGCCCGCGAAATCTCCTTCACCAAACTCTCGCGCATCACCCGACACACTTTCGCCGCAACCTTCTCCACCCGCTTCCTCTCCCCCTCCTCCTCCACATCGAGCCCATCACCCGCAACGAACTGGACCCGCCAATCAAAGCTCTCACTGTGATTCTTCTGCATCCGCCGACTCTCGACAAACTCGCGCCGCCCCTCACCCAGCACGTCACACAGAAACTCAAAGCTCTGCGAAAACTCCCGCTTGTCTTTCTCGAGCTTGTAAAACAACGTCATGATCTGACTCATGTCCGCGATCGGCAGCAGCATCCCTGATCCTGCTCGCTCGTCCGCAAAGTTCGGCGCGAGTTGGAGAAGCGCTAGTAACTCCGCTATCAGCGCGAGCGCGTACTTGCGCGGTAAATACGCAAACTGAATCAGCGACGCAAGATGCATCGCCGCCTCCTTCAAACTTCCTCTTCCTCCTTCTTCTTCCTCCTCATCCTCTTCTGAGCAAGAACTGCTGATCTGCATCAACTGCTGCCGATAACTATAATAAATCGCATACGGCGCGATAAACTCGCGAATCACATCCGGGCACAACCCCGGCGACGTCAAAAACTCGCCCAAGATAGCGTCGGGCAGAGGACACGCGCCGCCTTGTAGTAAACTGCGCTCGACAAGAGTCCACACGACCGCGCGCGTGTCGACGTAGTTGTGCACGCTGCTGAGCCAGTGTAGCGCGCTGCCGATCTCGTTGCGTGAGAGTTGGAGTTTACTCCAGGCCTGCGGATAGTTAGCCTTTCCTCATTTTTCTTTCATATGAGAAGGAGAGATGCACTTACGGTCACGATCTCGCCTTTTTCTGTGTCTAGTCCGACGTCGTCGCAGACAACCAGTAGATGTTCCACCATCTCCTCATCCTCGGGATATATCTGCGTCACAATCTAAACAACCGTCAGCACTGCATACACTGTAAAAACCACACTCACATCTCATAACTTACATTCCTGATCAAAGTGACATTCTCTTTAACATCCGTATCCCTCAAATACGCGACCCCAACCACAAACAACTCCGGCATCGCAAAACACACCTCAGCATGCCTAATAAACAAATAATCCCTAATCGACGGCCGCTCGATCGTCTCGACGTCGATAAAGTCATCCAGCATGCGCTGCCGATCGCAGAAATCAGCCATATGCGCGGCCACGCAAATATCCAGGCCTTCGGCGCACACGAGCGCTTTGGCGATGTTGTTTGCAAACAAGGCCGCGCAGCCCTCGTCGACTAGCAACGTGCTGTCGATCGGGAACTCCTTCGTCGCGAGATCAAAGTACTCGGTCAGTCGCGCGGGGGACGGGTCGTGAAGCAGGAAAAGCGCGGCAGTGGCTTCCTGCCATGTTTCCGAAAACGCAAAGAGCGTGTTGATGTCGCCGCGGAGGATGCGCGAGAGCGTAGTCAGGCCGTGGCGGAGACCGGGATCGGCAAGCCGGGCGGCGTCGTCGCCGAACGTGATTGCGCGCGCGCGCCATTGCCGGTGGGCGAGGAAAGCCTGGGTGCCTTTTGGCGCGGACTCGAGGACCGAGATTGCGGATTGCAGAACGCCGAGGGTGGCCTGGTCTGGTGCGATGATCGCCGACTGCTTCAAGCAGTTTGAGCACTGCAGAAATAAACCTCTTGTGGCGGTCAGATGGACGAGGTTCCAGAACCCGGGCTGGTCGACGGGTCTGAGCGAGGTCATTATATCCCTAGTCTCCTCCGTCGTCGGCCGCGGCATCGACTGGTTCAACCAGTTCATGACGGCTTCTGCGCGCGTCACGCTCGGATCGACAAAGTAGGTCGCGACAAGGCAGTGGCAGAGCACGTAAGCGTCCGAGAGCGAGGGCTCGAGTGCGCTCGGCACACGACGGCGCCAGGCGTCGACGACTTGCAGGAATTGGTTTGCGAACCGGGGAAGGATGCGCTCGTCTTCGATCGTGGGTTGTTGTGTTGACGCGGCGGCTTCTTGGGCCGCGAGCTGGAGTTGGATGAAGAGATTATGTGATTCCACAATGAACTGAATAGTTAGTATCTTCTTCTTACATATTTCTTCAACAAAGAACACTCACAGAAGAATACTCTGGCGCCCGCTTCGTGCCCGGCACCAAAGCAGGATACAGCTTTGTCTCCTCAGGCAGCACCGGGCCGTCGACTTTATCTGCTTTGAGGTGCTTGCGCGCGATCCAGGCCGCGCCTTCGGAAAGGACAGGGTCCATGAGGAACTTGAGCGTGCGGTCGCGTTTGCTGAACTCGGGAAGCATGCCGCGAGCGACTGGTGCG
This sequence comes from Myxozyma melibiosi, assembly GCF_037950935.1. Classification (NCBI taxonomy): domain Eukaryota; kingdom Fungi; phylum Ascomycota; class Lipomycetes; order Lipomycetales; family Lipomycetaceae; genus Myxozyma; species Myxozyma melibiosi. The sequence goes on from NW_027042917.1 coordinate 116,036, forward strand.
TCGGGGAGGGAGGTCACTCCAAAGTCGTCGTAGTCGTAGTCGTAGTCGTCGTCGTCGTCTTCCTCATCCTCCTCCTCCTCCTCCTCCTCCTCCTCCTGATCACTCTGCTCATCCTCATCCATCTTCTGATGACTCGTCGACGCCATAAAACCCGACGCAGACGCAGAACTCGCTCCAAACATCGGCTGCTTCGAACCACCAAACGAAAACGCGCTGCTGCTGCTGTTGTTGCTCATGAACCCGCCGCTGTTCGCACCCACGCCAAAATTAAACGTCGGCTGCGAACTCATCGTGTTTGAATGTAAATACACAGACCTTTCTTCAACTAAACACAGACTCCGCTGTCGGGATCAGCAGCTGTTGCGGATCAAAAGCGGAGATGGACGCGTGTTTACGGTCGCAGAGGAGAAAAAGAAATTTAAACTTTATCTCTGCTCCTCATCGACCTTCACTTTTACTCAGTTATTCTACTGCTCTTCTTCTACTACTCGTCTTATCAGGTTGAAAGAAAAGAGAAAAGATCTATTCAGTCTGCAATACACTACTAGTCAGTTCCGCAGGCGCAGCCTGCAGCGTGTCATCCGCATCGGCCGTGATATCAAAGTAATGCTCAGGCTTGAACGGCCAATTCTCAAACGCGAGCAAGAGCTCGATAAACTCCTCGTTCGAGAGATCGATCGGGTGCTTGGCCATCATCTTCGCCGGAAGCTTCTGGCTGAGGTACTCTGGCGCTCCGGGCCCGAGCGACGAGACCGCGCTGCTGAGCGCGACTGAGCTCAGGATGAACAGGTTGCGGAAGACGTACTCGACCGCTGGCATCGAGACTTGGTCTTCCCACGCCTGGATCGGCTTCGGCTTGATATCGAGCAACACAAGCTCGTCGCGCCCGAGTACGTCGGCGGAAGTCAGCTGCACGGGGTTGGCATCCAACGTTTTCTTGTTGTACGGCACCGGCGCAAACTCAGTAGTCTTCTCGCGCACGTCTGAGCCCACGCGACCCAATTTCTTTTGTGCTTGCGCCCTTTTGATTTTTATCGCCTTCGCGAAATCCTTGTGCTCGTAGAAAGTCGCCACGGGTGTGATGTCTGTGAATAGTCCCGCGAGCGCGGCAAGTCGTCCGCGGTGGCGTTCGCCCTGCGTGAGCGTAACCTTCGACGCGACGCTCGCGGTCGTCCATAGCAGCATCCTCACGCAGCCATAGTGCTGCAGCCAGTTGCGGTACATGACCGTGACGAGGAACTGGTCGAGCAGCTGCTTAGACTGGCTCGTGGTCAAGTTTCCGATAACAAGCAGCGACGGGTTGATCTTGTCGGATGGCAGTTTCTGGGGGTTGATGCCGCCGTACTTGATCAGCGAGGTGTACACGCTCCATTTGTAGGGGTCGACTGCGATCGGGAGCATCGTGGGGAGGTCGGAGTTGAGTTTCTTGGAGTATTCGTGGAAGGCGGGGATGTGTTCGAGGGCGACGTGTCGCGAGGGCTTTGTCAGTTCGCAGACTGCCCGTCCCCAGACTCCTGTGCCTGCTGCTGTTAGAGAGGAGAAGATAGAGAGAGAGTAGGAGATACTTACATGGATACAGCTCGATAATCTCATGCTCGCCAGATTTATACACCTCAGTAAGATCCAACTCGTTCAATATCTCACCTACAAGTATTCAGTCAGTCACCTCATCTTCAACTCTTCATTATCACCACACCACCTACCACAACGCTCATAATTCACAAACGAAGTCCGATCGTACAGCTTCCGCTTAAACACCTCCCTCATCTTCTCCGGATCAACAACGCCGGGCTGCACGTCCTGCGCCACCCTCTTTGCCTGCGTCCACACGTTTCTCGGCTTAGCTGGTTGCTCTGCTGCTGCTGCTGCTGTCGCTGTTTCTGTTTCTGTTTCTGTTGCTGTCGCTGTCGCTGTACCGACGTACCTGCGCGACAGAGACATCTGCACAGACACATTCGACCGCTGAACCAACCGGAATGGTCTCTTCATCATCTTTGTACTTGTCGCCATCGTTGTTGTTCTGAAGAGGAAGAGGAAGAGGAGGAAACCGACGAGCGGCGGCGAAAATATTTGGGAGTTGCAAACCTTGTTTGGTGGCTTTACAATATTTCTTCTTTCTTCCTGTTTACTATTACTATCTACTATATAACATATCGTTATAGATATAACTACTTGTATATATATATCACATCACTAACAAGTCTCTGCAAATGATCAGAATGAATGAAAACAATCGGACGCCGACCGCCCTACAATGAATCAATGAATGCCACAATAACTCAACTCGATAACCATCCAAGCAATAGATCAATAAACATCAAAAGAACTGAGGAGGACCAAGCTGCTGCTGCTGCGACGGTGGCTGTAACGTATCCGAGATCTGAATCGGCGCAAGATGATGCATCGACATTATATTCTGCTGCTGCTGCTGCTGCTGCTGCGGTGGATCGAGAACTCGCGGTAGACTCTCGTGCATGTGCGGCAACGACGATCCCGGCGGCGGCAGATGCGCTGGCTGCATCCCTTGAAGTCTGCCGTATCCACTCACGCCCGCAAGATCATACACCGCCTCTCGCGGCGGCAACGTCATTCCCTGTGGCGGCTTTGCCAGATTCAGCATCATGCTCTCCCCGTCTTGCTGCTGCTGCTGCTGCTGCTGCTGCTCCTTCTGCTGCCCATCAACAACACCATCACCAACCTTCGCAAGCTTACTCGAACTCTTCCCTCTCCCCTTAATCCCCTTATTCGCGTTCCGATACAGATCCGCAAAATACCCAAACAACTCCCGATCCTCGCTCGGAATCGCGGCCTCGTCGTAATCCGCCTCCACATACACCTGGAACTTTTGCGCAAGCGTCTCCAGCGCTTTCGCGTGGAACTTGTTCTGATGCGCCTTCAAGTTTCCCAGCTGCGTAAACGTCTTTGTGCATCCGTCCAACTTGCACAAAAATGGCCGGTAATCTTCATGAATCAAAAGATGCGCTCGCACGTTTCCCCGCTGCGCGAACCGCTTATTGCATAGCTCGCAAACAAACGGCTTTTCTCCTGTATGACTCCGCTTGTGCGTCTATTATACCTGTTAGTTCAATTTTCTTCAAAAGCCCTTCTATAAAAACAAAACAACAAAATCTCACCCGCAGATTCCCTCGCTGCGAAAACCGCTTGCCACACCCGGGCACATCGCACACATACGGCCTCGACCCGGTATGACTCCGTCCATGCACATCCAGATGCGTCTTTTGTGTGAAGATCTTGCCGCATCCCGGATGAAGACAAGGATATGTCAGCACCCCCTTGCATTTCTTCTGCCTTCCGTCTTGTTTCTGTGGCTGTTGCTGCTGTTGTTCTTGTTGTTGATGTTGTTGCTGTTGCTGCTGTTGCTGCTGCTGCTGCTGCTGCTGCTCTTGTTGTTCTTGCTGATTCTGTTGCTCTGCCTGTGCCTGTGCCACACTCTGCTCGCCATCAAACGGGAAATACGACCCCGACCCCTCCCCCGGCGTCGTCGACGGCGTCTTACTCTTCTTCAACTTCTCCCGCGCCTGGATAATAACCATCAGATGATCCACCTGCGTAGCCCCCACCGCTGACGCACTCCCCTCGCTAAAGTTCGTCGGTGACCTGCGCTTCGGCTTATTCCGGCTCGAATACACCGACGACGCACTCACCCGCCGCTCAGGCGTCCGCGGCGGTCCCGACGTCGGATTCGGAGTCGCAGTCACCGACGACGGGGTCGATGACGTCGTCGGCGTCGTTACCGAAGGTGTAGAGGCCGCAGACGATGACGACGTGTTGCGCATGATCTGCGGCGATGAATGCGCTCGGCCGAGGAACGACAGCGGTTGGTGCGGTCGGTGCAGGTACTGGATCGACGAGGAGGAGGACGCCCGCCGCGACTGTGGCGGGACGAGGTTGAGAGGCGCGGAGGTGGTGGTGGATGCAGATGCGGATGCGAATGCAGAAGTGGATGTGGGTGTGGTGGATGACGGCGGATCAAGACTGAGCAGACGCAGAGGTGAAGAAGCAGCGACCGAGAGCGTGGGTGTTTCGACCGGCGTGTTTGCGGCAGAGGATGTAGATGCGATAGAGAGGTAGGACGACGAGCCGCCACTTGCGATCGAGGAGGAGGAGGAAAGAGTGGATACGGATGGCCGGTGGAAGGATGACTGCGGGGAGAAGTGGTGCATGTCCGCAGCAGATATAGTAGAAGAAGATGATGAAGAGGAGGAGGATGTAGAAGAAGAAGAGGAGGAGTAGGGGTATTGCTGCTGCTGCTGCTGGAGGACGGCAGGCGGCGAGTCAAAGTAGTCGTGCATGGCATGGAAGGAGTTGATCTTCGCAGCAGTTGCCTTAAGCTGAGTAGAAGGAGTCTGCAGGCCGCTGAGAGAGTCGAGGGGTTTCGGGACGGTGGAAAGAGGAGAGGAGAGAGAGGAGAGCGAGGAGAGCGAGGAGATGGAGGCGGATGAGATGGAGGAGACTGACGGAGGCGGCCGAGGATGCTGCAGCGGCGAAGCAGAGTAGGGGTATTGGTAGAAGGGTTGTTGTTGTTGTTGCTGCTGCTGCTGTTGTTGCTGTTGTTGAATCAACTGCTGCTGTATCTGTTGCTGCTGCTGCTGCTGCTGCTGCTGCTGCTGCTGCTGAGGCCAATGCAAATCCATGGCTGCATCATATGACGACGCAGGCTGCAAAGGCGGAAGATGCGAAGACGCAGAAGGCGAAGACACGGAAGCAGATTCGGTGAATCCAAACGGCTGACGAAGACGAGCAGACTGATCTGACGGCGGAAAGAGATGCGGAAGGTGACTGTGAAGAAGATGAGTCGACGGCAGCGGGTGGGAGGAAGGCTGCTGCTGCTGCTGCTGCTGCTGCTGCTGCTGGAGCAGAGAGTGCGGGAGAGAGTGGTTTCCCTGCTCCATGGTAGGAGGGTATGAAGGGTATGAAGATATAAAAGAGAAGAAGAGACAAAGAAGAGAAGAAGAGAAGAGAAGAAGAAGAGGTGAGGAATAACTGAAGAAGAGTAGCCAAAGTGAAGATAACACCGCCGCGAGCAAAAGCTGCTGCTGCATCGCTCACCTCACCACAACACCTCGAATACACAAACAAATACAACAAACAAACACAGTACAATAAATACAGTCAACAAACTATTTCTTAGCACTTTTACTCTCATCTACATCTCCATCGACATCTGAATCTGCCCTCATCCCCGCTTACGTACGCGCTTACAAACACGCAGATCAAATCTCGAATCAAGATCCGCTCCACAAAACCCGCTTGCTGACTTCCAAATACAATAACAATTACAATGTTAACACAATAAGACTATAATAACACTAAACAACAAAAACAATTTCAATAAACAGTAACTTCCTCTAGCCATCTCTTGACCAGACTCCTCTTTCTTTCATAATCGCTCAAAAATAATAAAAACTATCAAAACACAACTAACTTATCATCTACTCGCTCACTCACTGCTGCCCAAGCACGCTGTACCGCCAGATCCGTGCCCGGCAGTCTCCGCTTCCCGTCGCAAACAGCTTCCCGCTCGGACTCGGCGCAACAGAAATAACACTGTTCTTATGTCCCTGCAGCATCAGCTGTGCCTGCGCCGTCCGCGGATCCCAAAACTGCACTCCGCGATCCTTCGATCCCGACAGCACCCACTGTCCATCCGGCGTCAGCGCAACCGACAGCACAAAATCCTTGTGCCCCGTAAACGTCTTCACACACACTCCTCCCTTGTGGCTTCCCGACAATCCCCGGGCTGACTGCAACTCCCAGAGCTTGATCGTCTTATCAAGCGATCCCGACACAAGATCCTTGCCGTTCGGTGCAAACGCAACCGAGTACACACTGTCCTTGTGTCCGTCCGGTGCCTCCAGCCGCTCAACCAAAAACCCAGTGCTCGCATCCCACACCCGCACGCTCTTGTCCAGCGATCCCGCCGCAACAAACCGTCCGTCTGGCGAAAACGCAACAGTAGTCACGCCGTCCTCAATCGACAACGTCAGCACACACTGTCCCCCTTCCATATCCCACACCCGCACCGTCCGGTCTCCGGATCCTGACGCGATATGCCGTCCGTTCCGCGCAAAGTCAAGCGAATATATATCCTGCTCGTGCCCGCTAAATTGGTGCCGGATCGTCTTCGTCTTGATATCCCACACCCGAATCTGCTTGTCCTCCGCTCCCGTCGCCAGATACCGGCCGTCCGGCGAAAAGCACACACTGCGAATGTATAGATCTCCTTCCCGGTCAACCGACTCGTCCTGCAAATGACATATCCGCTGTCCCGTCTGCACATCGTAAATCTGCGCGGATCGGTTGCATCCCGTCGCAACATACTTCCCATCAGCAGAGAACCGCACGCAGCACACAACCGAGTGATGGTCCAGCGTGTGCACAAGATCAACGTCCAACACCCGCGGCGCGCGGTCATTGTAAATCACAAACCAGTCGTTCGCCTGCTTCTTGTACTCGTTCGGCACCCGATCAAAGTCCAGATCAGCGAGGTTGTTGCCCTGTGGTGGTCCAGGGCTCGCCCGCGCAACGTGCGGCGACGATCGCGAGTCAAGCACCCGTCCCTGCGACATCTGCGGTGTCGTGGCCGCCGCTGCAGGAGCAATAGGAGCCGCAGATCCCTGCTGTGCCTGCTGCGCCTGTGCCTGCTGTCCCTGCGGAGTCTGAGCGGCCGCCTGAGGTGCAGCCTGCGACGGCGGAGCAGCGCCGCCCTGAGGTGCCTGATTGTGGTATCCGTTCAAGTAGCCAGAGGCCCCGTATCCGGCCTGGCCTGGAGGTGGCTGCTGCGGCTGTCCGCCGGCCTGTGCACCAGTGCTGTCTTGCGGAGGTGCAAGTGCTGCGCCGGTAGGTCCGCTCTGGCCAGACATGATCCCTTGGAACACGTTCGACGAAGAGTGGCCGAGCGATGGCGGCGCTGCGCTCGACGCTCCAGAGGCGGGCTGCTGTGGTGGCACGGGTGCGCCTTGGGAGACGGACTGGACCGAGGCCGGGATATGTCCGCCCCGGGCTTCCAGTTCCCGTTTAAGGCGCGCTATTTCCTCCTCGTAGCTGCAATGAATGTTAGCAGGACTGCAGTAAACAATAAAAGTAGGAATAACAAGAGGAATGCATACTGGTCCTTCATTTTCCGGTGGTTGAGCTCGAGCTCGTAGACATTTTGTCGGATCTGCTGCATCTCTGCGGCCTGGGAGTTGTCTGGAGAGTATGTTAGCGGTGTGAAGAAGAAGGGTTAGGGGTGCGGCGCAGATGGAGGCGGTTGGGGAGGTGGTCAGGGGTCTGTGTGAGAGCGAAGGAGAAGGAGAAGACAGCGGCGGGCTGATGGATTGGCGAGATGGGCCTGACCGGAAGCGGATGCGGCGGACGCAACATGCCAGAACCCAGACTGCACCCGACACACTCCGACCACAATACACCCATCTGCAAGGAGAGACAGTGGATAAACAATAATACAAAGAAAAGGAGAGCAGGGAATAAAAAAGGGTATAGGATAGGATGACGAAATGTGAAAAATAAATGAAAAATAAAACGAGTGGTATGACGAGATGTGGGATACTCCTCATCCCTGCCCTATGCTCTGGCTGCAGTGCTCCGCACGCAACTAATCGTCACAGTACAGAATCGCAAAACACCGAATCTCATATAGATGACATCCACATAATAAACCCACAGTTCGGCAAATGATGGATAGGGCTCGGTTGTGGAGCGGGTGGGGCTGGAGGGGGCTGGGTCGAGGGTAGCGATAGCAAAGGGGGGAGCGGACAGCAGCGACGAGCTGAGAGAGCGAGCGAGAGAGATGGGGGAAGATGGAATAAAGTCGAGAGAGTGAGAAAAAAGATTGGTTTGAATTGATTCGTGGTGGTCGTGTGTGGGGTAATTGTGAGGGTGCGTGGTAGAGAGGAGCGGGCGGAGGCAGGAGGCAGAGTGACAGAGGGCAGAGGAGGAGGTGGGGTATTGCAAAGAAGCACAGTGATGAGTTTGTGCACAAATAAACGAGGAAAAAAAGATGAAGTAGAATAAAGATAAAATAGAAGAAAAAATAGACTAAAAAAAAGCACGAAAAAAGCACGAAAAAAGACAAGGCAAAGAAGGAAGCACCTACACTTGTGATCAAACTCATCCTTGTGCATGCGGTAGAGCGAAGCCTCGTTTGTGACTGTTTCAAACTCCTGCTTCAGGGTCTCGAGCAGCTCGTTGATGCGCTGCTGAGAAGGAGGCATGATGGAGCGAGGGTAGCTCATCGTGGATCGGCGTAAGCAGGTGAGATGAGAGCGAGGGGGGAGGTAGGCGAGAGAGGAGAGAAGAAGAGAAGAAGAAGAAGAAGATGCTTAGTAGAACAACAAGCAAGAGCGCAGATAGGATTAGTCGAATAGATGGTAAACCCGCGGCTTTCCAGAGCAGCAGAGAAAGTGGTGAAGAGGAAGAAGACGAGACGCACGGCGGCTTAGTTGTTGACTCGACGCGAGCAGGCCCCGATCGAACAAAATGTCCGCCGCTGCTCGAAAAAGCAACGTTTAACTGCCCAGCGCTCGGACCATAAACCCGAACCCTGCTCTGCCGCCGCACTTTGTAATGTCTTAGTAATCGCTTTATCATCTTTATCTACTCCTCCTCCGTAAACAGGAACTTCCAGTCCTCCACCTCCTCTACGTTCTGCCGCAGCCGGTTCCGCATCGTCTCCACCGTCTCGGACCCGAGCAGTAACCGCATCGGCGGCTGCTTGCACTGCGCCAGCTATTACCTCTGTTAGCTCTGTCTTGCACTCACACTACCACCGCTCCACTCTGCTTTACTTACCTCCCATATGATCTCGCCTATCTTGGCCACCCCCGTAGCCCGGTGCGCCGACACCCACAGTATCAGCCTCCGCGCGTGCTCGGCCGGAGTGCCCTGGTACTCCTCCCCCATCGGCTTGATCACAAAGTGCCGCCATGCCGGCGCTCGCTTGGTCGTCGCATCCCTAGACAATATAATCATCAGCACCACGTAGACCCACTAGCCGTCACTAGCTCATCATCACTCACTCCTCAACCGTTCCCGGATACACCAGCGTAGCCTTCCCGCCAAACCCCTCAATCTCATACGCAAACGTCTCAATCATCCCCTCCACCGCCCACTTCGTCCCGCAAAACGGCCCCATGCCCGGCACCCCCAGCATCCCCGCGATCCCGCTGATAATCACATACCTCCCCTTCCCGCGCATCCGCATATACGGCACCGTCGTCTGGATAATATGAAACAGGCCCATCACGTTCGTCTCGAACTGCTCGCGCACATCGTGCTCGTCCTGCTCCTCGCACGGCGCCACAACTCCCACGCTCACCGTGTTCACCACCACGTCAATCCGACTCCACCGCTGCAGCGTCTTGTCCACCACCTCCTTCACCATCGACCGTAGTCGAATGTCGCACCCTATCGTAAGCAGCCGGTCGGCCCACTCCGGAGGCACCGTCACAGACGTCATCACGTTCCTCGAACATGCAACAACCACGTCTCCGCGCTCCAGCACCGACCGACAGATCTGACTTCCTATTGTGCCTGTAGCCCCAAAGATCTAAAAAGCACATCCTGGTTAGCACTCAGTCTTCGAATCGTACATCAACCGAGACTATCCCCACTCACCAACCACACTTGCTGCTTCGACGACGCGCCCGTGCTCGGCAGCCCGCACTCTGCAGGCCAATTCGCCCCCGCAACACTTCCAAACATAGGCACACTCCCCTCCCTCAGTCTCTGCTTCGACGCCGTACTCTTCCCCTGTGCGCCGCCACTACTCCCGATCCCGCCGTACGCCCGCAGCAAAGGGAAGTAATCTGACCCCGACCCTGTGCCCGGCAGTAATCCGCTCCCGCTCCTGCTCCTGCTCGTGTCGTCTGTACTGCTGGTCTTGCTTTGTTTTCCATTCCTGCTGCTCGTACTCATCCTCTGTCCTCCTAGAAACTGTGACGCTGCCGCTGCTCCTGGCGCTGCCGCTGTAGATGGCGACGCGGACCGTCGCGCGGTCGTCGGGGTAAGAGAGATGATCTCCGGCGGCGCGGAAGCAGACGCTATGCTCTCGTCTTCGGATGCCAACACACTGTTTATATCCATCTCCTGTATCTCAATATACTTGCAGACAATCAACTACTCGCATCAGATCTGCCCATCGTAGTCGGGCTTGCGGACAGACCAAACACCGATGGCTTAGTGGAAACAGAGTTTCGTCTTCCCCGGCGCGGCGTCGGACGCCTTTGTTAACTCATGTCATTTAATGTCACTTATCGACTGGGAGATGTCTTTATTCTACAATATCTCTCTAATTTATTCATATTTCATTGTGTTCTGACCTACTTTTGTTATTTTACTATACCCCTCCTCAACCAACCAAGAACCCACAAAACAAATAAAAAACTCCTTCAGCACTCAGTAACCATCCTCTTCATTGAGATCAAGAGATCAAAAGGTCAGTTCGCAGCCACAGACTGCAAATACTGCACCCTGTACTGATTCTCATCGCACGGTCTCGGCAGCGGCGTCCACTTCGGCTCATCCTTAAACAACCGCATCGCCTTGACATAGTCCGTCGCCGTCGTCGTGAACCGGTGATAAATCCCCGCCGGCAAGATAATCAAGTCCCCCTTGACGAGCTTCATGCGCACCCACCGGTCCTCGAGATCGCGCACGTCAAAAAACCCTTCGCCGTCGACAATGTACCGGATCTCCTCGTCCTCGTGCAGATGCTCCTTGTAGAAGATCTTGACCTTTTCTTCGTACACGTCCGCGCCGAAACTGGCGGGAGAAATGCAGATCTCGTCTTTGTTCTTGTACGAGCGCTCCTTAGCGAGCGCGTCAACCTGCGAGAGCGCCTCCTCGCCAGAGAAGAAGTAGGCAGACACACCCAGCTTGGCGATGTCGGCCGCCGACAGGTCCTTGCCGGAGTAGTGGTCGTCGCGCTGGTCGCCCTACTCAGTGTCAGTCATCAACACCATATCTCATAAAACAAACAAACAAAGCCATACCTCAACGTTGTCGTAGTAGTAAATATGCATCTTGTCTTGTCTTCCTAATCCTAAACAGCAGCAAAGAACGAGAGAGAAGCTGCCGAGTCTTTAAAAATCCATCGCCAATATGAAAAGAGCGCAGTGGGTTAGGGCATCTTCTTCACTCCTCCCGCGAACTGCAGCCGGGCGGATGACGCAATGGGCATGGCGGTGCTCGTGATTGGCCTGGTCGGGGGGATGCTTTGTTGTTGAATAAGAGAGGTTATAGATAAGGGTAAAGATATAGATTATACAGAAATATAAAGAGGCAGGTTAATACATAAGAGGTGGAGATCGTGGATATTGGCTATATCTGCAGTATATGGAACTATTGTAGAGATCATACTATCCGCATTACTTCATTACAAGCATAACAAACATCAGAGAAAGGAAATACACCGTAATATGAAAATCAGATACGAATCATCGACATAGACCAAAATGCTAAACTAATCTAATTTTCCTCCTCGCCTATGCTCTTGCTCACCGCCTGCTTCTCCAGCCGCCCCTTCTCATCCTCATCCTCAACCTGCTCCACAACCTCAACAATCTTCCCCTTGATCCTCATCGGCCCCGGCACCCCGTTCTTATACTTCTTCCCCGCGCCCAACACCCGCACCCCTGTCGCGCCCACGACTTTAATCGCCGCCGCCACCTGCGCCGCCTGCCGCACCGTCCCGCTCAGCGCCATGTCGGCCTGCTTATAACTCTGGCAAAACATGTTGAGCGCGCTCTTACACGGCCCCACGCCGCCGGGCACGCTCCTTGCGACCGCGGCGTCGGTGATGCCGGTGCTCGATTGCTCCGTCAGCGGGTGCACGAGGAACCTGCGCAGGTCGTGTCCGGGACACCAGACCATCGGCGTCATCACGCCGGACTCGGTGCCGAGCTTGACGGTGTTGACGGTGTCGCGCCGCGTGGACTTCACGGGCTGGATGTCGAACCCAAACAGGTAGTTTGCCTTGCGCGCGCAGCCAATATGGACTAATCATACATCGTTAGCACCTCCTCCTTCCTCATAAAAAAATCAGGTAGATCCACAACTCACAGGTATCATGACAAACAGGACAACTAGTGCACGACCCATTCGCGCGTCCTTGACAGATCTTGCACACACTCACATACCGCGCCTTGGGAATCAGCCCGATACCCTCGACGACGCGCATGCTGTACGAGTCCGTGAACTTGATCTCGGGTATGAACACAGCGCACAGGACGTGCGCCCAGTTGTGTCCCGACGTAGGTTTCAGCGGGTCCCGAGGCGAGCGCTCGGCGTGTGGGATTTCTTTCTGTAGAAGGGAAGGGCATAGCACACAATTGTAGTTCTAAATACAGAAGATTAGTTTCCGCAAATGTTGATTCTATCAGTTGACTCTAAACTCACCATCGATCTCGAAGGATTCCGATCGTTCTGACACGGCTCGCAAAGCCATTTCCTCCGTATCTCGCGCACTCCATAGCACGACGCATGCACCCGCATCTTGCAACTATGGCACGTCAGCAACACACTGCCCGCCTCGTCGCTCCGGTCACACACGCCGCACGTCGAAGGAAGCATCGACACATCAATCATCGGCGGCCCCTTCTTCTTTGAAAGCGCGGGACTCGACGGCGTCGACCCGACCGCTGCTGGGCTTGCTTGGATCGTGGTGCCAGCTACCACCGCCGTCGTCGAGGACTTTCGACTGCTTGGCTTTGCCGCTGGTGCTTCTATCTTTGGTAACTCGATCTCGGACTCGGACTCACACACAATTGGATCCACATCCTCCTCGTCGTCCGAATACTCAGTCTCGTACCGATTGCCCTCTTCCAGCTCTCGCAGCACTTCCTCTTCAACCTTGCGTTTCTGCCCATGCGAACTGCGCTGATGAGACTTCCGCAGCACCTCGTTCGGATTCTCCCACACAACAGCGTACCGTCTCCACAGCTCCGCACAGCGGATACACAGCGCGACCGCAGGATTCGTCTTCACAACAGGGAACCCCGGCGCTCGTCGCCAGGCGCGCGAGTGGCTTGTCTGGCAGAACTTACACTTGAACCCTTGCTTCTTCTCGCGCACTTTCGCCATGTCGAACGCAGAGTCGTCCTGCGAATCCGCAACGCCGTCCACCAGCGCGGCCTTATCGTCCGCTTTTTGCTTGTCGGCGCCTTTCTTCACCTTGCGGCCAACAAAGTTATCCCAGATGCGGTGCCCGTTCGCCGTCTTCTTCCACAGGTAGTAGAACCGCACGATATCGGCTGGCGAAACCGTGCCGACGTGCTTACACACCGGGTGTAGCTCGGACCCGTATTTACCCACGCCTTCCTCGAACTTTGCAATCTCGTCCTTCGTAAGCGTCGGCTCCTTCAGCGACTTGCGTGTAAACTTTGAAACCTTCTTCAGCGCCTCGTTCGCGTCGAACTTGCAGCTCATCAGCGCCGCAAGCGAGTTATCCATGAAATTCGCCGACGCGGGCGACATGCTCAGCTTGGTCGCGTACGACGCTGCCGACTTTAAAAACTCTGCAATCTTGGCGTCCACATCCGAGACCTCGTCTTCTGTCGGCATTTTCCAGCGCAGCGTCGCCGTCGTATCACCCCCGCGCTCAATGTGGCCTACTGGACGCACTTGCACCCAGGGGTCGTCAAGCGATAGCGCTGGCTGCGGTTCGACGGATGACTCGGCCGGTTGCGAGGATGAGGAGACAGCGTCAACGGCTGCTTCTGTAGCTCCTTCCTCGCTCTCAGCAGCAGCAGCAGCGGCGGCAGCAGCAGCGGCAGCGGCAGCTTTCTTACCAACAGATCTGTTTGCTTTCTTCTTGGGTTTTGGAGGGTTGCGCTCGATAAACTGTACAGGCCGACCTCCCCACTCCGGCACAAGCGCCTGATGCTTATTCCCGATTCTCGAGGCTGCTCTCGGGAATATTCTGTCGTTGTTTTCCAGCACTTCCTGCAGATTGCAGTGCATGCCCAGGTACCTGTACGGCCATAGCTGGATTTCGTGTTTTTGCTCGTTCGTAAGTTTGTCGTCCGAGACCTTGAAGACCGGAAGATCTGGCGGCACGAAATCGTCTTCCGGCGGCACGTCCGGTACACCACTCTCTCCATTGGCTGAGGGACCGTCGACCGTCATCGCCGAGGGATCGTCGAACGACTCCTCGCCTGGTTCAGGCAGCAAGCGGCCTTTGCTCTCGCGCATCTTCCGTTCGCGGTCTCGGCTGCAGGCCGCGCACGCCCACGCAAATCCACGCGTGGGCTTTCGTAGCAACCGCGGACGTACGCAGCCCATGTGGTAATAATTCCCGCAGACAGCGCACGAGACGGATTCGTCTGGCGGACACCATAGTTCGCATCTGACGCAGCTCCGCGCGACCGCGCAGAGATCTTTACTACGGCCGATCTCGACCACGCCAAACCTGACCTTTTCGCACAGAACCTTGGCGAAATCCGCGGGAACGTTCAGGATCTGCTCGGTGGGTACCATTTCGTAGAATCGGCAGATATATCGGTCGTACAGCTTATCGAACCAGAATTGATTCGGCACTTTGCGGTATTCCAGAATATCTTTGATATGAGCTCTGTGTGTGACTGTGTTTCTACCACGTATGCTTAGCAACGGACAGACGTCGGAGTGCATGGTCGCATATAGCAGCCGGGAGTCGTTCGATCGCGTTGGGATCTCGCGCGGACGATAGAACCAATTCACGCGCACTTTGTATCTGTCCAGCACTGCAAATTCGTCATCACCAGAGGTAGAGGCTGCGTGCGATTCGGGGCGTTCTATGAACTCCATGATTCGGCCAATGTAGTAGGGCTCACCCGGCGGTTCGGCAACAAGGAACACAGTGTCTGCAAAGATCAGTCAGTTATCACTCAAACAGAACAACAAAAAAGAAAACGTACCATTAGGCGAATACTGAGTTCCGTCTTGTAGAACGAGAACGCCATCACTGGTAATTTTGGCATTGGCGAAATCGGGCACGTTTGTGGTAAACCCCAGTTTCGTCGACGAGGAGGTGGAAGATTTTCGACGCGACTGAGAAGAGGAGACGGAAAGCTTTTTTGACCGATCAGGCAGCTGAAATGGTGGAGTACTGCTTGTCGATTTATTCCGACGGGGCTGATCAGAGGATCCTGTAGTGGTAGCGGTGGTGGTGGTGGTGGTGGTGGTTGTGGAAGGCGCCAAGGAGCGCACGTCTTTTCCTCGTTTTCTGCCAGAGTTGACTGTAGATGCTGGATCGCCGTTATTCTGTAGTGATTTCTTCTGCTTCCCGCTCGATGGACTTGACTTTGGGGCTTTTTCCCGAGCAATCGAAGACACCCGCTTTGCAGAGCCCGAGGTCGAAGTTTTCCTGCGTTTCGTGGCCGGGCTATCTGCTCCTCGCGCAGGCGCTGTCGGGTCTGGCGATGTGCTTGGCTCGGTCATGTCTGAGGCGCTCTTTTTCCGCTTGAGAAAGAGCGAGAGATCGTCGTCGTCGTCGTAGTCCTCTGCGTAGCTGATACGTTCGGAACGGCGTCGGCGAGAGCTCGCGATTGAGGATGGCTCTGCAGGAGGCGGCTGCTGAGGGGCGGCGTCGACGGCGGAAGAGGCCGTGGAGGACGCGGGTGGGATCTCGCTAGCGTCGATGCTGCTCGGAGGATTGTGAGCGGATGTTGGCGAGGCGGACCGTGGTCGAGGCGGTTCTGGCGCGCTGGTGGCAGGAGAGTCGCGCGCCGGTGACCGCGAGTCCGCGGGCGGACGCGCATCGCCGTCGTGCGTCGAGGCCATTGCAGGAAGATCCAGAGGCAAACGCAGAGAGGGCGAGAGGGACTGCCAGCGGCGGAAAGGGAGTGTTTGCTCAGAGGGGAGGGAGGAGAGGAAGGGAGGGAGGGAAGTGAGGGAAGAAAAGGAAATGGAGAAGAGAAGTAAGGGCAGAGAGAAAGGAGATAGAGCTCAACGGCCACGGCGAGTAGGTGATCATAATTTGCTCTTTCCGCAGCGCAGTCCGCTCGACCAGGAGATTTATGTATTTTGCTTTGCAGTGGATCTGGCCAGGCTATTGTTTATATATCTGATATGTATTATTGTAGCTCTACGATAGAAGACGTGGAATCCCGTGGCCCGGCCCCAGGTCCGCACGTGTGCATGAGTGCGCGAGCTGAGTAAGGGGAGAGATCTCAGCGCTGCAGCACCCAGCTTTATACAGCGCAGTGGTTTAACTGGCATTGCAAAGTGATGCTGAGAGGGGGTTGGATGAGGTATGGCGGGGGGTGAAATCGCGTATCAGGCGTGTAGGCACTTTCTGACGTCTCAGAAAGGCGGTCGCTCTGGCAGTCTAGGGAGAGGTCTCTAGTCAGCTATATCAGATGCAGGAGATGACATACCACAGATGTGCACATATACTTGATTGCAAGTATCGACAGTGCAATGCACACCGGGAACAATCTCAATCTCTGGAAATGCCGTGGAAAAGCCGGGCGCCTGCCGTGGTTGACGGTAAAAATGAAGCGGGAAGCGGACGTGAGGGCTGCATGATCAGAGCATTCTGGACCGGAGTAAAGAGACAAGCAGGATAAAAAAAGCATAGCTAGATGTTTCGAGGCACAGCACAAAGAGACTCAACGGTTTCTGCAAACAGCAGCATCCTGCAGAGGTGGCCAACATGAAATCCATCAGATATCTCAGCTCAGGTGATTAGAACCCCAGACGACCAGCTCCAAGACCAAGAACATCTCTCACCGAGCAGCTTCAGCACAATTCCTGCTCGGCACACCGCACACAATCCTCCAGCACAATCTACTCCATCTCCACCGCTTCTCCGCCCTCCTCCTCCTCCTCCTCCTCCCCCTCCTCCATCAACCAACATCCGCTCCGAGAAACCAATTAACCCACAACCCTCGCCCGTGTTTAGATTTGCACCAAAGCAGAACCCCGAACCCTCAAATAGGCTTCCAACGCAGTTCGCACCGTTTCTGGCCTCCTCGCTTCAACAAGCACAAAAACACGTAAATAGAGCCCCTGTCTCGAGTCAACACCACCTGCTTCTCGTCTGCTTCACAGTCAAAAGCCAATGGAGCGCTCCAGCAGCAGGATGTCCGCCAAGGGACTCCCGCCGTCGCCCTCCCCGCGATCAAAGACCCCCTCGCGAATGGCTATGTACTCGAACTCGCCGCGTCCCCCGTCGGCGCGTGGGTTCGTCGCCGATATCAACGTCGGCGATCTTGTCTACATCCCGGCTGGTCGTCGAGGCGTTGTTTTGTTTGTTGGAAAGGTTCACGGGAAATCTGGCGAGTTTGCGGGCATTGATCTGCTGGGCGAGGATGCCGCGTTCGGAAAGAACGATGGCTCTGTTGAAGGGTACTATCATCATCTCATTTATTCTACCGTCCCAGGCTTCCCTCCGCATTCTCATACAGCCTACTAACTAACCACTTCTCGCGCAGCGTCCGCTACTTTAGCGCGTCTCATCCGTCCTCGGGTATTTTCGTCCCTATCGCAAAGGTCTCTCACAACAAGCCTGCCCTCGACAGCTGTCCGCCGACTCCAAATACCCCCCGGTCCCGCTCTGTCCTCGGCCGCCCTTCGTCCGTCCTCGATCACCACACAATGTCTCCTATGGCAGCTCCGAATCTGAAAACCGCTGCCGGTCATACTCCCGCGCGACGGACTTCAATGGCTCAGATTCCAACAACAGCTCCCCGCAGCGCTTCTCGCACCTCCATGACTCGCCCGGCTGCAACGCCCACTACGACTCGCACTGTCGCGTCTGATCGTGCGCGGGCAACAACGCCCTCTGCAGCCATCCGAAGAAAATCAGCCGTGCCCTCTGTGCCTTCCTTGCCTTCATCAACTCCGAAAACAGTCAACAGACGGCAGACTACGGCCACGCATGCAGCTCCGGGAAGTATATTTGCAACCGACGATTCTGATGTTCGATCAGACGGTTCAGCTCCGAACGATGAAGCAATTGCTTCACTAAAAGCCGAGCTCGAAAGTTCTGCCTCCAAGCTTGCTGATCGCGATGCCGAGATTCAGAGACAAAACGAAGCCCTGCAGGATTTGCAGAACGCGCTCGCGGAATACACCCTTTTGTCAGACAGCTTGCAGATGTCGAAACCAGCCGGAGACGAAAGCTCGCGCAATTCTGCGGGCGATACGGAAGATGGCGATGCTACAAAACGCGAGCTGGATCTGCGAGAACTTCTTCTCGATAAGGAAAACAAGCTCACCCAGCTACAAAGCGAGCTTGATGCCAAACGCTCAGAGTTTCGGCAAACTCTGGAAACGCTCGAGCAGGCTAATATGGCTACGAATCAGATGTACGAGCTACAAATCGAGGAGCTCTCGAGCAAAATACAAGCGGCCGATGGCGTTGTCAATGATATAGCTCCGTTAGAGGCACTGATTTCGGAGCTCGAAGCAGATCTGGAGCGGTCAAGATCCGTGGAATCACAAGTGTTGGAGAAACTTTCTAATGCAGAGGCCCAAAACAAGGAGAAAGATCAACTGATAACAAACCTCAAGAAGCAAACTGCCGCAATGGCCGAAGGCGCGACGTCCAACACTGCACCTTTAGAAGAAATGATTACCGAGCTTGAGACGAATCTGAAACAAGCGAAGGCAACCGAGGCGCAACTGCGGAGCCAGCTCAATGAATATGAGGCCAAGATCGATCAGGAACGGAAGACGATCATGGATCTCGAGACCGAGAAAGCGTTGGCGGCGAATGACATCTCGTTCTACACCAAGCCGCTTGAAACTAAAATCTCCGAGCTAGAGCAAAAGTTACAAGAGAACGTGGCGTCTGAGAACAGGGTTAGAGAGAAATTCGTCGAAGTCGAGGCGGAGATCAAGGAAAAAGACCGGATAATCGTCAACCTGCAACGCCAGATCGACGCGCTATGTTCCGCCACGGCCGGCGAGGATCAGGAACAGCTTGTGTCTGCAAAGAAACGACAAGAGAAGCTAGAAAAAGAGATATCCTCACTGGAGCATATAGTCGAGTCCAAAGTCTTCCACGAGCAGGAACTTGAGCGCGAACTATCCTCTTTGCGCGAGCAGCTCTCGTCCGCCACGGACGACGTTGCAAGCGGACGCTCGCAAGTTGAGAAACTGCAGCAGCAACTCCAAGACGCGGCATCCCACCCTTCGGCAAAGAGTCCTCTCAAGCCTGCTTCGAGCGTCAGCCTCAACGGCGGAAGCATACGATCAACCGCCGCCGCCGGCCAAAACGGTAGCAGCAACGGCCTGTGGTGCGAGATTTGCGAGACCGAGGGACACGACATCATTGACTGTAAAGCTAACGGAGTCTTTGGCTTGGATGAAAACAAAACGGCTTCGAATTCGTCGCTCGGTCAGACGCAGGAGCAGCCGGTTGCGAAGAAACTGTGGTGCGCGTTATGCGAAAAGGACGGGCACTCGAGCATGGATTGTCCAGAGGGATTCTAATCTGCAGAACTTCCTAGAAAAGAATGGAGACGACGGAACTCATAGTAACACGCATGGTGCTTTTCCTTTGTTGTAACATTAGGCATAATAGTATAATAGCATAATTGATAATTGATATTCATTACTTCACAAGCCTTTGAAGCAAATAGATACAGACAACACACGCAAAAACAAAACCCAAGCAAAGAACAAAACAGCAAACAAAACAAAAAGCAAAAGAACAAACAAAACAGAACAAAAGGACAAAAGAAATTAAAAACTTTTCACAAATATTTCAAGCTGCGTCGTCATGCTTCACCTTCTTACTCCTACTATCTTGAAATCTCGTTTCCTTCTCTCTTTCCGACGTTCTCAGAAGAGACGATAGGACAATGAAAATAAAGCAAAAAGAAACAGCATGCCGCGTGACAAAAGAGTAGAGAGGTCACTATTTCAACCAACAGTCTTACAATACCTCGAGGAGATACAAGAGCAAGCGCAAGAAAGAGGTCGGCCTCACTAGTTGTGTCTAAAATTGAGCAAATGAGCAGATTTTTTGCGATTTTTTGAATTGTTGCTTTTGTTTGATTGCACAAATTCCTTGTCCGATCCCATACTTCGTCGTTTCGTCGAAATCCATCAAAATAAATAATAAAAAGAGAGAATAAAAAAATAAAAAAAACAAGAATACTAGTGGAAAAGAGAGAAGCACAAGCGCTAGAAACTATAACCCGTCATATAAAAAAATAAACCATCATTTCCGTTCCTGAAAAACACTTGCAGAAAGCTTTAGAGAACTCGCACTTAAGCGGTCTCGCCCTCGCCCTTGTTCTTCAAAAAGTCCTCGTACACAGCAACGGCCTCGTTGATCTTGACCGAGAGCGCAGAGTCGTCGTTCAGCAGTCCCAGAAGCTCAGGGATCTCCATCTCGAGAAGCATACCGGTGATCTTGCCAGCAAGCTGGGGCTGGACAGCCTCGATCTTGGGGTACAGAGCCTCACCGACAAGCTGCTTCTGGAGCTCAGGAGCAGTGGCGGCAATGGTCTCAGCAGTGATAACAGGAGCAGCGGCAGCAGCAGGGATAGGAGCGGCAGCAGCAGCCTCGTCATCACGACGCTGCTGGGGAGGGCGGTTGCCTCTCATGCCACCACGGCCCTGCTGGGGAGCGTATCCACCACGCTGGGGACGGCCCTGCTGACCGGGGGGGATCTGACCCTGGGGGATCTGCTGGGCAGGAACTCCCTGGACAGGGGGCTGTCCGGGAATGTAGCCGTTGTAGCCCATAGGAGGAACGCCGTACATCTGCAGAGGCTGGCCGTTAGGACCAGTAGGAACTCCGCGAGGAGCCCACTGCTGCTGGGGACCCTGGCCGGGTCGCGGGGCCATACCGCCCTGAGCCATGAGCATCTGGGGGTTGCCAGCGGGGAAAGGAACACCACGTCCGGAAGGAGGGGGGATGAATCCACCGGGCTGCTGTCCAGCACCGGGTCCGTAGAAGAGAGGGTTGGGGAGGTACTGGCCAGGCATGCCAGCGGCAGCGGCCTGCTGCTGGAGTCTGAGCTGGTTGCGAGCCTGGATCTGCTGCTCGAGCTGCGACTTGCGGACGTCCTTGCGCTGAGCGAGAGCGACGTAGAGAGGCTTGCCGTTGAGCATGCGCTGGTTCATCTCGGTGACAGCCTTGGTGGCCTCATCAGGCGACGAGAAGCAGACGAATCCAAAACCCTTGGACTTGTCAAACTCATCACGCATGACCTTGGCAGAGGTGATGGTTCCGTGCTCGGAGAACTCCTCGCGAAGCTTGTCATCATCGACATCATCGTCGAGGTTCTTGATGTAGAGGTTGACACCCTGGTACTTCGACATCTTCTCAAGACGAGCAGCCTCGTACTGTCTGCGGAGCTCCTCCTCACGCTCGTGCTTCTTCTGGGCACGGCCGACGTAAAGCTTCTTGCCATTGATGTCCTTGTCGTTGAGCTCATCGACGGCCTTGGCGGCGTCCTGGTGGTTCTCAAAGTTGACGAAGCCGAATCCACGCGACTTGCCCTCGTCGTCCTTGGCGAGCGAGACAGAGGTGATGGGTCCGTAGGCCTCGAACATGTCGCGGAACTGGTCATCGGTGACCTCGGAGTCGATGTTCTTGACGTAAACGTTGGTGAAGTTGGCCTTCATCTCGTCAAACTTGGACTGACGGTCCTTCTTGGCGATGTGGTGTCCGACAAAGACCTTCTTGTCGTTGAGCATCATGCCGTTGACGTGCTTGATAGCGTTGTCAGCAGCCTCGGCGGTCTCGTAGTGGACGAAACCGTATCCACGGGGCTGACCGTACTCGTCGACGGCGACCTTGCAGGACAAGATGTTGCCGAAAGCAGAGAATGTATCATGGAGAGCCTTGTTGTCGATAGCGGTGTCAAGGTTCTTGATGAAGACATTGCCGGCACCGGTCTTGCGGAGCGAGGGATCACGCTGCGACCACATGATGCGGCAGGGACGGCCCTTGATGGAGGTGTAGTTAAGCTCCTCGAGAGCACGCTCACCTGTACTGATGTTAGCATATAGTGCGAGAGATGAAAATGGAAAAAATTTGGAAAAAAAATCTCGTTGGGAGTTCTCACCATCAGCGGCATTGTGGAAGTTGACATAGGCGTAGCCGAGCGAACGTCTGGTGACGGCATCACGGCAGACACGGATGGAAGCGACCGATCCGACCTGGTTGAAAAGCTCGAAGAGCATAGCCTCAGTGACGGTAGGCTCCAGCTCGCCGACGTAGAGCGAGGCAGAGTGAGCGGGGCCGGGAGCAGGAGTAGCCTCCTTGCTCTCCTCGCCGTTGGAAGCAGCGGCGGACTCAGCGGCGGGCTCGGCAGACTCGGTGGTCTCAGCAGGGGCTGCGGCAGGAGCAGCGGCGGGGGCGGACTCCTCGGCGGCGGGGGTCTCGAGAGAGAGGTTCTTGACCTCCTCGACGGCAGCGTCAACAGCAGTGTCAGACATTTTTGGAAGCGGAAATAGGCTGGAGAAGAGCTGTTAGCAAACGGCAAACGCAGAAGCAGAGTGAGCAAGTATTAGTACCTTTTTTAGAGGTATAACGGGGAGATCAGAAGAAGATATCTGCGCGAAATAACGATTTTCTTTCCCAAGTAAAAAAAATCTCAAAACACAACGAAATTCGAATCAAAGAGGATAATTCGAACGGTAAGGAAAAGAGTAAGAAAAAGAATAGTTTTTTACTTCTTTTAAAATTTTTTTGAGGGTTTTAAGGAAACGAAAAAGGGACGGATAGGAATTTGTCGATGATGGAACACGCAGAGTGAAAAAAATTGGAAGATGAAATTTTGTGTCGTGGGCCGGAGCTTATGCAGGCTGTGGTTTGGCGGTTATGCCATAAGTAAGTAACAGATTATGTCATCAATTTATCAGTCAGAGATTATGTAATATAATTAAGGACCATCAACTGAGATCCATAAACTCGGGCAGCTCGCCTTCGGTCCCTGCTATCGCCTGCGCAATCTCCTCAATGCCCTGGGCAGACGTCTCCGGGACACCCTGATCGTCGGGCATGCTGTCCATCATCGCCATAAACATGTTCCCGTCCTGCTCCTGGCTCGGTTTCTCGGCTGCACTCGCATCGCCGTCCATCATCTGCATAAAGTCCTGCATGTCTGATACATCAATGACTTCCTTCATGTCCTGTAGCTGCTCTGGCAGCGCCTCTTGTAATTCGTTGGCCGCGTCGTTGGTAGACTCTGGCAGGGCTGAGAGATCGCCTGTATTTGATTCGAGAGTGTCTGCTGGTGCCGAGACCTTTTGGTCTATCTCCATCTGATCAACTTCAGCTGGCTGCAGAGATGTACTCTGATTTGTAGCTATTGTAGCCGCCTCAGGCTCAATCTTGATGTCTGGCAACGGACTATCAAGATTCGGCTCCTTTGCCAATTCCAACACAGAAGGTGGAGCCGGAATCGAGGTAACGACGTCCACATTTGTATCTTGCTTTGAATTGATTGACAATTCGTCGTCCCGTAGCACGCCTTTTCTACCTAGAAGGTCTTTTCCCAGGTTTGATAAGTTCTCGAGGAGCAATCTAGACAAAGGTTGATCAGTCATGTGCCTAGAGATAGTATAAACCTGCTTCACTAGAATACATGATCCTCACCTCTTCTTCTCAACCTTGGTCTTCAACTGAATGATCTCATTGTTCTGTGTCTCAATAGACTCAACATCTCCAAGCTGAGCCAGCCTTGTCCGCACGCGATTCAGGTTTATCCTAATCCGCCCTGCCTCGTTCGGAACGTCCTTTGCAACAAGCGATCCCTGCGAGACTCGTTCCAAAAGATCAACAAGATCAGGCAGGAAATCAAAGTCCGCGTGCGAGAGTTTTGCGCTCATGGCTTGCGCTGTCGGGGTGGAGGTTGTAGATAGGTTCTGGCGCAGTTCCTTCACGAGCTCTCTGATCTGACACCGACGACTGACTTAACGCATTTCCGACGCGCTTGAGCAGATATCTCCACTCTGAAACAACCACGATATGTCCAGCAGAGACTGATTATTGCCGCAGTCGCTAATAGCAACCAAACTCACTGCGTCAACGGAGGTCCAGGTGAAATTCGAGATGTGCATAAATGCGACGCATCACGTGAGGGCTGTGCCATCTCCACCGCCTCGCTTCTGATGAGCCGGTCCGCTATCTGCAGATTCCATCTCGACTCAACTTCTCTCGACTCCAGCTACTCTCTTCCAGCGAGGTCAATTGATTCCAGCTCGATTGTCTTATTTTCTAGAACTATTCTATAGATCCTCATCCGCAGTGCCGTCGATCTCCGCTGACTTCACATCTCCCCGCTGCAATCTAATCTCTATCTCCTAAATGTCTCTCGAATCCGCTCTAGAAGAGGAGCGCATCGAGATCCTCAAGCTTCTGCACAAGGACGAGGATGCGCAGCCTCTGCAACTTCCGGTGCTTCCGCAGCGGGTCTCGCGATCTGCCTCTCCCATGCGCTTCGGACGGCACAAGTCAAAGTCCAAATCACCCTCTGAGGCCGCTAACGGCGGTCTACCTGGTGTTCCGCCGGGAGGAAAGATCACTCAATCTGCGCTTGTGAAGAACTTTCATAATCTCTCACCAGCTGCTCAGGAGCTACTTCTCTCGACCTCTGCGGTTCCGGAATTACTCAAGGCTTCCGCGGAGCCGAAACAAAGCTCGGATCGCGAGCGAAGACCGTCTTCCTCTGCCCTAGAGGCTCCCAAGTCAATGCTGCTTCCTTCTGCTGGTCCTGAGCTGGCTCCCTATCCTTCTATCCATGGACCCACTAGTCACCCTGCCAATCACCGTCGCGCTTCATCATTTGGAGCCGACGGAGGCCCGCTTCGGAAATACAAGTCCGCCGACGACACGCAGCAGTCGGTTATCGCCTATCTGACCGAGTCCGGACCTGCACCTTCCCCTCCCACTCCCGGGTCTCCTCTGACGCCCACCTTTTCCTCATCTACCTCTCGCTCACGCTCTCCTGCCGCACGCCGCAAATCTTCGTCCGGCGCCCCGGTTGAGGAGGACTTTTCGACCGCGTACAGACGACTGTCACGAAATGCGCTGCTCAAGGCCGGTAGCAAACTCGCTCCCGATGCGCCAAAGAATATGGAAGACCGTCTAGAGAAAGACGAAGAGGACGAGGATGGTGCTATCGCGGACTCGTCTTCCTCAGACGATCAAGACGATGACTCTGATTCCGGTTCTGATATCGAGGACACGGTCTCGCGACAGGCGGGTATGCGCCGCGCACCGCAGAGTTTACTTGCGGCGATGGAAGACGAGCGCAAGGCTGTTACCACCAGCAAGCGATATACCGTGCAATCTCTGATCACGGCTCCGCCGCCTTCTCATATCGATGGCGCGTTCGCCAGCTACAAGCGGCATCTCATCCACCCCAAGACCGCTTTCGATCTCGTCGACGACGCACTCAAGGATTCGCCGTATACTTCGGATAAAGAAGAAGCTGCGGATATCCGCAAGGCGGTGAACATGCCAGTCAAGGTCTCTGATATCGAGTCAAACCGGGCGGCGGGGCGCGTCCTGCGCACTATCACCCGCGGTGATTTCAAGAGCGTGAGCAGTGATCCCTCTGTTAAAAAGCGGTCGTATATCGTCGCGACCGATGCGTCTCCCGAGTCGATGTACGCTCTTGAATGGACGGTCGGCACCATTCTTCGCGACGGTAATATCATGTACGCTGTTTGCGCACTCGAGGAGCCCGAAGAAGGCGAAAAGCCCGAGAAAGGAGGTGCGCCGATGGACGAGGCCGGTCGCGAGCAAGAACGGCTTTCGATCGCGAAGGAGATCTCGTCAAATATTGTGAAATTGCTCAAGAAGACGCGACTTCAGGTCGAGTGCGTGGTCGAGGTGATGCACTGCAAATCTCCCAAGCACCTGATTTGCGACGTGATCGACTACCTTTCGCCCACGATGGTCATCTTGGGTTCCCGCGGACGCTCGGCGCTCAAGGGTATTTTGCTCGGCAGTTTTTCGAATTATCTGGTGACGAAGAGTAGTGTCCCGGTCATGGTTGCGCGAAGGAAGTTGAAGAAGTCGAAGCATCAGACTATACCTGCCAAGTTTTCAAATAATCTGAGAGAAGGAGTGTCAAGTCTGAGCATGGCGAAGGTCGACTAATGCTCTTTTATTTTCTTTTTGTTATTTCTGCATTCTCCACTTTGTCTATGTTTTGGTTCTCTTGGATTTGTTGCGTTCAGTTAGTTGTCATGTTCCGGCGTATAGTAAATCTTATCAAACTATGTTCATGTAGACTATTTCTAATATGCACCCAATAACGCCTAAAGCAAATACAAAAAAAGCATCAGACTGAACTTTTCTCTACCGATGACGGTCCCAAACCCCTTTCTTCTTCCGCTTCGCCTGACTATAATCCCCACCGCCCAGATCCCAGTTCTCACCCATGAACTCGTCTGATCTCGGTTTCCTCTTCTTCTTGCCATCCTCCGCCAAACGCACGAAGTTCGATTCCTCATACCCTCGCACTCTATCCTCCTTTACCTGCGCCATCTGCGTCCGCGTGCCACCCCGGCCGTGGTTCAACACGTTCGAGCCGACAGAGACTTCAGCCTCGGGCGCGAGCGACGTGCTCTGCGCGATGTACTCCTCTAGAGCACGGTTTTTCTGCACGCGCTGTCGCTGCGCTTTGTCTACTGGACCAGACATGTTGCGCGTAGAGGGAAGTTTTGTGGGATTGATTTTTGGCGGGACGTATTTCTTTGGAGCAGAGGCTTTGGAGAATGAAGAGGTCGATGAGGCCTCGGGTTCTGAGGAGACGAGGAGGTTCGGACGGGGTTTGTAGGAGAGTGGCAGATCGTCCAACTCTTCTTGCTCCTCATCGTCTTCTTTCTCGTCCTCGTCCTCACTAGCGTCGTCGTCATCATCCTCGGCCGAACTCTCGGAATCGCTTCCGCTGTGCTTCAAAGTCTTTGTGACCGCCTTCGGCGGGTTGTTCGCAGCGCGCAGCAGCTTCTGGATCTGATACTCAATCTTCTTCTCCAGCGGCTTGATCCCTCGTTCAAGAACGACGCGGTCCGTGACCAACAGCTTTCTAATTTCAAGATCAAGTTCGGCAGGCGCCATCTCGTTGTTGTCGCCGCCGGCCTCGTTCTCCTCGTCGCTGCTCTTGCTACTACTTTCCTCCTTCTCCGACAGCGTAGACAAAGCAAACAGCGAACGCACTCCCAAATTATGCAAGTACCCCGCCATCGAATTCGCCTTCAAGCTCAGCAGCGAGACGCCCGGAGACCCTTTCCCCAGCTGCTCGAGATCGTCTGACGCAAGCAGCTTCTTGACGCTCGCGGAGGTGGCGTCGACCGAGGCCACCGTGGCCTTCAGAGCTGCCAATAGCTCGTCTGATTTTGACACCGAGAGCTGTGTGTCTGCAGACATTTCTGAAGACGGCGCCATGTTCTGCATGTATAGAAAGCTGCGAGGATAAAAGCTGGTGAAGGCGAACAGGTTTACAAGAAAAAAAAATTGGGAGGTTGTGATCTGCTGGGAACTCCCAGTGTGACCAGACGTGACTTGTGGATCACATCTCAACCACCGATCATCGCGCTCATCAACGATCACGACAGCGAATCTCCAGCCATCCGAAACCCGCCCCGAGCAGCACGAACAGGGAACGAATAAGTCGCCAAAAAGGATAGCAGCAGCGAGGGTCTTGTTTGAGTTGCAGAGAAATGTCCGCGTCGCAGCTGAACGCTGTGACGCGCGTGAACCTACCGCCGCGAAAGGTTCCGTGCAAGTTCTATATGTCCGGGGTATGCCGACGCGGATCAGCTTGTTGGTTCAAGCACGGGAACGAGAGTAAGGAGCTGCCATCTTTGAACGCGACTTTTACTCAGCACGAGGAGAGGGGGGGTGAGGCGGAGACAGAGGAGGAGGGCGGTGAGGCGGCGGGTGCTGCGGCGGAGGTGATGATTGATCAGAGCGCGCCCGAGTCGGATGATACAAGGAGGAAGCCTGCTGAGGAAGGCCAGGACACCTGCTGCATCTGTCTTGAGGTTCCAAAAGTTTACGGACTGCTGTTGAACTGCAGCCATGTTTTCTGCGTTGACTGCGTTCGCACTTGGCGGAAACAGGAGGGAATGGGCTCTATCATCGTTCGCACTGCCGCGGCCGATACTACATCGCAGCCTCCCAACGCTGGTGCAGCGCGGCGCATGAGCGTCACGTCGCTCGGTACGCATGATGAGAGAGGCGACTTTACTGATGGTACTGGCGCCAACCAAGTGCTGCATCGAAGCGATCTATCAAAGTGCTGCCCTCTCTGCCGACAGCTTTCAGACTTCATCGTCCCATCCGCACAGCTCCCCGTCGACCCGTCCGAGGCCGACAAGTCGCCCGAACGACTGACAAAGCAGGAGATTATCGACAACTACCTGACGACGCTGAAGCACATCCCATGCAAGCATTTCAAGCGCAACCGGATCTGCCAGTTTGGCAACGACTGCTTCTACTCGCACGCCATCGCGCAGACTCCCGCGCCCGTGCCGGACTTTGTGAAAAAGTCGCTGCGGGGCGAGTCTGCGGTGCCGGCGACGGCGGCGTTCCCAAAGTCGCTGCGCAGACAGCGGAAGCCTGTTACATGGGAATACGTGTTTAATTCGACGGAGCTAGCTGCTGTCGCGAGAAGATATCATCAAGCTAGATATTCAGCGGCGTGAGGATTATTGCTATTTAAGGGATGGGAGGTATCTGATAGCGATGGTGGGTATGCAGGTGTTTTTGATTATATTTGGCTGCTCGGGATCTATAGGAATTGTTTACCTTTTCATAATGTTATTTTTTAATAATCATTCCTTGTAGTCTATAACGCGTCGATAGGATCATGTAAAGGCATCGACAATTCGAGCAATTCAGCAATAAAACAGCAACAGGGATCACTTTGAGTTCTTGAAAATAACGTTGACACCTGAGTTATTCCACATAGTCATCGCCATATGTCTATACGGCATGCCCCCATTTCTCGCGTCCTTCTCGACACTGTCGGCGTTCTCGACCGTATCATACTCCTGCAGCAGTCTGACAATGACGTAGCCGGCCTCAGTCAAGGCGTACTGCTGACCCAAGCAGATGCGCGGGCCGCCGTTGAAGGGCAAGAATTCCCATGTCCATGACTTGCCGGTTGACCAGCGCTCGGGCTTGAACTCGAGCGCGTCGGCACCAAAGTACTCTGGTCGGCGGTGCATGGCGCCGACAGAGTAGACGACGGTGGTGCCAGCGGGAAGAACGATGGGCGATAGGCCGTCGGGGCCGCCGCCGCGTGGGAGAGTGGTGTCTTTGTTTGCGCGACGCATGTTGAGCGGCACGGGCGGGAACAGACGCAGGGCCTCGTTGATGACGCCGCGGAGGTAGACCATGCCTTTCAGGGTCTCGAAAGTGACGGGCTTGCTGTCGCCAGCAGGACCGTACGTGGCGAGGATCTCCTCGCGCAGTTTGGCGGCAATGTCGGGGTGTCTGGCAAGTAGGTAAAACGTCCAGGTTAGGAGCGAGGCAGTGGTATCGCGACCGGCGAGGATGACGCTGAGCATGTTGTCGCGCAACTCGATGGGGTCCTGGGTATCCTTTGCGAGCTCACGGAGGAAGACGTAGCGGGTGTCGTCGGTCTCACCTTTCTCGTTCTTGTTGTGTTCAAGCGATTTCTGCACGTAGTAATCGACGAACGCGTGCACGGTCTTGATCGCGTCCGTCAACTGCTTTGGACGCACAAGGAAGTAGAGACCCTGGGCAATAACACGCTTGTGTAGTCCCTCCTGAGCGATCCTGAACGCGGACGAGAACTGTTCTCTAAAATCATCCATGTGCGAGTCAGGTTTGTTCTTGACGAGACTGTCGAGCGACTCGCCAAACAAAAAGTCGGTCGAGGCATCGAGCGTGAGCTTTGAAAACATATCGTGCATCTCGAGCGGCATGCCGTCGGCCTCGCGCACCCACTCCATAAAGTTCTTGACGTGGACCTCCATCGACGACGCAAGATCGGCAACGACCTGCTGTCTCGTGAATTGGGGTCGCAGGAGCGAGCGCGTGTGACTCCAGGTAGCGCCGTTTGCGGTGAAGATGCCGCGGCCGAGGAGGATGCCGTACGCGCCGGTGGTGGCCTGCTCGAAGTCCTCGAACTGGGTCGCCAGCATTGCGCGGATGTTGTCGGGGTCGCAGGTGTTGATGACATCGGACATGAGGGTGCGCTTCCAGAAGGTCTTGCTGTGCTCCTTGTACCAGCGGTCGGAGAGATCGAGGGTGGTGCCTTCTTTTGCGGCGGCGGTGAGGGCTTTGAAAGTCGAGAGGCCGACGACGTCGGAGGGGAACCAGGGGGCGGGTTGGGCACCTCGTTCGCGGGCTAGTTTAGCAAGAGCGAGTTTCTGCTGGATACGCGCGAGGATGCGGTAGAGCACGAAGGCAGCGAGGAGGACGATGATGCGGTGGTCCATTTTTGGATGGAGATATTGTTTGACAGAGACAGGAGAAGATAGACAGAAGAGACAGGAGAAGAAACAGGAAGAGCGGAGGCTTAAGAAGAGGCTGTCGGAGCCACGGCGATGTTGAGACTGTTGAGTCTTTTCCAGATTTGGGGAGGAGGAAGAGAAAGATAACAGTGGCTGCTGGCTGCTGGCTGCCTACGAGCCTCCGTCAGCCACCTCGGTCTGTGCCTCGGTCCCAGCGCAGGGCTCGTAAGCTGTCGGACTCAACCTCGGCAGGTTTGATAGAAGAAGGTGCCGTAGATCCATGTTATTGCTGTTAGTAGAGGCGTTGATAGCAGCAGCAGCAGCAGCAGCAGTCAATCCCAGTCCGTGGTTCGCAGGTGCACCGTTGAGCTTCTTGCATCCACCCCGACGAACTGTACTCAACTGTGCCCAACTGCGCTCAAGGTGCTCAAGCCAACTCCGGCTGCCCCCTGCAATTACCCAAGCTCTGCCTTTATTTGCCGTTACTTGCAGACCAGATCATTGGCTCATGGCTCAGGAGCTGAGTAATGGAAATTGACTGACCAACTCAAGCACTTTCTTGGCTTCTCTTGGATCCGGTACCGGCCCTGCGGCGTTGCGGCTCAGGGCAGATAGGCGAACCCCAAACGAGAGCTTAACTGTTGCTACTTCTTCTCCAGCAGTTACTGATGACATCAAACAGCATCGTGGTTGTTGCAGATATAAATCCAAGCTGACTACGGCTTCTGACTACAGCTTACATCTGCGGATCAACTTCACTTCACTTCTCTTCACTGCATTGCAGCTTGGTATAAATACAATCTACAGCAATCATGCTTCTGTCCCTTTCCCCCCGTCACTATCTGTCGCCTCCGCCTCTGCCTCTGGCCAGTTGTGTGTCATCTCTCTCGCATACCTCCCCGCGTTCTCGTACTCCGCCCTCGTGATCGGTCCATGCTTATACTCCAGCGCATACGCCTTCTCTCTCTGTATCAGGTACAAGTAGTTTGTATAAACCGTCTTCACATAATCATGCTGGAACTGGCATTTCTGGCATCCGGCTCCAGCATCATACAGACCCCGTGTGTTTTCATGCGTGTGTGTGAATGGGAAAAGGCGGCAATCGTCTAGGTCATTGCGCAGCATTTTGCGCAGCTCGGGCGGGAATTTCACCAGAAGCGAGTAGATTTCTTGCCGGTTTGGCCCGTTGGCTGCAAACGGGCCGTCATAGTACTGTGGACGGAGTTCGGGCGAGTCTTCGAGGATACTGGGGATGTAGGATGCAGTTGGTAGAGTCTCGTGTGCTGTGTCTTTATCTGCGAGTGATCTACTGTTGA
Source organism: Myxozyma melibiosi (assembly GCF_037950935.1). Lineage (NCBI taxonomy): Eukaryota > Fungi > Ascomycota > Lipomycetes > Lipomycetales > Lipomycetaceae > Myxozyma > Myxozyma melibiosi. Next base: position 147,760 of record NW_027042917.1, read on the forward strand.
CTGTTGAATCTCCTGCTTCTTCTACCTTCCCGCCCCATGATTCGTTGTCTAATATAGAATCCCAAACGCTCTCTCCAACAGTTTCCCAGTTGCCGACGATATTTTCTTGCAAGACGTCTGGACTAGACAACACGGCTGAATCCATTGCTGGCTGATCTGTATTGACTGACCTTGCTGAACTGCCGACTGTATCTGCATCTCTGACCGAGCTTATTGATATTGAAACAGACGTCGCACCCGCTGTATCGACATACATCAGAGAGTTGAGCGTGTTCAGACCCTCAGATACGCTTGTATTAATAACCGTCGATCTGCTATCTTCCTTATACTCTGATTCGAACACGACTGATACTGTCGACAGCGGCGATCTTTTGAGTTTGCTTTGTGACGCGCCGGATGAGGACCGAGAACTGCTCTCCCCGGACGAACCGCCAGGATCTGAGCCATCTGGCGGAGACGACTCCATTTCGACTTCTAGCTGTCTTTTCAGTAAAACTTCAGGACCGAGAGATAGACTATGCGGAAGAATGTTACATTAACCAATCTGACTCTGATGTACCTCGCATGGGCGTTCCAATGTCGAGCACAAACAGCAGCAAGCAGACAGACAGAATCTGCGGTGCCTGACCATGCGGAACTACCGCAGTCCTCGATTCAAACAAGCCGGAGTAGTGATTATAACAGAACACAGAAGCAGCAAAGACGCAAACAGCAACAGGAAATTCATTCAGTTTTGTTTACTTTAAATCTCGAAACTCCGCTTTAATTGAGGCAGTCAGACAACCCAGCGCTAAATTGTGGGGAAATTGTATTATGTAAGAACTTATATCATCAATACAACTCTGCTCATATCGTTTTATGTACTCGATTCCACGTATATACAAACAAAAACTCGACAAACCCTCTCAGCCGCACTCTTAACGTCTGGTGGCCTTGATAGAAGACCGGTTCTCGACAGCAATCTTGTGGATCGCGTCCTTCTTCTCCAACGAGGCTCCAGTGTCGCAGCCACGGCGGACCGAGACGATGGCGTCGCCCAGCCGGACTCCGTAAGACGGCGAAGGCCGCTTCGCCGCATCGGCAAGCAGCCATGTAAGCGCCTTGCAGACTCTCTGTCGTGGGCGAAGCGCGCGGGGAATAATCTTTGTCTTTCCGCCCTCGCGCTTTCGGATGATCTGTACCAAAGGCTGCGTCTTCTCGACAAGGTAGTGGAGAACCTCGATCGGATCCTGACCGAGTCGCATACGCACAATGATCAGCGCCTCATTAACAACTCTCTGAGCAATAGTCTTCTTTCCGTCGCGCATGACCATGTTGATCAAATGAGACAGAATCTCGTCATCTTGTAGGGGCTGGTGAACAAACTGTTGGCTCTTGCGCGCATCGACGAGCTGCGTTCGGTATTCGAACGGTCTTGCCTTGTCTTCCTTGCGCTTCGCCAACAACTCCTCAATTCGTGCGCGGTCATTGGCGCTGGCAGCCAGCATGCTCTCGCGCACTTCATTGAGCACCGTCGTGCCCGTCTTTGCAATGTAATCATCGATGCGCAGACCAGACGTCCGCAGGTTGATCAGATGAGATGACACCTCGGCAAGGTGCTTTCGCTTTTTTTCCTCCTCAATAAGTCTTTCGGAGGCTTCGGCGGCCGCGATATTCTCCGAGGTCTTGGAAGAGAGCAGCTCTTCCACAGGAGTGCCCTGCTTAAGACCTTCGTCCTCACCAATATCCTCAATCGTCTCTGCAGCTTCCTTCTCTTCCAAAATTTCTTCCTCGACCACACTCTCACTTTCCGGCTTCTCAGGCGCGGCATCGCCCAGAGTATCGCGAACGGCGTCGTTCTCCTCCTTCAACACCTCCGGCGCCGCTTCCGCTCCCTCGGCGTCTCTCGCCAGCACATCTCCAACCGGACTTCCAACCTCCTCCTCCAGTGACTTCTTCTCTTCATTCCGTGAGTATCTCGACGACGAAAATAATCTGTGTGCGGGTGAAGTAAGCGTCGGACGCAAGACCCGGCATCTAACCTGAACAGTCGCGACCGTCGTCGGCAGCGACACACTCGACGTCGCTGCTATCCGTCGCGCACCCGTAATAGCGGCCCGTCTGGCTACTGGCAGGCTCATATCCGTTATGCGTGTTCTGTGCTGTACGCCGCTCAATTGCTGGGCTTGGTATTGCTGCTCGACGTGAGTCTCGGGATCTGCGAGGAAGAAAAATTGTGTTGAGTTTGCGTATAGCAAATAGAGTTATGCACACTCTGTTATGGCTTTTAGACTAATTATGTAAGCGCTATCACGGGGCACGATCTCGGATGCGCGGCATAGTGTAAGCTGGTCTGGAATAACCCAGAATAAGAGACCCAACTCCCAGCTACAAGACTCCCTACTCGGAGTTCACGACTGCTGAGCATCAACTGACTCTTCTAGATCTACTTTCTGCTGGATCGTGGTAGTTTTGTTTTATTGTTTCCCGGATCGATAACGTGAATGTGAGTAGATCTATGATTGTCTGTATTTTGCATCTTATTTGGTGCTGCTGTCTGCGGGTGCTGACTGATTCGCGCCACAGCCGGCTTTGATCCGTCATCTATCTTCACCATTCCACGTTCACCAGTTAGTGGAATGACCTGCATCCTCTCAACTCAATAGTCTCGACAAACACTTTACTCTTTATTGGCGAGAGATTCCTATCCAGCACAGCCGGTGAAGAAGATGTCGATTCCGAACTTCACCGGAAACTTCCGTCAAGGACGACGGATTAACCTCGCGCGTGGCTCGGCCTCGACACTCCGGAATTCGCACTCGGTGCTGCAAGATGCGTCGGCCGCGCGCGCAAAACGCGAAGAGAACCGGAAGCGTGAGAAGGCGGCGGTCGCGATTCAGTCGTTTTATCGCGGGCGGCAGGAGATTGCTGCGACGCGAATGCAGATGCGGGAGGCGTTTATCGCAAACGCGAGCAGCGGCGAGGCGAGCGAGCAGATTGATCCAAACGAGTCGGTGGCAATGTTTCTTTTCTTTTTCGGAAAATGCGGAGCGATTGAGGACGACGTGAAATTGGTTCCGGCACTGGAGCAGGTGATTAGGAGTCATGCGTCGCAAGTGCGGCCGCTGCTGGCGCGGAAGCTTGCAAAGCTGATGCTCTCATGCGTCGAGACTGCGGCTTCTTCTTCTCTTACTGAGCCGCTTTTACGACTGCTATCGTCCGTGCAGAAAAGTGTTGATCTCTCGGTGCTGCTGGAGGCGTATAGTTCTTTACTTTCGCACTTGTCGGACGCCCCAACGGCTGCAAAAGTGGTGGATAATGTTATCTCAGCTCTGGGCTCTGCTTTAGATTCCGCCCCAGATGACAGAGACCGTGTGCTTAAACTTTACGTATTGCTCTTGCTTTCAACTTCTCGACTGTTTGTCACTCTAGCAGACACAGAGCAAGCCAAAAGACTAGCGCAAATTTTCGATTTCGATCGCGATCTGATTCCTGCTCTTGAGGCATGCTCATTAGTCACCTTCGAGTCGGTGAAGGACATTGTTGAAGGTCCGTACGACGTTGATCTCCGCATGGCATGGCTTCTAGCAAACGTTCTCTTTCTGTGGAAGGAAACTAGTACGCCGTCGTCAACACGGCAGCCGATTCACTTGATGCATGGCATTGGAAATCTTCTGCTATCGCTCTCGGCCTCTACGGTTACAAGGTTAGCGAAACGATTCGCCAAGGAAGAAACAAGCGGCAAGACCACCGGTATCTACGATCCGTTCATTTTGTCTTCTGTGCTGTCTTTAGAAGACCGGGACGTCTTTGAGATGGCGATCTCGCCGTTTCGAAATTCGAGCTCGACAATTAGTCTTGAAGACTGCTTTACAATCTGCAGATTTTTGGTGGGATTGGCGCGCATATGGCCTGGGAAAACCAGCAAGATTCGATACTTTCTATATCTCAATCCCGAACATACGCTGCCGCTCTTTTTCAAAACCCTGGAGTCGCTGTCGATTTTCATTGCGCTTGATTCAACATCGCAGTCATCGAATGCGGATCCGCGGCAGACCCTTTGGCCTACCATCAACTCTGCCTCGGAGATGTACGACAAACGCATAGAAGAATGGGAGATCCTGGCTTTATTTCTGGATATCTGCTGGCACTGGATGATCATGACCGACGACGACGAGTTCTTTGACGACAAGCAGTACGGTCTTTCTCAAGACGACGTGCGGCGACTGGGTCTGTTTTTGAAAACGCTCGTGTGTCTGATTATCTGCAACTCTGATCCCAACACGACGCTACTAAAAGACCGAAGTCTCAAGCTCGCGAGCGGGAACGATAACTACCTGCCACTTTACCACACGTCGAACCTGACGCTCGACTCAATCAAGCAGGACGCGGTCGGTATCATGCGGCAGCTGTATTATCGAGACGCGCGGCGGCATTTCTTGGGAGACGCGTATTGGCTTATGCTCGACGCGCTCGATGTGAGCACGTTCTCGCAACTAGCGGTAGCGGACGCGGAACGGGCAAAGAAGTTCCAGGACGCGGACGGCGATGGTACGGACGGGATGGTTGACTCGTCTTCTGAATCAGAGGAAGACGAAGACGGCGACAAAAGAATGGCGAATGCGTCAGCTGCTACGCGCAGGGATTTGAAGCGGCGGATGACGAGTCTTCCCCGTCTCGAGCTGCTGCAAAAAGTTCCGTTCGTGCTGCCGTTTTCTCTGCGCGTCGAGGTTTTGGACAAGTCGTTGGAGATGGACCGTCATCGCACGGGGCTCGATAGAGATTACGAACTTCGACACCGGCGGTATACTGCCTCGATCCGACGCGGGCGCGTGCTAGAGGACGCGTTTGAGCAGTTGGGACATTTGAAGAGCGAGCTAAAGTCGCTGATTGGCATCACGTTCTACAATGAATACGGAGCCGAGGCTGGAATTGACGGCGGTGGAATCACCAAAGAGTTTTTGAGCGCAATCACGCTCGAAGGGTTTGGTCCAGAATCGGGTCTGTTTGTGGAAAACAGCGAAAACATGCTGTATCCGAATCCGCAGGCGACCTCGCCGGAGCAATTGCAGCGGTTCGAGTTCCTGGGCCGGATCATCGGGAAGGCGATATACCAGGGCATTCTTCTTGAGGTTGCGTTTGCGCAGTTCTTTTTGAGCAAGTGGCAGGTTCAGGGGAATTCGCAGTTTGGGTCCGGATTCCGCAACACGTTTGACGATCTGTGGAGTTTAGACGCAGCGCTGTATCAGGGACTGATCAAGTTGAAGAATTTCAAGGGGGATGTCGAGGCGGTGTTTGGACTCAACTTTACAATCACCAACGCGAGTTCGCAGACCGTCGAGCTTATTCGCAACGGTGCAAATGTTCCGGTGACGAACAGCAACAGACTACAGTACATTCACGCGGTGGCAGATTATAAGCTCAACAAGGAGCTGTACCTGCAAACGATGGCTTTTTTGAGCGGCATGAACGACCTGCTAAGTCCGAGCTGGCTGATGATGTTTGGCCCGCACGAGATGCAGACGCTGATTGGTGGCGCAGCGTTGCCGATCGATCTTGAGGATTGGCGGCGGAATACGGTGTTGAGTGGGTATCTGCAGGGTGATGACACCGTGCGATATTTCTGGGAGGTTATCAGCGAGTTTAGCGACAAGTGCGTTTTTATTCCTCCACACCCTTTTTATATCTTTCTATATGACTTGAGACTAACAATATTTCGAAACCACAGGGAAGTAAGAGAAGTCCTCAAATTCGCAACCTCGGTCCCGCGCGCGCCATTACAAGGCTTCGGATCGCTAAACCCGAAATTCACAATCCACGAAGCAGGCCTACAAGAAGGTCGTTTGCCGACCGCGTCCACGTGCGTGAATATGCTCAAGCTGCCGCGGTATTCGGATAAGAAGACGTTGCGCGAGAAGTTGCTGCTGTCGATTACTGCGGGAGCTGGGTTTGATTTGTCGTAGATTAGGTTGATTTGTATAGAAGGAAAGAAGGGAGATTGCATTTTGTGGCGCAGATGGATTTGGAGATGGAGTGTAGATATCTACTCGATGATTTAGTGGAATTGAATCAAATTATCACAAACAACCAATATTACAGAGCCCAAAACAGTACGAGTGACAATTCAGCATCAGATCAAGTACATATTCTCAAAAAGCACCAAACGACATAATATCACAAAAAGCCAACCAAACAAACTACAGAATAGTCCGGCACCAAAATTAAACACATCCAAGTTAACAAAACCCACGTCAAATACAGGCAAACATTAAGCAAATCAAACGTGAGCAGCAGTCTCCTCCTTCGGCTCAGACTCATGGTGCGCCGCGTTCTGCTTCTGCAGCTCCAAAGCATCGAGATCGTCCTGCAGCTCATTCTTCATATCCGCATGCTGCTGCTCTGCAGTCTGGCTGTTCTCGGGGCCGAGGAAGATGACGATGAGCACAAAGGCAAAGACGCAGCCCATGAAGATGGCCATGACTTTGCCGTAGTCGTAGCGCTTGACGGAGGAGGCTGCGGACAGCTCTGTTTCGGCAAGCGGGAAGCGTTTGCCGATGGTGGACTCGATCGTGGAGGAGGCAGAGGAGGCGAGGTTGCCTAGCTGGTAGGCGAGACCGACGATGAAGGCGCGAATGGTGGGTGGAGACATCTCCGAGAGGTAGATGGGGATGACGCCCCATGCGCCCTGAACCATGAACTGCAGGAAGAAGACAGCGGCCATGATGCCGTTGTTGCGGACGAATGCCCAGGGGTAGACGAGCGCGCCGCCGAGGACACAGGCAATTATGATTGTCAGCCGGCGGCCGACTGTTTCGGAGATGTGGCCAAAGACAATGCCACCGGCGATGGCGCCGAGATTGGCGACGACCATGGTGACGGTGGACTTGTCGCTCGAGAACTCAAGCTGCACGTCGAGCATGGTCGGGTAGAGATCCTGCGAGCCGTGCGACATGAAGTTGAAGCCAGCCATGAGAATGACGAGGTAGATCATGATGTGCCAGTAATCCTTGACAGAGTGCTTTGCAGCCTTGACGAATTCCGTCTTCTTGTCCTCGCGCTCGACAAACTTCTGCGCGAGGTAGGTGTCGGTCTCGGGCAGGCACAGTCTGAAGATGATGATCAGAACAGGAGGACCGGCGCCAAACCAGAAGAGCGAGCGCCAGCCCTTCGCGGTGGTGTAGGTGAGGGCGCGGTTGAAGATGACGGCAAGCAAATAGCCGAGGGCGTAGCCCTCCTGGAGCATGCCGGAAATGATCCCGCGAGCTTCGAGAGGGCAGTCGTCGAGGGCGGTGACGGCGCAGTTACCGTAGATACCGCCCATAGCGATTCCAAAGAGAGCGCGGACGCCAAGGAACTGCTTGTAGGTCTGTACAAAGCCAGTGCCGAGCTCTAAGACGATGAAGAGGAAGCAGTTTGCGACGAAGGGCCATTTTCTGCCAAAGCGATCGGAGAGGAGACCAAAGATGACAGCGCCGACGGAGCGGAGCATGAGGACGAGGGTGATACCCCAGGTGATATCTTTGACAGTAACATTAAGGTCCTCAGCGAGTGCCTTTGTGACAAGGGAGACGGTGAAGAAGTCAAAGGCGTCCCAGGTCCAGCCGGCGAGGGCGACGAGGAAGAAGAGCCACTGCTTGCGGGAGAGGAGGCGAAGGGCAGGGAAGGGGTTGGTGATGCGGGTGCCGGGCGGACGCAAGGTAGACAAGCGAGTAGCGAGGTGGCGTTTGAGGCGGACGTCCCAGGGGGAAGTGGAAGCGTCTGCGCCGTAGGACATGGTGGGATGAGATGGGGATGAGAGATGGGAGGTGAGAGGAGGTGAGAGAGGAGGCGATGGAGGAGGAGGAAGAGGAGAGGAGAGGAGAGGAGAGGGAGAGAAGGAGGAGAGGATGCGGCTACTTATTAGGCTTTTGGCGGGGAAGACAAAGAGCGAGCGGAGGAGGAGGACAAGGAGCGACGATAGAGTGATTTGACATCTCCGAACCGACGTGGGGTAGATCAGATGACAGAGGAAGAAATGAGCTGTTGATGAGGCACAGTATCAGATAAACGAGTTAATACAGTGAAGAGACTGATGTGGTATTATCACCATCAGATAGATAGCAGCATTCAGCAAACAATAAGAGGTGATAGAATACGTTGAGCATTTTGAGAAAGAACAAGGAACAAGGAACAAAGACGGAATTGAGCAGAACCGGAAAAGCCTCGAATCGTGCAGTTGGTCTTAGTTGATGTCTCTTTTTCCTGTACTGTTTATAATCAATTAATAGCAGTAAACTATAGAATACGGAGACTGCAATCAACACAACCACAGAATAGCATATCAAATAGATAAGATAGCAACAGCAATGCGGATATAAAGACAATAGCACAAAGCAGACACCAACTCTCGGCAATAAACAAGCTTTTCTGCCTCCGCCGATCTGGCGCCGCCTTGTTTGCAGACTTTATTTTTGCGCTCACCTGACTTGTCTCGCGTTAGTCAGCGCTGACTGTGATACTAACTCTTTGGGTAGCTGTGCACGTGATATCGAACAGTATATCTATTGCATCTCCATCTCTACTTCACGGCTTCTACTTCGCCTGCTTTGTCTATCTACTGCGAACAGCATCTTAGTTCTTATTTCTATTTCTACAATGCTCTACGATTTTTCCTTTGACTGGCAAACACACGAGCAGACTTCGTAGATGACCCAAGGTGGGCACTCCTCTCCACCACCTCCTCCTCTCCCTTCACTCACCTACAATCCCACAACCAACATCATCTCCTCCATCTACAAACCTCCTCCTCCTCAATCCCTCGTATATCGCCCTCCACTGCCCTCCAAAACCCCCGCTGCCCAGGGCTCCTCCACCAATCCAGAAACCTTGTTACAAGACTCACTTCGTCCCGCGCCGCACACTCTTCGCTCTCCCGAAGAAAAAAAAAATCAAAAGTTTTGTCCCGGCAGCCCAATCGACCTCACCGCCTTCTTTCTCTCTTCCTCCCCACCTCCCCCTCGCAGCGCTCGAACTTTGCAAGGTCTCCTCCGCGTAGGCTTCTCTCTGGTCGCAATGTCTAGCGCCGCTTCCACGCGGGTTCTGCTTCGCGCTGGCTGCAGCCTGCTCAAGCGAAAGACTTTTCCCTCTGCTCCACTCTCTCCTATCCGTTCCTTCTCGCTCTCCCACTCTCTTCGCTCCTCTGCCAGCACTATCCCCGCCGTCACTGGCATCCGTGGCCCTTACGAGGGTGCCTCCACCATCACCGGCGAGGCCGACAACCTAGTCGATGTCTCTAAAGTCCTCGTCGTCGGATCTGGTGCTCTCAGCATCGGTCAGGCTGGAGAGTTCGATTACTCTGGTAGGTTTCTACATATCCCATTTGCTCTTGTCTATTTTGGATTTACTCCTTGCTGTTTTCATTCTTTCAATACCCGTACTAACCGCGCAATTTGCAACCCGCAGGATCGCAGGCCATCAAAGCCCTCCAGGAGGCATCAAAAAAGTCCATCTTGATTAACCCCAACATTGCTACCAACCAGACCTCGCACGCTCTTGCTGACGAGATTTACTACCTCCCTGTATGCCCCCCTCATCCCCATTCATTCATCACTAGCACACCTGCTAACCCAACAGGTCACCCCCGAATACATTACCTATGTGCTCGAACGCGAGCGCCCGGACGGCATCCTTCTCACCTTTGGAGGCCAGACCGCTCTCAACGTCGGTGTGCAACTCGAAAAGATGGGCGTCTTTGAGCGCTACGGAGTCAAGGTCCTCGGAACCCCCATCGCGACTCTCGAGACCTCCGAAGATCGTGACCTTTTCGCCAAGGCTCTCAAGGAGATCGATATCCCCATCGCTGAATCCATCGCTGTCTCAACCGTCGACGACGCTCTTGCCGCCGCCGAGGAGGTCGGATACCCCATCATTGTTCGTTCTGCCTACGCCCTCGGTGGTCTCGGCTCTGGATTCGCCAACGATGCTACCGAATTGCGCAACCTCGCCTCGCAGAGTTTGAGCTTGGCGCCCCAGATCCTCGTCGAGAAGTCCCTCAAGGGCTGGAAAGAGGTTGAATACGAGGTCGTCCGTGACTCAAAGAACAATTGTATCACGGTCTGCAACATGGAGAACTTTGACCCTCTTGGAATCCACACCGGTGACTCGATCGTCGTAGCGCCCTCGCAGACCTTGTCCGACGAGGAGTACCACATGCTTCGCTCTGCCGCTATCAAGATCATCCGTCACCTCGGTGTCGTCGGTGAGTGCAACGTTCAGTACGCTCTCCAGCCCGATGGTCTCGACTACCGCGTCATCGAAGTCAACGCCCGCCTCTCTCGCTCGTCCGCTCTCGCTTCAAAGGCCACCGGCTACCCGCTCGCCTACACCGCCGCCAAGATCGCTCTCGGACACACCCTGCCCAACCTGCCCAACCACGTCACCAAGACCACGTCGGCCAACTTCGAGCCCTCGCTCGACTACATCGTCACCAAGATCCCCAGATGGGATCTGGCCAAGTTCCAGCACGTCAAGCGCGACATCGGTTCCTCCATGAAGTCCGTCGGTGAGGTCATGGCCATCGGTCGTACTTTCGAAGAGTCTATCCAGAAGGCTATCCGCCAGGTCGACCCTTCCTTTGTCGGATTCCAGGGCGCCGAGTTCGATGATCTTGACGCCGCTCTGGCTAACCCCTCTGACCGCCGATGGCTTGCCGTTGGCCAGGCTCTGCTGCACAAGGACTACACTGTCGATCGCGTCCACGACCTGACTAAGATTGACAAGTGGTTCTTGTACAAGCTCATGAATATCGTCCGCATGCAAAAGGAGATTGAGTCCATTGGCTCTCTCTTTGGCCTCAACAAGGAACTCATCAAGAAAGCTAAGCAGCTCGGATTCTCCGACAAGCAGATTGCTCTCGCCGTCGGTGCGACTGAGGCCGAGGTCCGTGAGCGCCGCAAGGGCTTTGACATTGTCCCCGTCGTCAAGAAGATTGATACTCTGGCTGCTGAATTCCCTGCTGACACAAACTACCTCTACACGACCTACAACGCTACTGTCTCCGACATCAAGTTTGACGAGCATGGAACCTTGGTTCTTGGCTCTGGTGTCTACCGCATCGGATCTTCCGTCGAGTTTGACTGGTGTGCCGTCAGCACCGCGCGCGCTCTCAGAGAGGCCGGAAAGAAGACCATCATGATCAACTACAACCCCGAGACCGTCTCGACCGATTTCGACGAGGTCGACCGTCTCTACTTTGAGGAGCTCTCGTACGAGCGTGTCATGGATATCTACGAGCTTGAGTCCGCCAAGGGCGTCGTCGTCTCCGTCGGCGGCCAGCTGCCACAGAACATTGCCCTCAGCCTGCAAAAGTCGGGCTGCAAAGTCCTCGGAACAGATCCCGAGGATATTGACAAGGCTGAGGACCGTCATAAGTTCTCGACCATTCTTGATTCTATCGGAGTCGATCAGCCCGCTTGGAAGGAGCTCTCATCTGTGTCGTCCGCCAAGGAGTTTTGCGCTTCGGTTGGATACCCTGTCCTCGTTCGTCCGTCGTACGTTCTCTCTGGCGCCGCCATGTCTGTGATTCGTGGCGAGCACGAGCTTGTCGAGAAGCTTACCCTGGCCTCTGATGTCTCACCCGACCACCCTGTTGTCGTGAGTAAGTTCATTGAGGGCGCACAGGAGATCGACGTCGACGCCGTGGCCTACAACGGAACCGTGCTTGTGCATGCTGTGTCCGAGCACGTCGAGGACGCCGGTATCCACTCTGGTGATGCCACGCTTGTTCTCCCTCCCAACACCCTCGACTCCGCCACCCTTGCTCGCTTGAAGGAGATCGCTGACAAGGTCGCTACCGCATGGAAGATCTCTGGTCCGTTTAACATGCAGATTATCAAGGCTGAGAACCCCGAGAACCCCGAGCTGCCTGATCTCAAGGTTATCGAGTGCAACCTTCGTGCTTCGCGCTCGTTCCCCTTTGTGTCTAAGGTTTTGGGCGTGAACTTCATCGATGTTGCCACGCGCGCCTTGATTGGCAAGAACGTTCCCGAGCCGGTCGACTTGATGGCCAAGGAGCGCGGATACGTCGCCGTCAAGGTTCCCCAGTTCTCATTCACCCGTCTCGCTGGCGCGGACCCATTCCTCGGCGTCGAGATGGCGTCTACCGGTGAAGTTGCCTGCTTCGGACACGATCTGATCGAGGCCTACTGGACCTCTATGCAGGCGACCATGAACTTCAAGCTTCCTCTTCCTCCGTCCGGCGTTCTGTTTGGCGGTGATGTGAGCAAGTCCGATCTCGGCCGCGTCGCGAGACGTCTCGCGCCGCTCGGATTCAAGCTGTACGTCGCCTCGTCGATCGTGCGTGAATACCTCGACGAAGAGCTCACCGACATCTTGATCGACGGCCTGCCCGTCACTGTTAGCATCATTGAGTTCCCCAAGACCGACAAGCGCAAGTTGCGCGAGGTGTTTCAGAAATACGATATCCAGAGCGTGTTCAACCTCGCCAAGGACCGCGCGGACAACCTCCTGGATGAGGACTACATCATGCGCCGCAACGCTATCGACTTTGCTATCCCCTTGTTCAACGAGCCTCGCACAGCTGTCTTGTTTGCCGAGTGCTTGAAGGAGAAGCTGCCGGAGAAGGAGGAAGGTGTTATTCCTCCTGAGGTCCAGCGGTGGAGCGAGTGGATCGGCGGCAAGCCGGTCTAAGCGTTTCAACTCCTTGCTTCTCACTCTCTTCTAGATTGGTTATTTTTATATCTGTTTGTTCTTTAGACTACATTTCTTCTATTTTGTGAACATTTGTATTTCTTACTTCATATCTATCTACCTATCTGACTATATACACATTGAATATTTGCCTCTTTGCACGCAGTGAATATCAAAAGTCTCTCTTCTTTTTGTTTATTTGTCTCTTTTGTGTTTTACTCGTTTGTGTTTCTCCTATCGACGCTACTTCATATCGCTTAATTGATCGATGCTCTAATATCTTTACTCTCTATGTAGTTGGTGAATATATGTATATAGATGTAGAATTTGAAACTTTTAGAGTTTTTATTTGCTTCAGAGATGATGCTATCTTACATATATAAAACTGATATTTAACCCCGCCTGCAATAAACAAAAAAATAAAAGAGGAAATAAAAAATGTAAGACTTAATGGTGGATGAGCTGATTCTCGTATACCCGCTTAATCACCCGCGACAGCTGCTCAAACCGGAGCTTTCCAGACGACGAAGACGAGACAGCAGACGGCGCGAGCGCGTCCTCGGCCTCGCTCTTGAGCGAAATCGCGTCGCCCTCGACTGTCCATCCGGGCATCTTCTCCGCAACCCACTTCTCGAGCGCTTCTTTGGTTTTGAAGTTGAGCCAGCTGAGCGCGGTCTCGGTCTTGATGCTGCGCATGCTGAGGGTGATGGCGCGGGTGATGCCGGCGCGGATGGCGTCGTCGAAGCCGGAGACGTCGGCGACGATCTCGGCGTACTCTTCGTCGACGGGGGAGGCGAGCGTGCTCCAGAAGGTGGAGAACGCGGCCATCTCGAGCAGCGAGTTGAGGTAGGTGAGTCTGTGGACTGAGTTTGTCAGCGAGTCGTCGCTGGTGACGACCGGCGCGGCAGGGACGATGGATGAGTCGCTGGCGGTGGAGTTGTATGTGCTGAGAAGGTTGGGGGGGAGGAGGTAGAGGCACAGGGTGAAGTCGGGTTCGGGGAAGACTGTTAGCGATTTGGCGAGGATGTTGAGGACTGTTTCCTCGCGCATCAGGTCGGGGTTGAATTGATATCTGTCGGGTTCATGATTCGTGTTAGCCAGGTTCCAACACAATCGCGCGCTCTGCTTGATTGCAAAGAGAAGAAAATGGCTTTTAGTCAGCTAGAGCTAATTTTTGCTGCCATCGACGGTTGATCCGTCTACATTAATACATGCTAATGGTAATTAAAGGGTATCATCATATAAAAGCCATTGACTGCTCCCTTGCCAGATCGCAGAGCGCACCACAAAAACAGACGTGAATTGATCAAGCATACAGTTTGAGCAGAGCCAGGTTGGCCATTATGTCGTAAGTCTCGGTCGAGCACTGGGTGCCAACGTAGTCCTGAAGGACGGGGCCGGTCTCGGGATTGAACCGCGACAGGGTCGAGAGAATCTCCTCAATCTCTGGCGGCCGCTGGATCGGGATCTTTGCTGGTGACGAAGGCATCTTTCTTTTCTTTTCGCAAGTGCTGCTGTGTGGAAGAACAAGAGAAAGAAGGAGAGGAGGGAAAGAGGAAGGAGGAGAGCTGCAAAAGAAATTTTTCTTTGTTGGAGAGCGACGAGAGTTCAGGGCGCAGGGTTTCTCTTCAGGGCTGGGCGGGACTCGCATCTGTCGCTCGCAGCTTTTGCTCTTCACCAGCTATTCTGTCGAGTCCTGATCCATCCTCTGATCCTCCTTCAATCTGTTTTATATCGGTCCTTGGTATGTTCTAATCTTGCGCTTCTGCTTGGTGCTTTTTTTCTTTATATGTGGATAGTGTGGGCTATGAATTCAATATGAATATGAATATGAACACTGCGACTCTGGAATACCTGATACCCATCAATCAGCTTCGAACTGTGATCCATAGCACGTCTGGTATCAGCTGCGGGAAAACAGAATAAGAATCAAACAAAGAAGAAACACAAAACTGGTTGTCGCTTTCGAGCACTCCAGCCGATCTGAATTAATTGGATAGCCTTGTTAATCATTCTTTTTGTATCGTCTGTCTCTCTCTTATTATTTCGATCTGAAGTATTGTCGGAGTTGTCTATCACGAGATGTAAAGAGTCCGGAGTGATTAGGATTACTATCAGCTTTTTTTATTTTTGTTGTTGTTGTTGTGGATGTACCTTTTGCGCGCTTTTTAAAACATTGTTTTCTGACTATCATGCTTTCTTTTATATTCTCTTAGAAAACAAAAGAGAACCGAGGTAATATAGACTCTAGTTCCTCTTTCCGAGTTCCTCTTCATATTCTCTCTCTTTCTTTTTCCACGTTCATTCTCACTTGCACCTCTCATTGATCCACTCTTGGCTAGCTGCAAAGCATTGCTGGGCTTACAAGTCATGGCTGATTCCGATGTGCCCACCTATGCGCCCATGATCGATGATGATTCCGAACAAGAGGATACCGGCGCCCCGGCAGAGATTCAGTTTATCGAGCCAGAGAAACCGCTCGATGACGCGGACGAGGAGCAGGATGAAGACGCCTATAATCCCGGTGACAGTATCGGTCTTAATGCGCAAAGTGTCCCTGTCGGAGAGCAGCAGCAGCCGTCCCCTATATCACTTATTCCGTCATTACTGGCTGCTTCGCGTGCAGGGCTGAAGTCCTCGACTCCTACCACAGATAGTGATTCATCTTTCTCTCTCCAGAGCGCGACTGGGGCCACATCAAATCCAGCTGACGTCGAGGAACAAAGCGGGGTGCAAGATGCTGCTTCGTCGGCTTCGTCTTCTGAAGACGAAGCGGAGGATGAGTCCGACTCGTCCGATTCTGAAGACTCAACGCCCTCGATCGCCGACCCTGCGACACTAGCTTCGACCGCTCCACGACTACGGAAACGGCTTCCGAAAGATACAGTCGGTTTGCTCGAAGACCGGCTCAAGATCGATGGTACTCATGCTCCGATATCACTCTACAACGAACTCATCAACGAGTACATGCGCCGCGGAAAACTCGATCAGGCTCGTGACGCCTATGAACGCTCGATCAAGGCGTATCCGACCATGGCCGCGCAGTGGGTGGCGTACGCGGATATGGAGCAGAGCGCCGGAGAATTTGCGCGAGCCGAAGAAGTATTCAAACGCGCAATCGAGTCAGTCACCAGCCTGACGGTCTGGCAACACTACCTGACCTACGTCCGTCGGCGGAACAACGCCGCGACAGAGGGCGAGGCCGCTCAGACGGCAATCATGCAGGCCTTTGAGCTCGTCGTGAGTAAAGTCGGCATTGACGTGCGAGCAGGAAGGATCTGGAGAGAGTACATTGAGTTTGTGAAGAACGCACCCGACGGCAAGTCGACTTGGGAGTCGCAGCAGAAGATGGACCTGATGCGCAAGTTGTACCAGCGCGCTGTGTGCATTCCGCTTGAGAATTTGGAGCATTTATGGCAGGAGTATAACTCCTTTGAGAATTCACTTAACAAAACTACCGTGAGTTACTGCAACTACCTTTCTGTCAATACCGGACGTTTGCTAATAAGTTACATTATTAGGCCCGGAAATTTCTCGCAGATAGAGCCCCAGCATATATGACCGCTCGCTCGTGCCTCAGGGAGCTTCTACAGATCTCAAGTCATCTCAATCGCGAATTAGTGCCTACCAAGCCCAAATGGCGCGAGCAGGATCTTTCGCAGGTCTCGTTCTGGAACCGCTGGATTGCCTGGGAACGCAAAGATCCTCTAGGTTTCACTGCCGAAGACGGCAAGGGCGGCATGTCTGGCGGTAAAGAGCAGGTCATCGTGCGGGTGCTGTACGCGTACAAGCAGGCGCTGCAACCTCTGAGATTTTATCCGCAGATGTGGTTCGATGTCGCGGAGTATTGCGCATCGGTCGATAAAGCTGATGATCAAATGGCGTTCCTCAAGGAAGGAGTTGCGGCCAATCCGGGTAGCTGTTTGCTTAATTTCAGACTTGCTGAGGTGTTTGAAGTTGCAAAGAAGCGCGAGGAAGCGAAATCGACGTACAAAAACCTGGCAGCGGCTATTTTGAGCGAGATCAATAGGTTTGAGAAGCTGGGTGAAGAGAGAGTAAACTCGTTGAAGAGTACTCTCACTGAATCTGAGGATTCCAGCACGAAGGCGAAACGAAATGGCGGACTATTAGACGATGACGACGACAACAATACCTCAATTGCTTCTACGGGGAAGAATAAAGCAGTCTTGGATCGGATTAAAAAGACAGAGGAGTGGACCAAGAGACGGCTCGCCGAACTGTCGAAGGACTACACACTCTGCAACACGATGTACATGCGAGCCACGAAGCGAATGGAAGGTCTGAAAGCAGCGCGGCTAGTCTTTAGTGAAGCTCGCAAGTCGCAGTATTCCACACACCATATATTTGTGGCCTCCGCACTGATGGAGTACCACCATAACAATAGTCCCGAGATTGCCGGAAAGATATTTGAGCTTGGCCTGCGCCGGTTCGCAGAGTCGCCGGCGTATGTGGAGCAGTACCTCGAGTTCCTGCTGCTAACGAATGACGATACGAACGCGCGTGCGCTGTTTGAGAGAACAGTGTCAAGACTGCCTGCGAATGACGTCGAGCCACTGTTCAAGAAATTCTATGCATACGAAGCCGCGTACGGTAGTGAGCTGTCTATAGTCTCGAAGCTCGAGACACGCATGTTGGAGCTGTACCCTGATACGTCGGCTATTTCGCGATTCGCGGGACGTTACACTTTAGGCGGGCATTGCGTGATTGATGAGCAGGAGGTAGGACCGATTGTGTACCGCGATATAACTTCGGACGCCGCAGCCTCTGCTGCGACCCAGTCGGCAGACAAGGACTTATCGGACGACGAGGATTTCTTCCAGAACCAGATTCTGATGCCAGCTAGTGGATCCAGAGCATCGAAAGCGAGAGGGAAGCACTCGCGGAAGCGGTCGAGAGACGAGTCGCGAGGAGAGCCGCGCAAGCGGAATCGCAGCAAGCGGGAGAAGGCAGAATCAAAGTCCGCGTCGTCGCTGTCGTCCTCAGTGCAAGAACAGCGGAACGGCGGGAGCAGTAATTACGAATACTCGTCTTCACCATCGGCTTCTGTGTCTTCTTCCTGGATTCCGGAGTCGGTCATCCGTTTGCTTACGTTACTACCCCCGGCGTCAACGTACAATGCTGTGTCGTTCGACATTGACGGCGTGATGAGGTTGATTGAGAAGACAGCGATTCCGAGCGTACCGCCGCTTAACGCGGATCTGTCGCGGTTCAGGAAGGCGTGAGATGGGTATTCACACTTTGCGTCTGTGTTTATAGTATCTTCTTGTAATTATAAATCATTCCACATAAGTTTGTGTGTGAAATTCAAGTGTCGTAGTAGTTGCATGCGTACAAACCCCATCGCAGAACACGCGTCTCGTATGCGCCCAAAGCAGCTCGATGAGCCACATCCACAACCTCCCAAATACCAATCCCACAAGCCGAAACCCCACCGCCAATTGGCAAAGATCGAAGGATCTCGAGTAATAATAGAACAGAGAAGTGCTGAGCAATAACTATGGCCTCTCTTGCTGCGTACGTGCTTGATTTTGCGTACACGTTCACGTCGTGCGTGGCGTGTTTCCCGTCGCCGTCTTTGTATATCAACAATCGCAGCTACAAGATTCAACGGCTGCTAGGCGAGGTACGTCTCTTGCCGTTCATTATTTTCCGCAATTAATGTTTATAGGCTAATGACAACGTTTGACAGGGCGGTTTTTCGTACGTCTACCTGGTGCAGGCGCAAAATGGCGAACTGTTTGCTCTCAAAAAGATCCGCTGCCCGTTTGGCGCCGAGAGCTTGCAGGTTGCTATGAAGGAGATTGACAACTATAAGATTTTCCACGATGAGCATATTATAAGCATGATTGTAATTGCCCTTGAATACTTGTCTGTTGATTGTCTAGTGGGGAAAGGTTTACTGACTCTTGGGGGTAGGACTCGAACGTGGTGCAGGAACGGGACGGGTCGAAGACTGTGTACATCCTGCTCCCGTATTTCCGGCGCGGAAACCTACAAGACACGATAAACGCGAACCTGATCAACGGCTCATACTACGACGAGAAAGAAGCGCTACTATTGTTCCTGGACATCGCGCGCGGCGTCCGCGTCATGCATAAGCATACCCTCGGAGGAGCAAACGGCAGCAGCACGGGCAACAGCAGTCGCAACTCTGGCGTCGGCATGGATATAGAAGCCGAACGCCCGCTGATGGCGTCCGAGCCCGCGGATTTCCAAAACGCACCGCAGAGCCTGGCTGCGCCGGGATCGGCAGCCGACACAAGGATAGTCGCGTACGCGCACAGAGATATCAAGCCTGCCAATATCATGCTCTCGCAGACCGGTGTGCCGGTCTTAATGGATCTCGGCAGTTGTATGCGTGCGCGGATCGATGTGTCCTCGCGTGGACAGGCACTCGAGATACAAGATAACGCGGCCGAGCACTGCACGATGCCGTACCGCGCACCGGAGCTATTCGACGTCAAAACCAACACGATCCTCGACGAAGGTGTCGATATCTGGTCTCTCGGTTGCACGTACTTTGCAATGCTGTATTGCTCGTCGCCGTTCGAACTGCAGACGGCAGAGACAGGCGCGAGTCTGAGTCTGGCGATTATCAACGGCACGTTTAGGTTCCCGGACGCGCCAAAGTATTCCGAACCTACGAAGGAGATCATTCGCGCTTGTTTGACGGTCGAACCGAGTCAACGTCCTGATATCGATAAGGTCATTAGTCTGATAGAGAGCTCTCTTGCGCAGTTCAATTAATTATAATAGATGTGGATTATGTTCTTATTATGTAAAATTCAATAGAAAATAAAGACGTCTCACAGTTCTCTTCCCGCCCAGTTGCTTCTACTAACTTTCCATGTGATCTCTATGTTTCCTATAAGAGTAGTTAGTAGTTCAAAATAAAGAAGAGGATTTTTTTTTCTTTCTTGGTTTTACAATACGGTACCGCCACGCGCTCTTCTGCTCATATACATAAACAAATCTGCTCTCAGCTAAGAAATATAGCAATATTGCCGAAAAAAAAGAATAAAAAAACAACGAAACAACAAAACAACAAAACAACAAAACAACAAAACAACAAAACAACAAAACAACAAAACAACAAAACAACAAAACAACAAAACAACAAAACAACAAAACAACAAAACAACAAAACAACAAAACAACAAAACAAAGCAGTACAGTACAGTACAGTACGGTACAGTACAAAAACATAGAAGTACAACAACATAAAAGTACAAAAACATAAAAGTACAACAACAAAAAAGCACAGTACAGTACAGTACAGTGCAAAAACATGAAAGTACAACAACATGAAAAGCACAGTACAGTACAGTACAGTACAAAAAATAGAAGTACAACAACATAACAGTACAACTACAGAGCAGCAGATACAGAAGAGACAGAGACAAGAAGAGCGCGTATAGACGGCTGGTGCCAGGGTCGGGAAGAATGCGTTACGCATACTCCTGAACAAGAGATGATCAGGCTCTTGCTCAAGAGTTATGTGGGACTCTACGACTCTCTCGAAGTCGTCATACCCACTAAAACCCGACTTCACCCAGAAGGCAGTCATAGACCGCCTCCGTATTCGTGGATTGTCAACGTTGCGCTTGAACCGCTTGGTCGTGCGGACTCTCTTCGACACCCGTCGCCTCGGGGCTCCCTTGCGACGGTGCGACTTCCCAGTGCATGTGTTTCAGAGACGCGACAACGAAGACGTTTTAAATCCAATGAGCAACCTGGCTAAAGAAGAAGCTCATCAGATTGACCGCCCTGACCAACCGCGCCGATCCTGACCGACAGGCCTGACCGACAGGATCTGGACGCGTACGGGCGGCCACGCAGAGGGACCGGGCCGACAACGGTATTGCAGTTCCTTTGAGCGCACTCACCCGGTATCTGCGCGTGCAGGTCATATACCAGACCGCTTGGTCGAGTTAGCTTCTCTCCCCTACCTCTGCCGCATGCATGGCACGACGCTCATTATTGGGGGAATGCAACCGTGAATCCGGACCGGAATAGGCAGCTCCCAAACTTCTCGCAAAGACATGTCACAGAACGCTAATCCTACCTGCGCAGTGTAGACTGCTTTCTGACGTCTCCACGAGGTGCCATGCATGCGAAAGAGGAAGAAGATCAAAGCCAACCCTCTCCAACCCACATCCCCAAGGTTTTTGCCGTCGAGAGAGAGAGCCGGAACACCGATCATCCTGGTTCATTGCGATAAATAATACCAGACCGGTGTTGTGGCCAGAAAAACAGGAAAACCTGTGCTGGTGGAGAGGAGAAGAGAGGGAGAAGAGGCGGGCGAGGCGAGCGCGCTGAAGTGGGCGGGTCGCAGGTCAGGCGGGCGCGTGTCTGAAATATTGGGGTTTCTCGTTTGGGCCGAAAGTAAACATTCACTTTACGCGCCGGCCATTTCGTAATTCTGCCGTTTACGGAGAAGTTATTGCAATCATTAGAGCTTTTTCGTCCAGAAAATAGTAGCAGTATTAGTAGATGGTATTTTAAGGGATTGCTAGTTTGTCGTGATCTAAGCGTCGCCGACCGTGCTGCGTTTTGGGGTGGACGCAAGCTGAATGGCTTATAAATATCATATACTGTAACATCATGCACCAATTCCAGGCAGCTATTCTAGTAAGCGCTATTTGGTCTCTGTAGTAGGGACTAAATTTATTAGTATATTTGCGTGCAAACAGATTTGAAGCAAAAGCAAGAGCAAGAGCAAAAGTAACCCAGTCTTGGTAGATTGTACGAGTTAATAGAATCTGTGCACAATCAGGATATAATTGGGCAACGCAAACTGCATCCCACCAGCTGTAGTACGGCTCTCTTTCAGCTTTGTGTGCCACACATTTTTCCCTTTGCTTTTCTGTAGCAGCCGGTCGATACGGGGAAGCCTGGCCATCTTCATGGCACGTTGGGTTTCCGGGCACGCCGAGGTATCTTGCGTCTACGAAGAAACCGTTCGCGCTTGTTTATCCGTCGAGTAGAGTATGTACTCAACTCAGGAAGCTCTCTAGCACAGTTTAACCGATTCTGGTGAGTTTGATTATGTTTTTGTTCCGTGAAACCAAATAGAAAAAAATAGACGTCTCCAACTTTTACACTGTCTCTCTGCTCTATATCGTTTTCTTCCTACTCAACGCCTTATCAGCTTCCCAAACTCCTCGATCAACCACGGTTGCGACCGCCAAAACCCCACCGACTGCCGCACAGACACCAATCAAAAACGATCCAAACGACTTTGGCCGCTCCTCGTGGTTGATGACCTTCATCGGCGAGATATCGTACGAGAAGAAGACACCTGGGATACCGCCACGCGCATGCATTGTGTTTTTGTGGTCTTCGTCGCGGCCACCGCGGATAGGGCGCTCGTGTGAGGTGACAGAGTACTGGTTTGTATCGACTGGGGCTTGTCCGATGCGTTCGAATCTGGTCGAGACGACCTTGACGAAGTACATGTAGTTGAAATTCCGCTCGTCTGTCTTCTTGACGGTGTTATCAAGCGGATTTACGATCCCGTCGTGGTAGGGACCAAACGAGAGATGATGGATCTGGTGCGAGAACGTATGCACGACGTCGGAGGTCGTGTACTGATTCAGATCGTGAACATGCACCGACGGCGAGGTGTACGATCTTCCCGGCGCAAAATGGAAGTTACCCACGACTTTGTTGACGCTAAAGTGGCCGGCAATGTTGCATCCCTCGTGCTTGACGGCCTCGACTCTTTCCGGATAATGCTCGCGCTCGCACTGCTCGACGCCCTTGCCGTCGCCAAACGCCCAGCCTACGGCCTGGTAGGCATCACGCACGTCGTCGCAGGTGTTGCAGCATTTCGTGCCTTCTTCCTCCTTGGGAATAGCACCGTAGCAAGGGCCGCAGTAGTTGTCGTCTAGATGGTGAGGTGCCGCGCCCGCAGCGTGGAGATCGAGGGATTCGGTGCTGATGATGGTACCCTCGGGCGAGAGGCGGGTCTTCATGATTCCGTGAGTGATTTCAGTCTGTTGCTCGCCGGAGACGTCCATGACGTCCAGAGTGAGCATGTCGCAGGGTATCGTGGGGAACGTCACATTCAGATTGATATTCATCCGTTCACCTAATCGTGGTTAATTCTAGCTCGATGATTGCAAAAGACGATAAAACTGTACCTCTGGTCTTGTCTACAATCAACTCTGGTCGATTCGATATCATGCGATAATCCCTCCATTCAGAGATAACGAGGAATATAATAACCACCGTCGACACAATCGTCACAATTCCACCAGACGTAGTCCTCACCCGCGCGTCCTCGACCGTCTTTGAGAACGCGTCAAAGGTAGTCAACCTCCTCCGAGGCGCCATGATCGTCTACGAGCCACGTAGCTGTCTGAGAACGTATACAAACAAGCGCAGTAATCCCCGCGCAATTGCAGCAAGAGAAGAAAGAACAGATACTCTGTGAATACGTGGAGAAAGACGAAAAGGTGGTTTGTAGGATGCTGCTGCGCTTGGATCAGGAAACGTGGCGCACTGAGAAGGGAGTTGCTGCTGTTTAGGGGATCAAGAAACGGGCTCTTCTCTATTTAATAGTCCGTACTCTGTACACCATCATATTTCTTGCAGACACGTGCAGGGTCCTAGTTTACGTCAGGAGTCAATTAACTACTGTGTCAATATTCATAATCATAAAATCTATTCTCTCGACTAAAGTCTCCTATTTTTACACAAAGAAAAGATACTATTTGACAAATCCTTCTCAATGTTCATTGACCAGCCGCCTTACTTTGCGAAATGCAGATCGAAGTTCAACCACTTCCGAGACAGAACCTGGTCGACATCCAACCCAGGATCGCCGTACGTGAACGGGCTGAAGAAGATGTACACTCCGTAGAGAAATCCGACGATGACGCCCGCAACAATCCAGCTGATTCCGTTGCTGATCGGGTAGACTGTAGGGGGTCTTGAAGCCTTGGTTTCTTTGTTGGCGTTCGAGCCTTCGGGGGGGTAGGCTACTGGGAAGGCACCCGGGTTGCCAAAGAAGAAATCGAGCAGAGCGCCAGCAGCCAAAGCCGATGCGAGATGCGCCGGTAGATAGTGGTGCAGGAAAAGCTGTCTTCCCATGACGTAAAATGGTAGGTAGTGCGCAGCCCATGCAAGCAGGAAGAACCCAGCAGAGCTGTAGAGTCTGTTGCGCACATTCTCAGCCAGGATGTAAAACCGTCGCCGCCTCGTTAGCTGGTCGGCAACCAAAACACCGGCAAGAACAGCCAGACAGCAGATAGCAAACCACCAGCCAAGAGGGTTACCGACCAGATAGATCTGTGATCGGGAGTTACTGTCTGTCCAGAAAGAAACTCCGCGGAGCATGAACGGCCACTCGGGAGGGTGGGATGCGTAGGGATGCGAGGCAGTAAGCGCATTGTTGTGGCGGAACATGGCAATCTGTAATTCAAGCCATTTTGTGAGGAAAGGAAGATGCTTTACTGCCTTGGGTTCCACCTTTGTCCGGCTATCTGACGGGTCCATGTCAACGATAGCATTAACAAGCCAGGTGTTTGACGCCTGAGCCGAGTTCTTGTTTCCGTTGATTTCCTGCTGCTTGTATCCCCAATCCGGAAGCAGCTTCTCGTCTTGCGTCCACATCGCAACCTTGGTAGGTACATGAATCAACTTGAACAAGCTAGCAACTGTTCGGAACGGATCCCGTTTGCCGTTATTAAAACGGATCTCAAACAGAGTGTCGTTGTGACGAGGACCGGCCGCATCGTCAGGGCTCACGGTAGTAAACTCCTGATTGGTGGGATAATGCGGAGAAGCCACATCGTGAGTAAGCAGGTATGTGTTGGTTCCGACGTGAAGCAGCTGGATAACGTCGCCGCCCTTGACGCCGTGGCCAGACTTCTTATCCTCAGGAAACGGTACAGCCGGCATGATAATCCACTCATTGTTTGCATCTTCATACGGGTATCCAGTAACCTGCTGTCCCTGCGATGAGATACGACCGTCGTCGTAGCGCAAAGGATACCGATCTACATGCGAGTGTAAGAAGGTCTTTGTGTCCTTATGTTGCAGAGTGATCTTGTCGTAGTAGTTGATCGGTCTCGACACCAACGAAATCGGACTGTCGCCCAAAGTCTCCTGGAACTCAGGGGACATGAAATCATCGCCGGGACCGGACTTGTTGAGAACCCAGAAGTGGATCTGGAAGAAGAACAGAAATAGCATGAACGGCAGTACAATCAGAGAGAATGCACGCGCGAAGAAATGTTTTGCGAATTGTCGCTTAAAAGATTGAGGTTAGCAAGAATAGGGTACGTATACAGACATAGAAGGGTACTTACCAGAGTCAATCCCGATCTCACTTCCAGCAGTTTCCAGAGATCAATCACAACAGCCAATCCAACGGTGAAGAATGTAAAGACACCGACGTACTTTGTACCAATAGTGCATGCAAGGGAGACACCCGTAAGATTGAGCCAGATCCACCATCTCCAGCTGAATGCTGCATTGCGGTAGCGCATGAACTTCACGTAGCAGTACATAGTACAGGCCATGGAGAAGATCAATGTAGCGTCGAGCAGAATCAGTCTGGTCTGTGTAATGTGGGCGTTATCAAAAAGGACCATGGAAGCCGACACGATGCAGGCAGGTAGACTGTAGCCGCTATGCTTCATGGTCAGGAAGACGACCGGGACAGTGAGTGATCCAAGCAGAGCCGGCAGCGCACGGTAGGCCAGATACGGCACTTTGTTTTGCGTGTATCCGTCGCCAATGTTTTCAAACAAGAATGCGCCGTCGTAGCCTACTAGCCATCCTACGAAAGCGAAAAGAAGTTTGCCGAAAGGGGGGTGAACGTCGAAGAAGTAAGTTCGTTGCAAATACTATGCGAGTGATCGTGATTAGCAAAAGTAGGGTGATTTGAATCCACTGCAGAAGCATTCAGCACATACATAGCTAGCAAACTTGCCAAAGTGAACCTCGTCGAAAACGACCTGATCGGGGTGGTTGAGAAGATAGAACCGAGTGTAGAACGCCAGGACGGTGAGAACCACGAGCGCCATATTATATTTGCGCTCCTCGTTCTTCGCCGCCCGGGGAGTTGGAGGATCGACAATCAGAGTAGTTGGAACAGAGATGTCGACTGGATCATCTGGAGCATTGGCGGGAGTCCGAACCGGGGTTCCGGCGGCGGGTGTTGATCCCTTGGAGGACTTGCTTGGTTTCGCCTTCTTTCCCGAGCCTTTCTCCGGCGAGGGAGACGCAGACGCGGCGGCAGCTTTCGGGGCCATTGTGTCAGAGACTCAATTCGATTGCGAGCAGGGTTAGAACTGCAGATCAAGTGTCGACGGGTCGGTGAAGGAGAGCGCAGCGGTGATATCAAGAACGGGATATGAAACGTGGCCTGTCAGGTTCTTCGTCTTTATTCAGAGAAGCACACGCGTGCAAAGGGAGGAGCGGTGCAACGCGCACCAAAATAAGAAAACCCGATTTTTCTCGGTTCCAATTATTGTTCAGAGATTTCATCAGAGCATCAGATATCTCCTCCTCACCTGCTCCGTCTCTGCGCAAACAATGTCGGTCCATCCTTCCCGGCTGGCTCAGTTGGCCGCGGAGCCTGACAAAATGGACGTTGATCAGCCCGCAGCGTCTCCTGAGAATGGCGTCTATCTCGAAGATCTCGAGGTGAACAACGACTACACAATCAGAGGCACCGATGTGCGCACTCAGCTCTATCTCGAAGAGCAGGAGAAGAAGAAGAGGGCAAGCAAGCTCGCTGTGCCAACCGACGATCTGAAAGTGCGGGCAGCCCTGCGCAACCTGGGCGAGCCGATCACGCTGTTTGGAGAGGACAAAGCGGATAGACGTTCTCGGTTGCGATCAGTACTCGCTGCTAGAGAGGATCTGGGAATAAGTACTGATCTGGGAATCCAAGACGAGTCTGATGAATCCGAAGCCGGCGACGATGAGGAGTTTTACACACAGGGAGGAGACGAGTTGCTGGAAGCGCGGCAACAGATTGCACAATATTCACTAGAACAGGCACGACTGAGAAGGCTGCGACAGATAGAAGAGTCGAGAATAGCACTTTCAAAGCTGGTCAGTCAGTCGAGAACTATCACAGACTATCTGAAGCAGTACGCTCTTCAGGGTACTCAGTTTGTTGCAGATCGTGCTGTCTCGGTCGTTCGCTTCAGTCCAAACTCTCAGATTGTTGCAGCCGGATCATGGACCGGTTCGATCAGGCTGATTACTGTCCCGACAATGGACGACTACGAAATACCTATCCTTCGAGGACACGACGAGAAAATCGGAGGAGTAGCATGGCATCCGCAAGCCACTCTGCAGCAGTCACCTAGCTCTCTCAACTTGGCCTCCGGAGGAGGAGAAGGCACAGTGAAGCTATGGTCGCTCGACAAAGGAGAGGCTCTGGCTACGTTGACCGGACACGAGGGCCGTGTGTGCCGTGTAGCGTTCCATCCTACTGGGCGATACCTCGGTACTGCGTCG
Source organism: Myxozyma melibiosi (assembly GCF_037950935.1). NCBI lineage: Eukaryota > Fungi > Ascomycota > Lipomycetes > Lipomycetales > Lipomycetaceae > Myxozyma > Myxozyma melibiosi. The sequence goes on from NW_027042917.1 coordinate 174,931, forward strand.
TTCGATTACACATGGCGATTTTGGGACGTCGAGACTCAACAGGAGTTGATGATGCAAGAGGGCCATTCGAAGGAGGTGTACACTGTGGCTATGCAGCGGGACGGCGCTTTAGCTGTATCGGGTGGCTTAGATGGATTTGGTCGAGTTTGGGATCTTCGGACAGGAAGATCGATTATGATTCTTGACGGTCACAGTCGAGAGATCTATGGTGCGGACTTCGCACCCAACGGATATCAGGTTGCTACCGGCTCCGGGGACGCTACGATCAAGATCTGGGATATTCGGAAGGTCAAGGCAGTGGCGACTATTCCTGCACATAAGAGTCTGATCTCTGACGTTCGTTACTACGACGGAGACGCAGAGATACCGGGCGTGGTAGCCACGGAAGGGCCGTATACAGTACAGGGAAGTTATCTGGCATCAAGTTCGTATGACGGCTCGGTCAGTGTAAGTTGTTCTACTTCTCATTTAAGTGATCTTTATTCTTTTAGTAGGGTTGCGCTGACAGTTTTGATTTACAGATATGGAAGTCTGATTCGTGGCTGCTGGTTAAGACGCTCAAGGGCCACAACGGAAAGGTGATGACGGCAGATATTTCTGGCGACAACAAGTATATTGCCAGCGGAGGATGGGACAGATCGGTGAAGCTGTGGGCGAACGAGTACATGTAGAATAGCAGAAGCAGAAGCAAATGTAAGATAGGAAGCGAATAAAAGCAGTGACGGTTATGCCACAAATTCACGCAGTCGGATCCGGAGTCTCCCTCAAGGACCCCATTAGAGGCCAGCCAGCACACATCCATCGCATACTGGTAATATCTCCCCGGCGCTTCTTTTGTTATCCCGTCGTGCGTTTGTTTCGTCTTCAGATATCTTCTGCTTCCCCAGCAGGATACCCGAGCGCACGAGTCAGTCTGAGATCAGGTGTTTTATTCTCTGAATACTCCTCTCGATCAATCCTCCTATCCGATTCCTGGCTCTACCTCTCGCAATCCAGCTATCCCGAAGCGGGCCCGTTCAGAGACATAAAGGTGTGCCATCTTTAGTGTTTATGACGCCGAAAATATGACCGAACCGTCGTATTCGGCCTCTCGCGGCCCTTCCTCCACGGCTTCCTCCCATCCATCCTCATCAACGACCTCGCACATCAACGGAGTCCTCACGCCGCACGGTTACGTCGTCAATAATAATCACGAGGTTAGCAGTAACGGGACCGAGAACGGGAGCAATGGGGCTGTCAGCGGGGCGGGGCTCTATGACGGATCCCGGACCAGCAGCCAGATGCTCGAAGGCTTCGACGGCGTCAGGGACGACCCCGACGACGCAGCCTTCAAGTACCACGAGCGAATGGCTCTCAGACACGGTTTCGAGGAAGTCTACAATTCGGAGTACTACATGAATTTGCTGGCTCAGGTGTGTTTTGCTTACGTCGTTTGGTTTGCATTCCGGATCAGCTTAACTAAATCTCTCGCAGAACTTCTATATCTACTTCGACGACAAGAGACATGAGACAGCCGGCAACCCAAAACCTCCATCTTTATCCTCTTCGGCCGATGCAAGTCTTCCGGACTGGCGTATGAAAGACCGTCAGAAAACAGTGTCGGCTGCGATAGTGCTCTGTCTCAACTTGGGTGTTGACCCCCCGGACGTGGTCAAGACGGACCCTTGTGCGAAGCTCGAAGCGTGGGTTGATCCCAGCGATCACAATGATGCCAAGAAGGCCCTAGAGCTGATTGGCAAAAATCTACAAGCACAGTATGAAACGCTCAGTATGCGGACGAGATACAAGCAGAGCTTAGATCCGAACGTGGAGGACGCCAAACGGTTTTGTATCAGTTTGCGCCGTGGGGCCAAAGACGAGCGGATACTCTTTCACTACAATGGGCACGGCGTGCCGCGACCAACGCCGTCGGGAGAGATTTGGGTGTTCAATAAAGGATATACGCAGTATATTCCTGTTTCGATCATGGATCTGCAGACGTGGCTGGGCGCGCCATGTCTGTTCGTATACGATTGTCACGCAGCGGGAAACATCGTCAAGAACTTTAACAGATTTGTCGAGCAGCGAATCGTGGACGACAAACTGCGAAGTCGCGATCCGAACAGTAACGTTCCGATGCCGGCGTTCCCTGGAGTCATGTACAGAGAGTGCATACAATTAGCAGCATGCAGAGCAAACGAGAGTCTACCTTTAAATCCTGATCTGCCGATGGATCTATTCACGTGCTGCCTCACAACCCCCATCGAAATTGCTATCCGGTGGTTTATCCTACAGTCGCCGTTACCGAGAGACAAGAAGAATTTAGATGTCACTATTCCCGGACGGTTAGCAGATCGAAGAACTCCTTTAGGAGAACTAAATTGGATCTTTACAGCAATCACAGACACTATCGCTTGGTCGCAGCTTGAGCCTCCACTGTTCAAGAAGCTATTCAGACAAGATCTAATGGTAGCTGCGCTCTTTCGAAATTTTTTGCTAGCCGAAAGAATCATGAGAGTACATAACTGCCATCCTGTCTCTGAGCCTGCGCTACCGCCAACTCACAATCACCCAATGTGGGAGTCATGGGATCTAGCTGTTGATCAGTGTCTAGCTCAACTGCCTATGCGTGAAGCTGCCGAGGAAGGCGGACAGACATACGAGTACAAGCATTCGACATTTTTCGAGGAGCAGCTCACTGCTTTTGAGATATGGCTGAAGTACGGGTCCAAGACCAAGAGACGGCCGGAGCAGCTGCCGGTTGTCTTGCAGGTCTTATTGTCACAGGTGCACCGTCTGAGAGCCCTTATTCTGCTAAGTAGATTCCTGGATCTCGGGCCATGGGCAGTATATCTGGCGTTGTCCATCGGAATCTTCCCTTATGTCTTGAAGCTTCTGCAGTCTCCTGCTCAGGAATTGCGGCCGGTATTGGTGTTTATTTGGGCCAGAATCATGTCGGTGGATTACCAGAATATTCAACAAGAGCTTTTGAAAGACAACGGATGCAGTTACTTCATTCAGATCCTTACCTCCAAAGACGGGCTTCCGACCGGTGCCGAGAACGCTGGAGAGCACTACGCCATGTGCGCGTTCATCATCGCTCTCTTCTGTCGGGGAAACAAGGCTGCTCAAAGAGCTTGCATGGGATCAGATGTACTACAAGCCTGTTTGCTGCACATCCAGGATCCCGATTGTGCGCTTCTTCGACAGTGGGCATGCTTGTGTATCTCGCAGCTGTGGGACAACAATACTGAAATGAAATGGATAGGTGTTCGGGAAGACGCGCCAGCGAAGCTTGTGGTTTTGCTGGATGACCCTGTGCCAGAAGTGCGAACTGCAGTTTTGGTTGCGTTATCGACATTCCTCGAGACTTCAGAGTCCGGGGGAGTGCCGGATTACGTCGAGGAACTTGAAGCTAGGGAGTCGCAGATTGCGTTTGCTACTTTGAAGCTAACAGGCGACGGTTCCGGAATGGTACGCAAGGAGATTGTGGTTTTGTTTTCACGATTTGTGAAGCACTACGCGTCAAAGTTCATTGTTATTGCTTTCAGACAGTTGGAAGTCGATAGGCAGCAGTATAAGAGCATGAATGGAATGGCCAGTGACTCCGCCAGTTCGACATCATTCTCATCTCTCGACTTCCCCCGGAGCACCATTTTTGTTGGAGTCTGGAAGGCTCTGCTAGTCCTGTCTACAGACCCGTTCACTGAAGTTGGGGATATGGCGTCGCTGGTAGTTGACTATGTCTACTTGCTTCTGCTGAACTCACCCTTAGCTCGTGTATCTGAAGAGCTGTTGGAAAGCGCTCGAGGTTCCCAGATGAGACACGCCTCTTCTTCGGGAGAGTCTACAGATTCCGACACGTCTAGCGTCTCCTCGCAATCAACATTCTCCTCCCCGCAGAGGCAAGTGTCTGCTGGATCGTCGTCCGTTCTCGCTTCCACCCTTCGTCGCTCTGTTTCGATCGCGACGTCGTTCCGAAACCTTGCTCTGGGATATAACGAGAACGACAGTCCTGTAACGGAACCTAATCAGCCACCGACTGCCAACGGCATTTCAGTCTCCACGGTCCCATACGGAACCGGCATCCGGCCCAAAACTGCCAGATATAACCGACGATCGACGCACGAGCCGATTACAATGCCACTTCAGAGCGGGTTCTTCGATTGGAGCTGCGAATACTTCCAGGAGCCACAGATGAGCCAGCCGGAGATGGACGAACCCGGAAGTATGGAGTATAATCGACGACTCTGGCGGCGCACCAGAAACGAGAAAACGCTTGCTTATACGCAGCCGCAGAAGGAGCTGGCCGCGCACTCTTCGTGGAATTACCAGATCGGATTCATTAATAACGCGACGCAGCCTACGAAGCTTGTGTTTGCTCAGTTCGAACCTCATCTTATTGTTGTCGATGATCGCGACGGTGTTGCGTAAGTGTTTACATATTTATTTGCGTCGTTTAGCTTGATCTGACATTTTATAGGGTTTGGAATTGGCCTGAAAACAAGAAGCTTAACCGGTTCTGCAACATGAACCCACCAGGAACCAAGATCACAGAGGCCAAGCTGATCAATGAGGACGACGTTCCTCTTCTGATGACGGGTGCTGGCGATGGAGTTATCCGACTGTATCGCAACTACGAATCTGAGGATAAGATCGAGCTGGCGTGCGCGTGGCGTGCGCTGACAGACATGCTGCCTTCTAATAGAAGTAGTGGATTGGTAGCTGACTGGCAGCAAGGACGTGGAACGATGCTTGTCGGTGGAGACGTCAAGGTGATTCGTCTATGGGACGCGCCGCGAGAGCTGTGCATGGCGGATATTCCTGCCCGGTCAGGAAGTCCAATCACCAGTCTGACGTCAGACCAGGTCGCAGGACATGTGTTTATTGCCGGATTTGGTGACGGTGCGCTGCGCGTGTACGATCGGCGAATCGATCCCAGAGAGGCTATGGTCAAGGTGTGGAAATACCACAAGAGTTGGGTGCTCAATGTTCATATGCAGCGTGGAGGTGCTCGTGAGCTCGCTAGTGGAAGGTATGTGGTGGTTTGTGTGTTTGATTTTAATTGAGTGGAAGTGACTAACGCAGTTTGACTGTAGTGTTGACGGAATGGTGCATCTATGGGACTTGAGAAGCGACGAGCCTGTGCTCAGTTTCCAATCTCACGCACGGGGAATGCGAGCACATTACGTGCATGAACATGCTCCAATCCTTGCCACTGGCTCGCAAACAGTCAAGATCTGGCGTCTTACAGGCGAGAACACAGCGACGGTGAAGAACAACAGCGGATACATGCTGCAGAACCGATTGTCGTACGTTTCCGCGCTCGCGTTCCACCCGCACCGAATGGTTATGGCTGTGAACAATTCGCATGATTCCCATATCGGCGTGTATAACTGCACGGCGAACTTGGTCCATGACTTTTCTTGATCAGATATCTCTGTAATTTACGCTACGTGTGTGTTTGTTGGCGGCTTGGGACGGAAGGGAGAGTGCGTGGGTTGTATTTGGCATGTAAATCTATTATCATGTACTTGTCTATGGGACGGAGTACTTTTGTATACGCAGTTACTTGTTGCAGACTTTACGCTTAGCATTTGGGTTGCGATATTAATATACAAATTCATCATATTGCGGTCTTCAGCGTAGATATGTATTCATCACGCACGTATATTTTCCACAAACCAGCAAGATACCAATAATTACTCAGTCACAGAATAAATCGTCATCACGAATGAGTAACAAACAAAGATATCAGCAATCCGTTGCTACAAGAGTCATTTTCTCTCCTCTAAGAATCTATATTTGGTCAGCTTTGAAGACGCCGCACGCTTTGATCTTCACTTTGCTCAGAGCAAAAGGCAAAATATTTATTTCTGCGTATAAAGCACACTTTGCGACATCTTTTTCACCGCAACAGAAGATTTTTAGAATACAGATATGGCACCACGAGGAAAGGCTAGGAAGCCAATTAGAGGAGGTTTGTTCAGCACTTAGTCGTACCTCAGGATCGCGGGCGTGATATAGATTATTGCATGAAGGCTAACCACGTCGTTATTGCTACAACTCTCAGGTGGCAAGCACTTCACGCGGGGACTGCGTGAGCAAACAGAGTCTGAGGCATTCGGAAACATTGTTCCCGAGGGCGAGCTAGGAGACGACAACGACGGCGCCGGCCGCTCGCGTCGCGCGATTTCGTCCGGGTCCGAGAGCGAGAGCGAGAGCGACAGTGAACCATCGCCGTTTGCGCAGCGGGAATCGTCACCACCACCGCCGGCGCCTATCGCGGTCAGTAATCCCAACCGAGGCGGCGCGGCGGCGGCGACGCCGTCTAGTAGCCAGCCGCAGCAGTTGTCGAGAAGGGAGAGGGAGGCGATGCAGGCTGCTGCTGCGAAGGAGCGGTATTGGAAGTTGCACGCTGAGGGAAAGACCGATGAGGCCAAGGCCGATCTTGCACGGCTTGCGGTTATCAGACAGGAGAGAGAAGAGAAGGCGAAGCAGCGCAAGGCGGAGCAGGAAGCCAAGGCTGCGGAGCAAGCTGCTCGTAGCGGCCAGGGACGACGTAGATAAACAGGATCAGTCGCACTAAACACGAGAGTCGCTGAAATTTATACACTTTGGGTAAGTCGCATGGTTATATAGGATCTGGGGTGTCTGGATGTATAATTTCGTTATGTGGTTTTTAAGTCGTCTTCTTCGGACTAGCTATGTACAATAGATTCATGCTCTTATTATATACAAAATTACCACTTCTGCTTCGAATAATCAACAAATTCTGCAACTCAAGCTCAATCTGTATACAAACAATCTACTCATTCGAGCCGGCCCAATGTGTGTCTTCTTCCATTTTTGGCTTCAATTCTTCCGCTATTCCATTCAATGCCAGTATCTGATATTCCCGTAACTTCCACCTCCTGTACGCTAATATCGAGTTCAACAACTTCTGATTCTCGGTATGTTCAAGCTCAAACTCGTCCAGAACCGCCTGCGCTTTGATCATTGCTTCAGGATCAGAAGGATCTCTATGACAGCACATAATAAAGCTTCGGACGACTCGTGGGTGTGTCCTGACCTTCACAGGTTCTATTTCTGATAGCAATTTAATGCCGTCATCCGCTGAATTCAGCACCGACATCAGCTTCTGAACAAGAAATCGGTCCAACGTGACGCCGGTTTCGTTAAAGTGCTGAAGCAAATCAAAGACGGCTTCAGGCTTAAGACTCTCAAACTCAATAACCTTTTTAAGCAAAACATTCCACGTCTTGTGATCATTCTGCGCCTCGCCCGGCAGCTCTTCGTAAATCTTCGTCGCCGTGTACAAGTCCGGCACAACAGAGAGCTTTCCTAGATCCGTAGCGTATTTTCCTCCGGGTATATAGCGCGAGCTCTTGTTTTGTTCCACGTCAAGCGAGATCATTGAACGGATAGTCTCGCCCGTACGTTCGAGCGGCATGCCGTGCTTTGTCATAGTATCCAAAATATGTAAAGCTCCCTGTGGGTCCTCGTAGCGTGCGAAGGCCGCTAGAGATAAATAGCCTTCACGACGGAGGATGATATCGTTGCTCTGCATGTCTCTGAGAAGCGTTTGCTGCGCCTCTAGTAAATATACCCGGGACATTGGATCTGGGTAATTGATAGTCGTCCGCACTGACAACAAGTAGAGCATCCGGTTACACGTCTCGCTCCCTTTGTCACGACCGTCCTTAACGAAAAGCTCTGCAATTTTGGGCAAAAGCTCCGGACTTTCTCTCCAAATGTGACGTATGATTCTCGCGCTGGCAGTCCGTTGAGCTTCTTGATCCAGCTTGTGGAAGTGTTTTGAGAGAATCTTGAAGATCGATCGCAGAGCTCGCTTTGTTAGCTTTCGCATCAACGTGAATAGCAGTAGTTCAGACGGCCACTCATTCTTTCCGTCCATAGCAGCGATTGCTTCTTCGCCCGTTGGCGCACGCACGCATCGGATCCAGGCAATGAGGTCGTCGGCTGATTTTTTTCTGTCGACTAGATTTTTGTAGACAGCTGACGTCACAAACATGCCCCAATTCGTCCCCGTCAAATACCGCACCTTGTCCCAGTGGTCGTGTCCGGCTAGTGGGAAATGCATGGCAGACACAATCATCCACTGGATAGGAAAACCATAGCGAGCCAGCATAGCCTTTGACATAAACTTCTGCGACGACAGATCAATTCTAGCTTCAGGATGTTGATCGGCTCTCACTCCTCGCACCGCGATATCAGTGCCAAACATATTAATTCCATCGAGTAGCCTCATCTTTAGCTCGTTCTTACCCTTTCTGAAAAGTACGGGCGGAAACCGACTGCTGTAAATTTTAACCAAATAATCAGCCAACGCTTCTTCCTTCAGCTCCGTGATAGATCTCTCTCGTTTACAGAAGAAATCCCGTATATCTGGCCGCTTCCCATTCGGTCCCGGCTTCTCTAAGGCGCGCGCGAGCTCCCGGTATGATGAAGGCACCCGCCAATTTGCAGTAAACACTCTGCCGTACTTGTCGACTAGCGGTTGCTTGTTACGCAGTCGTTCCGTGAAAGCAGCCTCGATCTGTTCCCGTAATTGATCAATCACCCAGGCGTAATTCATTAACGGAGATTTGGGGGTCGTTAAGAATGCTTGACGATTGAAAGGAATAAAGAATGGTGGACACTTGTTAGGGTGTGGTGACGATTGAGAAGTAGCCACGCTAACTGGGGATTGTGGACCACTCGTATTGACTTCATCGGGAAATGAAGATCGTCGAGGGTGTTTATTGGCAGCTGTAAATAGTTGACGAAATCCACTGCGAACTGCAGCAGTTTTCGCAGCAGCTAATATCGCGGCATCTCTGGCAAACCACGCCTCAAGAACCCGATGCCGCATTGGAGCGGGTGAGTAAAATAGTGGCCTGCCAGAAATGCAAGAAGGGGAAACAAATACAGCAGACAGGGCCGGCGAGTTCATGAGTAGAACTGCTTCGTGCAATCCCTGTTTTGCTGGTGGAGGTTCGATGGGGTCGATGGGAGACGGCGTGAAATTAGCAGGATATCAAAATCAAAACCCTGGTGAACCAAACTCCCAATCCGCCATTAGCGACAAATAAAAATCAATCAGACTGCACTCCGCAGCCACTGGCCAGCTTTGCGTGAGAATTTAACAATGACTCTACGGATGGCCAGGAAATGGCCAATTAATAGCTGCTCATTGCGGGTAACGTGGGAGTTTAAACGGCTGGCGTCAACCAAGGCGGATGTCAAGTATCCAGGCCTGAAATGTGGTCTTGAGATACATCTCCAATTGAAGACGAGTAAAAAGCTATTCTCTGGTAAGATTGAATTTAACTGCCTGATATTTTGTCACCGGAAGGTCTCGTGGAAAGATTGCTGATATCTGTATGTGAATAGCTTCGCAGACTAGTTTCCAGGATACTCCGAATTCGAACGTGTCATTATACGATGTCGCGCTTCCGGGCACTCAACCTGTATGTTCCAGAGTATTGATTGTTGATTCGCCGCAAAGACAAAGGCACCTAACGACAGGCGGTCTATTTTGATTTAGCAACTGAACCATCATGCAGTTCTTTTGGCGCTGAAAGCTGCCATCGCGATGAATTGCAAGATTCAGAATCGGTCATCGTTTGACCGCAAACATTACTTTTACGCAGATCAGCCGGCAGGATATCAAATCACACAGTTCTATAGTAGGTCGCTTGTTGATTGCCTACGCAGGTGGTGGCGGGTTTACATTGACGGCTGCTAATTTTTCAAATCATTCAAGACCCGATTGCTAAAGACGGGTACCTTCGGCTACTTCCCCGCGACCGGCGGATCGGTGACAAACCGTTAGATGTCGGCCTGGTTCAGATACAACTGGAGCAAGACACAGGAAAGTCGACGTATGCTGTTGACTCTGATGCTGCTTATATTGATTTCAATCGGACAAATCATCCACTGATTGAGATCGTGACCGCGCCTGATCTATACTATCCCGAGGACGCGGGCGCGTTTGTACACAAGCTCCAGCTTCTGGTGAAGCAAATTGGTGTTTCGTCGGCGCAGTTCCAGGCCGGAGAGATGCGTGTCGATGTTAATGTGTCTGTGAACGGAGGACAGAGATGTGAGATCAAGAACCTGGCTAGTGTGCATGACGTCGTTCATGCGATCAAGTCTGAATACAAGCGGCAGTTGGCAGAGGAGAAGAAAGGAACACCAGTGACATCGCATACTCTTGGCTGGGACGGAAAGCAGATCCTTATTCAGCGACCTAAAGAGCAGACTTCCGAATACCGCTATATTCCCGATCCAGAACTGCCGCCGCTTTTACTATCGCCGGATGCAGTGGAAAAGGTAAAACAGAGCATGCCAAAACTTCCCGATGTTTTGCTGGACGAATTGAGTAGCTCGCCTCATAGTCTACGGATGGTTGATGCGCAGACGCTTTTGAAGTGGGGTTTGGTTGAATATTATTTTGAGGTGGTGGAGAAACTGCAGGACAGCGGTCTCGCGCCTAAGCTTGCAGCAAACTGGTAAGTCTCTTTTTCAATTTTGCAGTGACGTTTGCAAGTTATTAACTTGCTGTGCAGGATTGTTCATCATATCCTGGGCCTACTGGGTCCGAACGAGGAGGAAATCTTGAGCGTCGCGGTTACGCCGCAGAGGCTAGCTGATATGATCAAGTACGAGCGAGACGCGCGTCTGTCGAGTAAGTGAGAGCTGTTGGAATATTGGAGTATCAGACTATGTTGACTAACTACGATCGATACAGAGATGAACGCGATGAACATCGTGCAATACCTTCTACACACCCCTGATGACTCAAGAACAGTGGACGAGCTGATGGAGGCGTTTGATTTGAAGAACAGCACCGATCAGTCTGAGCTGGTTGGGATATGCGAGAACGTGCTGAAAGAGCACGAGGATGCCGCAGAGAAGTACGCGGCTGGAAAGAAGGGGTTTTTTAACTTCCTGGTTGGGATGGTGATGAAGCAGGCGGCGGGCAAGTGTTCTGTCAAGGAAGTACGGAAGGTGTTGGATGAGTTGTTAGAGCAGAGATACGATGTAAAGTAGCTGTTGTAGTGTTATTGCGACCAAGACAAATGCATAATATATAGAATTACCAAATCGCTTAGTTATCAGAATTATACCCAATCAGGACAGGCCATGTCATCGGGTTGGGGTAGTCCCAAAGCAGCTCTGTAGGGTTGCTGTAGGGTTACCTAAACGTGACTGCTATTCCGCGGCTCAGGGCGGCGAGCGAGGGCTGGGGGACTGCGCTGGGCGGGCGCGCAGGATCACACTCGGTTTGCCTCATAGCGCCGGACTCTGCGATTCTTCAGTTCTCTACAGCAAATAGCCATATATTTCTTGGTATGTATTCACACCCGCAACTTGCTTATTGCGGTTTATAGACGCGTGGATTGATATTTTGTTATCGTGGAATCGAAGAACTAACAGTTTGTTACAGTCGCGACGATGCAGATGTCAGTATTACCCTTTTGCAGATGATGGAACAGGCGTGGAGTGCCAGCTAGGAGAAGGAACGAGTTCGGTATACTAACGTGATCTTTGAAACAAACAGTTTCGTTAAGACCCTGACAGGAAAGAGTATGTTGTGCCTTGTGTTTGAACTGCAAGAGAAGAGGAAAGGGGGTTAACACGTTGTCTAGCTATAACCCTCGAGGTTGAGTCTTCCGACACCATCGACAATGTTAAGTCCAAGATCCAGGACAAGGAGGGAATTCCCCCAGACCAGCAGCGTTTGATCTTTGCCGGCAAGCAGCTCGAGGATGGTACGATTAATAGCGATGAATTTCTTCAAATTGGATGGAACGACGATGACTGACAGGATATATTATTACAGGCCGCACCCTTTCTGACTACAACATCCAGAAGGAGTCGACTCTCCATCTCGTCCTCCGTCTCCGTGGTGGTATCATCGAGCCCTCGTTGAAGGCTCTTGCCTCCAAGTACAACTGCGAGAAGTCGATCTGCCGTGTTTGCTACGCTCGTCTGCCTCCCCGTGCCACCAACTGCAGAAAGAGAAAGTGCGGACACTCCAACCAGCTCCGCCCCAAGAAGAAATTGAAATAAACAACTCGCCCCCGTTCTTGGCAGCTGTTTTCTTTTCTTTGTTCTTTGTTTAGTACGTTTTACAAGAGGTATTGGACAGAGATGGAAGGAGAGTATAGCGTCCGTGGAAGGCTTGGGTTTGTTTGATATCAATAAAATTTACTGCAGATGAATATTGTAAATCTCAATCAAGTTTTTGTATAATTCAACAGCGAATGCTTCACATACTAAGTTATTACAATAAGCAATGGAAAAACCCGGATGTTCTTCCTGAAGTTGCCGAAGTCCTTTTGATGTAATTACAGTGGGTTTCGTAGTGATGACATTTAATGCGGGGCTTGTAGATTTCCCCGTTGCCGTGGCAGCCAAAGTGTAAACAAACCGCATCACAACAAGACTCCCAACGCGATGAGCCTTCACGTTCTCTCACTTTTTCCCACCACCACCGCAGCGCATTCTCTGTGTCATCCTCCTTCTCTTTTGATTGTTGGTTGCTACTTATTGAGATAAGAAGCGAAGAGCTCGCACTTTCGAATAATTACCGCGCGGACTTTCAAATAAACATCGAATAAACAGACAGAACAACAACAGCAATGTCGCAAGAGACTCACTTGTTTTCAGCGTTCCGTCGCTCGACCAGAGACGCCGGCACGTTTCTCCAAGAGAACAGCAACAGCAACCCTCCCGCCTCTGCAGCAGCCCTGTTCAATCGCTCGTCCGGCAGCGGAAACGTGCGACACTCGATGGTTCCCGGCGGCGGCGCAGGAGGAGGAGCGCGGCAGTCGATGGTGCCTACGCGGAGCTCGTATCATCGACAGAGTATTGCGGCGCCGACTGTCACGAGCACGCACGGTGGGTTCGAGACCGTGGCGGCGCTGGGGGTGGCGAATAAGAACTCGATGAATATGAGTGGGCCGGGGTCGGCTGTCAGACCTGCGAATTCGAGACGGAGTTTTGCGGCGTCGGGACTGCAGAATATGCCGCCGGCGCTTAGTTACGGATCACAGCAGTCTCAGCAGCAGCAGCAGCAGCAGCAGCAGCAGCAGCAGCCGTCGATGCGGAAGAGCAGCTCGTTTAACGGACGGAGTAGTACACATGGGATGCGGACCGGGTTTGTCGCGACTGGGGCTCAGATCACGGTGAAGGACGCGAGACCGATCCGAGACCGGGCGTATCAGAATGCGATTGCAAACTCGGTTTACGAGTACCTTGTCAACAATAATTTCGAGATGGATATGAAGCACTCGATCACGCCAAAGTCGTTGCGGTCGCCGACGCAGAAGGACTTTGTGATGATGTTTCAGTGGCTGTATAAGAGACTCGACCCGGGATACAGGTTCACAAAGAGTATTGAGAATGAGGTTATTCCGCTGATGAAGTTGGCGGGATATCCTTATCTTGACACGCTCAGCAAGAGTCAGTTGGTCGCGGTCGGAGGACAGAATTGGGGAGCATATTTGGCGATGCTGTACTGGCTGGTTGAGATTGGAGAGGTATGTTTTCTTTCTAGTATTGATGGTGGAAGCAACTTACTGATGGTTGATGATAGACATTTGATTCGTTTGATAACAAGGACTACGACTTTGAAGAGCCAGAAGATGTGGGGTTGAATCAGATTGTGATCAACTACATCACAAAGTCGTATTCAGCCTTTTTGCAGAACGAGGACGATTACTCCGAGTACGAAGCGGAAATGAGAGTGTCGTTTGACGAGCGGATCGCGTCGATCAAGGATACACTGGACGACTATGCGCGACAGAAGGAGAAATTTGAGGAGGAGATGAAGGAGCTCGAACAGTCTATGCCATCTCTTGACGCGATCCAGAAGAAGAGTGAGGCTTTGGAGAGCGATTTGGCCAAGTTTCAGGAGTACATTGACAATATGGAGAAGCGGAAGGGCAAATGGAGCTCTATGCTTGAGAGTATCACAGAAGAGATCAGGATTGTGGAGGAGGAGTTTCAGAAGCTGGAGAAGGAGAAGGCGGAGCTGGAGTCGAAGATTGCCGAGCAGGGGATGAGTCCGGCGGATATCGACAGCATAATCGGGCAGCGAGAGCAGCTTACGAAGGCGATTCAGGGCAACGAAGCAAAGTCGAGCGAGATGACGCGGAAGCTGCAGGAGCGAGAGCAGATTGCGCAGCAGGCGCTGGACTCGTTGGAGAGCATGATTCAGAGATACAACAGTGTCGGGTACCGGATCAGCATTCTTCCTGCGGGGGCGGCGAACAGTCCGGCAAACAAGAACTTTGAGATTGTGCTTTCGGCGCCTTTGGAGGAGGAGAGTCTGGGAGCGCGGCCGAATGCGTTGCTGAAGGGTCTTGATTTGAGAAACGAGGTTCGACCGGCGCTTCAGGAGTTGCGACTTCAGGTGTCGGGGAAAGTGCACAAGGCGCAGGATGAAGCAATCAGGTTACAGTCGCTGCTTGATCGGGTGGCGGAGGTACTTGCGGACAAGCGAGACGAGCTGGACACTTTGGAGGCGCAGATTTCTGCGGCGAAGATTACGTACGACGAAGCATTTGAGACGATGACGTCTGATGCGAGTTCGTCGCATGCGGAGATTGAGAAGCTGGAGCGGAAGATCCAGGCTATGAGGATTGGAGTTCAGGACGGGCGTTTACAGCTTGAGCAGCGAGCGGAGAGAGTTGTTATTGAGTGAGTTGTCCGTTTTACTAATTTCAATAGTAGGAAATAAGCTAATGAGTATTTAATAGGTACGATCAAATGCAGCATGCGACCGACTTGGTGCGAGAGCAGATGCAGCGACAGATCAGCGAGTACATTGAGAAGATAGTCGGGTTCAAGCTGCATATCCAGACGGCGCTGGAAGAGCACGAGAACTTTGTGGTGGACGAGCTGGACAGCTGGCATAAGAACAGCGAGATCGAGACCGAAGGAGGTTGGCAGGGCAGGAGCGAGTAGGATATAGTTTTTGTTTTTGTTTTTGTTTTTGTTTGTGTTTGTTGTTTATTATGTTTTTGTAATAATAAGTGGTTGTGTTGTTATTTATATAAATGCGAATGAATGCGCGTCAGGTTTGAATTTCTGCGATTTGTAAGGCCGCCAACAGAAATTGCAGTTTGAGATTGGCAAGGGGATTCCGCAGTCCTGCGACGCAAGAGAATGGATCAGATGGACCAAGCGCGGAAACATACAGATACTCTGTGATATATCTTGTTACAGAGGTCAATCAATATAGATCGTTAAGCAGGTTGTATATTCATATTTATTTTGTTGCGCCCTGCATACGACTAATCTGGTTTGCTTTGAGATGATGAACGTGGTTTGTTTTCTACGGTGATGGGGTGGATGAAAGATGGGGATCTGGAGGAGCTGCACATACTGACGCGGGATGCACGCAGCAGCAGGAGGAGTGATATATGCAGCAGCATGCAGCAGACGGACTGCATAACTGGAGATAAACGGGTAGTCACCGGCCGGTCCCGGCGAGCAGAAGACGTCGGGAGAGAGGTCGATTGTGGCGCGTTATTTTCCGAGAAGAGATGTGTAGTTAGGAGAGATTGCTATTAGTATTTATAAAAGACGAAGAGGAGGAATAGTAGAGTCGCAGTCTAAAATTGGCTTTGCTGGTGAAGACCGAGGTAGCCACATAAATATATGTAAACAGCAGCAAATCACCAGACGGAAAAGGTGAGATGAAAGGAGAGACAATTATGCGGTCGGTCACAACCAGCCGTTGGGCCGTTGCAGGTCGTGAGTTGGTGTGCTGTCGATTCGTCCGGTTTCGAGAGGATGCGCACGACGTCTTCGTGGTGTGCTCCACCGTATTTCATCGGCAATTAAGACTCATTTCTACATCCTCGAGCTTGTTGTAATCTGTCTGATCTTGTCTAATATTCTACCTCTCCTCTCAAAGCCTGCTCACTGAGTCTCGAACCCCTCGCTGAGTCTCGGACCTGCGCCGAACAAAGTTTGCGCAGCCCCTGATTGAGTTGTGCAGCAGCAGCGGGAGTCGAGACGTTGGCTCAACGGTGGAGCCAAAGAGACTGAACAGAGCTAAGCAGAGCTAAGCAGAGCTAAGCAGAGCTAAACAGAGCTAAACAGAGCTAAACAGAGCGATCAGACCAACGGCTGCAGCCACGTCCGGTTACGTACAAACGGCGGCTCAGGTAACAAACCGCCCGCGGATCTGTGACGAGTTGCTTCTCCTCTCCAGCAGGCTGCTCTCTTCATTTCCCTTCGGAGTATTCTCTTACTCTTTTCGCTCGCCCCTGCCATACCATTCCACCGCCCTGATCCACCCGACACCTTATTGCCTTTTCACACTTTTGCTTTTACACCGGCGCGGCTGCGGTGCGCTGCGGACTCGCAAACACGCGCGCCATCCGGACTGCGCATGTGGAGATGCCCCGCGTCGCGCCTCGCTTCTTGACTTTGCAGCCAGCTTACATAACTGTGCAATCTATCCGCATCAGCCAGGGCCAATCTAAACAGCTTGTATCCGCTGTTTGCGCACTATATCCAACTTTAACTGCTAGTCCGGGGCTATGCCGTTCGGCCCTGGTACGACTGGCTGTAGAACTCCTGTGGGCAGCGTAGCTGAGTAGAAGCAGCAGCAGCGGCGGCACAGCACCAGGACGCGTTCGACCGTGCGCTGCTGCTGCTGCTGCGGTTTTAGGTTGTTTCTTTGCTCTGCCTGCAGATGGAAAACCTACCGGCCTCGCCTCTGCCCTCGCCTGTCAGGTTCAACGCCGGCCTCCTTCCCGCCCTCGGTTGTCTTCCTCTTTCTCCTCTTGTGCTTCTCTTTGTTCTGCTCTGACTCCTCTCCTTCTGCTCTGACTCCTCTCCTCTCCTCTCCTCTCCTCTCCTCTCTCCCTGCACATCATGGCACGCATAGCTCAGCTTCGCTCCGTGCTCGTCCTCTGTGTCATCGCCGGATGCCTGTTCTCGCTCATCATCGCCTCCAGTCTCGGCAAGCAGTCCGACCCACGCAATACCGTCCGCCCACTCGACAAATCCGCCTCAAATCCACCGGCCCCTATCGCCTCCGTCGTCTCGTCATCCGACCCCCAGACCTCAGCACCCTCCGCCGTCTCCACGGGCTCGAGTAGCAAGCTCGATGCCCAGGAGTCTGATCTCGAGGAATCTACCTGGAAGCAGTCAATCATCTCCACCGCCTCCGGACTCAAAGACACCGCGCACGACCTCCTGCACTCTGTCCTCGCGGCCGTGTCCAGCTCCGGCGACGGCGAAGAGGCGCTCGAAGAGGAAGACGCCGTCGATCTCAACGTGATCTGCGAGGATGCCTACAAAATGCCCGGATACCTCCACGCGCCCGAAGACTACCACTTGTCCGTGTACGTCCCGCTCTACGACGACATCATCTCGACCCTGCCCGACCCCGACTACGCGACCAATCTCGGGTCGGTCGCGGCCGAGACTCTCGACGCCGATCCGGATCTGATTGCAAACAACACGCCCGACTCCGAGATCGTCAAGCAGGCCCCGCACTCGTGGATGCTCGATCTCGTGCGCCAATCGACGCTGCTGCGCAAGTTGCAAGACGCCCCCGCGGCGATGACGGCGACCGACAACAGCACGCTGCGGACGCTCAACTGGCGGCTGCAGTGGCTGCGGCATAAGCGCGTGCTGTTCCTCGCGGACTCGGTCGATCGGTACATGATCATGTACTTTTGCGAGGAACTCGGGTTCGAGATGCAGCTCGGCAACCGCAAACACACTACCGCGTTCTGCAACGTGCCGTACCTCAACTTCACCCTCTACCACTGGCATCTCGCGTCCTACACCGCCTACCGCCCGCTGTGGTGGTGGCAGCCGGGAATGAAGTACATCACGTTCGAGGACAGATACAACAAACTGTTCAAGAGCACCCTCCCCGACGTCATCGGCCAAGACGGCGTCGCGCCCGACCTGATCATGTACCAATCCGGTCTCTGGGACCAAGTCACGCTCGGCAAGCAGCGCAAACAGCACGACCCCGCCATGGGCGTCGAAGAAGCCGTCGCGCGCTCGCTCACCTGGCCGGAGCTGCGGTACTTCCTCGCGCGCCAGCGCCAGTTCATCACCCACCTCCGCAGCATCTTCGGCCAGGACTCACGGATCTTGTATCGCGCGCTGACCGTCCACCGCGAGGAAGGCGAGCAGGACCTGATGCTCTACGATATGGACCGCACGTCGCGCGCGCTCGCGTACGCAGAAGACATCGAGGTCTTTGACTGGGCGCGCGTCGTCACCGGCCATACCGGCGTGTTCAAAGACCGCGTGCACGTCCGCAAGGGCGTCATGTCGTGGCTATACCTCAATACCCTCATCTCGTACCTCTTCCGCGCGAGCGGCGGCGTCGAGTCCCGGGGTTTGATGATCAGATATCCAAAGGATTACAACGCGACCGAGATGGGCGACGCGTGGAAGGAATGTCACGCGTACAATATGTACGGCATGCCAGAGAACCGCTGATTTCTGGTGACTTATCCTTTGCTTGTGTTTTGTGTTGCATCGTTCTTTCTTCATGTGTAAAGTTTTAAACATTTGTGGCTATTTTTTATTATTTATTCCGTTGTGTCGTTATTTTATCGCGTGTATCATAGGTTTTTCTGATTATATATCTATAGCTTCTCACTTATGCACCTCTTGCCAATGTAGAACAATTCTGACGGTCTCGCGAGCTGTGAGACTTCAAAGAACGTAAGAAATCATAACCAAATGCTACAACCACCACAAAAACAACATGAATCACCCCACACTAACATGCTCCCCCGCCGGCATCTCATCCGGCGCCCTCGCCTCCGCCTCTCCGACACCGATCCCGGACTCGATAAAGATAGAGGACATGTCGTCCCAGAGCACGCCCATCTCCTGCCAATCGAGGTAGAGGTGGTCGAACGCGACGGCTTCGTTGTCGAGGTAGTTTACGAGCTCGTCTGTGCCCATTGATGGGAGTGGGAGGATTGTTCCTGCTGTGGAGGAGGGGGGTGGGTAGCCTGTGATTTGTTGTTGTTGTTGTTGTTGTTGTTGTTGTTGTTGCTGCTGCTGAGTTGCAGCGGCATAGATTCCGCTAGAGGTGACGGTCTCTGACGAGTCAGTCGCCAACATAGGCGGCGGCAGCGGCGAATTCTGCTGCTCAAACGTCGGCCCGTGAGTCAAATTAGTATTATCCAACAACGCAATAACCCCCCTCGTATTCTTCAACTGCGGCCCATCGCTCGTCAACTTCTCCCGCAACCGCGGCGACGTGATCTTCGACTGCCCCCCGCTATTCGCGCTCCCGACCGACGCCTGCGAAGTCTGCTGCTGCCGCTGGTGCTGGTACTGCAGATGCGTCGAGAACGGGTGCTGGGGCGCTTGTCCCGGGCCCGCGGGGAGCACTTGGAACGTGCCGTAGCGCTCGCGCCAGACCCAGATGGAGTCGAAGAGCACGGAGGGCGCCATTCGCGAGACGAGCTTGAGTTTGGGGGACACGTATTTCGGGCGCCCGCCGTCGCGGATCGCGTCGGCGCGGTCTTTGGAATGCAGTTTCCAGAGCTGGAACATGATTGTCGACACGCGGATCGGAAAGTCATTCTCCTTGACTGACGATTTGCGCATAATCGCAATCGCGCTCGCGAAATGCCGTTTCCCCGAGTTCGTGTCGAGCAACTCGGCCAGTTTCGAAAACTGCAGCTTGAGAATGACAAACGCGGCGAGCACAATGTCGAGCTGGAGGTAGAGCGGCAGGTAGAGCAGTTTTGAGAAACTGCCGTCGGCGGTTATGCTTTCGTCCATTGTCTTTTCGACGAATGCGATCGTGCGGATCGAGGTCTCGTAGGCTTTCATCAGGTCTTTGACGTTTTCTGCGCGCGCGTCGGCGTTTGCGTCGTCGCTGCTGACGTTGTTGTTGTTGTTGTCCTCCGGACCGTCTTCGTAGTTTAGAAACGCGTAGGCGTACAGCTGAGTGCGCGCGACGTGAAGGAGTAGCTTACTGATATTCGACGCGAGATCGAGCGTGGCCTCCATCTGATCTAATTCCTGTGCCAGCACGCGAATCACCGTCCTTCGCGTGAACGAGTCCACGTTCCCGCACGGATCCCGCACGTCCTGGCTAAGTAACTTCACCGCGCGGTCGTTGAACATCGCGAGCCGTAACTGCGTCCGCAGCTCGGGCGGGAGCACCATGAACGAGTCTGGCTGGAGCGCGCTGTTGGTCGACCAGTTGTACATTGAGAACGTGGGGTACCCGAGCGCCATCGACAGCAGCTGCGAGACAATGTTGCAGGCGACCCAGGTCTTTGCTTGTGCCTGCGTCTCCGAGTACTGCGGACTGACTTTCACGCGGCCAAAGTCCTGCGTCTTGCCGGGGATGTGCAGGCCTAGTTTGACGGCGTTGAACATCGCGAGTCCGCACGAGTGCCAGCACGGGTCCGAGTTGAGCGAGCCCGCGGGCGGAGGCCAGAGCGTGAAGATGAGGATCGCCTGCACGTCGTAGGCCGAGCGCATGGGCAGATTAAGCTGGCGGGACACGAGCTCTTTGACTTTTGCAGAGAGGATCGGGAAGAGCGCGACGTCGGAGTAGATCCGCGAGGCGGTCTCGAGAACGACCCAGAACAGCAGATCGGATTTTTGGTAGACGTGGTCCGGCCCGCGCGAGAGGTCGAGGACGGGGAGGTAGGGATGGTAATGGGTTTCGTATTCGAGAAAGAGGCCTTGGATTTGCTCGCGCGTGACTGTGAAGCCGTTGAGTGTGCGCGAGGTGATTATTTGTCGCTGGTGAAGTTGCTGATTTGATGAGATCTGGTCAGCAGCAGGCGGTGACGGCGGGCGTCTGATACTTGATGACGAGCCGTTGGGGTTCAGGGGTTCTGATTGTAGATTAGGCATGATAATCCCATTCACAGTGCTGTCCGGTGCACCTGCCATTGTCACCGGCGCAGCAGACGCCGCCGCCGCTACAGCTGCTGTCGCTGTTGACGACGATGCTGTTCCTTCGGCAGTAGCAGCCTCTGCCGCCGCCGCCGCCGCCGCAGCAGCAGCCGCCTCAGACTTCCCCCGCGCGAGGTCAAGCAACGTGCGCGAAACCATATCTTTATCTGAATTCTGCGCCTCAAGCGACCGTCGAAGTTCTTCGACTTCTTTCTCCACCGCCGCCAGACGTCTGCCTTGAAGCATTAGCTCGCTGTTGTAAGAGTGAGGGGGGAGGGGAGGGGAGAGAGAGGCTTACGCTCTTTTGTAGGTTCGTTTGAAACTTGTCTGGATCGAGCATTGTAGCCCGCGTTTTTGGCACCGCGTGCAGATATCAGGCGACCGTTCATATGCGTCGCATTTAACCTACCCCCAACCGTCAGTCACTCCCATCTTTCACAGCAAACATAAGGAAGGGAGAAATAGTAAATGGAAAGAAAAAAACGCACCTTTTGCTGACGACACTCGACACAGGCAATCTTTCGTAACCGCGCGGCAGCAGCGGCAGAGTCCTCGGGCGACGCGGACGCCATGTCGCCTTCGTCGCTGCTGAAGCCGCGTTTGGAGCCGGGGGTTGAGGCGCCGGCGGAGGGCGGCGGAGGAGGAGGAGGGGGAGGGAGAGAGCGGGATTGGTGGTGGGGAGAGGAGGAGGTTGGTGGTGGGGGGTATTGTCTGTTTTCAGACATTGGTGGACGTGGTGATCAGGGAGTTCATGCGCCGGGGGGGATGAGCAGTCGAGTGTCCGGGTTCTAGCAGGAGCTCTAGACTAGACGTCGACAAACACCGTCGCGTCGCTGAAGCGTGTGTGGTGAAGCTATCGAAGCGTACACCGATAAGACAGAAGAAGAGAAAACAGATAAGCCCAACCGGGAGTAGTATCCCCTCCTTCTCTTGCACGCGAGCCTGAGTCCTCAGCAATTACCACGCGCCAAACAAAACAAAGAGCTCGTATGTATTCCTAAAGCAGCGCAGAGTAAACAATTCAGATCCGGAGTCGTTGCCAGGCCCGTAATCGGAGGGCGATGTCGGCAGCGGCGCTCGACGGGACTCTCGGCGAAGTAAATATCTTGAATAGAGTTTTTATAGAGTTGATTATGTAAGACATTATGTGATGATTATGCCTTTCTCTACTGTTAAGGAGAGGATATCCACTACAGATAAATTTAGATGATAAATGACTTCATTAAACAACAACCAAACTCCTAAATTATCAAACATTAACAACTTTTACATCTCTCTGAACTTACTCCGCCTTCTTCGCAAAAGAATAAGTAGGAGGCTCAGCCTGAGGCGTCAGTCTGAACGCATGACGTCTCTCGCCAGACTCCCAGTCCAACAGCGCAGAATGCACAGTCCGTCTGTTATCCCAGACAACAACAGACTTTGACTCCCACGACGCGCGCACCTGGATATCCGAGCTCTTGCTGATAAAGTCGTAGAGGAAGTTGAGCAGCGCGTCGGACTCCTCGCGCTTGAGTCCCTTGATGTAGCGCGAGAACTGGGGGTTGACGTAGAGCGACTTCTTGCCCGTGACGGGGTGCTCGCGGACAAGAGGGTGGAAGGTCTCGACGGGCTCGCGGCGGACGATGCCGCCCTGCGCGCGCGAGGACTGCGCCTGCGCGACGCCGGAGTGCAGGACCTCGAGGGTGCCGAGGAACTCGCGGAAGGCGGGCGAGAGACGGTTGTAGGCCTCGGTGGTGTCGGCGAAGATGGTGTCGCCGCCGGTTTCGGGCCCGTCGAGCATGGCGAGGAAGGTGACGCCGGGGGGCTGGAGCTCGTAGGAGACGTCGGAGTGCCATGCGATCGAGGAGATGTGGTCCTGGAAGAAGGAGTCGTAGACCGAGTCGTTCTTGGAGCGGTACACGAGATGGACCTCGGGGAAGCCCTTGGGCGCGCCCGAGGTGGGGTGGATGTGGTTCCGGCCAAAGTGGGACGAGAACTTGATCGCGTCCTCGATCGACTGGTCGGCGAGGTCCTGGTCGCGGAAGACGACGACGCCACGCTCGGCGACGAGACGCGCGAGCTCGTCGCGGCCGGCCGAGGTGAGCGACGAGAGCTGCACGCCGCGGACCTCGGTGCCAAACTTGGGAGTCAGGCGCTTGACCTGCTGGCTGCCGTTTTCGGGGAACAGGTTGGGCAGCGCGGGGTCGGCTCTGGTGCCGGGGTCGACAAAGTCAAAGGGCGTGAGCGGGCCGTAGTGCTCGGTTGTGTCCCATGTGGGGAGGTACTTGGGATAGGAGGCCTCCTGGAAGGCATCGCCGGCGAGCACGAGACGGCCGTCTTTGTCTTTCTCGACGGTGGTGGAGTCGTCGCGCGTCTTGCGGAAGGTGGACGCGGCGATGGACTGGATGGTCGCGAATGAGTTTGACATTGTGGTGGATATAGATGCAGAAGTAGATGCAGAGGCAGATAGATAACAGGCACAGGAACAGAGCAGAACAGAGAAAGCGCAGACGAGCAGGTTTTATCGGCGAGCATCAGGCAGCGCCCGCGATTGCGCAATCGACTCTGTGCAGGAAGAAGTTGAGGAGGTGGAGGGGCGCTAGGCTGGATTGGGAAGGCGAGTTGCTGGATTGGGAGTAGCGCGGATGATGTGATCTTGCACCACTCGATAAGCTGACCTGAATACTCGCGAGGATGACTCGGGGAGTTGATGGGAATGTCGAGGAAGATCTGATGAGAATCGCGTGAGGAGCAGAGAGAAGAGAAGAGCAGTAGAGAAGAGTAGAAGAGTAGAGTAGGAGAGCAGAGCAGATAGTGAGAGCAGAGCAATCGTCCACCATCACCACTTCTCTCATCCAACCCACCGTATTGACCATCAACAGATCAGGATACTAATCAGATACTCACCGTCCAGACCTCTGCATCGTGTAAGCAATTTCTAGCTCTCACGCGATCCTGTCGTCAAATAAACAATCGTCTGCTTTGTTCCATTGTCTTCTTACTGTATCTTCACGTGATCTCTTCAAGATGAATGATATGTTGACGATGTTTCTTCTTCTAGGAGATAAGAAGTGGTAAGCTTCCTTGGCTTTGGCTAAGCTCTTGAGTAGCTACTTTCAAGAACTACTTATAAGAAAGGAACATCTTCTGCCCTGCTATCGTCAGATCAGAGCAACCACACGCTATCTTGACTCATGAGTCACGCACTGACTTCAATGTCCGATAAAGTATGAAATATTCTCACAATATGAAAAATATATTGGACCCCGTCTCTACTAGAGATATGAATGCTATTACACGATATGAATTCATAGATATAGGAAGAGAAAGAAATCTAATTCTATCTGTGTAAAAACGACCTATGTACTACAGACAAAGAACAGAAGCAGAGCAAAAGCGACAAAGACTAAAAAAAAAAGAGAAAACAACATCATCTAAAAAGACTTCTTCTCGTTCGGATCGGCGATAATCTGCTCTCTTCCATACTCCTCCGATCCATCCTCATCCACAGCGTCAATAACGATATCCGAGTCCGGGTAGACAGCGGTCTCGACATACGTCTCCTGCGCAGGCCAGAACCTGCAGATGACATAGTACGACAGACACGCGGCGCCGACGCCGTAGAAGTAGCCGAGGTTGTAGAGATGCGTGACGCCGGCCGAGACAGTGACGGAGTCGTTGACGGTCGGGATGAAGCCCGGGAGTAAGGGCACCCAGCCGATGAAGAAGGCGATGAACGCGCGCCAGTTGAAGCCGTACTTGTTGTACCGGTAGATGCCGTGCTTGTCGTACATCTCCCAGACGTTGTACTTCTTCTTGTGGACAAAGTAAAAGTCCGAGAGCAGGACGCCGACGAGCGGGCCGAGCCAGACGGAGTAGCCGGACATGAAACTCAGGAAGGCAGGCGCGCCGGTGAGAATGTTCCAGGGGGTGAGAGCCCAGGAACCGATGAAAGCGACGATGATCTGGCCGCGGCGGATGTTGATGTACTTGGGAAACAAGCAGTTGAGATCGTTTGCGGCCGAGACGGAGTTCGCGGCGATGTTCACACCGATCTGGGAGATGAGGAAGAAGAACGCGCAGAAGAACGCGGCCGCGCGACCACCTTTCGAGGTCCAGCGGTCGATGAAAAGCAAGGGGTCCCAGAGAATCTCGTTGTAGAGGATCCGGGAGCCCTGGGCGACGACGACGCCGAAGAAGGAGACGAGGCAGCCGGTGGCGGGGAGGACAAAGAGGGTGATGTAGGCGGATCCGTTTGACTTTGCGTAGCGGGTGAAATCAGGCACGTTGACGGCAAGGGTGGACCAGGTGCCGATGTTTGCGTACATGCCCGACATGAAAGCCCAGCCGAGAGCGGAGCCCTTGAGGGTGGATGTCTGGGCCCAGAGCTCGGAGGAGTTGCACTTTGCGACGGTCCAGCCCATGATGGCGAAGCCGATGATGGGGGTGGTGATGGCCTTGATGGTGAAGAGGTAGCGGAGGTTTTTCATGGAGACAAAGTGGACGGGGAGGATGATGACAAAGTAGATGACGTAGGCGGTCATCATCTGGGTGTCGATGTTTGCGTTCGCGGCCATGGTGTTTGAGACGTTGCGGAAGGAGGGCCAGAGCGCGTAGAGGATCGAGCGGACGCACTCGGCTCCGGTGTAGGACTGAATGCCGTACCAGAAGATGCCGACGATCATGCGCATGATGATCATGAGGTAGGAGAGGTAGTATCCGAACGAAGCGCGGGACTGGATCGAAAAGTTGACGTGGTAGGTCGAGCCAAAGACACCGTTGAGGCAGATGACGCCGGCGCAGATGAGCTGGGCGAAGGTGATGCAGAGAAGGGAGTCGCGCCAAGACATGCCGACTTCCATGAGCGAGGCCGCGTTACGGAAGCCGGAGGGCGAGAAGTTGTCTGAGATCCAGTACATGACGAAGTTGTGGGTGCGCCATGTGCGTTTGGAGACGGGGATGGGGTCGAGGTCTGAGAGAGGGTGAGTAGGTGAGCAGAGAGAGAAGGAGAGAGAAGAGAGTATGACATACCGGCGTTGGAGTTTCTGCCTTCGTTAGCAGACTCGAGCTCACATCGCTTGAGGAGACGAGACCAAGCGGAGGAGCTGGTCTCAGCTTGGACCTGTTTTGGTTCCGGGGAGTCCATGGGGGGTATGAGGGGAGAAGAGAGGTGGAGAGAAGAGGAGAAGAGCAGAGAGGAGAAGCGGCAAGGTAAGAAGGTTATATAGAAGAACTACGAGCGATAAGAAACGCTACACGATACCAAGACCGCGACGGCCAAGACGAATACACGATCAAACCGGCCATCTCCAGTCAAACGTTAAGCTCGTCGGGTGGCTGCCAGATGGCGGCGCCACGCTGGAAGACCCGACCGAGAGGATCAGCGTCGAATAAGAGTGCGGCAAAGCCGAGATAGCGCGCGAGGAGGGCTGATAGCTCGCGATAAGAGGTGGCGCACGAGCTGAGGTTTGGGTTGGAGTAAGGTTTTAACTTTATTTTGTGTAGCACTTGTGTCACATAAGAGATAGGGAGTGGTGGTGATGTAGATCAGATGCAGATATCCGATGTATTGTAGAATAGATAGATAGTGTAGAATAGTGAGTAGTTGTTGTATATATCATCATCATCATCTACAACTATTCACAGCATCTACTTCACATCTCCTCTAAAGCCGAGCCCGTGCGCGATTTGTAAACTCAAGCTCAGTAAATACGCCGAACAGCTCTCGTCGGTTGGCCGACATCCCGCCTGGTCCACGTCCTGCGCCTACGCCATCCTGCACCTCTGCGCTCCCTGCGCTGCTCTGTCGGCCCTCCCGTCTCGGCTCTTTCTGACTATATGGATGGCTTATGACTCCTGTCAGGGTGTTAATATTAGAGAATAGAGAGATAGAAGAGATGGAAGAAGACAAGGACTGCAGGGACCCTTACTTCTATCTACTCTACCCACTACTACTACTCACCCACTATCTCTATCTCTCGTCTGAGCTTCTGGACCCCCGCACCGCGTATCATCGGACAAAGCCGGCGTCGGTGCTTGTCCGTGCCAACTCTTCTTCTCTCCTCTCCTGGTCTGCCCCCGTTCTTCTCTTATCTCACACTGACACTGATACTGCATGACCATGGACTGAGCTGTGTTGATAAGAAGATACTCCGCATTATCGCCGATAAGTAAACAATCTCGTGTTTTCTTTTCTGTTGTTCTCTTCTCTGCTGACTTCACACCACTCGGCTCCATGGCTGCCGATGACGTTGTCAGAATCCTGCGCCATCGAATCTAATCCTGCTCTCAACACTCGACAGATGACTCTTTCTCCTTCTATTCTCTGTCTAGTTGCTGTCTGCTGTCTGTGTCTACTAGCTGTCTAGTAGCTGTCTATAGTCTTGGGAAAAAAAAACACATGAAACGTAAATGAAATGTCAAACTGCACTTCATACAATCCTCGTATCTCCTCTTCCCCATCCTCAACTTCCACTCCACTTCCACGCCCACCTTAACTCTCTCCTCCTCTTCTCCCGCGCGCGCGCCGACGCCGGCCGCTACTTCTTCTTCTCTTCTCTTCGTCTATCGTCTCCTCGCTTCTCTAACCGACCCGAACTTTCCTCTTTACATAATCTCATGATATCATAATCAAAATCAATTACATCACACCAACCCACTCCCGCCCGCCAGCAAATCGTCCACGTTCACCCGCCGGTACATCATGATCCTATACAGATTAATCCAATAATGCGCCACCAAGTTCTCATTCACTATAATCAGCTGCGTCGGCGAAAACGTCCCATTCACAAAATTAAGCATCGCCGTATGTCCTCGCGCGGCAACAATCCGCGCACCCGGCCACTCCGGCTCCGTAGCAACCCGCTCGACATGCGACAAATCATCGACCACAAACGTAACCTCCCCGCGCGGAACGTTCGCGTCCCCGGTCAATTTGATTGCTTCTAATCGGTTCTTGTCCGACTCGTCTTGGTGGAAGAGGATGAACTCGCCGCCGTGCGAGTCGTAGTCGCCGACCCACAGCCCGCGAAGACTGTGCTCCGCGTCTGGCGTGTATAGTTCGGGCTGCAGTCGCGCGACTGTCTCCACGCGCTCGCCCATAATCACCCCGTAGGCGTCCGCGTGCACAAACGAGATCCACCGCCGGAGTCGGAATATGTGTTCGCAGCACACCGCGCCTTTGCTGCCGCTGCTGCTGCTACTACTACTACTGCTGTTTGTGTATTTGTTGATAATGTTGTTGACCACCACCTGTCCTCTGAACCCCGTCGGACTCTCATTTCGCGTCCGCTCTGGCGCCGGGATGCGCTGCGGCGGCCACACACTCATTTGCGAGTAAAACACCCTGTCCGGACTAAGTCTCGCGGCATGAAAGAACGAGGTCGTCATCCCGCGCGGACTCCGCGGCTGCTCGATCTCAAACTGCTTATCGTACGTCGTCGTCGGCGTGAACTTGAGCACGGGCGTGACCGACAGCTGCAAGCTCGGATTGAAGTTCTGGATCAGCACCGCCGGATTGACAGACCACTCGGTCTGCGCGAGCGTCGACGCGATCGCGGCCAGGTTCGCGGTGAACGAGGCCGCGCTCTGGCGGTCGTAGCCGCAGTAGAGCTCGTAGGCCTCGAGGTGGCCTGTCGAGCGGTTGTAGCGCGAGACGTAGACCGAGCCGTGTAGGTCGCGGTTGCCGTGCCAGATCCCGGGGGTGAACCAGGTGAAGGGCAGGAGTTTGAGGTAGAGCTCGCGGTGGGAGGTGTAGGGTGCGCAAAGGCTGCGGGAGTCGTCGTCGGTGATGGTCGACGGTGAGCTCTTTTCGAGAGACGAGGACGACGGCCGGACGAGGGGTTCGACGGCGGCGTCGCGCCAGATGTCGTCGCGCAGTTTGAGGAGGGCGTGTAGGAGATGGCAAGTTTCAGACACGGCGATCAGACTCTGGCCATCGACTTTTTTGAGGATGTGCGCGAGTAATTCTGTCGGCAGTTGCAGCAGCGGACAGGAATTTGAAGCAACCGTCATCGCAGATGGTGATGAAGACGACGGATTGAGATGGAAGAGCGAGTCCCAGTGGCGCTGGGAGAGTTGGGCGTGGGAA
The DNA here is from genome assembly GCF_037950935.1 of Myxozyma melibiosi. NCBI lineage: Eukaryota > Fungi > Ascomycota > Lipomycetes > Lipomycetales > Lipomycetaceae > Myxozyma > Myxozyma melibiosi. Next base: position 203,918 of record NW_027042917.1, read on the forward strand.
GTGTGCGGGCGAGGAGGTGGGCGGAGGGGGGATGACTGCTGTTGGGCAGGAGGACTGCGCAGCGAGCACGGGGTGGGTAGGCTGTCATGCACTGCCACGGTGGTGATGCTGAGTGAGTGTGGGTAGTGTTGATGGTGATGGTGTTGATAGTGATGTCTGATGAGGAGTGTCGTTGGAGACGGGGAAGAGGAAGAGTGAAGTGTGGAGTAGGAGGTCGGGGTTTGGGAGTTTGCCGCTCAAGCAGACAGAGCAGAGCAGTAAAGTCGTCAGTGCAGTCAGGAAGTCGTCAGACGAGGACAGTGTTGTAGTTCTGTAGTTGATTGAACTGTTGTTGTTGCTGTTGCTGTTGCTGTAGTGTTATAACTACGTAGAGGAAGAGAAGAGTAGGTAATAAGCTGATCTGCTTATCCGATAACTAACGTCAGATCAGATACAGTACAGTATCCCTGCACTGACTTATCAACGACCTCTATAACATCAATAACAATACAACTACAAACACTACAAACTACAACACAACACAACAATCAGCACAACAACAGCCACTGCGGTGCACGCGTGGCTCTGCGTGGATTTCGAATCCGCTCTGCTCTAAATACAAACAAACTCTTTGTTTCTCCCGCGTTCCTCCTCTCTCTGTTCTCTCTCTCTTTCCACCCCCCACACGATGCAGCATACACCACCCCAGCCAGATCCAGAAGACGAGGACAAAGACAAGACAGACCTCGACCTGCTCACGCAGTCGATCTCCTCGACCGCGCTCGACGGGCTCGTCAAGAGTCTCGCAGACTCCATGCGCGCGGCTTTGAGCTCTGCCTCTACTCCTACGCGAACAACACCACAACACCAGCAGCAGCAGGCGTGGCTTTCGATGACGATGTTGCCGGCTTATGTGCATGCTATGCCGCGTGGGTGCGAGCGCGGCACGTTTGTCGCGTTGGACGTGGGCGGGTCGAATCTGCGGATCGCGGTCGTGCGGTTCACCACCAACAGCAACGAGAGCAGCACACGAGAGATTTTGTACCAGACGGGGCATGCGCTCGACGAGGCGATACGGAATTTAGACGGCCGGAGTTTCTTTTTGTGGATAGCGAGTCAGTTGGAGGGCGTGGTTGCGGTGTCGCGGGGTAGTGGGTGGATAGATCCGGGGGTGGTTGATATTGGGTTGACGTGGAGTTTTCCGTTAGAGTATGTGCAGATTTGGAGGATGAGATGAGAGAAGGAAGAGGCTAATGCGTTTGATGATAGGTCGCACTCGGTCAATACAGGCAAGATACTGAGCATGGGCAAAGGATTTACGGCCATCAGCCAGGACATTATCGGGCTTGATCTAAAGACGCTGTTCGAAGACAGCTGCGCCGCAGTCGGTCTCGAAGTGCGTCTGCGGGCGGTAGTCAACGACGCGGTTGCGGTCCTGCTCTCTCATCTCAACGTCGATCCCCGCCGGACCAAGATCGGACTGATCGTGGGCACGGGCGTGAACGCGTCTGTTTTAGTGCCGAGCACAGTGCTGGACGAAGAACGCCTCATGCGGTGCGATCCGCGCGAGATCGAGCGGTGCTCGGACTGTGTTATCAACACCGAGCTGTCGCTGTTTGGCGCGGGCGTCCTGCCGCGCACGCGATGGGACGACGAGGTCGATGCCGAGAACGAGATCCCGGGGTTTCAGCCGCTGGAGATGATGTGTTCGGGGCGGTACATGCCCGAGATTGCGCGAAGGATAGTGCGCGATCGAGTGCTCAGAAAGAGAAATGGGCAAGAAGAAGCAGCAACGGGCCTTGGGCGGATATATGGACTCGACGCGGAGACGATGTCGGTGGTGGAAGGCGCGCTGGACGTTGCGTTTGCGCGGCAGCAGCTGCTTGCGCGCGTGGGCGGGACTGTATCAATAGCGGAAGTACGCGCGATGCGGTCGGTGTTCTACGCGGTGTCGTGTCGCGCAGCGGCGGTGATTGCTGCCGCGCTGGTCGCGGTGACGCTGGCGGTGCTTCCGCCGGAAACCCCCGGCGGCGAGACCGGCGGCGCGGGCAGCGAGGTGGTTGTCGCGGTGACGGGCTCCGTGATTGAGAAGTACGCCGGGTTCCGGGCGCGCGTGCAGGAGTTTGCGAACCTGCTCGGCCGGCGGTGGAACAAGCGACTGGTGATTGCTGTCGAGCGCGACGGGCCGCTGCTCGGAGGCGCTGTCGGGGCGGCGTGCAACGAGTAAGCGATTATGTAATAGTGGCTGGTGTGGAGGTGGCTGAGTGTGGTGGCTGGAGAGGGGTGCGGCTGACGCACGACGGTGTGATGAATGAGTGTGCTGAACACGCGTCGGCACGCGTGAGAACAGATGCGATGATGAAGATGAAGATGAAGATGATGAAGAACGGAAGAACAGCAACAGCTACAACAACAACAACAGCAGCAGAAAAGAAGAAGAAGAAGAAGAAGAAGAACAAAGACAAAAGCCAAGTCGAGAAATTATGAATTTGCCGAAAGCCCAAAGCAGAGGCCGTTGCCTGTTTGGGACTAGCGCATTTTGTGTTGATCGCTTTGGTCTCCACCGCATCGTCCCATCTTCCTCTTCTCTTCTTCCTATACTGTTGTTGAAGTAGTAGTTGTTGTTGTTCTTGTTGTTGTTGTTGTTGAGATTACTGCTGCTCTTGCTCTTCTTCTTCTCCTTCTCTTCTTCTCCTCTTCTTCTCTTCACTTCATCTCATCTCTCATGTCCACCCCACACTCCCCCCGTTTCCTCTCCGACTCGGACTCGGAGACCGACAACTACTTCCACGCCCTCTCCTTCGACAACGACCCCTACGCCGCCCGCGACCAGACATACACCGTCCACCCTGCCCTCCAGCAGTACCCCCCGCGCTCACGCTCCTCCACAAACCACAACAGCTGGCGCTCCTCCTCCTATCCCATCGCCTCCTCTCCGACCAACCCCTCGCCCAGCCCCGCCTCCTCCCGCAACCTCGTCGCCGTCTTTGGCTCGCCTGAAGCTGCTCCGTCTAATCCGCACCGCGTCGATTCTGTTATCTCGCGTCCGAAACGCGATGTCGTGTACAATGAGAAACCTCTCGCGTCGCCCACTGCCTCTGGCTCCTCCTCGACGCGTACCCGCAAGATTATCATTGTCGCAGCAGCTGCTGCCATAATCATCCTTGCCGCCGTGCTCGTCCCTGTTGGTCTTCTCATCATCAAACCTCACTCCTCCTCCTCCTCCTCCTCCTCTTCTTCCTCCTCCTCTTCCTCCTCCCCCTCCTCCTCATCCACCTCCACCTCCTCCTCTCCCTCCTCCACCTCCACCTCCTCCGGCACCCCCTCCTACGCCGTCGGCACCGTCCTCGACGTCTCGACCTGGTACGAGACCACAGACTTCAACACCACCTTCACAAACGACACCGTCGGCGGTCTGCCCATCATCGGTCTCAACTCGTCCTGGGACGACAGCGCGGCCCCGAACGACGACGTGCCCGCTCTGTCTGACAGCTTTGGCTACGACACGCGTCCTATGCGCGGCGTCAACATCGGCGGCTGGCTTATCCTCGAGCCGTTCATCACCCCTTCGTTCTTTGAAAAGTACGATCTCGACGAAGGCATTATTGACGAGTACACGCTTTCTGAGAAACTAGGCGACGATCTGCAGTCCACGATCGAGAAGCACTACGCGACCTTCATCACCGAGTCCACGTTCGCTGACATCGCCGCCGCGGGCCTCGACCATGTCCGCATCCCGTATCCGTACTGGGCCGTCAACAATCTCGACGGCGACCCGTATCTCGAGAAAGTCAGCTGGCGGTACCTCTTGCGCGGCATCGAGTGGGCGCGCAAGTACGGCTTGCGGGTAAACGTCGATCTGCACTCTGTGCCCGGAAACGCAAACGGCTGGAACCACTCTGGTCGGCAGGGCGCGATCAACTGGCTGAACGGCACCGACGGGACCGAGTACGGCGAGCTTACGTTAGAGATGCACGAGAAACTAGCGACGTTCTTTGCGCAGGACCGGTACAAGAACATTGTGACTGTGTACGGGCTCGTGAACGAGCCGAATATGATGACGCTGAATGCCACGACGGTTATCAACTGGACCAAGAAGGCGTACAAGACTGTCCGCGACGCCGGGTTTGAAAACTACATTGTCTTTGGCGATGGGTTTAGAGGCGTGGCGTCGTGGAAGGGGGTTTTTCCTGAGGACGATTATCCGGGGATGGTGCTTGATGTGCATCAGTATCTTATTTTCGACGTAGGCTTGATTGCCATGACGCACTCGGCAAAGATCAACTATATCTGCAACACTGTGAGTTGTCTCTCTGTTTACTTTCTGTCGTGCTATACTAACTCTTGCAGTGGTCGAGCGAGATGAAGGTGTCTGTGGACACGGATACAGGCCACGGTCCGACGTTCGTGGGTGAATGGTCACAGGCCGACACCGACTGTCTGCTCTACCTCAACAACGTCGGCGTCGGTTCGCGCTGGGAAGGCACGATGAACGTAACCGACGTGTCATCCCAAGTCCTAACCGCATCATGCCCAACCACGCCAAACTGCTACTGCAACTACACCAACGTCGCGCCAGAAGACTACGACGACCCGTACAAAGAGTACCTACTAATGAGCGCCGAGGCGCAGATGACTGCGTTCGAAAGCAACGGCGGCTGGGGATTCATGTACTGGACCTGGAAGGCCGAGACCGCGGACGCGACGCAGTGGTCGTATGAGCGCGGGCTGGCGGCGGGGATCTTGCCGGAGCAGGCGAATAAGCGGACGTTCAATTGTTCGGCGACGACGGGGACGCCTGATTTCTTGTCGCTGGGGTTGTTGGAGAGTTATTAGTTGTGCTGTTTATGTGTTTATACTGTTATATGTGTTTATACTATTATAAAGTGTTTGTATTCTATAGTGTAGTTTAGTTTGTTACTTGTAGTTAATGGTATCCAGTTATGCTTATCTCGACTCGACTCGACAGCGACGGGATGACTCAAAAGCCACCCGGGAGCGGTTTTGATTCAGAGTACGAATACGACGGATTACTTCTTCATCTCTTCGTCTCTTTAGTTATATCTACTGTTATATCTATAGTTTTAAGCTATCTATTCATCGCAATAAGAAGACAACACCGCTGCTTTCCCGACTTACCCGGCCTCGAATATCCCGATCCTCCATCGTGTTCCTGTTCTCTTCGCTCCCCGTCTGCTGCTCTCCACGTTCTCTTCCAACTAAACCACACTCTTTTTTCTTTACTTGCTGTTGTGTGTGGTGCGGTTGAAGCACTTGCTCTTTTATATGCGCGGCTGTGTCGAGCATGCCTGGCCCTGCCGACTCGCTCTCGCCTCTGTCCGCCAATAACCACTTCTCACCACCACCCCAGCTCACGCCCGTCACCGCGCTCTTGAATCATCCCTCTGCACTGCACTCTCCACAGCAGCAGCAATACGCAGAAATGGACAACTCCACAGACCCCACCACCGCGCTCCTCCACGCCTCCTCCCCGGCCTCGTCAACATCCACCCCGACATCATCAACAGCCCACCCAAACCGCATCATCCGCCCGCGCAAGTCCCACGTCAAGTCCCGCATGGGCTGCGGCAACTGCAAGCGCAGGCGGATTAAGTGCAACGAGGAAAAACCGCAGTGCTATAATTGCATCAAGCACGGCATCAGGTGCGATTATCTCCAGACGGCCTCGGCGGGTGCGAGTCCGGGAGAGAGCGCGGCGGGGTTTCAGCAGCGGGGGGTGTGTAAAGCGGAATCTGGATCGCCGGTGTCGCCTGCTCCGGTCATTGATACCCATCGCCAACTCCTAGTCCAACAACAGCAGCAGCAGCAACAGCAGCAACAGCAGCAACAACAGCAACAACAACAAGCCGACCTCGCCGACGCCGAGTTCTCAAAACTACACATGGCGCAACTCGAGCTGCTCCACCACTTCCTCACCGTCACCGCACCGACATTCACCGACCGCACCGACGGCGACCTATGGCTGGTCCAGATCCCGCGGATCGCGTTCGGCCACGAGTTTCTCATGTACGCCATCCTCACTATCGCGTCTACCCACATGCGGTTCCTGCAGGAGCGCGCGCGCGAGACTACGAATGGGAGTAATTGTAATGGCAGCACTGTTGCGGGCATGCAGAGATCGGTGTCGACCTCCTCGGCGGAGAAAGAACGCGCTCTGTACTTTGAACGCGCAGAGATCTGGTACCGCCAGCGCGCGCTCGAGACCTTCCGCGCAGCAATCATGGGTCCCCGCGGTCCAGGAAATCTCGAGGCGATGACGGTCGCCGGCAGTTTAATCGCGATCCAGTCGTTTGCTTTCAAAGAGCGCGACGAGAGCGGCAACGTCAAGGAGCCGAATTCGGACGACCTCTCGGCGCTGGTCGATAATGCTGCCGATTTCGTGATTATCTCGATTGATCGCTGGCTGCCGATTTTGCTGGGGATCCGCACGGTCGTGCATGAGATGCAGACGTTGCGCACGGGACTCGATCTGCAGTCGCTGTTTGGGATCGACTTCAACTCGCTCGCGAACGCATCCCCCGGCGGCACGCAGGACGCGCCCGCGCTCGCGAGTCTCGTCGCGCTCACGTCCGAGCGGTGTCGAGCCAGCCAGCTCGAGCTCGACTGCTACCTCCCCGCGATCCACCTGCTTTCCCAACTCGTGACTGCGTTCCGGCACTCGCGCCCGGCCGAGCTGCGCAAGTACGTCTTCACCTGGCCGTTTTTGCTGTCTGAGGAATTCCACCGGCGGCTGCGGGCGCGGGAATCGGTCGCGCTGGTGATCTTTGTGCATTTCCTGGCGGTGGTGTCGTTGCTGGGCGCGTGGTGGCAGGAGGAGCGGGTGAAGGCTGATGTGACTGCGATCTGTCGGCTGTATCTCGGGGCGGAGGAGTGGCGGCCTTGGTTGATGTGGGTGGAGGATGTGGTGCCGTTTACTGTTTTTTGATGATAGATGATGATGCATGTGTATTATATTTTTGGAAGGAGTAGGATGTGTGTTTGAATAATGAATTAATATCTAATATCTACCCACAGTAACTCACGAAGAAGTCTATATATAACAACAGAAAGGCAGTAAAGAATGTGTAAAGTAAGAGCAAGTTTATGACTCGCCGACGCGGATCAGTCCGTACGGCTTGACCAGTTCCGCGACATCCAGCGCCGTCGTCGCAGCAGCAGTGATCGACGTCGTCGTCTCGGACGCAGAATCCTCCTCCACCTCCTGCTCGACATACATCGCGACGGCGGTGACGGTCGTGGTGGCCGTACTCGCCGTCGCGGAGACCGACGCAGAAGAACTCACGTCGGCCGCGAACGCGGACGCCTGGGCTTGTTCGTCGTTCGTACCGCCCACAGGCAAGCCGAGCGCGGCCTCGAGCTGGACGGCGACGTACTCGGCAAACAACTTGTGCACGCCGGAGGTGACGTGGACGGAGTTGATGAAGACGTACTTGCTCGCCGGGTAGGGACAGGCCGTGTACCACGTATCCGCGAACGGCACGCCGGAGATGTAGGCCTGGCAGTACTCGTCCTGGACGTCGAAGCCCAGGGTTTTGTAGTTTGAGACGACGTAGTCGAGAACCGGGTACATGTCCACGACCGCGAGCGCGACGCCGTCGCCTGCGTGGTTGGAGGCGAAGCGGCGCGCGTGGGAGGTCAGCAGGAGGTTATACTCCTCGATCGCGGCCTTTGCGACCGCGCGCTGCGCCGCGGTCAGGTTCGGTTTCCGGTCGAGCGCGGGGACGGTCATGATGACGAACCGGCGGAGGCCGGAGGCGTACAGGGTCTCGACCGCGGACCAGTACGAGACCATCATCGACGCGTAGAGAGAGACGCGCGAGGCCGAGGTTGGGTGGGATTGGTACGTCGTCAGGACGTCGTTGATGCCGAACCAGATGGTTGCGGTGGTGGAGTCTGGGTCCCAGGAGACGTATTGGGTGTTGCTGTTTTCCGCGCCGACGCGGCCGGGGGCGAGGTAGGGCAGGAAAGTGTTTGACACCTGGAGCACGAAGGAGTCGTATTTCTCGCGGACGTAGGTGACGTTGTTGTCGATCGTCGCGCCCGCGACGGCGAGGTTGTAGAATATGTAGGACGACGAGTTGAAGTCTGCGCCGAGGTACTTGAGCCAGTTGATGCCGTTGGTCGCGTAGCTGCTGTCGAACGACGGGTTGCCGAACGGGTTGTTGGACGAGGGCAGTGTCGAGTGGATCGAGAACGCGGTCGAGGTGTAGGAGTCGCCGCTGCAGTCACGTCAGTCAGAGTCGAGAGGAAGAGAGAGGAGGAGAGACGTACAAGTTGAAGAAGGTCTGATCCGCGAGTCCACAGGCGATAAAAGAGAGGAAGACGCTGACGAGCGCAGTTTTAGAGAAAGACGTGGTCGGGTTCATTATGCCGCTGCTGCTGCTGCTGCTGCTGCTGCTGTTGATACTGATATATATATGATCCCGTAAATAAGCCCAACACAATAACGAGCGAAGAGTCGGCTTCCAACAAAAAAAAACGAGCAACAGCAAAGAATAAAAGCACGCAGAATAAAAGCCGACAGTGAAAAAAAGGAGCGTGTGTGGAATCAAAAAGATGAAAATGAAAGGGAAGGTGGTGATATAGAATGATGCGTGTGCTGGAGCACTGGGTCCCTTGGCTGCTGCTGTTCTGGCACTGGCGCTAGATTCCGTTTTCTTTTTTGACGCCGGTTGACAGCGACAGGGACAGTAAGCTTTTCTTCTCTTTTTCTTTTCTTTTTCCCTTTTTCTTTTGCTTTGGTTTAGATGGCTGGGTGCTGCGGCAGAGACGCGGTGGTGGATACCAATCCAGCCCAGCAGCAGGATATTTCCATTTCAGGTAATTCCCACCACCTCCCTCCTCTCCCACCCTCTTCCACCACCACCCACCCCGCCAAGCCTCGCCTCGCCACTCTCTTTACTTCCAACTCGTCACGTACACAAAAATACTCCCCACTCGCGCCGTAGAACAGGGCCGTCTGAGCGGTGGACTCGGTAGCGAGCAAAGGATAAGGTTCGCATGTCACATTTCGGCTGCATATCGTCACCTTAAACCCTGTCTTCACACCTCCTGCTGTTGGTCCTGCTTCTGCTTCTTTCTCTGGTCTGCTTCTGCTTCTTCTCTGGTCTACTACTAGCTGTCCACTGATTGCTGTTGATGACATGTATTATCTATCTCTAAACCTTCTCAACCCTCCTCGAACGTAACTGCTCCGGCCTCTTGTAAATCGAATCCATAACCTTGACGACGTCCGTCATCTCCTTCACGTCATGCACCCGCAAAATATCCGCCCCTCCAACAATCGACGCCGCCACCGCCGCGCCCGTCCCAAACACCCGGTCGCTCGCCTTCGCCGCCCCCGTGATCCGCCCGATAAACGCCTTCCGACTCGGCCCGACCAGCCACGGCAACCCTTCGAACCCGCGCCGCGACCGCATCAGGTACGCCAGCTCCCGCAGCACCGTCAGGTTCTGCTCCTGCGTCTTGGCGAACCCGAGCCCCGGGTCGAGAATCATGTTCCACCGCTTCACGCCCGCGTCCTCGGCCGCCCGCACCTGCCGCGCAAGCTCGGCCGCGACGCCTTCGACCACGTCGTCGCCGTCGTAGGTCGTCAGACTCGTCATCGTCTGCGGCGTGCCGCGCATGTGCATCAGGATTATCGGCACGTCGAGCGCAGCCGCGGTCGCGAGCATGTCCGCGTCGAGCGCGCCGGCTGACACGTCGTTGATGATGTCTGCGCCGGCCTCGATCGCCGCGCGCGCGACAGACGCGTAGAAGGTGTCGACGGAGATAATTGTGTTTACAAACTCCGGCTGCTCGCGCAGGAGTTTGATCGCGGGGACCACGCGCGCGGCCTCGACCTCCGGACCGGGGTCGACGGACTTTGGGTTCGTGCTCTGTCCGCCAATGTCGATGATCATGTCCGGGTTGGCAGCCACGAACTCGCGCGCGGACGCGAGCATCGAGTCTGGTGCCTCGTTCTTGCCGCCGTCGGAGAACGAGTCCGGCGTGATGTTGAGGATGCCCATGACGTACGTCGGCGTGCGGACGTGGTGCACGGTGTCAAACAGCATCTGCTTTGACGAGCCGCGGAAGGTCTTGAGCGGCACGACGGAGTACATTTCCGAGACAAAAGTCGCGGGAGGACAGAGATGCTCAAAGTGCTCGGCGATCGTCTTCATCGTGACCGGGTGGACGTACTCCGGCGCGATCTCGACGAGCGGGCGGAGGACGAACTCGCGCTCGAGCATGCTGAGATGCGGGATCGAGAGCACGGCGCCGTCGCGCATGACGATGTCGTCGTAGAGCTCGATGTCGATGTCGATCGTGCGCGGGCCCTTGTCGATCAGCTTTACGCGGCCGAGCGCGTTCTTTTCAACGTCCTGCACCGCGCGGAGGAGGTCGTGCGGCGAGAGCGTGGTCGAGACTTTACACACCGCGTTCAGGAACCGGGGTTGGTTCTCGACGTACATCGGCGCGGTCTCGTACATGGAGGATGTACGCAGGACTTTAATGCCGCGTTTCTCGAGCTCGTCGAGCGCGGCGGAGAGTAGGGCGGCGCTGTCGCCTAGGTTACTCCCCAGACCGAGGTACGCGATGTGGGAGGTGGGGTCGACGGAGGAGAAGCGCGCGGCCTCGGTCGAGTAGAAGCGTTTCGTGCGGGTGATTGAGACCGAGGGACCGGACGCGAAGGCGATCGCGCGGGGTTTGAGGGCGCGGACGGAGGCGGAGCTGAGGGCGTGGTCGACGCAGAGGTAGCGGGTGAGGGCGGAGACGAGGGCCTCGATTGTTAGATATGCGGAGGCTTCAATTTGCTGTCCTGCTGTTAGAAAGAGAATAAAAAGAAGGAACAAGTAAGACGGACCTCAACTAGACCATCTGCAATCTTGACAATGTCAATCTCAGCAGGCTCATCTGTCCTCATATCAACACTGACGACAACCTCCTGCTTCTCAAGCCTTTCCCACGGGTTGACGCCAATGACGGTATACACGCGCAAATTCTCAATGAACGCAAACTCATCAACCTCTTTTGTAACCGGCGCGGAGCCGTACGGCGTGTAGCGGTGCTTGACGACCTGCCATCCCGCTGCGTCGGCGCGGAGCAGTTTCTTTGGAAACGCGAGGCGCGCAGAGACGTGTTCTGCGCCGACGCCGAACGCAGAGTCGACGACCTCGTGCGCGAGCGCGCGGCCGGTGCCTTGCTGGGCGGGAGTGAAGTCAGGCGCGGGCGAGGCCTCGACGGCGGAGGTGATGGCTTTGGTGAGGATGCCGTAGTGCACGGATTCGGAGACGAGGTCGGAGATGCCAGCGAGGGCGACGGGGGCGCGGACGGCGCAGTCGATGAGGACGGGTTGCGGGCGGGGAGCGCGGTGCCAGGTGTCGTGGCCTGCTTTGAGGGTGGTGAGGGCGAGGCCCTGGACGGAGATGGAGTCGGGGGGGAGGAGGGGAGGGGCGGACATGGGGAGGTGGGAAGGGAGTGGGCGGAGGAGCGAGGGAGCGAGGGAGAGAGCAGGACGGGGAAGGATGGAGGAGAAGAGAGCCGGGCGCATGAGCTCTTGCTCTGAGGGTCTTGCTCGTGGATTGATGAGCGGAGAGAGAAGATATAGCAGAGAGCAGAGAGCAGAGAGCAGAAGAAGAGCAGATAAGAATCAAATGTCGAGAAGTTTTTGGATGCGGCGGGGAGGTCTTTGCTCTGCGCTGCTCTGCTCGTCTTCTGTCTGCTCTCGGGCCGAGCGAGTATTTAGATTGTGCTTGTACGTCTACGGGATTGTTTAGTTGTGGATGTAATTGCTGTAATTGCTGTAATTGTTGTAATTGCTGTAATTGTGAATGTTGTGGTAGTTAGTTGTATAGTAGTCATGTATTGTGGTAGATAAACGATAAGATGCTCACAACCACATCTAAACACCATCCTCTCTTTCTTCGATATCAATTGACAGTATCAGCAGTATCATCATTCTTTACTTCAATTGTATCCTTATTCTTCTTATCCTCAATCTTCTTCCTCTTCTTCTTCTGCTATTATTTACTCATCCTCACCTATCCTCCATCGCCGCGGCAAGTGCGGCCCATCGATCTTCACTTCCCTCTTCACCACCACCACCACCACCACCACCACACCCTCCACCTCTCCCCAACCACACCAAACCCACGAATGAGTCTGCTAGACTACATCCTCACCCTCCCGCAATTCACAGACTCCAGACTCCCTTCTCTCTTCAGCGACTTCCGCCGTCTCAAAGAGTCCAACCCCGATGGCTACCAGGCAAACATCACCGCCTGGAAAACCGCGCTCGTGAGCGCTTTGCGTCGGAGTACCCGCTCTCCTGATCCTGATTCTTCTTCTACTGCTACTACTACTACTACTACTACTACAGATAGTGTGCTGGTGCTGCACTCCGGCGCCACCCTCCTCGCCGCACTCACGTCCCCCACGCACGGCCACCCGCTCGCCCTCTCCGCCGTCTTTGAAGACCAAACCGCGCAGCACCGCTTCGTCCCGCTCGCCACCTTCCTCGCCCAGCAAACAAGCATCTACAAAGACTCCCAGTGGAAACTCGTCAAGCTCGGCGCCTCGCTCGCGCGCTGGGCGGTCAGGGATACGCGGGTGGGCGAGTACTACGACGCGGTGGTGGCGTGGCGGCGGAGGGAGGGGTTGGCTGAGGAGGAGTATGTTGTGCTTGAGAACGTGGAGGACGCGGCGCGGGTGCTGGTCGCGAGGGTGAAAGCGAGGGCGGGGGCGGGGAGGTTTGCGGGGGTGTATTCTGTTGAGGTGTTGAAGGAGCTGTTTTCGAGTGATCCGTTTGGGAAGATGGAGGAGGAGGAGGAGGATGATGAGGAGTTGGTGGGTGGGAAGATCGTCAAGAGGAAGAAGACTGGGCCGGTGTTGTCGGATCAGGACTGGACGGTGTTGATACGGCATATTACAAGAGATATGCAGCAGGCAACGACATCACCCTCTGGATCTGTACGTTCTCTCCTCTTTCAACTACACATCTCACTGCTAACATCTACGCAGATCATCAAATTCAAGCTCGCGGCATCGACTCTCACCCCCCTGACCGAAGAAGAACAGACCGTAGCGCAACTCCGCGCGATGGTGCACCACCTCAGCACCCGCATCGCCTCCCAACACCAGCTCTCCCTCTCCTCCCGGCAAAAGTCCACATCCCTAATCTCCACGCGCCCGCAGACCGCGCACACGAAACAGCTCGCGCTGACGCAGCTCAAGACGGCGAAGATGGCGGAGGCCACCGTGCGCAAGACGATGGAGTACCGGATGCAGCTCGAGGCTCTTATAAGCTCGATCGAGGCCGCGCATGATAATCTTGAGATGACGAGGATTATGCGGAGTAGTCTGCCTGTCTTGCGGGATCTGAATAAACGCGCGGGAGGGGCGGAGAAGGTGGCGGATTTGGTGGAGCAGATTGAGAGTGAGGTCGAGGAGACGAAGGAGGTGGGGAGGATTATCAGCGAGACGACGGTCGAGGATGTGGATGAGGATGATATCGAGGCGGAGTATGCGCGTTTGCTTGAGGAGGAAAGTAGTCAGAGCAGGCGGGACGACAAGAAGAAGGAGGAGGAGAATGAGGACGAGCTTGCGGATATGCTGTCGAAAGCGAGTTTGGCTGATGTCCCGGATCTCGAGGATAAGAAGGTAGAGCCAGAGAAGATGACTGTTTGATTACAGAGCGCCTGATACATAATACAGTACAGTCAGAGCAGGCGGATTTATATACAGAACGGTTTTATTCGTAATATAGTACACAACGCCAATCTATAATCCAGATAAAGAAAAACACATGCTACTCCGCCGCCTTGTCAGACTCCAGCTCAGCTTCTCCCTCCACCTCGGCCTTCGCCTCAGCCCTCTTTGGCAGATTCCTCCTCGCCTGCGCAATCAGCTCCCTAAAATCCCCCTTATGCTTCACCCCCCACTCCTCCAACCCCTCCGCCGACACCCTCGACCCCGCCGGAAACCTATCCAAGCTCTCCTCCCACGCCGCCAACTCCCTCAGCAACTGCGTCTTTGCGCGCGGCACCGAGCGATCGACGTTTGCGTTCCAGATCGAGACCCATTCGGAGTGTCGCGCTTGGAGGGCTTGTTTGTTGCCGTGCGAGGGGATCTTGAGGTCTTGCAGCTTTTGACGGAGTTTGGGCTCTGAGAGCATGCTGTATTGGATCTTTGGGAGGCGTTTTTGGTGGGGTGGGGTCGTGCTGCTGCTTGCGAGGAGGGTTTTTGGTTTTGTTGATGTGCTGGAGGAGGGGGTGGTGGAGGAGGAGGAGGAGGTGTTGGCTTTGAGGGAGAGACAGGAGTCGATGTGGCGGGTGACTTGTTTGACTGTCATCCGTTTGTCGCAAACAGGACAGGGTACGAGGCCATCTAGACACAGTATATCAGCGGACGTACTATGTAAATGAAAAAAAAAAAAGAGAAAAGACACACCGTCGTCGTCGTCGAGGTTGACGTAGGCTCCGTCGGTTGTGGGTTCTGGTGACGGTGGGATTTCTTGATATGAGCTGGTGATGGTTAGTAGAGAAGTAGATGAGGAAGTAGAGACGACGTACGCTGTCGGTCGGGCTCTTGTTGATCTTCGAACTTCTGCTGCTGCTGATGATGCTGCTTCACTCCTCTTCTCATCCTGATCATCAACTCTCGCCCTCTTCCTCCCCTTCCCCCCCTCCCTCGCAACGCTCAACAACCCCTCCCTCGCACCCGCTCTAAACCACCCCACAACCTCCTCAACAACCTGATTCCTCCTCAACTTGACCTCCGTCACCGCCGCCCTGCAAATCGGACAGCACGGATGCTCCGAGGCCGGCGTCGCCGCGATGCATTTCCGGATACACAGCGAGCAGAACGAGTGCGCGCACTCCGTCACCATCGGCGCGGTGTACAGGTCCCGGCAGATGCGGCAGCGTAGGAGGGCGTCGAGGGTAGAAAGAGAGGAGAGGGGGGTCGAGAGCCAGTCTGAGGGGTCGGTTATGTCTGCGTCCATTGTGTGGTGAAGAGAGGTGTGGTGAAGGACGAGGACGCGCTCGAGGACGCGTGGCGGTAAACTTTTATTTCCTGTTTTGTGGTGTGTGTTTTGTGGATTATTTACAAACATACATTAAACATACAACTATTTACTATATTACAACATTACAACAGATATACAACCTCACCTACAACAACAACAAACAAATAAACAAACAAACAATGATATCGTAATAAATCCAGACATTTCGAGACGTCAACTCAACACAACAACACAACACAACAAAGACTAGACAATTTTGACAACGACGACTCCATGATATAACAAACAAACACCATATATGTACACACATATACAAAACACCCGCACTCTCAACTACACCTCACAGCTCGGCGAAAAACATAAACGGTCCTTCCACCGCGTTCGTCGTCGACGGATCACTGCCGTCTCGCCACCTTCCCAACATGATCTTCGGGCCTGGGATATACACGCCGTTATACTCCCACACCACGCCCTCGCCGTCGTCCGAGCCGCTGTCAGAGTCGGACTGGATATACTCCTTCCGCATGCCGAACCGCGCAAAGCCAGGTAGGCCGTAGCACGGGTCCAGAGGGGTGAGGGTAGAGTACGTGATGTAGTCGTAGCGGTCGCGGCCGCGGCCGACGAACGAGACCGGGCCGTGGATCGGCGGGAGATCGGCTTGCATGATTTGCATGCCGTCGAATTGGTCGACGATCTTGGCGGAGGACGCGGGCGCGGCGGTGGTCGATTGGGGAATCGAGGGGTGGCGCGCGCCGCGGGCGCCGCCGTGGGGGCGGGTGTAGGCGGGAGGGGAGGATGGTGAGGCGGCGGCGGGGTCGGGCATGGCGGAGGAGGAGGTGGAGGTGGTAGTAGTAGTAGTAGTTGTGGTAGTTGTAGAAGGGGAAGGGGAAGAGGAAGAGGAGGTGTATCCCGGGAGCGAAGCGGTGGCAGCTTTGAAGCGCGGGTCCGGCATCGCAGTGGTGCTCTTTGGATCCTGCGTCGCAGCCAGAGCACCAGAAGTTCTTCTCAACACATCAAAGTCCCAGAACGCAAGGTATCCATACAACCCGGTCCAGTCCTTAGGAAAGTCAAAGGTGTCGCCATCCTTAAACTTATAGTCTGCAGGCTCGGGCGGGGTGTTGAAGAAAGGGAGGAGACCCTCGCGCACGGCAGCGGTGTGCTCAGAGTGGTAGACGAAAAAGTTGATGATTGAGATGAGGACGTCGAAGCGCGGGACGACAGAGGTCGAGCAGAGCGCGTCGATATCAGCCCACGCCGAGTCCGGCAGACGCTGGGGCCCGACCGGGCGGTACATTGAACCCGCTCCCGAGCGGGACTGCGCGGTTTCGGTCGGGGTGGTGAAGATGGGGAAGCGCGAGGAGTCGTAGACGACGGCCTGCATTTCGCGGAGGTCGAAGGCCTGCGGGGCGCGGATGAGGTGCTGGCCAAAGACGACGCGGAGCATGTCGATGCGCTGCTGGAGGATGTAGGCGTTGGGTTTGAGGGTGTAGGCGGAGGGGGAGGGGAGGCGGTCGATTTGCACGACGGGGACGGTGCCGGGGAGGAGTTGGTCGAAGATGATTGCGGAGAAGAGTTGTGATTGGGCGATGATGTTGAAGTTCTTGGACTCGTTTTCGCGGAGGAGGCGGATTGCGTTTGTGACGACTTCTTCGCGGACGCGGAGACGGAACTGGAAGTCAGCGTAGCGGGCGCGGGCGTCGGCGCTGTTGCCGAGGAAGAGGCGGGTGCGTCGTTTGAATTCTTCAAAGGCGGTGCGGGGGCGGCGTTTTGACTGGGGGCCTTGGACTCTGCGGATGGACTGGGCTGGGGTGGAGGAGGAGGAGGAGGAGGGGGTGGGGGTAGGAGTGGGAGAGGGAGAGGAGGCGGGGGTGGAGTCTGAGGAGAGGGTTGCGTAGTTGTAGGAGGTGGAGTAGGAGGAGGAGGAGGGCCGGGGGCGGGCGGGTTGCGAGGAGCCGAGGCCGCCGTGGACGTCAAAGATGAGTCTGAGATGGTCTTTCTGGTCTGTTGTGAGGAGACGCTGCTGGGCGACGACTTCGGTGGAGGTGGAGGAGGTGGGAGAGGGAGGGGAGTAGTCGGGGAGGAGGGGGTCGAAGGTGAGTCGGAGACGGAAGGACCAGAAGGCGTTGTTTTTCATGACGAGGGTGTGGAGGGCTTTTGAGGAGCAGGCGAGGTTGACGAGGTCGGGGAGGGGGAGGAGGGAGAAGACCTGGCAGACGACTTCGTCTGGGAGGCGGAGGAGGAAGGAGGAGGGGGAGAAGGAGGACATGACAAGTATGATGAGAGTAGAGTAGAGTAGAGTAGAGAGGATAGAGAAGAGGAGGAAGAGAGGAAGAAGAGCAGAGGAGGAAGAAGAAGAGACGAGCGTGCGGCTCAGAGGAAGCGCATCCGATAGCTTTATCGGGCGGGTGGCCGCTCACCGTGCTGCCCAAAGAGGAAATGTTGCTTGTTGAGGAGTCATGATGTTGCTATTTCTTATAACTTCTCTATAACCTGTTCTGTTCTGTAGTTAGTGCTTCTGTATGTTATTCTTCTGTTATTGCTCTCTATTCCTCACTATCTACTCTCTACTTCTACACTTCACCACTCTTCTACCTTCCTCTTCTACTCTTCTCTCTCCTCTTCCTCTCTCTGCTTGGACCACCTGCTCCGTGTCCTCCCAATCGAGTATCAATGCTCTCGGCTCAACCGTTCTCTATTCGTCTTATTGACATTGACATTAGTGTAGTTTAGTTGTTGTTGTTGTTGTTGTTGTTGTTGTTGTAGTATATACCGTCTAGTTTGTAGTAGTAGTCAGTAGTCAATAGTATACACTTTAGTCAACTCTACTCCTCCTACCTTACTTCCTCTACTTCTCTCCTCTACTCTCCTCTACTTCTCTCCTTCACTTCTCCCCCCGCACTGACCCGTTCCTCCGCCTGCCTCTTTCGGCAAACGCCGTGTGTGCCTGCCTGCCTCTTCCTCCTTCCTCCTCTTCCTCCTCTGTCCTCTTATTCCCATCACTTCTGCATAGTCTCATCTGCCTATTCATCTCGCCTATATCAGTCCAACGTCAATACCACTCCGGCAGCTGTGTCCGCCTTGGCGCTGCTGACTCTTCTCTTCTCTACTCTACTCTACTGCTTGACTACTTCTCTCTATCATTTGACTAATGCTCTCTACTATTGACTAATGCTGCTGCACCACCCCCGCCGCATCCGCCTTCGCCAATATCTCCCTCTTGTAATCCTCAATCGTCCCCCGTATCTGCTCCACATGCCCATCATCACACACCCACAACTGCTTCGACGTCCGCGAAATCAGCGTCACGTCATGCGAAACCATCAATATACCCCCCTCAAACTTATCAATCGCCTCCGCCAGCGCGTCCAATCCCGCCGTATCCAGATGGTTACTCGGCTCGTCCAGCACCAGAATATGCGGATTCGTAAGCCCCAGGCACGCAAACGCTACCCTCGACTTTTGTCCTCCCGACAGCAACTCCATCTTCTGCAGCCCCAGCGTGCCCGTAATCCCAAACGCACCTAAATGCCGCCGATACTCCTCATCGCTCTTCCCCGGCCACATCTTCGCCATCCACCCCACCGCGTTCAGATTCAGATCCATCGCGTCGATATGGTGCTGCGCAAAATACCCAATCCGCAGCCGCGCGTTCCGCTGCACCATCCCCATCGTCGGCTCCGCGTCCCCAATCAACACCTTCAGCAGCGTCGTCTTGCCGCTCCCGTTCGCGCCCACTAGCGCGATCCGCGAATCCGTCTGCACGCTCAAATCCACATTCTTCAAAACCGTCCGCGCCCCGCCCTCATACGCAAACGTCACGTTCTCCAGCTGGATAATCGGCGGCGACAGCTTCTCCACCTCTGGGAATCTGAACGTCAACGTCTGATCCTCCTCCGGCGCCTCCAGAATCGGCAACTTCTCCAACTTCTTGATCCGACTCTGCGCTTCAGACGATTTAGCGGCATTGTACCGAAACTTGTCGATAAACGTCTGCAAGTGCTTCCGGTACGCCATCTGGCTCTCGTACTCGCGCTTCTGGTTCTTCCGCCGCTCCTCGCGCGTCGCGTAAAACATGTCAAAGTTCGAGTTTTTGTAGTAATCCAGCCGCTCGCTGTGCTGGTGGATGATATCCGTCGCCACCTCGTTCAAAAACGCGCGGTCGTGAGAAACAACCAGGACTGTGCCTGGATAACCCTGCAAGTAATTTGACAGATACGTGATGGATGGGACGTCCAACATGTTGGAAGGCTCATCCAGCAGCAGCAGATCCGGTTTGCAAAACAACGCCCGCGCAAGCGCAAGTCGCATCCTCCATCCTCCAGAGAATGACTTCGTCGGGTTGTTTTGCTGCGACTGCGAGAATCCCAAACCAGCGAGAATACTCGCCCCCCGCGACTCCGCCTTGTCGCTCTCCATCTCTGACAACTTGCCGTAGATATCCGTCAGCGTCGAGTCGAGCTCACTCCGCTCGACCTCCAACTCACTCCGCATCCCATCGCTCTCCCCGCCATCCTCCGACTCTTGCAACTTCTTGTCCAGCTCCGCCAGCTGTCTCGTGATCTTCTCCTGCTCCTTCAGCAAATGCTTCCGCCACACGTCCGCGTCCAACACAGACTGCAGCGCAGGCGTGTCGTCGCCCGACACCTCCTGCTCGACATGCAGAATCGTGATATGCTTCGGCACCGCCAACTCTCGTCGCGACAACGCCCTCAGCAACGTAGACTTTCCGATTCCGTTCTGGCCAATCAAGCCATACCGATGCCCGTACGCCAGCGTCAGCGTCGTGTCCGACAGAATCCGCTGCCCAGCGCCGACATACAAATCAAAGTTCTCAATCTTGATGTCCTTGCTCTTGCCCTGCGCCGCGCCCCCGAGCATCAGCGGATTGACCTCCATGTAAAACTTATCATAGTCCTCCGGCGTCTGCGTCGAAATCAGCTTCGACGCCTCGTACTCGACAAACTTCATCGCCCGCTTCTCCAGCTTCGCCTGGATCTTCCGCTCCGCCTTCTCCAGCTTCTTCTTATCCACCTTCGAATCCACCTTCCGCCCACTGATCGAGTCAAGATCAACCGGCGTGCCAAACAACCCCACAGACGAAATCCCGTCCCGCTGCGCACCAATCACCAGCGCCTGCTCAAGCTTCTTCGTCCCCTCGCCCGCTCTCTTCAGCGCGTCCTCCTGCAGCGGCCCAAACGTCGCCAACAACCCCTCGCACAGCGTGCCCACCGCTTTCGCAGACGCCCCCGCGTTCAGCAAAAGATCCCGCACAAACGGGATCTCGGACGATAAATCAGCAGTCGCAATCGTGCGCTCGAGGTGCGAGAGGTAGCCTGCGCAGTACTCGGACACGACAGAATCAATCGCCGGCGCGGCCTTGCGCACCTGATCCGCTACCGTAGGTGCCATCTTCTTTTTCTTTCTTGAATGTAATAGCAGTAGAACTAGTTAAAACACCTGTCTTCTATCAAAGATTCTCTCAAAGATGAAAATTATTCGGCGGTGAGGCTCGACGGTGTTTAAGGTTTAAACATAAACTCTAATCGCACGTCCGATCTCAACGCGCGCGTCCTCGACGCACACAACAACAAACTGCAGCAGAGCCGTGTTTAGTCTACAGAATTGTCTGTGTGCTGTTGTATTATTGTGTGTGTGTGATTGTATTGCTGTTTGATTATTGTCTGTGTCTGTTGTCGCGCTTGTCTACGATGGCTGGAACTTCGTCGTCCCCTGGCTCAACCATCTTCAGCGAAAAGTGCAGTTCCCACACCGCCTCTGCCGCGGTCCCACGGCGTGTGTACTTATCTCTTCTTCATTCATATCTCTACAATTACTGACGACACTAGGCGAACACTCAAAACCCACACCCCTCCGCGAAGCATGGGACGACGATTTCTCGATCTCAACGGCGGCAGACAGCCCACTAAGCGTGCCCAGCAAAATCGAAAACTCGCAGCAGGCGGTGCGCGTGCATCTGAGCAACATCAAGCGGTTCGCAGCCGAGGTCGAGAAGCTGAAAGCGCTGCTGGCTGCGCTGGCGGCGGACGAGAACGCGGCTGTTGATCAGACTGTTGTTGAGGAGGCGGATGCGATCGTGGCGTTGGCGGAGACGGGGGATCAGGATGAGGAGGCGGGGAGGGAAAGTGAGCAGGTGGCGTGGACGGAGACGGGTACGATGGATGGTGAGCAGCATCTGAGGGATATGCGACGGAGGTCGTTGGTAGGACGGACGATCTTGGAGGAGATATCGACCACAAGCACATCTCAACCCTCATCCACAGTCTCTCCATCTACAGTTTCTACAGTCTCTCCATCTACAGTCTCTCCATATTCAGTCTTTACAGTCTCTACAGTCTCTACAGTCTCTCCACCTACAACCACAAGCATACAACTCACGCCCTCGTCGCAGCACAACAGCGACACCACCGACATCGACATCGACGACGACGACGCCTGGAACTCGAGCCCAGACGACGGTGATGATGATGATGACGACGACACCACACAGACCGCATCATCCGTAGACTGCAGAGTTACTACGAGTCAAAACCGGCTGGATTTCAACGCCGAGTCGTTGCCGGGGCTGATTGAACGGACGGTAAGTCTGATGGCACAGATAGAAGCTGCTCTGGCAGGAACTGCTCTGGCAGGAACTGCTCTGGCAGGAACTGCTCTGGCAGGAACTGCTCTGGCAGGTCAGCGGAAATAGATTGTTTCTGCTGTGGCTGCTGGTTATGTTTGCGTGTTGTTGTAAGATAAACCTCGTTGCATCTACGACTCGTTTCGATATCATACTCCAGTCTGAGGCGAGGCGATCGCCTGCTTGTATTTAGTTGGTCTGCAGTCCCGGTGCTTGTTTTTTGTTGTTTCTTATTCTTTACTATTGTTATCTTGTCTATATCTTTGTATATTCTTCTTGCTGCAGTGCAGCTCCATTGAATTTCATCAACAACTCTTAGATCTTCTGGGGATCGATTAGGGTCCGGCTCTGATCGCTCTGATTTAAGGTTGGCGGAGAGCGCAACAAAACATCGTCCATCTCATCAACTTCCTCAACTTCATCAACTTCCTCAACTCCTGCTTCTTTGATATTGCTGCATTCACTCTGCTGTAACTTCAGTAAATACACAATCTTGCTCTGCTGCAGCCTCGGCTTAGACTCACTCACACCCCGTCTGCTCGCCTGCTCGCCCTCGCTCGCTATAATGGCTCCTCGATAAGATCCGCATCTCCTATTGTTCTCAGCACCAGATCCTCACTCAACACCTCCTACCTTCACACTTTTTGAGTCACGAGTCAAGAGGATGGCCCAGCCGCGAGTATCGGCCCCCGTGCTCGTCGCCGGCGCGCTGATCTCTCTCTCCCTCGGCGCCTTCATCCGCACCCACTACACCGCGCAGATTGCCTTCCAATCCTTCATCCTCGGTCTCTTCACATGCTCGCTCCTCTCGCTCGCCGCCGTCGGCTACTTCTACAAACACTCCTCTCCCCGGACAGAGTCGCTGCGCAAGTACCGCCGCGTGCGCTTCCCTCCCTACGCGTTCATCATGCCGGGCCGGCTTGAGAAAGAGCTCGACCTCTTACTCGCCGACCTGCCCACCCGCACGCCGCTCTACCCCCCCTCCTTCGTCATCTCGAGCTCCCTCGACCTCATCATCGAGTACATCGTCCGCGACTTTATCCTCTCCTGGTACGCCCAGGTCTCGACCGACTCCTCGTTCCCGACCCAGGTCGACAACACCATCCGCGCCGCCATCGAGCAGATCCGCGACCGGCTCCTCAAAGTCGACCTCGTCGACTTCACAATGCAAAAGATCGTGCCGATCCTCACCCGCCACATCGCCGACTTCGCCGCGGCCGAAACCGCGCTCCGCGGAAAAAACCTCAATAAGCAATTCACCGAGTCCCGCGAGCTCGACATCGCGCTCGCGTCAAAGTACAATAACGGCAAACTCCACCCCGCCGCCTCGATCCGCTCGCCTGACCCGGCGATGGTCGAAAAGGAATGGATCAAGCACCTCGTCGGCTCCATCCTGCCCTCCATCCTGCCCGAGCGCGAAGCGCAATCCCGCTCCGTCTTCATCCTCGTCCAGGAAATCGTCACCGGCGCAGTCATCTTCCCCATCATCTCCATGCTCGAAGAACCAGATACCTGGAACCAGCTCATCGAGCGATTCGCCAGCTCGACCCTGCAGGACCGCAAGGCCGTCCAGCGTCTCCGCGCCGCGCTCGATAAGCACGCGAACCCGGCGGTTGCGAAGAATCAGCAGCCGATCGTCAGGTTGACTGCAAAGTCGGACGAGCGCACGTATGAGAAATTCGTGCGCGGTCTGAGGCGGTGTACTTTGCTTTCGGAAGCGAGACGGCTGCGGTATGATATCACGATCCAGCTCAAGCGGGCTATGAAGGACGGCAGTGAGTATTTATGATGTTTGTGAGAGGAGGAAGAGGTGCTGATGTCGTGTTAGATGACGATTTATATATCCGACGACTGAAGAACGCGCGCCGGTTAATTGATGAGAAAATCGCAGACCTCTCGAACGAGACCTCGACCCCTTCAAAACGAAAAGTACGTGCTCTCAAGTATATCTTATCACGAGCAAAACTAACTAGTCAGGGACGAACACCGGGGTCGCCGGGCACGCCTGGAAATCAATCACTAAACGACCCCAGAGAAAACTACACAGTACAGCAAATCCTCAATACCTCGGCGGGATTATCATATTTCATGGAGTACATGGATCGACAGCACCGAACCGGGCTATTACAATTCTACCTCGTCGTCGACGGATTCAAGAATCCGCTTGAGGAAGACGACGACGACGATGACGACGCGCAGGACTTGGCGGTGTCGTCGTCTGAGACGTTCAGTGAGTCGGATAGGGAGGATATCAGTCAGATCCGCGACTCGTATTTCTCAGACCAACTCCTGCAGATCGACCAAAAGTATAAAGACGATATCGAGCGGTTTCTGAGTAACCCGTCCGCGACCGCGGCAGACTACCAAAAAGCGCGTAGGGCAATCATGCGCGCACAAAAGCATGTTTATGATATTCTGGAAGAAGAAGATCTGCCAAACTTCAAGCGGTCCGATATATTCCTCAAATACCTCACCTCGACCGATCCCGAGACCGAAAACCCAAAGGGCACGGTGGACGACTACCACGTCGGCTTACTCGATGAGAGCATGACGGACGAGCCGCCGGGTACCACGGCCGAGAATTTGACCGTCGATCCGGAGTACATGGCTGTCGATCGGCGGAGTCTGGACTATGACCGCGACGGACTGTCGATCTCGGTCGAGCCTGAAGACGATGTCGTGCAGGCCGTGCAGGCGGCGTTTGACGATATCATGCAGTCGCGGCCGGCGACGAACGCGGGTGCGACGGCGGTGGCCTCGGCGGCGACCGCGGATGATGCTAGTAGTAGTCGGTCCGGCGACTCGTCTCATCGGAAACCGCCCTCGACTATCAACGAGGATTACGCAATCTACACTCATCAGGGAAGTGGCGGCGGCGGTGCGTCGATCAACGAATCCCCAAGATCCTCGATCGAGTCCTCGCGTCCGGGAACCAGCAACGCGCTCGAACCGGTCGACACAACAGCCACAACATCCACGAAGCCATCGTCTGATTTACGCTCGGACCTGTTTGGTTCATCAACTGCCGACAACGAAAACAACATCTTCCCGTCCGAGAGCGCGTTGTTTGAAGAGACCGCGCGCGAGATCTTCTCGGACGACAGTTTCTCGTCCGAGGACGAGATGGACGCGGGCGACGCGGGCGAACTGGCTGCTGCCGATTCGGCGTCGATCCACCGCGCGGACCCGGGCGACCTGGGACTTACGGAGACGATCCAGCGGATTTCTGATGATATCAACAAGCTGATGAACCAGGACGCGGTGCTGGAGACGTTGCTGAAGAAAGCTGAGCTGACGAATAATCTCGCGGATCTGCGGATTCTGAAGAAGTCAAAGGCGAGTGTGGAGCGCGAGATTAAGCGGAAGGAGTTGCAGCGGCAGCAGTATATTGTCCAGGAGAGCGATAATGGGTTATATGTAGGTCCAGGTCTTC
This sequence comes from Myxozyma melibiosi, assembly GCF_037950935.1. Lineage (NCBI taxonomy): Eukaryota > Fungi > Ascomycota > Lipomycetes > Lipomycetales > Lipomycetaceae > Myxozyma > Myxozyma melibiosi. Next base: position 228,998 of record NW_027042917.1, read on the forward strand.
TATTTGTTTTGTGGTTTTAGCTAACTTTGGCTAGGGGCGATCGAATGTCTGGATAAACTCTGCGGTGACTGGTTCAGACAACGGACGCGCCTACGCACTGTACATAATTGAGGTCCAGAGATTCGAATACGACGGTTCGGTATCGGCGCGATGGATAGTCGCCCGCCGGTACAGTGAGTTCTTTCAACTTCACCAGCACCTACGCCGGCGGTTCCCACAAGTGAACGAGATCGACTTCCCAAAGAAAGCGGTGTCGGTTCTCAAATTCCAGAAATCGTTCATCGAGGCCCGCAAGGCCGGTCTCGAGATCTACCTGCGCGCGCTGCTGCAGATCCCCGAGGTGTGCCACAGCCGCGAGTTCCGCTCGTTCCTGTCGTCGCAGGAGTTTCACGGCTACCACCCTTCTTCTGCTTCCGCCAGCGAAGGCGCAGGGGGCGAGGCGGAGAGCATGTCTGCTGCGACGGCGGCGGCGGTAGCGGCGGCGGAAGCGGCGAATAAGCAGAAAGGAGGGCGCACGAGCAGGTCCGGGCAGTCTGCGGACATTGTCGCGCGGCTGTACGGGACTTTGTCGGACGGGATGGAGGATATATTTGGGAACTTCATTGTCGATTACGCGACGCATATTCCGGGCGCGACTACGGTTTACAACGCAGCCGTGCGGCCTAGAGGGTCGGTTGCTGCCGGCAGCAGCGGAGGCGTGAACGGCAGCCAGGCGAAATCTGAGATCAAGCACCGGCGGACAGGGAGTACGGGCAACATGAGCGTGATGACGCAGAAAAGCGGCGTATCCACCGCCGAGACACTGGTCTACAGTCCCGAGCTCCAGTCGCGACGGCAGTTCGGGGGCAAGGGCGCCGCGGCCGCGTCCGCAGCGGGCACGTCGACGGAACGCAAGGATATAGCGGAGGTGGAGGCCGAGCTTAATCTGTTTGAGGAGGCGACGAATAGCAAGGGCGGCGAAGCGCCGTTTATCAAGCCGATCTGCGATTTGTTCTTGGAGCTGTTTGATTTGAATAAGGGAAACAATTGGATCCGCGGACGGGCAAGTGTTGTGGTGCTGCAGCAGTTGCTTGGGGGTACTATTGAAAGGTGAGTTTCTGATTATATTACTGAGTGGTGAATAGCAGTGCTGATGATGTTGGTTTAGGAAAATACGAGAGCAGATTGATAATCTGGTTGAGGAAAACATGGTGATCAATCTGCTAAACATCATCCGCGACAAAGTCTGGCCGAACGGCCGGCGAGGCGAGCCCGGCGTTGCGCGGAGCGCGAAAGAGCAAGCCAAGACGAGCAGCGAGGCCGCGTTTCTGCTGACGACGCTGGTGCAGGACATGGCAGCCAAGGTGGTTGGGTCGACGAACGCGAAGCATGCGTCGCGGAGACTGTTTGCGATGCTGCAGAACAAGATCTTGAATCTGCATGTGATCTGTCTGGTTGTGGATGAGATCGTGGAGGAGTTGTTTCCCGAGGTCAGGGAGAGGACTGGGTATAAGAGCATGGCTGTTTAGATAGTAATCCATGCATTGTCCATTGTTGTTCATGATGTAGTTGAAGTAGAGACGTAGTTGCTCCTCGGTGAGCCAGCAGAGTTTCGACGCCGCACGGCATGACCTCTGCTTTGTTAGCTGAGCCAGCGTCGATATCTCCATCGGATCCTTCTCTGTTCAACTTCACGAGAGAGAAACAACAAGACAGAGAGTCTTTATTCTAATCAGCTATTCTTCTGAGGTCGATTGACTCCTTGCTGCATTGGACGACGCTCGCACATTTGCTTGCCCGGCCCTCGCCGTGAATCACCACCCTCCTCCTCCTCCTCTGGCCAGCCATGGCTTCACACCAGGAACCAGAGATGGCTCTCCAGCCTGCGTTTGAAGTCTCTTCCTCGGCGTCCACACGGCCGCCGTCACAGCCGACTGCCGCGCAATCCACGCCGACCACGCAGAGCCCACAACAGCAACCTCAACCTCAACCTCAACCTCAACCTCAACCTCAACCTCAACCTCAACCTCAACCTCAACCTCAACCTCAACCTCAACCTCAGCAGACTCCTCAGCAGCAGCAGACACCTCCACAACCCGCCCAGCGGATCTCCCCCGAGGAGGATCTCCCTCGTCCCAACCCGTCCGGCCGTCTCTCACCCCCCGCGCGCCATCAAACACTTACGCTCCAGCGCGGAAACCGAACGCGCTGGCCGAGGTCGCGAAGCAACAGCGCGGCCACCGATCCTCCAGCGCGAACCGTACCAGCACGCGCAAGCAGCTCGGGCATCACAGCAGCAACAAGCAGCAGCAACAACAATTACAGTCAAAAGACAAGCACGACGCTATGAGCCACGTTCCGCGCGCGACAGACGACTTTGAAGCGCAGCAGCGGTTTTACCTGCGCAAGATGCGCGACGACCTCGATGACGAGTATTACACGCGGGGCATCACGCAGCCGAACTACTCCGACTCCGAGGACGAGACGCCGACGACAGAGGTGCCTGTCCGAGGCGCTTTCCGCCCCGATCTGTTCGACTCCGATCTACCGTCGACGCCGAGCCGTGAGCGGCCGTCACTGGACGAGTTGCAGAATCCCAAGAACCGGGAGCGGCTTGAATGGCAGGCGATGCTCACCGCGGTCTTGACCGGCGAGGTTGTGAGGTCTGAGAAGCGGAAGCTGCAGACCGGTCAGAAGCCTGCGAAAGCGCTGTCAAAGAACGAGACATGGCTTGAGATCCGCGCAAAGGTCTGCGGCAGGTCGCTTGCTCTGCAGCGAAAGATCATCGAGGACCTGCGCAAGGAAGTCGACCATGTGCTCGATCGGTTCATGACGTTTCAGATCCAGGGCCGGGACGAGTGTCCGGACTCGCCCGAGGACCAGATCAAAAACATGTTGATCAAGCTCGATAAATGCGAAAGTCTGTGGCCGAGCACAGCCGCGATGGCTAAAGATAAGCCGATTGCCAAATCGCCAGAGTTTATCCGCCGATGCGAGGCGCTGATTTCGTGGGTCACAATCTCGGATAGTATCCACTCGCAGATCGAAGCGCTGAAGAAGTGGACTGGCGACGACGACCTCGACATGACGCGGACGACGTATGTCGATAACGGGAACGGAAACATTACCGAGAACGAGCCATTCATCGAGCGCTTGTTTAAGGAGTCTGACATCGGCGAGCTTTTCCAGACCAAGATCCTCGCCGTCCTCGGACCGCTGATTGTCAAAGCCAAGACGACGACGATCGAGCAAGGACAGATGTTTGCCGAGATGCATCTGCCGTCGTACCTCGAAGAGGTGCTGATCTTACTCAACTTCCCCACCCGTCTAATCCAGGAAATCATTCGCACGCGGCTATCGTTCTCGCGCAAGTTGAATCCGACAATGATGATCATCGACCAAATGATTGACGTCTACAAGGTCGCGATCCAGCAAGCCGTCGTAGTCAAGAACGACTACCTCGAGCTCTCTGCGCCCGAAGAAGGATGGGAGCTTCCGACCGTCATTGACGAGAACTTTGACAGCACTTTCCTCGAGGGTCTAAGTTTCTACATTGAGCTTCTAAACCGAAAGTTGCTCGGAAACGCGCGGTCAAAGAAAACGACCAAGAGTTTCCGCGAGTCGGAGTTTGTGGAAGGCGAGTGGAATTTCTTGAAGGAGATTGGCGCGCTCGTCGAAGGTGCGGATCTCGAGATTGCAGAGCAGGTGACTATGCTTACGGGCAAAGTGCTCGCGCGCTTGATGTCGCATTTCGAAAAGCAGCTCAAGGGGCCGGCGACTATAAACACAAACGAGCTTATGAAGCTGTATACGGGCACGATCGAGCATGTGCAGGGGTTTTTCCGCAAGCTCATGCGTTTCTCCAGGTACCACCTCCACTTCTTTGCATCAATAGTTCTTTCTTTTTCTACTAACGACCCTGCAAACAACTGGAGAGTCGGTTTGAGACTGCGGCCGAGTACGCTTTCGACTACAGCCAGCTTCCGAGTATACTAGACGATCTGAAGGCTACCGGGCACGTGCTGGTCAACTTCTCGGCGCTCGAGGAGAGTGGAATATATCTCTTCGCCGACCCGTCGATGGACGAGCGCAAGCTCAAAGATACGGTCCGGCCGTTTTCGCGAATGGAGCTCGCAGACAATGACATGTCGTTTTCGTACGTGGTCGTCTTCTGCTGCAGCGAGCCGCCACAATGGTCAGGTCCGGAGATGTCGGCCGAGATATTACCGGTACCCTTAGATCTCCGCCCCGGCCGGCTTCGGATTGTTGCCGACGGGTCTGGTCCGAGACTTCTGGCGGCGCGGAGCAAGTTCATGCGGGCGACGGATAACGTGTGTCAGATCTTGACTGAGCAGCGGTCGAATTTCCCGCTGATTGACCGGGAACTGACGCGGATGCGGAAGAACTTTTACAAGCTCGCGATGCTGATTATCTCGTCTGTGGATATCGTGCGGTCGCAGTGCAAGGGCCATGGCTGTCAGGATCTTGTGAATCAGTTTTTCATCTTTGCGCGCGACGTCGGCACGCGGGCGATGAAGTATCTAGACTCGAACCGGCGGGCGGCGTGTGCGCTGAAGCTTGTCTATCTGAGCATCAACTGGGTGAGTTTTGTGTGCGACGACTGTCTGGCGTCGGAGAAGCGGACGTTTCAGTTTTCTGTCAACGCGCTCGAGTTTGCGATGGAGATGACGCGCGGGGTGAATATTCTTGCCATCAGCGACGAGGACTTTTCGCGGCTGCGGGTAAAAGTCGCGGGGTGCATGACGCTCTTGGTGTCGCACTTTGACATCATGGGAGCGCGGTCGAGTCTTGCGGCGGCGCTGGAGCAGAAGAAGCAGGAGAAGGCGATTGCGCCGTTGAACGATGACGACAAAGACGACGATGTGGCGATCAAGGTCGTGAGCGGGATACGCACCGAGCAGCTTGTCAAGATCGAGGACGCGCGAAGGCTGCGGCAGGAAGAGCAGCGGAGTGTGGGTAAGGTGCTCGATGATAGCAATGTGGAGACGCAGTACCTCATGTTTTTGTCGTCGTCGCTGTCGAATGTTTCGATCCGGTGGCAGCAGGGCCGGTTTATTGGCGGTGGAACGTTTGGCAGTGTGTATGCGGCGATCAATCTCGAGACTGGGGACGTGATGGCGGTCAAGGAGATCCGTCTGCAGGACTCGCAATCGATCCGGCATATCGTGAAATCGATCAAGGACGAGATGACGGTGCTCGAGATGCTGAGTCATCCGAATATCGTGCAGTACTTTGGCGTGGAAGTGCATCAGGAGAAGGTGTTTATTTTCATGGAGTACTGTCAGGGAGGGTCGCTTGCGAGTCTGTTGGAGCATGGCCGGATTGAGGATGAGACTGTTAGTCAGGTTTATGCTTTGCAGATGCTGGAGGGTCTTGCGTATCTTCACGAGGCTGGTATTGTGCATCGTGATATCAAGCCAGAGAGTGAGTGCAGCTATTTATTCACAAGGTCAGCAGTATACTAACGAATTCTATAGACATCCTACTCGACCACATGGGCGTGATCAAATTCGTCGATTTCGGCGCCGCCAAGGTGATTGCGCAAAAGGGCAAGACGCGCGCGAGCGGAATGACGGTGCAGACGAAGCTCAACAGTATGACGGGCACGCCGATGTACATGTCGCCGGAGGTGATTACGGGCGCCGGATCGGGCCGGCATGGAAGTCTTGATATCTGGTCGATGGGATGCTGCGTGCTTGAGATGGCTACCGGACGGCGGCCGTGGGCGAATTTGGATAACGAGTGGGCGGTATGTTTTCCATTTCGTTGTATGAAGTGAGGAAGAAAGAAGTGCTAACGACGGTTACTTTAGATCATGTACCATATCGCAGCCGGTCACCAACCAACTCTTCCGACAAACGACCAAATGAGCGAACTAGGCCAACAATTCCTGACGCGCTGTTTCGAGCGCGACCCCGAGCTGCGCGCGTCGGCGATCGAGCTGCTGGATGATCCGTGGATCAGGTCGATAAAGATGGAGGCGCTGAGTGATGTGCAGACGCCGTCGACGGATAGCGAGTCGTCGATGAGGTCGATTAGTAGTTAGTGTGTGTTTTTTGCGTGTGTTTTGTTAGTTTAATGTTTTGGTTGGATTTTGTCATTGTAGTAATTGTAGTCAGTCTTCTGTTTGTCTTGTTGCTCTTCTCTTCTTGTGTTTAGTTTCTCTCTTAATACGACAGCTACTCCATTCTCTACACACACACACAAAACCACCACCACCTCGCCCCCCGCTCAAATTCAGAAAACAACAATCCAAAACCCATTTTTTTCCAGGTTTTCCAGCAGCATCTCCCGGATCCGCCTGCCCATCTCCCGTGGTTGGTTGCGCGCCTACAAACCAGGGCCTCCTCGACCACCGCCCGAATCGCTGTGGCTCATCAGCCCGGTTTTCTGGATTTTTGATGCGCTGCGGGTTAGTTAAGGTGCAGGCGGTTGGGTAAATGTCATGTGATGTGTTTAGTAAGATATTAGGTGATATTTGATGGACCCACCCACGTGCTTCGATGCTTGGGCGAAAGGATGAACACCGAGCGCTGGTTTGATGCGAAGTCGAAGAGCACCGTCTTTTCTCTTTTCTTTCTGTTTAAAAGAAGGGAAAGGCCTGTTTCTGTTCTTTCTTCTGTTCAGTCGTAAACAGAATCTGACAAAACACACATTGACAATGTCCGCGCCTTCGACAACCACCGAGACCACAGAGGCAGCAGCAGCACCTGCTCCTCCCAAGGCCCTCGAAATCCGACCTCTGCAGCCCACAGACTTCGGCCCGACCGTCGACCTCGTGAGCGAAGCCTACCTGCACCGCCGGAGTCTGGCAAACATCTACATCTTCCGGCACCCCTACTTCTTCGCCTCGATCATCCCGCTGCTCGCGTTCATCTTTGGCCGGTACTCCATCGTCACCGATCTCGGAAACGTCATGCTGCTCTCGATCGGGCTTGTGATGGCGGTCATGTCGCTCTTTGCGCGCATCACCGACCCGTTGAAAGAGATGGCAAAGAGTATCGTCAAGGGCGACTTTCTCTCCCTCTCAGACACCGCGCTCGTCGCAAACTACGGCGAACAAGTCATCGGCGTCGTGTCGCTGAAGTACGTTAATCTCGCGGACTACAACTCGGCAGTGCAAGATGGCGGCAGCGGCAAGATCCTCGAAGGTCCCGCTGGCGTCGCGCCCTCGGCCGAGTCTGACGTGTCTTCCAAGCGAAGCTCGACGACAACCAGCAAGAAATCAAAAAAGGACAAAGACGCGCGCCACGCAATCATCACCTCCTGGACCGTCGTCAGACGCTACCGCCACGTCGGTCTCGGCTCCGACCTGATCGGCCAGGCACTCGAGGTCGCGAAGAAAGACGGAATTGAGAGTTTACTGATCCAGTGCTTGTCGCTTGAGAAAGAGGCGGCAAAGTCGTTGCGCAGAAACGGATTTGAGCTCGTTAGTAGCGCAAAGTTGCCGGGTGGGTTGGGAAGATTGGGTATTCGCACGGATACTTATGCTATCGACGTCAAGGGGTGGGCGAAGGCGGCCGCTAAGAGTAAATAATGTACATACGGAGTTCTGTTTCTCTCTTGTTTGATTTGGTTCGGTCGATGGAAGTCAAAAGCTGTACATACTCAACTACATAGTAATCTAATGTCTAATACTTCCTCAATATTTTCTATCTTTGGCTCTATTATTACAACTCTAACAAAACAAACTGCTTATACAATCAAAGTCTATAAACAAACACCCTCTACTCCTTACAGAGGCGTGATGTCGCGACCAAACAACCCTCTCGTCAACCAATCCATAAACAACAACGCGCGCGTCCGGAAACTCACGCTCTGCGCAAAATACACGGACCGCCAGAGATACACCGCCACCAGCCCGCCGACGAGCGAGTACCCGTTGAAGTCAAACACGGCCGCGTTGCCGACATACGCAAGACTGCCGAGGTGGTGGTACGCAAACGGGCGGTGCACGAGGTCGTCGATGTCCTTGTTCACAACCTCGTCCATCGCAAGCGACTCCTGCGCGCGCGCAAGCTTGGTGAATTTCCGGCCGAGGTAGATGCCCTGCTGGTTCGCGCGTTGCGCGGTCGCGGGAAGCGAAGTTACCTTGCTGTCGATGTTCTTCAGAAGCGCAGTCAGCTCGGCAAACGCGAGCGTGCCGGAGTGGTCCTGGTCAAACTCGGTGAAGAGCGAGTCCACTCGTCGGAGATGCTCCGACGCCTGCGGAAACCGCCGCTTGATGTTTTGCGCGATATCTCGCCACTGCTGGAAGGTGATCTCGTAGTTCTCGATCGAGACGTTCGCCTTGACCGCGTACGTCTTCAGAAACTCGACAATGTGCTCGGTGATGTTTGTGCGCACGGTCGAGCAGTCGCCGATCGCGTAGACCTCGCCCAGCGGCGCGCCCAGGACGCGCAAGTGCGTGTCGGTCTCGATCGCGCGCTTGTTGCGCTGATGGCCAGGTAAGCTCGCAGCAATATCTTTTGTGATGTCGCAGAGCGTGACGCCAGTCGACCAGAGACACATTCCGCACGGCAGCTCCTTGTTCTCGGCCACGCCGTCTGCGTTCTTTTGGCTGAAAATCACACGGTCGGGTTCGACACTCTTCACGCGCGCGTTGGTCAGCACGTCGATCGAGTCGTTGATGAACCGTTCCTGTGCATATTGACTGATCTTTTCATCGTACGTGTTGAGGATGTGGCCTTGCGACTGGACAATGTGGACAGAGACTAGGTTGCGAAGCAGCTTGGGGTAGGTATTACACAGATCCTCGTTCAAGAAATCGTAGAGCTCGGCAGCAAACTCAACACCGGTCGGACCGCCTCCACAGACGACAAAGCTGAGCAACCGCTTGCGTTCATCTTCAGAAGTTCCCGGAAGACAAGCCAGTTCGAGATTGCGGAAGACCTTTTCGCGCACGAGACGCGCGTCTTCGATCGTCTTGAGGAAGTTGCAGTATTCGAGACCGTTGACGCCGTGGGAGTTTGTCTGCGAACCAACCGCAACCACAAGTTTGTCGTAGGGAACGTAAAAGTCACGCGAGGAGCCGTCGGGGAGGTGCTGTTTGACTTCGACGAGGCGGTCTTGGAATTCGACTTTTTCGGCAGAGGCTTCAATGTAGTGACCGTTGACGCTGGCAACGATGCGGCGAATCGGTTCAACCAGGGATCTAGAATATGCTTAGCATTCAACTTCCGGAATATATTTGGGAAAATGAAGGAAAATTACCTGAACTCGAGGGTTCCAACAGTGGCAGATGGGAGCATAGGAGTGAAAAGGAAATGGTTCCGGGGGGAGATCACGGTGATGTGATAGTCGTTAGGATTGACATTCTTGACCAAACCAACAGCCTAAACCACAACAGTCAGCCAAGAGACTCTTAAGAGATAGAAGGATCAAATAGTACGTACGCCCCAGCCGGATCCGAGGATGACGAGACGCGGCTTGTGACTGGAGATCTTCTTTGCCTCGCACTCTTCGTCGTCGAGATAGCTTTCGAGGATAGGAAGGTTCTTAGGTCCACCGATGTTTGGGTTAAGAGCCAGCAAGGATACTTCAACATCCTCGGCGTCGTCGAGTTCTTTGTAGGTCGAGGCGTCGTAGAGGAAGAAGGCGGCGATAAGCAAGAAGATCGTCGAGACGCCTGCGCCGAGGAGGTAGACGACGAAGGAGGTGAAGCGCCAGAACCGGCTCTTTGCTTTCGGCGTGGGAACGGCAGAGCTGATTCCGGCGGCCACCACCGCCGGCGGGACGGGTGCGGCCGAGGGGGTCTTTGAGTCTGAGGCTTTAGCGGGATCGGAGGATGGCGGCTCGGAGGGAGAGGCGGAAGCCGGGGTCGAGGAGAGGAAGCGGCGGGCGAGGATGTGTGATTGGTATTGAGCGAGAGAGGGCGGAGACGAGCGTCGGTTGGATGAGGAGATGAATTGAGTGGAAAGAGGTCTTGCGGATGCGAGGGGGGCGACGGAGACGGGCGAGGAGGGGTGGTGGAGGAAGGCGAGGGCGCCGGGAGCGACCGGCCTGGCCCGGGAGAGGGCCAGGGGCAGGCGGAGGAGGGACAAGGTGGCTCGAGATGCCATGGAGGGAGGAGGGGAGGAGTAGAAGAGGGAGAAGGAGAGAATAGAGGAAGACAATGGATGGAGTAGAGAAGAGAAGAAGAGCAGGCGACGAGCGAGTTGTTTTATGTTTCGGTCCCGGTGAAGGCGGCTGCCGGGCGGCGGCCACTTTCGTCATCTTCGCGGGTTCCCAGCCAGCGAGCGACGAGCACAAGCACTTCGAGCACAGGCCAATGCTTCCGTCCTTCTCCGGGTCCGTTTCTGTTTCTTGACTCGCAGGCTGTTCTGCTCTTCTTCTGCCGCCGGTTCCGGGATTGTTGTTGTTGTTGTTGTTGTTGTTGTTGTAGCTGTAGAACTGACAATATGCTATCTATGTGCCGGGCATATCCGATAAGAGTACTGCTATCTGACAATCTATTAAATGCTTATAACTAATAGCCATCCTCATTGCATCCCTGTTGTCTCTCCAGACAACTCCTCCTGCTCAACCACCAGCCCACCTACGCCGCCTATCTTTAGCACTTCACGTAGTCAACAGCCCGGGTCAGCTCCATTATATGCACCATTGCGTAGCTCTAAACCTTCTCTTCTCCCTCTCACTCCTCCGGCGCTCCTCGTCCGCTGTCCTGCTTCTTCGTTCGCCGTCTCCTCTCGTCCAACAGACTCTTCATCGCCGTCGTCTCCTTAAACTGCGGCTTCGACGGGTCAATCGCAAACTCGTGGTGCTCAAACACTGCGCTGAACCGCGGATCCTCGACATTGATCTTAAACTCATCCGCCGCCGCCGCTCCTCCCGAACCCTCCTTCTCCCTCCGCCGCACCTTCTTGTTCTTCTTCTGCTTCTCGGCCTTGATGATCTCCCGCATGTCAAAGTGCTTCAAATTGCTCTCCTCGTCCTCGCCCATCATCAGCAGCTCGAGCTCCGCCTTCCGCCGCTCCTCCTCCGCCTGCTCTTCCTTCGTCTTCTTCACCGCCTTCTTCTTACCCTTCTTATCCTTCTTGCCCTTCGCCGCCTCAATCTCTGAATCATCATCTGCTGATTCCTCTGCAACACCCGCGCTATCCTTGTTGCGCTCCATGCGCTTCTGCCGTCGCTCGCGCTCCTTGCGCTTGTACTTCTCAATCGTAGACTCCTCAACCTGCGCCGGCTCGGCCTCCGCCTCCGTCGTCAGACCTGGCGTGAACGTAACCTCCATATCGACCTCGTCCTTCGAGTCAAACCCGGAATTGTCCTTACTCTCCAGCAGCAGCGCACGGTACTTCTCCCTCAACTTATCCTTATCCTCTCCCTCGCCAAACTCGTCTTCCCCGTCCTCGCTATCGCTGGCCACATATGCCTTAAAATCCATCTCCTCAATCTCGCGACGACTAAACGCCCGCCGCGCAAACTGCAGCCGCTCGTTCGGCGTCTCGTCCCACGTCAGCTTGACTTTCGAGTGCTGCAGCGCGTCCGTGACGAAGTCATTTGGTCGGTAGACCGAGGGGAGTTTTGTGCACACTTCCTTCGGCTTGTCGTCGAACTCGACGCCGTCGGGGATGTAGCGCAGGTCAAAGAAATTCGCCGTGCTTTCGTATTCCGTTCCGTCGCAGCCGTCGTAGATCCTGCGCGCCGCCGAGACAGAGTCGCAGACAATCACTGCATAGTAGTATCTACACCCATCGTTAGCCAGTCATCAATCTAGTCTGCAGCATCAGTTGAACATACCGAAGTCGCTGGAGCTGATACTTGCGCAGCTTGGATCCGTCAAAGTCCTCGCCCGTATCTTCCTTGACGATATTCTTCTCTGTGATTTCCTCATCCTCGATCTCGTCCTCGTCATCCCCAGCCACGACCTTTGATCCCTTCTTGAAAATCTCCGTAGGCGGTCCTTCGATCTCCTCGCGCGCCATCCGCTCTTTGCCAAACTCACTCGGATAAATAGTCACCGAAAGAACCTTACCCGGGTGCGCAAAGCTCGCAAACGCAACCATCAAGTCCTCGGCGCGGATGTTGTCCCAGTCCATGTTCACGGCCGCGATGCGCGAGGACTCGTCGCCGCGCGGAATCGACTCTTCCTGCGTCGTGCTTTCAAACACGTCTTCTTCCTCATCGACTTCTTCGTCCGTCTCTTCTTCGTCGGATGAGGACTCGAGGCCTTCGCCACGAGCTGGATCAAATCCCTTCTCAAGCACTGCTCCAATCCCGCTCGCATCCTCCTCCTCCTCCTCATCCTCATCCTCCACCACCACCTCCTCCTCCTCCTCATCACTATCCTCCATCCGGTAATACTTCTTCAACTCCGTCTTCGCCACATCCTTATCCACCTTCCGTCCATACCGATCCACAACCCGTTTCTGCGTAAACTCCTTGTCGGTCTTCAACCGGTCCTTGAACCGGCTGTCGAGCTCGATCTTCTTGTCCTTCCGCTTCGGCTGCGCAAATCGCGGGTCCGAGTGCACCACCGAGAAACGCGGGTCCGTCGTGATTGGTTTCTTGGGACGGTCGCCGCCTCCGTCTTTCGCTGTTGATTTCCGCTTCACCATTGCTTTTTGAGTAGTTTAGTGTGGGAATACTGGTGTGTAGCAGAAAAGCAGTGGTTATGATGAATTTCCCTCGTTTGTAATTTTTTTTCCTTTGGGAGTTTTTAAGGTTTAAAGCCGCTGCGAGGGTCAAGATGACTTCATCGTCGCTCTGAAAATTTCCACATAATTCCCACACGTTTAGTTCGCCAACTGCCGTCGTAGACTTGCATACGTTGCTGTATTTATAGCGGATCTGTTGAGAAAAGTCTGAAAAGTCATGGGAAGTGTGTTTTTACCGCATCTTAGGACTGGGTGGTACGTTTGCTGCGGATTGGAGGAGGGTTTGTGGACTGGTTACTGACTGCTCTTGATATTCAGGCACGTCGACCAAGCTATTCTGTCTGGTATTCTACCATCTCTGCTATTATAATGAACGGAAATTATGGGACTTACTAACGCAAATATCACAGAGGAGGAGAGATTAGTCGTCATCCGCTTCGGACGAGATCATGTGCGTATCCCTCCTTAGCACTCAGCACATCTCAAGAGCAGCTACTGACACACCCCCAGGACGAACAATGCATGCTCATGGACGAGCTGCTGTACCGGATTGCCGACCGAGTCAAGAACTTTGCGGTGATTTACGTGTGCGATAATCAGGAGGTGCCTGATTTCAACAAGGTGTGTACTGTGATCGGTGCGGGTTGTAGAAGTGGGTGCTAATCAGATTATGATGCAGATGTACGAGCTATACGATCCTTGCACGATTATGTTCTTCTTCAGGAACAAGCATATGGTATGTCCTCTCCCAGTCAGAAATATCTCTCTTCGTTCGTGGCTTCATCAGGCACAGCAAAGCTTTCCTCATCCACTCGACTAACTTCTCTCTTACAGATGTGTGATTTTGGCACCGGAAACAACAACAAACTGAACTGGGTGCTCGACGACAAGCAAGAGCTTATTGATATCATCGAAGCAATCTACAAGGCGGCCAAGAAAGGTCGCGGTCTTGCTATAAGTCCAAAGGGTGTGTATTATCCTACCAATCACTACATGTCTTTTATACCTTTTATATCTGGAATATTTACAAGACACTGATACTGACTGCTACTCTCTAGATTACTCCACCAAATACCGATACTAGATAGTCCTCCAATGTTATGTATATTATTATTATCAACCTGCACCAGCATCGACCCTAAACCGACATGCGCGCTTTGTGCTGAAATAGAACCCAAAAACACCCAAACGAGATCATAAAACCACACGAGATCAAAGCACGCGTGGAATCGTAGATTATCGCAGTTCTAGACAACCAGGTCTTGCGACCTTGTCTGGACCTTGTTTTGCGATTTGCGGATCATCTAGAACTGACGCCTGTTGTTGTCTGTATCTATTTGCTCGCGGAAGATAGAATTTGGTTTTTTTCGGGCAGGCAAAAGTAGAATGAGAAGATGAGACCGCCGCCGTCTAGTTTTGATGATTATGACCCGGATGAGTGAGTGGTGTTAATTCTCATTGATTCATGTCGTTTTCAGAGTCTAAGATATGCGTTATCTAGTGCCGTGGCGAATTTGAAGGGATTTGGGAAAATATGGTATAAATGCAAGGAAATGCCAGCTATCCCAGTAGGCACGTCTCCCCCGCATCCAACACCACGACAAACACCACAGACTAACGACAACAACAGGCACGATAGCAACAATCTACGCACTAACGCGAGCCTCGATGGCGATCCAGAGAGGCTACTCTTTCCAAGCCAACCAGTACTTCTCGGCCCGCGTGATCTTCCAGGGCGTGACGATCGTGGCGTTGATCACGGGTTCGTATATGATTCACGGGTTTGACGGGAAGACGCGGTCGATGCGGAAACGGGAGCAGGATGTGAAACGGACGGTATGTTTAGTTTGCTGTGATTGGGGAGGTGGTTAGGTGAGTGGTGCTAATGTTGATGGCGGATAGGAGCGGTGGTTGGATGACCTTCGTAACAGGTAGCCGTGAGGTGGAGACTCAACCTTTTCATCTTTTATTCACATTTCGTTACATTTCATCTTTATTCTTCATGTTCTATTTTCTGATTATATCTAGAGAAAGTCCACTCTCTCAACTGTTATCTTAAGGCGCAACGGATTGGCACAGACACGGAATAAACGCACATCAGTCATCTTTTAGTAACGCACTACAACTACAATTGACTACAACTATAACCACATCTCAGAGCCTTCTCTCCTATCCATCTCCAAGCTCCATCACCCAGCGCCGGCTGCCGGCCTGCACACCTCAACCAGACCGAATTAAGAGCCGCGTTGCCGGCGCAGATTAGTCCGCAAACCGCTCACCGCAGCGCGCACGCATAACGAACGCACCGTTTCGCGTCCGCTGCGCTACCGGCATCCCCACCGCCATCCTCCTCGCTCTCGTCCGCAGCCTTAACCAACTCGAACCACGTCCATTGTTGCTCTGACCCATCCAACCTCCAGCTCTTTTCCAGCCCGACCGCCACCGGGTGTTGGCCGTGTAATTAACCGAAACAAGCTTTAGAGTCCGGTGCGGCTCATTGATATGACGTCAGCCGGAAACCTTCCTGATCTGCATTGATCTCGGCCCCGAACCACACCACCGTCCGCATCTCCTTTCCTGCTCTGCGCCATATATAACAGACTGCTCCATTCCTGCTCCTCCTGCTGCTTCTGCTCTTGATCATCATCATCGTCACTATCTCCATCCACTACTACTCACAATGGCCACAATCCCTCTCGGCACCTTCCTCTTCCAGCGCATCCACCAGCTGGGGATCGACAACATCGTCGGCTGCCCCGGTGACTTCAACATGACCCTCCTCGACCACATCTTCAACGTCGAGGGCCTCAACTGGATTGGCTTCTGCAACGAGCTCAACGCCGCCTACGCCGCCGACGGCTACGGCCGCACCCGCCACGGTCTCCCCGGCGTCGTCGTCACCACCTACGGCGTCGGCGAGCTCTCTGCGATCAACGGCGTCGGCGGCGCATTTGCCGAGCACGTCCCGCTCTTGCACATCGTCGGCACGCCTGCGCGTCCGGAGATGGAGTATAAGATGTGGATGCACCACACCATCCCGTCGTCGGCGGACTTTGATAATCCGGATCACCATGCGTACATGCGCATGAGCGCCCCCGTCAGGTGCTGCTCGGCTTTGCTGGATAATGTCGATACCCTGGCCTCTGAGATCGACCGCGTGCTCGAGACTATCTACCACCGATCTCTGCCGGGCTATATCTTTGTTCCTCTTGGTGAGTTTTCTTTCTGCTGTGCAAATCTCATCTACTCCATTGTCTAAAAGTCTAACTGATACACTCAGACATCGTCATGGCGCCGGTGCCAGTCTCCAAACTCGAGACCCCCGTCCGCCTCGCGGTCACGAACCCCGACCCCGAAGCCGACGACATGCTCGCGATCAAGATCCTCGACGCAATCTACGCGAGCAAGAAGCCCGTCATCCTGGCCGACATTCTCGCGCGCCGGCACATGTCGCGCAAACTCGTCATGGAGCTCGTCAACCAGACAAAGTTCCCTTCGTTCTCGACCGATCTCGCAAAGGGGTTCGTGGACGAGGATTCTCCGTATTTCGCCGGACAGTACAACGGCCGGCTGTCGCTGCCTGGTGTGGCAGAGGCGGTCGAGGACTCTGATCTTGTGCTCAACATCGGGCCGATCATTTCCGATTCAAACACGGGTGGCTTCACGCGGTTCATTGACGATAAGCATCTCATCATCCTCCACCCCGCGTACGTCAAGGTCTTTGACGAGCGCTACGACGACGTGCACTTTCTTCCTGTGCTGGAGAAACTGATGAAGCGACTCGATCCCTCGAAACTTCCCGCCGCGCGCTCAGTCGAGTCCTTAAACATCGGCGAGCCCGTGGAGGTCAAGTCCGCCGCCGACATCTCGACCTCTTATTTCTACCGCTACATCATGTCCAACTTCATCAAACCCTACGACAACGTCTTTGCCGAGTCCGGCACGGCGCAGTACGGCATCAACGACAGCAAGTTCCCGCACAGCGTCAACTTCACCACGCAGCTGTACTATTCCTCCATCGGCTTCGCGCTCCCCGCCGCGCTCGGCGCATGCATCGCGCAGCGCGAGATCGAGCAGCAAAACCTGGGACCGAAAGGCCGCGTCGTGTTGTTTGAAGGCGACGGAAGCTCGATGATGACGATCCAGGAGCTGGCGACGATAACCCGCAACGGCTTCTGTCCTACGATCTTTTTGATCAATAACTCCGGCTACACGATCGAGCGCGCGATCCACGGCCCGCACGCGCGATACAACGACATCTGTCCGGACTGGAAATACCTCGAGTTGTTCAAGACCTTTGGCGCGCCCGAGGACAGCTACTACTGCAAGAAAGTGAGTACGCGGGCGGAGCTCGAGAGCTTGATTGAGAGCGAGGAGTTCAAGGCTTGTGATGGTAAGAAGGCGCGGCTGATTGAGGTCGTGATGGATAAACTTGATATTCCGTGGCGGCTGTCGGCGCAGGTGAAGCAGATGAGCGAGCATACGAAGAAGTGGTTTTACGACTATAGCAAAAAGATGGGCGAGGAGCCGCGGGAGATTTAACTGCTTACAGACCTAAGAATTGATGTATCAAACTGCTGTAATTAATAATGCTTAACACCTGCTTATAATATAATATAAAGTTGAACCTATATCTTCCGAATCTCTACCTTGCATCGGTTCCAAATATCATGAGTCGTAGACGCCGTCTCGCCATCCCTCTCCTCCACATTCTGCAACGCCTGCGCGTCCATCCCCGCAATATCCACGACCGCATACGTCCCCGCCGCCTTCATCATCGTCAGCGGCCCGGGATTTATCGCCACGACGTTATCGACCACTTTTGCAAAATACCGCTGCGCGGAAGGTACAATCAGGATATCGGGCCGCGCGATGTTCATGTCTGCGAGACCGAGGTAGGAGACCTCGAGCGGGGTCGCGGGGTCGGATGGGAAGACGGGGTAGAGCGAGCGCTGGAGCATGAGATTACGCACGCCGCGAACCATCGCGCTGCGCTCGAATTCCTCGCCCTGCGAGCCAGGCGTGGAAGAAGCAGGGTTCGGCACTCGGACGATATGCTCGACCTTTGACATCTGCATCAGCACATCCACGTTCGCGATCGCGAGCACGCTCGAGTTCACGGCGACAAACGCCGGGTTCGAGAGCCACTTTGCGCGCCGGGGCAGGCCGAGCTGTTTCTTCGTCTCCGCGCCGCCGGTCACGGGCGGGACCGGGAACGAGAGATGGCGCTGGACGGCTTCGCGCGCGCCGCAGTCGGGCACGAGCAGGATCTGGCAGTTTGGCGAGGCGGCTTCGAGACGGCGCAGGTGCTGCGAGACGCAGGTGCGGAAGAGGTCTTCGAGGGTTGCGATGCCTTGCGCGGGTAACGCGGCCGGGTCGTTTAGACGCGGATGGAGGACGTCGACGAACGGGCCGAGAAGGACGACGACGTCGACGTTGCTGCTGATTGCGGAATCGACCAGTGCCGCCAACGGCGCAAACTCGAGGTTATCCTGCGTCGTGAACGGGCCCTTGGCGACCATCATCCGCGTCGGGCCGCTGGCGGTCGTGCGCAGCGTCGAGATCGGCGAGACGGGGTATGCGAGTTCGGGCATTTTGAGGATCGCCTTGACGACGAATTCGGAGCCTGAAGGGTTGCTGCCTCGCAGCGCGACTATTTGGCCCGGAAAGAAACTCACGGGGCCGGACATCGTGATTGCCGCGCTCGCGTCGCTACTGCTGCTGCTGCTGCTGCTGGCGGGTGAAAGAGCGAATTTGAGAGGGACGCGCACGCCAGATCCCATTCTGCGCGAACACTCGAGCAACATCGATTTCTCATTCAACCGCGCCGAGTCCGCGGCATGCACAGAGTCGCTCACGATCCGCCCGACTACCACGACGTCCTCGTGCGAGACCGCGTTCGGGCTCGCGAGCCGCTCAATCGCTGCCAGCAGCACCGGATCTTCGCACTTCTTGTCGCCGCCAAGCAACTGCTCGCGTAGATGCGTCTGCACGAGCTCGCCAAAGGCTTCGATGCGCTCGTCGAGGAACTCGGAGGCTTCGAGGAGCGCTTGGCGCATGGTGCGGTATTGGTATTTCTTGGTGTCCATGAATGCGGTGATGCGCGCGCGGTCTTCGGGGATGCTGGGTTTGGAGATTTGGATTGCTGGGTTGAGTGTTTCCATGACGCGACCTGCGTCGGAGCGGGCGGCGAATGTTCTGTATAGAGTTGGCATGTAATGCAAGAATAGAAGTAGTCATGAGTAGAGAAGGAGGACTTACGTGTCAGATAGAGGTGAGCTCCGCAAAGGCGTGTGCGTCTGTCCATTTCCCGCAAACTTGCGCTTCAAAGGCGTAACCCCCCCAGCAACAGGACTACTACTCTGTCGATGCTGCTGCTGGTGCTGCTGCTGTTTCCTCTCCAAGTTCTCCTGCAGCTGTAATCTGAGATCCTCCAGCAACGTCTGCGACACCACGCCGGGGTCGATATTGCGCTCGATCTGGAAGGACTCGATTTTGTAGTAGAGCTCGAGGGGAGAGAGCGAGAATGACTTTTGCAGAGTCGCGCACGACGAGGCGAGGTCGGGCGCGAGGGAGGAGTAGAAACTCGCGGATTGCGCGTCGGAGACTGATGGCATGTTCTGTATATATAAGTGTGGGTGAGTGAGTGGGAGAGTGTTTGGGCAGGAAGGTCGGGAGGAGTTGGCGATAACGAGGAGGCAGACGCGACGCGTGGTGGGAAGCTTGAACGCGTTGACAGCAGACTGGGAGATTTTGGGGTTTGTACTTTACATCTACGCACTTTACATTATTGATTGCTATCCTTCATTCAATAGCAGTTGTGCTGATCAGAGGTGTTGCTGGTGTATTTTGATTGTAGATTATAATTTGAAAGTAAACAAAAAACGCCGGGGGACTTTAGATATACAAATGATACAAAAGCAAACAAAGCAAACGCAAAGATATAAAGAACAAATGAGCTCATCGGGCTTCTCTTCCAATCATCTCAATCCAATTCTAGATCATAGTTGAGACTGAAGATTGTCTTGCTAAATGCAGTACTAGACTAAAGATGAAAGAGAAAGGGAGTGCGATTACATGTTGTAATAAAACGACTTGTTCTTCTGCACGATATCGACCATCGCATTCACATTGTCCAAATCTATCAGAATGATCGTCAGCATGACATATAATACAATCGAGCAAACAGCAAAAGAAGTACTCACTGCCCTGCGTGCCGTGGTTGACACCATCAAGTGCCTTGATTGAAAGATCTGCGTTGACTCTGCCAGTGACCTCAAAGATCTCTCCTTCGTTGAAGACGATATCCTGCAGAGCCGTGTTAGCAAATACTACCTCCCACAACAGCAGAAACATCCCCATCCTCGACCAAACAACAAACAAATCTTCATACCCTGGTCCCGAAAACCGTGACAGAGCCCGCGGAATCAAGAACGGCAGACTCGCCACTGACCTGCGTAACGCGGCCCACTAGCCGCACAACGCGGTCCACGAACGGCTTCAGATACTGTGCGTTCACGCGCGGACAGATTCCTTCTGTGCTCATTTTTGGTGTAGAGTTGGTTATCGGCGTAGGATGCAGGTGCGGGATAGGCGCAGTTGTTGATGATGTTGAGTGGGTTGACGCGTGCGGGACGCGACGGAGAGTTGGTTGCGCGTTTGGTACGAGACCCGAGGTGGTTACAGAATGCTTTCTATTTCTTACATACAATACGCAGCTTTTCCAGATTATAGCTCAATTACGTTTATCAGTAGAAATACATTATAATATACAAACGCCATGCAACTCCGTGGTTCCTGTAGTGTCAATGCAAAGGGCAAAATAGAAAAAAAAGAGAAATAAAGGCAGCTAGGAAGACTCCTCGGGCAGATCGATCTTTCCGATTATTGGCTCGAGAGCTTTAGGAACCCATTCGGCGGCATCTCCCTTGAAAACCCACTTCATACGCTCCGAATCCGGAAGGCCGACTAAGCTCTCTTCATCAGAATCAAGATCGTCGACATCGATGTTGAAGATGGCGACCTTGCCGTTCTGCGCGCGCACGCGGTCGACGTAGCTGGCGGCGGGGTAGACGGAGCCGCTGGTGCCGATGACGAGGATGAGATCGACCTTGCCCTGGTCGAAGAATGCGTCGGCGGCGCGGATGACGTCGTATGGTAGGGGCTCGCCGAACCAGACGACGCCGGGACGGAGCAGGCCGGTGCGGCACTGGGGACAGTGTGGCAGGTCCGCGCTCGGGATGTATGCGTGGCTTTCGGGGTTTGCGAGGGCGGGCGTGAGCGGGTGGGTGGTGTTGTTTGATTCGGAGTGGTCGCAGTAGAAGGAGGTGCATTTGAGATCAAAGAGGCTGCCGTGGAGGTGGAGGAGTTGGTCGAGCGGGTGGTTTGCGCGGACGGAGAGGCCGTCGACGTTTTGCGTGAGGGTGAGGAATTGGCTGTTGCAGCGGGCGAGCTCGGCGAGTGCGTAGTGGGCTTTGTTTGGTCTGGCTTGGAGAGCAGCGGCGCGGCGGGCGGAGTAGAATTGCCAGACGAGCGAGGGATCAGAGGCGAAGGCGTCAGGAGTGGCGAGGTCCATTGCGTCATGGTTGCGCCAGAGGCCGCCTGCGCCGCGGAAAGTGGGCAGGCCGGAGGATGCGGAGAGACCTGCGCCGACTGAAATATATAGAGAGAGTAAGTAGGTGGAAGTGAAGAAGAGAGGAGGAGAGAGAGGAGAGAGGGAAGAGGAAGTTACCAAGGGCGAGGATGCGCGAAGAGGAGCGCAGACAGGAGTGGAAGGAGGCGAGGTCTGCGGCCATGTCGATGAATCTGGGCGGGTCCGGATCTGCAGCGTCCGAACGAGAGAGAACGGAGGGCATTGTTGCCTGGCAGATTAAAGATAGAGGATAAGTAGAAGATAGAAGATATCCGATATGAAGTAAACCAGAAAGAGAAGCACAGGACTAAGCACTTACTAAGCACACGTCAGTTGACGTCATCGGTGGGCAGAAGCTCAGGGCCGCCTCGCACCGGCTCAATGGTCGCAGTCGCTTCTTCTTCTTCTTCTTCTCTGCCAAAGCCCCCATCCGCCCTCCTCCTCTCCCCGCCCCCGTCCTGCGCCTGCTCCTCTCCTCCACACCCTCGATCGCTCTCTGTCGTCTGGCTATTACCAATGGACGCCCTACGCAAAGCCGAAGCAGACGGCATTATCGACCTCACTATCTTTGAGCAGATTCTAGAGATGGACGATGACGAGGATCACGAGTTCAGCATAGAAATCATCAATTCCTTCTACGACCAGGCCGAGACCACTTTTGGCGATATGGATAAGGCAATGTATGTCCTTTAGTTCTGTTTTACCCTTCTTCTTTCTCTTGTTCTGTCATTCTCTCCTTCTCTCCGCATCTTTCCCTCCCCTCCTCTATCTCATTGTTCGTCTTGGCTCACCTCACCTCCCCCCTCCAGAGAAAAGAAAGACATCGCAGAACTATCCCAGCTCGGCCACTTCCTCAAAGGCTCTTCCGCTGCCGTCGGCGTCGTCCGCGTCAAAGACATCTGCGAGAAAATCCAGAACCTCGGCCACCAGCTCGACGAGTCGGGCAAGAAGCCAATCGAAGTCGACACCGCTCTCGAAGCCATCACAAAACTCCTGCCCGAGGTCAAAGAAGAGTATCAAAAGTGCAAGATTGTTCTCAAAGAGTTCTACAGCCAATACGTCTGATACCTCTTCTCTTCTCCTCCTCTCTTCCTCCTGGCGCACTTCCCCGCCATCCGTCAGCCTTCCTCTCTCCCCCTCTCCTCTCCTCATCATCACCTCCCTCTCAGATGAACACATCCACCGCGCACTCCGGCTCGACAGCTTTCTCACCGAATGCCCAGTATCTTCCTTCCAGAACTACTCCATGCCTCCTCACAGAACACATCTCCCGCGCTTTCATCTTTCCTCTTCCTCCTTCCATCCCAGCGCGCTGCACCCCCTCAGCCCCATCCAACCTATCATGACCACTTTTGTATCTCCTCTAATCGTCCTTAATCTTGTTTTCAAAGTCTCCGTGCCTTTATAACCCGTTTCATCCCCTCGCGTTCTCGTGTGCTTTGTCTGGTCTGATTGCTTTTTTCCTTCTCCTATTTCTTCTTACCTTCATCTCTTCTCTACCTATCTTCCACCTCTAATCTTTGTCTCCCTACTGCTTTTTGCTTATATTAAAAGTTTGCTGAGCGAGCGTCTCTTTTCCCTTTCTACTAGTGTTTGTTTTTTGTTTATCTGTTTGTTGTCCTGTTGTTCGTTGTCTATTGCGCACTCGGCTGCTGCCGGTTGTCACTTCCATCGCATTTCCAATCTCTTTTTTTATTCTATTTTGTCGCCATCTACTTAGAATTGTTTTTAACTCCAGCCATGATTCTACTATCTCTTTTCTTCTTGCTTCTCCATCTCTTCTTTCTTCATCCTCCTCATCCTCCTCATCCTCCTCTACTCTCCCCTCCCCTCCCCTCCCCTCCCCTCCCCTCCCTCTCCTCCCCTCCCTCTCCTCCTACCATCCACCGCTCCTCGTCAATAACCCACCGCTGTTCTCTCAGCCGACCGAAAAGATTCAGCCCCACCACAAACAATACAGAACGTAATCTGCCACAGCCACACTCCCAGCCACACGGGGCGCATACGTACAAGTCCGGGTAACATCAGTAAGCGAGTCTCCACTAATTATTGCCCTTTTCAGCTATCTCGGTCGGCCTCTGCGGTTTCTGTTTTTGTATTTGTCTTTCTTTTCTTCGCCGTTTATCGCATAACAGAAACAATGCCGTCGCCATCTGCGGCATCTCAGGACTCTACTCCTGCTGACCGATCCGAGATGTTCAACTGTCCCTCCTGCCACCGCGCAGTCCTCATCTCCAGCATCGACCAGCACCTCGACGGCAAATGTCGAACCCCCACCACCACCTCCTCCTCCTCCTCCGACGCGCCACAGCAGAAGCAGAAACCGCAAAATATAGCCTCGATTTTTGCAAAACCTGCAAAGCGGAAGACGAGCATCGAGAGTGGTCCTGCTCCGATCGACCTAGACCAAGATACCAACGACGCGTCCTCGACATCTGGCCCTGACGCGCCGGCTAAGAGACTTAAATCCGAACCAGGCCTCAGCACCCTCAGACACTCTTCTTCCTTCTCCGCCAAACAGCCACCATCTCAATCCTCCCCGAAACCCCCGCCAGCCAGCTCGACTTCCGAATCACCGCAGCCGCCGTCGCGTCGAGACGCAAGACGCGCCGCACTACCGCTCGCAGAGCGCGTCCGCCCTTCGTCGCTGGACGAGTTCGTCGGGCAGAAAAACGTGGTTGGCGAGAATGGAATCCTGCGCCGGTTTATCGAGACCGATAGTTGTCCGTCCATGATACTTTGGGGTCCTCCTGGCGTGGGCAAGACCACTCTTGCTCGTGTACGTCTTGAGTTATATATGTGCGATGAAGTAGCATGCTAACATCTTGTTCTTCTCTGCAGCTCATAACCGCGTCAACAAAGTCTCGGTTTGTCGAGTTATCAGCCACCTCGGCCTCGGTCGCAAAGTGCAAAGATGTCTTTGACGAAGCCCGAAACGAGTTACGGCTCACGCGCCGAAAAACGTATCTTTTTCTCGACGAGATTCATCGCTTCAACAGAGCCCAGCAGGATATCTTCCGTAAGATTACTCCCATACGGCTCGCATTCTGATTACGTTTTTATTCTAATAAGATTGATAGTACCATACATTGAAAGAGGGGACATCATGCTGATCGGAGCTACCACCGAAAACCCATCCTTCAAACTAAACTCAGCGCTCCTCTCGCGCTGTCGCACATTCACTCTGCAAAAGCTCTCGCAAGACGAGCTCTACACCATCGTCCGACGGATCTCGGTCTCTCTCGCAGCCGACTATAACCTCGACCTCTCATCATCTCCGTCTGGCGTGGTCACCGAGGACGCGCTCAGGTATCTCGCCGGTCTAGCTGACGGAGACGGTCGGTCGGCTATCAACCTTTTCGAACTCGTAGTCGCCTCCTCACTCCCCAACCCCTCCGCACACACGGCCCCTCCCACTCCGATCGAAGTCGACCAGCTCAAAAAGGACCTCCAGCGCTCGCACCTGCTGTACGACAGCAAAGGCGACGGCCACTACGACACCATCTCTGCTTTCCACAAATCCGTCCGCGGCTCGGACCCCGACGCCGCGCTCTACTACCTCGCGCGCATGCTCGAGGCCGGCGAACCACCAATGTACCTCGCGCGGCGCATGATGCGCATCGCGTCCGAGGACGTCGGGCTCGCGGACGACTCGTGTCTGCCGTTTGCGGTCGCGACCGCGGCCGCGGTGGAGAAAGTCGGGATGCCGGAGTGCGACGTGATTCTTGCGCACTGCGCGGTAAAACTCGCGACGGCGAAGAAATCCGTGCGTGTGTATAGAGCGTATAACGTGCTCAAGGATAGGTTCGCACACGACCCCGTATACCGCGCGGCGTCGGTGCCGATCCATCTCCGCAACGCGCCGACGAAGCTGATGAAGGAGATCGGGTATGGCAAGGAGTACAAGTATAACCCGAACTTTGCCGACGGGAAGGTCAAGCAGGAGTATCTGCCGCCGGAGATCCAGGGCACGCAGTTCTTGCAGGAGCTTGATCTTGGGGTTGAGCGCGATCCGGACCTCGAGCGCGAGGAGTACTTTTAGATGCAACCTCGCTTGGTGGTTTACTGATCGAGTAGACAAGTAATGAACATGTATATACTAACGTGCTATGTACAACCGAGCCTATTCCTCTTCAAAAAAACTCGTCTTCCTCATCCATCTCCTCGACGAACTGCGCCCTCAACGCCTCGTCGGCAACCACCTCTGCCATTTTATCCTTCAACGAATGCTTCAACAACTCTTCCTCCATATAACTCATGATCTCCTCCTGCGTGACCTCCGCCCGTCCACAGACCTGCGAGATCTCGGGATACAAAACACCATACGGATCCTTGAAATGCAAGCACACAAGCGTAGCCTTGACGATCGACAGCGGCAGCTCGAGCGGGCGTCCGTCGGCCGTCAGTTCGCTGACCATCAAACTCCACTCGGCGTCGAGAAAGTGCGACATCTGCTGCGTATCCTCCGACCGCGACACATTGACCGCGACGACCGCCCACAGCCACGCGTCGCGGTTCACGCCCGAAAGCGCGAGGTCGCGCCATTTTTTCCAAAATAGGTCGAAGCGCTGCGACTGCGCGAGCGCGTTGAGCGACATGACGATGTATGACGAGTTGACGACCGCGTCGGAGCGGATCACGAGCTTGTCGATTATCGCGATCCGCGGATCGATCGGGCGCCGGAGCAGGCCGATGTCCTGGTACTTGCCCTTGTTCATGGGCACTACGTCCGTTTCCTCGTCCACGGGCTTGTTGAAATTGAACTGCGTGCACGCGCGGTAGAGGATCGTGAGAATTTTAGTATCGCTGAGCAAGTCGTTCTCGAGGCTTGGGATCAGTCGTCCGACGGTACGAAAGTACCGGACGATGCTCGCGAACCTCTTCTCGTTAAACTTGGAAAACGTAGGTTGATCGAGAATCAGTCTGTTTCGGAGATAATTCGGTGTGAATTGTCCCGACTTTGCCAGGGTCGTGAGGCCGAGGTAGAAATCAGACATCGTGATGGGCACGCCACACGCGTACTGGCGTACCAAGTGCATCTGCAACTCTGAAAACGGCACTGAGTACGGGAACAGCGTGTGTGCTATTTGTAGGTACTCCAGTTGCCGGCGCCAGTGGATGTATGACAAGCCAAAGTCGGCGCTGGTCCGGGGCCAGATCTGAAGAGGATCGGGAAACTCGACGATCTTTGCCGGAGTGAACTCGTAACTCTCAGTTTCGAACCGCTTTGTTCTTACTTTGTCGTGCTCTGCATCTCCATCTTGTTGAAACTCCAGGAGCAGCGCGTTTGTATGTGAGGCTATAAGCAAGCTCTTAATGTCGTCTCCTTCGATAGTGAGGATCGTGTCACGAGGGACTAATTTAGCCAGTTCTTTCACTATCTCGGACTTTCCCGCAACACAGAGCTGGACAGCAACTTGCTTTAAGCTCTCAAGGTCAACCGAACTATCATACTTGCCGTGCTTGTGCTTCCAAAGTAGCTTTTTAGCAGTATGCCTTGCATCGACTATCAGTTGATTAAACTCCGCATCGTCATAGACTAACGGGTCGAATTGCACTGGCAGCGTATGATATTGCTCTGCTGACTCCGGCTCGGCTGTGCTGTACGATCGCTTGGCTGATGTATGATACCCTCGTCGAAAGATAAACGGATTCAGACGTTCTTCAGAAGTGTGGAAGCCTGGAGCAATCGGCCGCTGAGGCTTGTCTGTGTCCGCAGTGTAATACGTGTGCTCCGGCGACTCCGCCGGCATACTATCGTCAACCGGCACACCTCCCTTCGCCGCCCATTTGCGCGCAATCTTCCGGCTCGTGCGCTTCGACTGCCGATCTTTTGTCATCAAATTCGTACCGGCCTCGTCCTCGATCCGCTGATGCAGCCGCGGCATTTCGTGGCCCCACAGGCCCTCGAGGTCGAGCTCCCATCTTCGTTCGCCGGTGATGATGTGCACGTGGATGCCCTCGATACCGGTCTTTACGAACACCCACGAGTTTGAATTTTGTGACCGCAGGTCTTTCTCGTACGAGTTCATGTCACCCGTGTACCGCGACAGTTTTTTCTTGATTCGCCGCTCTTGCACCTTCATTCGCTCCTTGCCGACCAACCCCTCGATCCGCGGTTTCGAGCGAAACTCCCGCTTCAGATGGACTCTCAGTTCCTCCGCCGCACGGTTTAGATGTCTCTCGCTGCGCGCAGTGCAGACGACCATGATCGCGTCGTTTCCAAACACAGTCATCATGCTCCGCAGGTCAGAGACTGCCACTTCCTGTAATCCGAGATCGTCGATGACGTACTTGAGAATGCTTTCCAACTGTTTCGGAGAGTTCTTAGGCATCTCCGGCAGCGGCTCGACAACCTTTTCTTCCTGCTCCTTCATAGACTCTGCTGTTCGTAGATACCACGGTGTAGAGTCGATAAGCTGCTCCTCGGCCACCAGCTCACCGCCCTCTTCTGACACTTCCTCGGCCTCGTACTCGCCATCGTGCAAATGATACTCAACACCGCCCAAAACGTCTGTCTCGGTGGCATCGTATGTGACGGCATCCGGATCGAAATACGACGCCTCGTTGGATTCTAAAGCCGGTATAGGTCTTGTAAATTCATCGGGATCTATCGCCGGTGTGCTTTCGACGTCGATAACAAACTCTGAAGGGTGTTTGGGCAGCGAGTCTGGGCTTTGTTAGTTTTGGAACCTTCATCTCTCGAGGTCGACTCCGAACTCGAACCTGAGAGATAAGAAACAATAGAGAGGTCGCACTTACCAGAATATAGTACCCGACATGTACTCATTTTCCTTATTCTCTGCTCCACAGACATATCCTTATTCATTCCGCAAATCCGCGACGCCGACAGCGCAGCAAACATTCTCCTCCGGCTCTGAATCCCGGACCTGTTCGACAGCACGGCCGCGACGCGTCCATTCCCAGAGCGTACCCAGCATAGCGTAGAGCTCTGCTTTAATATCTGCGCGCAGTGTGCCATTGTTGTGCTGACGAGGGTGGTATGACTGTCGCTTCTGCTGGTGGGATGAAAGATGAGGCCTAGAACCTGGCGTTGCTGGCTATAGCTGGTGCGCCGCAATGTTCTGCCAACGACAACGAGAACTGTACAAGTGACAATATCCAGACAGCCAACTCTGAAATACGAGTCAGAATGGTGGAACTCCCGGTATAATGCTTCGCAGCACGAGATAGAGCGATATGGTGGCTCCGAAAGTCTCCCTGGGTTTTGGATTTTTTTCCTCCAAAAAGAAAAGCCTTCAAACTGGGCAGAGGGAGCATTGGGTTAGGTCTTCTACGACAAGCAGCTACAAATGCTACAGATAATCAGAGCCCAGACTTGGGCAGTTATGAAATATCGATTGATGTCTATATGTACGTTCGGTGTAGGTGGTTTATAGGCCCGTTGCCTTTCCCGAGCTGCAGGTCGTCGGCGATGGCGCCATGGACGTAGTCGATTGCTTCTTTGACTGCGTCCACGACGGTCATCTTCTTGGCGAGATTTGACGCGATTGCCGCTGCATCGTAGCAAATAGTCAGTAAATGGAGAAAGCAGAATAACAATGAGGAGACTTACAAGATAGAGTACAGCCCGTGCCGTGAGTATTTTTGGTGATGATAAATGGAGATTCAATGATCTCGTAGGTGCTTCCGTCGTATACTATATCAGCCACCACATCAGCGCTCGTAGCAGCCTGCTCTTTGACGCGCGTATAGCCATCGGTCGTCAACGGCAGATGTCCACCTTTGAGCAACACGTATTTCGGGCCCAGGTTATGCAGTTCCATCGCGAGCCGCTTAGCGTCTTCGAGCGAGTCGACGACGATATCGGTCCCGGTGGCTACTTTGTACAAAAACTGCGCTTCTTGGATGTTTGGTGTTATTATCGTCGCGATGGGGAAGAGGTGGGCGAGGTAGCCAGATACGGCGGAGTCGGGTAGTAACTGCGCAGCGAGTAGTCAGTAACGTGGGCGCGATATTGGTGTGGAAAAGTGATGCATACTTGGGATCCAGAGGTGCTAATCATGACAGGGTCAACGCAGATGTTTGATGCTTGATATTCCTTCAATTTCTTGGTGACGGACTCGATAGTCGCAGCCGACGCAAGCATTCCTGTCTTGACTGCGTCCACACCGATATCTGTAAAAACCGCGTCCAGTGCTAGTTCCAGGAAACTTGGTGCCACGGGGAATATATCCTTAACACCGGTTGCTACGGTGAATCAGTAATGAGCAATTGCAATCCGCAAATCATGCGTGTATCGACATACTGTTCTGGGCGGTGAGACCTGTTATGCCGGTCATGCCGTAGCAGCCATGGGCAGTAATTGTCTTGAGGTCGGCCTCGATTCCTGCTCCGCCGGAGGAATCAGAGCCTGTTCAGCGCAAACGCATAACTATCAGTCTTTGTGAAAAGTGTGGGGTCAATTCTCGAGCAGTTACTAACCAGCGATGGTCAACACGCGCGGAAGGGTTCGTGTCATTAATTGTAGCTTGTATGGGTGTCTGATGTCTATATCTCTCTATAGATGTCTGTTCAGATAGAGCAATCTGACTGCAATTTGCGCGGTGAAGGTGGAGTAGGAACGAACGCACTTACCGGGCCGGTGCTTGCCGTGCATTGACTCTCCAACTCCACGAACCTGCTCAAACCACCGCTATTTACTCACTCAACAGCAGACCGAGCCAGTTCTCTAAATCCTTCTTACTCTACGCGCTCTGCTGCATTTATCTCTACAATCCCGTGCTCAGCGTCAAGAAGTACCTTTCGAGGCTCTGAAATCTTAAATCGTTCTTCCGTACGGAAAAGGTACCCCTTTTAACTACTGTAGACATCGGTACCTGAGCCTGTTTCCGTTCCCCAAAACAACCTGCGCGTAAGCCGTCTTCGCTTGGATTTTTCTCAACCTTCCTCCATCAACTCTCCAAAAAATATCCCACACGTCTCTCCTTAGTCCTCTCTTCATATACACGAATTCACAGTGTCTTATTCGTCTCCCGAAAGCTTACCCCAAGCGAAGAAGATGAAGTTCAGTCTTGGCCAGGTGCTTGTGGCAGAAGATGCCGACACGCTTGCCGAGCAACATGCCCAGCTCGAGGCGAGCATTGAAGAACACGCCGACATTGCGGAGAAGGCGCGCGACGGGGACGAGGTGCTTGACGACAAGCTTTGCATCGAGTGCGGTGATCAGCCTGCTGAGCTGTTTTGCACAGACTGCGACGAGCAGTTTTGCTCGGTCTGCTTTGGATATCTGCATAGAACGGGCGTAAGTATACCCCGGAGTGGCAATATCAGGAGTTTTATTCTTCGTCGCTCAAATCAGCTGTACAATACCATCAATGCTGGTCCATGGACTAACCACTACTTTTGTTAATCACCACACAGAGACGAAAAACGCACATCATTAAAAAATTCGAGGAAGAGAAAAGCGAAGACCCAGAAACTGCCCCGGACGCGTCCGCCAAAGATCCAGATGCAATGTCCGTGAGCAGCACCGGCATGGCCGCAGACGATGCCGACGGATCACTCGAGCTTCCCAACACCACGCTTACGACGCCGCCGGAGCCAATAGTTATCGTGTCTGCGGGATCGCAGTCGTACGGCACTTGGCTGGTGTCGAGGGCAAAGTATATACCGTTACGATTGACGCAGCAGGAGCGGAAGCTTCTCCGACTGTAAGACTGATTTGGTTTTTGGGACTTGGAAGATATGTGCTAATGAAAATTTAGACTGGAGGCAGCGCTCAATGTTTCAGAGTACACTGATAAAGGTACGTCGCCTTGCTCAATCTAAATGTACTCGTCCATGATTAACAAAATCCTACAGTCGACGTTCTTCTATACTCGTCCAAGGCCAAGCGAATCATTGCGCAACTAAAAGAAGTCTGCTCGATCCTTGCCGGACTAGTTGTGGCCACCGACATGAAACTCGGTCAAGAAATGTTTCAGGACAAGGACTTTGCGCGTAACGCCAAATGGTTCAAAAAGATCTTTGAGATTGGCCGGCGATATAAGATTATGAATCCCGAGAAGATGCGGGATAGTTTTGGAAAATTGATGTACATGGTAAGATTGAACGGCTGGTATGATGGGTGTGCTCTGAGACTAAGTGGTCTGTTTTTTTAGGTTATGGATTCTCGCCTGCCTGAAATCGAGCAAGTTATGGAATTCGACTTGTACATGCCAGTCGTGACCGTGCACTCCTTCCTTGAATCCCGCGACTGCCTCTCGCTCCTGGAAGACAACCTAGTCGTGCAAGCCACAGCTGAGATCTATCCCGAGCACAAGAAGCGATCGCAAGTCCAGGCCGAGATCAGACAAAAGGAGAAAGCGATCGAGACCCTGGCCAAGCGGTACTATAAACCGGGGGTGATCACACAGGACGAGATTCGGCAGTGCTTGTATTCGATTGGTGATAACCATTCGTATCTGCGAGCGAATAAGAATCCGGTGGAGAAAATGCTAAAGTATCTGCAGACTCATTTCCATCCGGATAAGATAGAGAATGAGTATAACCTTGCCATTTCGTACGGCAAAGGCGGTGCGCGTTTGTCGCACAATCACGAAAAACAGTTTTACTACGGTGCGCTTCATTTTCTTTTGTTTTCAAATTACATTTACATGCTAATCTTACTACTTAGTCAACCAATCATTGACGCTGTGGTCGATCATCATGAACGACATGTTCATGCTCTGGTCTCTCGCCGACCAAGACCTTCTCTCGACCCACGGCCGCTACCGCCTAATGGACACCGGCCAAGGTCTCAACCGCGTGCAATCCTGCCCCGCCGTCAGCCGCGCCATGCAGGCCGTCATCTCGCAGGCCCAGCGCCGCGCCAAATCCTGGATCGGCTCGAGCGTCGTGCATCTCGGCGACAGATCGGTCCCGAACGCATGGTTCTTCCTCGACAAGTACCTGCAGGTGCCCATGATCCTCAACCCGCTCGAGCGCGTCATCTCCGAGATCGACGTCGTCACGCGCGACCCGTTCGTGTATACCTGGATCGAGACGCAATTCGGCGGCGTGGACGAGCTGAAAAAGACGATACTGTCCGATTTCTTCAAGCACGCGTTCGACGGCTCCGGCGCGGATAATTTCCAGGAAGCAGGGTCTTGCATCGACGGCCGTCTTACCAGTGCCTGGAACTGGGCTAACTCAATCTCAAAAAAGCCGTATTACAAGGTCCTCGTGCTTTGCGGATTCACCGGATTCAACGGCAGCGATGGCTTCTAGTTGGTTTTCCATGTCATTTTGTCATTTTTGGTTTTAGATATCTAGACAAGGCTCGTGTTATTCAATTTTGACTCGGCATTTAATCTCTTTCTTTTATTATCTTTGTTGTTTTTATAGAATATGGTGTCCAGATCTGTAAATACCAATCATGTCACTCAAACGTTTTAATCAAAGAAATGAAAAAGCTACGTCTACGTCATTAAAACGCACTTAAGCCATATAGATAGAAATACCACATTTCAATTATATTAAAAACAAATAATCTTACAGAAAAACAATAAAAAACCTGAATAAGAACCCATAAACATCTCTTTTTCGAAGAAAGAGGCAAACAATATGTCTTAACTTCCTAAAAGCCCCCTAACTTTTTTTGATTTCGTTCTCTTGGAGAAAGCATAGCGAGAATAGTACACAAATAAGTAAATAACACAGTGAAAGCAGGCGTAGGAGAGAATCATAGTGGGTTGATAATGGTATATCATCTAAGTCTATAATATATGATGCCCTCATACCTGTTCTTCTTCCAGTAATCACTTAGCGAGTTCTATAAACGATAAAAATTTAGTATAAAGCACACACACACACACATGCAAACCTGCCCGAACAAAAGAGAAACCGAAGCAGCGTGCAAAAGACTAGCACGGCAAAGAGACAAAAGAAGCACGCTTTTCCAAGAGAGAAGTAAAACATCCAGATTAGGCAGATAATAAAACGTCCAGAGCACAATAAAGTGACAAAGGTGATATGATATCATTGCAGGCACTTTTTGATTTGTATAAACTCATAGGTCACCGGTTCCTCGAAACAAAGCCGCGGGTCGCCCCCACACACTACCGCCGTAGACTCAATTTTCGCCGCCGACAGCATCTTGGTAAGAAAAAGAAATATTTACCATCTTCTGTTGTATCCGAGAGGAGCATGGTTGGATCCAGAGTGGTATCCACCACCGTATCCACCACGGCCACCACGGCCACCTCCACGTCCACCCCATCGGCCACCGCCGCCGCCGCCGCGCGAGTAGCGTCCCATCTCCTCGAGCTTGGGGTCGACGTACTGCTTGGCCTCGTAGAGAATGGTGAGGAGGTCGCGCGCCTGCTTGGAGTTGTCGTTGGTGAAGAGGGTGATGGCAGTTCCGGTGGTGCCGGCACGACCGGTACGTCCGATTCTGTGAACATAGTCCTGAATGTACAAGTTAGCATAAGCCGTTGGAAAGAGCAGAAAATGAGTTTGACATACCTCGCTATTGTTGGGGTAATCGTAGTTGATGACGTACTTGATGTCCTTGACGTCTGCGCAACAGTTAGTACACTCTATCTCATAGTCAAGCCAAAGCCTCCATTCCAAGCTCCCCCTAGCAACGCGCAAACACCATGGCACCAACTTCAATCGTCTGCAAATGATCTATTCCATCATTGCAAACATCATAAAGCACTCATTGAATATTGAGAAGAGGTTTGAATCTTCAAATCATCATCGCGGAACTAGAGATAGCATAGAAACTACGTTCAACTTCTTCGTTCTACTTTGACTGGTTTTTACTGCCAATGTTCTAAAGCACGTTTTAGAACCCACGAGATGGAAAGAAATATAAAAACACCAGGTCATATAAATCAATATATGGAGACCTGCTGCTCCTGGCTAGATGGATCGATTGGAAATGAAGAGGCGTTTTCTTGTTCATTCGCGATGAGCAATCTGCAAGATAATCAAACAAGAAAATTGCACGCAATCTCATAAGACTCCGGTTTCAAAGAAGGTTTCCACGTTTTCAATCGGACAAGATCAAGATTTTTTCTTTGGGAGAAATAAATAATTAAATTTACTTCCTAATACAACAAAGCTTCTTCCTCACTCCCCCTCAAAAGAAAGGTCTTTTCTATAATGACATCTCACGGTTCGAATATCCCCCAACAATTGACGACGACAAAATCATATCAGATGAAGATAGCCGGGGACACCAGGAGTTCGAGCCATTTAGTACTTTAAGAAAAGACTTCAATTTCAGGACAGTATGTGAAAGCTTTGCATGATGAAAATGAAAACCTTGAATCTAGTCCAATCCTTCTCCTCACCATATCACAGCGCCAGGTATTTATCCATTCTCGATCGTGGAACATCTCCTGAAAAAACAGTAAAGTTCCAAATGACAGAAAAAGAGATGAAACAGAAACCTCTGGATGATCAGGGACCACATAAGCGATCCCAGCTGGCCAAATCCCTCAGATCCAATTGGACGCGCGGGCGGCGAGATTCAAGAGCTTAG
This sequence comes from Myxozyma melibiosi, assembly GCF_037950935.1. NCBI lineage: Eukaryota > Fungi > Ascomycota > Lipomycetes > Lipomycetales > Lipomycetaceae > Myxozyma > Myxozyma melibiosi. The sequence goes on from NW_027042917.1 coordinate 263,724, forward strand.
AAAGCCATGATGGCACAGTAGGTTTATCCAAAACCGGGAGTAACATGAAAACAGTGTAGCTTGGATATCAAAAAAAGCAAAGGGGATTAATCATACCAATACCACGGGATGCAACATCAGTGGCAACCATGATAGGCGACTTGCCAGTGCGGAACTCGTTCAGCACCCAGTCACGCTCGTTCTGAGCCTTGTCACCATGGATGGCGAGCGCGGGCCAGCCGTCCTGACGAAGGAACTTGGTGATTTCGTCAGCGACACGCTTGGTTCCGACGAAGATGAGAGTCTTGGCGTCCTTGTTCTCCATCGCCTTCTCCAAGTGGTGGATAAGTCTGTCTCTCTTCTCCATCTCTGTGACGACCTCAACGACCTGGGTAATGTTGTGGGAAGCAGAAAGCTCGAGCGAACCAACGTTGACCTGAATGTAGTCGTGAAGGTAGTCGTTGGCCAAACGCTGGACTTCCTTGGGCCACGTAGCAGACCACATGCAAGTCTGACGATCAGGGCGAATCTGATCAACGATCTTTCTGATCTGGGGTTCGAAACCCATATCGAGCATACGATCAGCCTCGTCGAGGACGAGGTAGGTCACGCGACGAAGGTTGGTCTTGCCAGACTCGAGCATGTCGATCAAACGACCAGGAGTGGCGATGGCAATCTCAACACCGCGAGCGAGATCACGGATCTGCTGACCACGGGGAACACCACCGTAGACACAGGTGTTGCGAATGCGCGACGACTTGCCAAACTTGGAGCACTCCTGCTGGATCTGGACCGCCAACTCACGAGTAGGGGCCAAGATCAGGACGATAGGACCGTCACCAGGGGAGAGCAGAGGCTGGGCGTTGATGTGAACGATAGCAGGAAGACAGTAAGAGAGAGTCTTTCCCGAACCGGTCTCGGCAATACCGACCAAATCACGACCAGAAAGAGCCATAGGCCATCCCTGAGACTGAATAGCAGTAGGAGCGGTGAAGCCCATCTGGGTGACCTCGGTCATCACGTACGAAGGGAATCCAGCCTCCTCAAAGGTCTCAACCGGCTTGGGAACATCGTTGCCCTTGACGGTCATCTTCTTCTCATCACGGAACTTCTCGACCTCACGGTCGGTGCGAGCAGTGACATTAGGGTGCTCCTTGTAGAAGTTCTTCTCAAACTTGGGCAAGCTGTTGAGGTCGTAATCCTGCTTCTTCAAGCCGGATCCAAGAGCAGACATGCGGTCGCCGCTGCTGCCTCCGTAGGAGCCGCCTCCGCGGCCTCCATAGGAGTCACCACCACGGCTGCCACCGCCACGGCCACCGTAGCGGTCTCCACCGCGGTCGTATCTATCACCACCGCCGCCGCCGTAGCCGCCGCCGCCATAGGAAGATCCTCCGTAACTCATTATGTATATGTAGGGATTGGAAAGAGGATAAAAGAGGATGGAAAAGTGGTAAGAAATAAAAAAATTTCAATATGGGAAAACAAGAGGAGAGGAAGAGAGGGAAAACAAAAAAAAATTCTTAAATAGCGCCGTTGGGAGGAGGCGACTGTGGTGGCGATTTGTTGCGCCGATGGTTTTGCACTTATGCCATTTCCCTGGTCGTTACGTAATACGATTAACAGAAAAGGTAATACGCTGCAGCTAGGACTGAAATCAGAATAGAATATCATTAAACACTTCCCGAGAGTAAAGTACATGCATATAGTACAGACAAACGTCATATAGTACACAATTTTCAAGTCCGCGGCGGTCACAGATAGCAGAGCCGTCACACACAAGAGAAATTGCGAATTCTAAACAACCAACCAACCAAACCACCCAACCTCCTAACCAAGAGCAAGCACACTATCTAGACGATAGCTCCTCTCTGCTTCTCGACTATGTGGTCAAGCAAATCAGACAAATAGCTTCTAAGCGGTACGTTAACTGCCGCGACTCCGAGCAGCTCCTGGATGTATCCCTTCAGATACTTCTTCCCCGTATCACTCCTCGCGATATTCCGCAGAATAAGCACCGACGTGAGCGGAATCCCCGTCGCCTCGCCCTTCTCGTCCACTACAGTCAACTTATTAACAAACACCAGCTTCTGCGAATTAATCGCGTCGAGTGAAGTCACATGCCCCGCAGCCGCGGAGGGGTTCAGCCGGTCGCGAAACGGCTTGGGCTTGTTGTCCTGCGGATCGGGGATGTGCGTTGTGATGTGAGCTGCCACCTTCCGTCGATCGGTGCAGCCTTCCGGGTCAAACTTTGTGCAGTTGAGCCACTTGCAATAGTATACTGTAGGCTCTGTAGGTTCTGTGGCTGCTTCTGCAGGAGTAGCGGCGGGGGGAGGAACTGAGGCTTCCGGGGCATCAGGCACTGGAGGCGCATCCTCCATCGACACATCGCCATTTGTCGCGCTGCCGTTCACAGCCGTCTCACCATTTGCAGGAGCAGATTCTCCTCCATTAGCAGTAGTGCTCTCGTTACTTCCCTTCTCTCCGTTTTCAGTTTCAGCACTCGCGGTCACCGCAACACTTTCCGGCTTTGCCGCCCCCCGCGGCGGTGGCACATGGACCGCCAGAATATGTAGAAACAGATCCTGCACAGATGGATAGCTACCGCTACACCGAGTGTTCCCGCCCATATCCCACTGACACGAAATAAACAGCTCTCCTTTCAAAGACAGTGGCACTTCTCTGGGCCTGATACCCTTGATGATGAACTTTTGCTGGCCGCCAGGTAAAGTAACGACCATCGCCGCAGCGTTTCGGAACGCCATGGTGACGTTCTTGATAAAGTCAGCCGCGGGAAGCAGTTTTTTGCCTTGTGCGACAAACTCCTCGAACCGCGATTCGTAGGCTTTCCAGAGCGCGATTTGCGTGACGTCGCCGTCGGGGTCTTCTTCAAAACATACACGCATCCTTTATACCACGTTAGTGTCTTCAAATAGCGACCACAAAGAATAATAATAATAGTAAGACTTACCACTGCGTAGCTCGTTCGGGCTCAGAAAACAAAAGCAACTCGGAAATCAACGACTGCGGAAGTTCAGGCGGCCCAAGAGGCGGAGGTTTGTTTTCCGTATACGCAACCTGCGGAACAGTAGGATCGACCGGTCTCCACTCTCTCGCCTGATAGAGCAGTAATCGCACAAGCTGCTGTATCGGTTCTCGCCAGTCCACCGTGTCGGCGATCAACTCGACGTTGTCGGACGACGACGTGTACTGATACAGGAAATCCAGACAGACGGAAAGTAAAGGCTCGTCGTCGAGAAGGATCAGGGCGCATATCCTGGATATGATGGCGGGATCGATGGCTTGTAGCAAGTTTGCTTCGACACTGATGACGAGTCGGGCGACGGACCTCATGGCAGCAATCAAGACGCCTCTGTCGTCGCTTTTTAGATATGGCAGCAGGACTTTGAACAGTGGATCCTGGCTAGACGAAGGCTGCATGAACAACGCAACCGACTCTGAGATATCAAGAGAGTACTGCCGCAGCTCGACAAAACATGGCCGGTCAGGCAACAAAAGACACTTGACAAGCGCGGCCTGGCATACCCTGTGCCGTGAGAGATATCGCGCGTTCTCAGGATTAATCGCCGCGTTGCGCAGCACCAACGCCGCTTCCAGAATCTTATCCAGCAGCTTGCGCTCCGGAGTCACCGATCCAACGCCGACCCCCAGATCCTCGTCGTCGTTGCCATCCTGCATCAGTTCGCGAAAATTCGGAAACTGATCTATACTGTTCAACTTTTCGAGCAGGGCCGGGCCTAGATTGGGGAATCGCTCGAGGTGTAAATCGTCGGGGGTTTCGAAGGACATGCGCACAAGTGTCTGCAGTGCCCAATCCATCTCGTCCGGCAGATTTGAGCGAATCGCGAGCACGACTCTGTTCATCGACATTGCCATCTTGGGTGTTTGTTCTTTGCAGTAGCAGTCGTCGTGGTCGAGAATATATAATCACACAAGCGGGAGGAAAACTCAAGGTATCTCGAAAAACCAAGATGTTGAAAGACCAGATTGTAAGTCGTGATAGACAGTCGAGTCGGTATGAGAGCGAAGTGCAGTCGCGTTGCTTATTCCTCTATAAAACGCGTCCAGCAGAACCAACTCCTTCCTTGCCAGTCAAGACTCTTTCGTCTCTCCTAACAAAAACACAAAAACACAGCAAAATGCAATCACAATTTGCGCAATCCCGTGAATATCGAGACACAATGCCCCCTCTCGCGGAATTCAGAAGAGGATCCCGGTGCGGTTATCGACAGATCAGAGCCAGCGAGTTGTGGTGAATTTTAACTCTGGGGGAGTTTTTCGAGTCTCCTCGTCGAGGTGAACAACCCTCCCAGCGACCTTTCTCTGTTTACTTTTCGCGGTTTGGGTTGAAGCCGTAAATGCGTCTGCGTTTGTGCATTTAGCTCACCGCTATTTTTCTTCTCGGGACTTTTCGAGTTCGGGTCTTGATATCTCTACGAGTTCTTGACTGCAGTATTTTCTGGTTCTAGAGTATTGCAACACAATGTCGAACTTGGTTGGAAGGGTATGATACAAGAAACCTCACTTTGTAATTCTGTCTCCCGATTGCTGACCTCTTCACACCCATAGTCTCGTCTCGCCTACTCCAAAGTATGGCACCACGTCGACATCGCTAAAGACGACCGAACAATGGGCCGTCTTGCGTCCTCAATCGCGATGACCCTCATGGGCAAACACAAGCCTGTTTACCACCCGGGCAACGACTGCGGCGACTACGTCGTCGTGACGAACTGCAACCTGCTCAACATCAGCGGCCGCAAGCTCGACCAGAAAATGTACCGGAAACACACGCAGACCCCCGGTGGACTCAAGGAGATGAACATGAAGCGGCTGGTGGGAAAGCTGGGATACGGCGAAGCGCTGAAGAAAGCGGTTAGCGGAATGTTACCGAAGAACAGTCTGCGACGGACACGGTTGTCGCGTCTGAGGACGTTTGAGGGACCGCACACCGAGATTAAGGGAAATATCCTTCGCTATTGGGCGGAGACTTCCGAGGTCATCGACAACACCAAGACCACATTTCCAAAGAAATAATCAGAAGGGATAGGTTTAGTATGCTGGAGTGCGGTGCGGTGGAAAAAGATATTAGCAAGCCAAAGTGCTGATCAAGCTAATCAGCGTATTGGCATTTTTGTACATAGTTGGGCATATCGACGCCTTGCAGCACGAATTGGATGAATGTCATTTAATTCACCATCTCTTGAGTTCTATTCTAAACACAGCTAACCATAGTTTACGACAACTCAACTCCTCATAATTCGCACAAACCCAGTATTCCCACACGTCGCAACAAGTGCTTTACGCAAGTTTAAGCTTCTCCAAGAGCTTAGCGCGATGCCACCAGCTTCGTATTCTCTTACCGTATATATACAGCGGGATACTAAGGATCAGCGACGTGAAAATTGCGATAGCTCCCAACACATCAAAAACGATATCGGGACCCGAGTTCGCGACCCAGTTGTTGAAGAAATACGAAAAGCCGTAAAAGATAAAGTTCTTGAGCGACATGGTCGCGATGATGACCTCGACCGAAAACTCTCGGTAGGCGTCAATCATGTAGTTACTCGCGGTGATGGCCATCGTCGTCGAGCCTGCGCACAGAAAGCCGTACATGACCGCGGCGACGATAGCAGATTCGCGATTGCGATAGGCGGTGCCGAAACCGAAGCATCCGATCGTCAAGCAAATCGTTCCAAGGATGACGCCGACAGGAAGCTTGAACTCGGGTTCATACACGCCCCCGTTCTTGCGGGAAACCCAGAGGGTCATGGGATTGTTGACCACGAAGAAGAAGAGCGAGGCAAGGAAGCCGCCGATCAAAGGGCCGGCGGACATGAACCCGAGACGTTCAGCGGTCATGTTGTATGGCGGAGCTCCGTAAAGCTGCGACATGCAGTAATTGATATTGACAATCCATGCGATTGGAATCGACATTGCCAGGATGATCTACGGTAGGTTAGCATGACAAGGAAGGAGACAAAACGACAGAAAAGAGAAATTGAGGAATAGATACCCAAGTCATCCCTGGATTTAGAAAGACGGCGAAAGGACGGACAATAAGCCTAATAGGGTTCTCGTTGGACACACGGCCATGGTAAGGCATGATAGACTGCAAATACGTCTTCTTTGCCGGGATCGGACTCTCTAAACCGTTCTGGACAGCTTTCTCCGCGTCTGCGGTAGTAGTCGGAGCAGTCTCAGCGGCAGGCTTGGAGTCGCCTTCGAGGTGCTCGGCAGCAATTTTCTCCATATCGTCAAAGATTTCATCGCCAGCGACGTCGAGCTCATACTTTGCATCGCGGATATAGGTTGTTTCGGTGCTGCAGAAGCACATGAGGAAGCACTGCAGGGCAACGAAGATGACGTCGATGTAGAATAGCCAGCGCCATCCCAAGTTTGTGACGATAGGACCGGAGATAACAGAGGTGAAACAATTGATTCCGCCAAAGCAGAAGTTGAAGACCGCGAGACGCAGACCACGTTCGTGAAGACAGTAGAGATCACCAATGACAGAGATGACGATACTCTCGTAGGCGACGTTTCCGAAACCCTGGATAATCCGTCCTGCCAAGAGAGTATTATATGTATTTGCAGTGCAGCAGACAATAGTGCCAATGAGTCCGAAAATCGAGGCAGCGACAAACTGAGGCCGCTTGCCAAAGATCCGACTAAGCGCAGAGACTATCGGGCCACAGCATGCGATGACGAGAAGCTGGTATCCAGAGAGAAGCGCGATGTCGGTGATGGTGACGCCAAGATCGTCGGCTTCCACCAGGGTTCCAGCGGCAAGGATGGGACCGCAGACTCCGACGTTGATGACGTAACCGAAGGAGTGGATGAGGAAGAGGATATCGCGACGGAGGATGGACCAGTTCTGGACAGGCAAGTCAGTGAGTGGTGAGGATGATAGGTCTCTGAGAGGAGGTGTTTACCAGAGGATCGTTTGGATCGTCAGACGGCTGCGGTACTAGAATGATATGACTATTTTTTCCCTTTGCGTGCTTCAGATTTGCAGCAGCGGCATCGGGGATGTCGAGGCCATCGCTCAACTTGTCTTCGATCTGCGCGGTGCCGGGCACATGGGCGAGCTCGTTGTCCTCGAGGATTCCAAAGGCCATGACGACAGTGTATTGATTATCGAGATTCTTGTAGATGAGTCCATTGTGCTGAGGGAGTTGATATAAGAAGCCGCGAGAGTGCGGGGGAGCAGGAGGGAACCCACCGGAATAGAATGTGGAGTAGCGAGTAACTTTAACGGCGGCACAGCATCGAGTAATCGACGGGGTATTGAAACACAGCCGCCCCTGTCTGATAATCACTTCATCAGAATGTACAGATAAACAGAGTAGCAGCAGTAGAAAACATCAGTGAGTAGCGGTGAATAGAGGTACGAAGGCTGGTCGATAGGCTAAGGAACTGAAGATGTGGGTTGGAGTTGGGAGTTCCCTCATAATGCCGGCGGAGGGCTTTAAGCTGGCTGTGATGTGAGCTGCCACTTCCGTCGACCGGTGCAGCCGATGACGATGATAAATCGATGTTTTAAGTCCGTTGCAACGGATCCCGGGCAGACTTTGCGCCGTTGAGCCATTGCATTAGTATAGCGGAGGTTCTGTAAGCTTCGTAGGTTCGGTGGCTGCTTTTGCTGGGGTGTCAGCGGGAGGCGGGGTGAGGCTACATTTATTCCCCGCTGTAGCGGCTCGCTAGTCAATCGTCTCGGCAATCAACTCGACGTTATCAGACGACGAGGTGCGCATAGTCTGGTTTATCATGCCATGAGCACGTCTTCGATTGATGTTATTTTATTCGCAACCACTCGAGTTATATATAAACACAGTCAACAACAGTCTGTCCCGACTCAACTCTTCATAATCCACGATGAACGATAAACAATATCCCAGTATCCCCCCGCATCTCAATCGCCTTACGCAAGTTTAAGCCTCTCAAAAAGCTTGGCGCGATGCCACCAGCTTCGTATTCTCTTTCCATATATATACAGCGGGATACTGATGACCAGCGACGTGAACACCGCGACAGCTCCCAACACATCAAAGACGATATCGGGTCCCGAGTTCGCGACCCAGTTGTTGAAGAAATACGAAAAGCCGTAAAAGATAAAGTTCTTGAGCGACATGGTCGCGATGATGACCTCGACCGAGAACTCTCGGTAGGCGTCGATCATGTAGTTACTCGCGGTGATGGCCATCGTCGTCGAGCCCGCGCACACAAACCCGTACATGACCGCAGCGACGATTGCAGATTGACGATTGTGATAGGCATTACCGAAGCCAAAACATCCGATCGCCAGGCAGATCGTGCCGAGGATAACACCAACAGGGAGCTTGAACTCGGGCTCAAACACGCCATTGTTCTTGCGAGAGATCCAGAGAGTCATTGGATTGTTGATCACGAAGAAGAAGAGCGAGGCCAGGAAACCACCGATCAAGGGACCAGCGGCTAAGAAACCTAGGCGCTCTGCGGTCATGTTATATGGCGGAGCTCCGTAAAGCTGCGACATGCAGTAATTGATATTGACAATCCATGCGAGGGGGATCGACATTGCCAGGATGATCTATGATCGGTTAGTGCGACTGGAAACAAGACAGACTATAGAAGAATCGAGGATAGATACCCAAGTCATTCCGGGATTGAGAAAGACAGCAAAGGGACGGATCATAAGCTTGATAATACTCTCATCTGAGAAACGGCCGTGGTAAGGCATGATAGACTGCAAATACGTCTTCTTGGCCGGGATCGGATTCTGCGAGCTGTTCTGAACAGCTTTCTCCGCGTCGGCGGTAGTAGTCGGAGCGTCTTCTGCGGGAGTCTTGGAGTCGCCTTCAAAGTGCTCGGCAGCGAGTTTGTCAATATCGTCAAAGATCTCGTCACCGGCGACGTCAATTTCGTATTTGGCTTCGCGGATGTAGGTTGTCTCGGTGCCCCAGAAGCACATTAAGAGGCACTGCGCAGCTACGAAGATGACGTCGATGTAGAATAGCCAGTGCCATCCCAAGTTTGTGACGATAGGACCGGAGATGACAGAGGTGAAGCAATTAATGCCTCCAAAGCAAAAGTTGAAGACCGCGAGACGCAGACCACGTTCGTGGAGACAGTAGAGATCACCGATGACAGAGATGACGATACTCTCGTAAGCAATGTTCCCGAGACCCTGGATGATCCGACCTGCCAAGAGCGTACCGTAATTGGTCGCGACGCAGCAGACGATAGTACCGATAAGTCCAAAGATGGAAGCAGCAACGAATTAAGGCCGCTTGCCAAAGATCCGACTGAGTGCGGAGACGATGGGCCCACAGCACGCGATGACGAGAAGCTGGTATCCGGTGAGAAGAGCAATGTCGGTGAGGGTGACGCCAAGTTCGGCAGCCTCGTCGAGAGCTCCGGCGGAAAGGATGGGGCCGGAAACTCCGGAATTGATAATGTAACCAAAGGAATGGATGAGGAAGAGGATATCGCGGCGGACGATAGACCAGTTCTGGGTGGGTAGGAGTCAGTGGATGATGGTATGGTAGAAAGTGAACAGAGGAACGCTCACTAGAGGATCATTTGGATCATCAGACGGCTGAGGGACAAGAATGATATGGCTGTTCTTGCCCGTTGCATGCTTCAGATTTGCAGCAGCGGCGTCAGCGACGTGAAGACCGTCGTTCAAGATGTCTTCGATCTGCGCGGTGCCAGGCACATGGGCGAGCTTTTTGTCCTCGAGGATTCCGAAAGCCATGGCTGATTCAAATTGATCTCTGAGATCTTTAGAGCAAAACTATAGGGCGCCATTGTGCTGAAGAGGTTGTTAAAAGAGTCTCTCGAGCGTGCGGGGGAGGGGGAGGGGCATGGAACAGCACCAGGATCGAGTGTGGAGTATCGAGGACCTCCAAAGGCGGTAGAGAAACGAGGAAAAGAAGCAGGGCGGGCGGAGAAAAGATTTGCCAGAGGTCGAGAGGATAAAATCAGAGATCAGCAGTGAATCGAGGCTACTCCGCAGAAGGAGAGCAGATCGATAGGCTCTGGGGAACCGAAGATGTGGGGTGGACCCGTTTCGTTTGGGACGAGGATTGTTGATTAATGCTTGTTCGAGGATGACGGATAGTGAACAGTCAATTACGATTTCAGGCCCTCGTCCTGGGTGCTTCTTGAGATGTTTGGGTAATGTTCATTGTTTACTGACACTGCTCATTGATGCTCATTCACTGCTCATGACACTGCTCTGCTCCATCTCTGCTGCTCAGTGCGGAGAAGTGGCAGCCAGCACAGAACCTAACCTCACCACCACAAGCAAGCGAAGCCAAATCAAGAATAAAAGAATAACTCAAGACATAATAATATCCACGATCGGTCTTTGTGGGGAAGACGTCTCTACGCAGGGGTTTATTGTGAGTATGTGATTGCGATTAATAGTAAACACAGATAACACTAGCCATTAGCAAAACCGTCATAAAAGCACTGAAAGCACAAGCAAATTACACCATCATAAGTAAGAATAAATGAAAAGAATGAGTAAACAACAGTCAAGAAAAGCAGTATGCTAGTTCCCAGAAACGACCACGATTATCAACAATAAATGATAAGCAGCAACAAATTAAAAATATGATACAGGAGAATAAAAAAACACCGACTCTTATCTAATCACCGCGCGAAATCGTTGCAGTGATAAGACCGTTCGGGTTCGACTGGGGCGCGTACACCTCCGCGTCCGCACCAGTGTTCTTCAAGCCCTCGAACCACGAGAGGTCGATGTCAAAGTAGTGCTTGTTGGGCAGCGCGTACGAGACCTGGTTCACCTGCGAGTTGTCGGCAATGATCTGCTTGGCCATGCGGTACAGCGTCGCCTGCACGCTCGCAGACTCGTCAGTCGCAAACGTCTTCAGCGTGATCTCGCGCGCAGACTGGTAGCCCTTCTCGAGCGACTTGACCGACGCGCGCACGGCCTCGACGCCCTCAAACACGTCGTACTTCCACGTGGCGTCGACCGACGTCGACATGATCCGGTCTCTGGTCTCCGGCAGGGTCGTGTACTTGTCCTGGATGTAGCCGTAGAAGGCAGAGCCGGTCGACTTGAGCACGAGCAGGTCCGAGATTCCGCCCGACAAGAAGATCTTGCCGTCCTCGTGGACCTCGGCGTCGACGATCCGCACCTCGGCGCCGTCGCGGAGGAAGGAGTGGTCGTGGGGAGCGCCGTCGACTTCGTAGCGCGTCCATCGGTGCTGGATGATGTGGATGAAGGACTTGTGGATGTGGTCGTAGGTGTTGACAAAGTGGGCACCGAGGATGGAGGCAAACAGCTCCGGGGGCGAGACTGGGTTCTTCTTGGCGAGGACTGCGGAAGTTAGCATTAGAAGCAGCAGCAGCAGCCACCAGAGATCAGCACGTACTGTGGGTGGTGTTCTTCATCGAGTCAGTGGTGACGATGGGGCCGTTGTCGGCGATGGTGTAGGCAGCCTCGTAGTCGCCCTCGAGCATGACGCGGATGGTGAACTCGTAGACGTACTGCAGACGGGGGTTGGAGGGGTCGCGCTCGACCTTGAGCAGGCGGATGTTGTCTTTGCCGTAGCGGGTAGCGGTGAGGGAGACCATGTTAAATGATGTGGCGGTAGGAGTTGAGTTGAGGTTTGAAGGAGCTGAGTTGGAGCTGGAAGTAGTAGAGATTAGTTGTGAGGACGAGCAGAAGGAGGGGACAGGCCAGATATAAGTAGTCGTTCGAGGCGGTGTCGTCGGGATCATCCATCGTCGACGATAAGCCGATCTCATCGATGGCGCGCCATACGGCACAGCCACGCCCGCAAGCCACGGCGCGCCACAGCCCGCCTTCTGTGCGGCGTCGGCCATGTCCGGCCTGGTCGCACATGCCCGGCACCACCCGGCTGCCGTTGCCTCTGCCCTCTGCCCGCGAGAAGTGTGCTGGCGATCAGCGCTGCGAGGGCCGGAAAAGAAGGGCAATGACGCGCCTGCGACGATCGCTGTTTCTGCGCGCGGTCGACGGGGGTGGCGAGCAGCAGAGGACCGGCCCGCAGGCGCAGGGCTGGGCCGCGACGACGCTGGGCCGGAGGCGACCCGGCTGAGCCCGCGAGCGATGGAGACCAGCCATGTTCAGGAGCGGTTTGGAGCTGGAGCTGGTGGTGTTTGTCCTTATCGCGGCTGCTTATCTGCGGATCCGTCGAATGCGCTTCAAATCAGGCTACTGCGCTGCTGCTGCTGTCTGAGCCCGGCTTCGCGCGATGTCCACGCACCTCTGCCAGCGCGACCTGCTACCCCGGATAAGTTTAATCTGCCGACGCCACCAAAAACGCCTCCTCTTCGCGTTGTGGCAGGATGACGCCCTCGTCCATCGTCGCCGCGACCGATGACTCTCGCGGGTTCAATTGAGGCCTACGTGGGTTGTCGCCAGAGGCCTGTCTGGCTGCGCGTATGATGTCCGGCCGGCGTTGCCGCTGCCTTCTGTCTACGTCCAATCGGCTTCGTTGCTCTCTCAAAACTCGGACCTCCCTTCGGAATACCTGGCTCTGTTTACTGCTTCCCTGCTTGAGGAGTATCTCATCCCGGACAAGCCCGCACGCGCGACCCTTATCGCCCCTCTGTCGGCAGCAGCACCGGCTCGGACTTGGGGCCTGCAATTCGAAACGCGTAAACCTCGCGGATCTGCAGAGTCATGACACACGGCGCTGATAACGCAGCGCTCTTGTCTCTTGCGTTCCTGCGTATGGGGCGCGATCGCCAATGTTTGTCTACAAACTGCCGTCTTTGGCAACTGCGTTCGCCCTGCTAAGGTTTCCATCGTATCATCCCGGGAACTGCTTAATGACTCGCCGCCTCATCGATGACGCAGATGTTTATCGCTCGGTTGATCGTAAGCCTCCCCCGCTAGAAAAGCTTCCATGTGGCTCATCACTGTCAACAGCCATATTATCTACGCCCTTTCTCGTTAACCGTAGCTGTAGCTCATCATATTAGGCTGTCGTTACTTAAGCATCTGTACAGTACAGTAGCCGGCTATGAACAAGCTCTGGATCCTGAAGAGCGCGTTCAGTATAGCATCTCATATCATCATAGCCTGGCCAGTCGTAGTCCTATCATGTTTATAACCCGCTGCAAAAGTCATGTCATATCTCGCTGTTAATTATTTCGTCGGCCCAGTCCTTCGACTTCGTTATCTCGGATACTTGCCTGCCTCTCCTCCGCCCTCCCATCAATCGCTCAACTCCGTCGCAGCCAAACTTCCGAGCCCTCGTTTGTTTGTTTACTTCTCACCCGCATCGTCCTCCGCATCCGTAGATCTCCCTATCTTTCCCCTGACGACCCTCCTCCTCGGTCCTTCTCTCGCCCGGCGTTATCGGTGGTTTCATGCCCGGCTGCTCGTCTGCCCTCTTGCTCTTTCGAGCGGATCTGCCCGTAGACAAGCTCTGGTGTTGATATCAGTCGACATCGCCCTCCACACCTTGGTGGCCCTGGTGTATGCCGTTTACTCATCCATATATCTTAACCCCGGACTTGACGCCTGGTGTTGTTCCATGCGTAGTGGCATATTATCTGTTGCAAGGTATCGTCATCACAGAAAGCAGAGGTCTCTTTAGACATTGAGGTCATAAGCCATATATTTGATGTTATAGAAGTAGATGCTGGTCCCATCCTGCCTCGATGCCAGGTTGACTTGCCAGCCTCAGGTTAGGTGAGGATAATTGACAGTGGTGATGTGACGAACACGACAGTCTCATAGCTGGCCGCAAGACTCATCACAGGTTCCTGGAACATAGCAACTCATCGTTAATAAAATTCAGCCTAAATTGTCTTGCTCAATCAATACAAGCAGTCTTTCTCCATTCGTTGCTGCACAGAAGTCGTTCCTGAATAATTAGTCAATTAAATGGCGATGCTGAGAACAGGCGTAGCAGCGCTGTGCGGCTCCAGGACGATTGAAGCTGAACTTCGTCTTCTCCAACAACTTCACCCAAATTTATTTCGTCTCGGCCTTAACTCTCCTGAACCGCGAACTGCCCTCTGCATTCACGACCCACGATCGTTTCGCTCGGAAAAAGTTACCAGTATTTCATAGGAATTTGCATACACGCAGCATGTCGCTTACAGCCTCTGCACCGCGTGCTGCGCAGGTGCAAATCGGCATTATTGGCATGGGCGACATGGGACGCATGTACGCTCGGCGACTGTCTGGCGCCGGATACATGTTCGTATTATCTTTGCAGAGTTGAATGCTTCACGCGCGTGCTAACTACTATCACTTTAGAATAAATGCGTGCGATAGAGAAGAACGGTTTGAAAGTCTCAAAGAAGAGTATAAAGATGGTGCGTATTCTTGTCGAATTCGTGTCCCCGCAGTATATGCTAACGATAGATATCAGCGCCGCTTGTGAACATATTCAAGAACGGACACTATGTTTCCCGTTTGAGCGACTATATAATCTACTCCGTCGAGGCGGAGAATATAGACAAAATCGTGGCGGCTTATGGTCCCTGTATGTCCCAAACCTCAGCAGTTTGAAGATTATAGAGAATATTGATTACTGATGTCACTGTGTTTCTTTAGCAACAAAAGTTGGAGCAATAGTCGGCGGACAGACGTCGTGTAAAGCACCTGAGATTGCTGCGTTTGAGGCCCATTTGCCGGCGGATGTTGAAATTGTGTCGTGCCATTCGCTTCATGGACCAAATGTCGACACTCGAGGTCAACCACTAGTATGTATCTATATGCTGATTGATTAGTTTACTATGCGGGCTAACACAGACTAGGTTCTTATTCAACACCGCGCAAGCGACGAGTCTCTTGAGCTCGTCAAGTCGATATTTACGTGTTTCAACTCGCAGTACGTCTACCTCACCGCGCAAGCGCACGACAAGATCACGGCCGACACGCAGGCAGCTACACATGCGGCATTCATGAGCATGGGCGTGGCATGGCACGCCAACAATCAGTTCCCATGGGAAGTGCCGCGCTACGTGGGCGGGATCGAGAACGTGAAGATCAACATCTCGCTGCGGATTTACTGCAACAAGTGGCACGTCTACGCCGGTCTGGCGATCATGAACCCGGCCGCGCATGACCAGATTCTTCAGTACGCGCAGTCGGTCACGGATCTGTTTACGCTGATGATTGAGCACAAGAAAGACGAATTCCGACAACGCATTTTCAGCGCGAGAGATTACGTCTTTGGCGGACTTCCAGACGACCACGAACTCCTGCTCTCGGACGACTTGCTCGACAAGTTCTCGCTCTCAAACGTGCCCGCCGACGCGCGAACGCCGAACTCGCACCTCAGTCTGCTGGCGATGGTGGACTGCTGGTGGAAGCTCGGCATCGTGCCGTACGACCATATGATTTGCAGCACGCCGTTATTTAGAATCTGGCTTGGTGTTACCGAGTATCTGTTTCAGTCGCCGGGGTTGTTGGAGGACTGTATCAAAGTTGCGTTGGAGAACGATACTTTTAGAGCAGATGACCTGGAGTTTACAATGGCCGCCCGCGTAAGTCACTATTACCTTTTTTATGCCTAGACACAAAAACTAACGATAATACATAGTCATGGAGCGACATCATCACATTTCGAAACTTCGACTTGTATCAAAAGAAGTTTGAGAGGACGCAGAAATACTTTTCGCCCCGGTTTCCGGACGCGACGAAGCTGGGCAACGAGATGATCAAGACGATATTTGAAAAGACAAAGCAGAAGAAGGTCTGATTGCATGGGGCGGATATGGTAGCTAGGATGATTTATGTATAATTATGCTTTGCAGTCTATTAAAAACTAGTATAACAAGATATCAGAGCAGAATCGCCCAAGAGGCTGTGCGCGCTCTAGGCAACTCTTCACCACAGATAAAAAAAAAGAAAAATATGTCGCTTCAGTCCTTCGCCTCCCTACGACGACCTCAATGAAGAGATACGTAGAAGAAGTCACGCCGAAAGAACTAAGAAAGTGAATTCCATTAATCAAGGGAGCAGGGAACGGAGGACAACCTATAGAGAACAAGAGTAACCCTCAACTGTGCATATTTAATGCGGCTCCGTTTGAAATTATACATGTAGTATAACCTCTACTATATGGGAGTTAGCAAACAATCACAATCATAGTCTATAATACACAGAAAAACACGCACCTGATGATGTAAAGAAAAAAGGAAAAGAAGACCAGAAAAATTTGGGAGGCGCGAACTTATATACGGCCGCGCACGTGCAAAGCCCTAAAGCCGGACAAACGTTTAAACCCTACTTTTATCGTTCGAGGGTCTCGTACGCATGCACCCATCCCGGGTAAATCTCACCAGCACCGCGACTGCTGGTTCGTGAAAGAAGCAGCCGGCTGCTGCTGCTGCTCTGCTCGTCGAGTCGAAAACACGTCTGCTCTGCTGCCGCTCTGCGCACACGCGAACGGTAGACGGGCGACGGGCAGATGGGGCAATTCCCAAAGCAGCTAGCGTACTTCCTAAACTAGCCAGCAAGCCGGGACCGGGTAACTCTCTCTCGGCAACCCGCTGCTGGTGTTTGCCCTCGTCGCCAGGTCTTCTTCCCACCGCCATTCCGCTCACCAGCCCCGTCTGAACACGCCCGCCCGCCCTCCTCCGCGCCTGCGTCTGCCGGTTCCCTGCTTCACAACGCCTCCCGGACTCCGCAGCTCCTCAGGATCGCCTGCTCTGCCCAGACTTCTCTCGCCCGACAGCCCCCGCCTCGCGTCCCTCGCTTCTGCTCGTGCGGCGTGCCCTCTCTCGCTATCGTATCCGTCCCGCACGCTGCCCTCGCCGCCTCTCCTCGTCCTCGCTGCCCCTCGCCGTCGCTTGATCTGTGCGTGTTCTGATCGGACTCTGGGCGCAGCTTCTTGGTTTGGTGCCAGACAACGTAAGAGTACGTCATTGAGTCTTCTCCGCCCTTTGATCTGTCGCCTTCTGCTTTTGAAATCATCGCCGTACGCTCTTTGCCCCCCGCCCCCTCTTGATGCAAAGATTTAGAGGCAGCGTGCTTCCTCCGCCGCGCTCTTGCTTCCTGCGATATTTTGCACAGTTGCATATGCTGCCAGATCCTTCGAGCACACTGCACACCCTGCTGTTCGCGGGCGTTGTGCTGGGGCCCCGCCGCGGATCAGGAATCGCAGAACCAGATCGAAGTCAAGCCTGACAGCTGATTTTTCTCTAACCTCTCTCTCTAGGCACCACCTCTCCTCCTCCCACTTGATGCATCATCTCCTTGCCACAAACTTCTCTTTTGGTCGCGACACTTTTGCATTACTCGTTCTCGCTGAGATCTGCCCGTAAGGCACATTAATGGCATCTCCTCGGCCACCCAACGTGCCTACCTCCACCGCAGCTGCCTCCTCGCAACTTTCAGCACAGGCTTTGGGCACGATTGCTAACCAAGGCAAGGGCATCCAGAACTTCTCTTTGCTGTCTCAGAAGCAGCAGCAGATGTACCTACAACAACAGGCGCAACTTCAACAACAGCATGACATGCCAGTGTCGCAGCAGCAACAACAACAGCAGCAGCAGCAGCAACAGCAGCAGCAACAACAGCAGCAACAGCAACAGCAATTCATGCTGCAACAACGCCAACAGCAGGCAGCCGGCAAGCCTATGACGCAGCCTCAGATATTTCAGTACCAACAGATGCTTCGCCGGCAACAGCAGATGATGAACGGCGGCATGCCTCAAGTCTCGGGCGCGCAAATGTCGGTACCGTCGCAAATACCAACTGCAGTTGCTGTCCCCGGCGGTCCACAGCCACAGCACGCTCCACAGGGCTACCAGTTCCAAACACCTGCGGGCGTTGGCGCTGCAAACATTCAACTGGCGAACCAAAATGTGCCGCAGCATCTGATACAGCAGCAAATACAGCAAGCTATGGCGAAGCAGCAGCACCAGCAGCAGCAGATGCAGCAGCAACTCCAGCAATCTCACCAGGCTCAACAGCACGGGCAGCCGATCTCGCAGCAGCCGGGCGGTCAACAACAACAAAGCCATCCTCTACAACAGTCACAAACCGCGTCACATCCTCAGTCAACCCACCCAACTCCTCAGCTCGCAGCTCATGCTCTACCGCCGTCGGCTCCTCAACCGGGCCCGGGCCAGTTCGCGCCTCAAGCTTTGCAGATGACTGCTGCGCAGCAGCATTTGTTGCAGCAGCAGGTTGCTCAGCAAGGGCATCAACAGCAGCAACTTGCCATGGCCGGAGGAATGGGCATGAATACGATGCAAGCGGCTGGAGTCAGAGGGTATGCTTTTCTCAAGATCATTTCAAGTGCATAAAATTCTAACGTATTGCGAATTTAGGAAAAACATGGTCGGCCTGATGCGGCTCTTGTCGTTTTGCGAGAGTCTAAGTGCGGGTACCGAGCAAAAGAAAGACTTGGACTACTGGAAGCGGTTTGTATTGGAATATTTCACAGAGCTCGGCGGGATGAAGTATACCGTTGTCAACTCGAACGACAAGATACCAAAACATTACGAAGTCCCCAACCTCGCGCTACCTCGATACTACCACACCTTATTCCAAGACGGCGTCCGTCGCGTACAAATAATACCCGAGAACGCGCGCGAGGTGACGATGGCGCCGGATGTGCATGTGATTGAGTGCGCGCGCGCGACGATGATCTACTGGTTCCAGAGCGGGTCGCATGTTGTTTCGCATGGCTCGCTGCGGGTGTTT
The DNA here is from genome assembly GCF_037950935.1 of Myxozyma melibiosi. NCBI lineage: Eukaryota > Fungi > Ascomycota > Lipomycetes > Lipomycetales > Lipomycetaceae > Myxozyma > Myxozyma melibiosi. The sequence goes on from NW_027042917.1 coordinate 282,373, forward strand.
ATAAACGGGCACGCGCTGCGGATCGACAGTTTGGAGTTTCACGCGCACGAGCATAATGAGTTTGTGCCGCGGAGTATAGCGATGGCGGCGGTGAACGCAGGACGGCAAGAGAACGACGCGAATTCGTCGGCGTCGGCGTCGGTGTCCTCGTCGTCTCCGTCGGCGGCGCAGTCGGCTGCTGTTGCGGCGGTGTCTCGCTCGCAGGTGAACGGGTACGGAATCACGGATGCTTTGACTCGATTTCTGCAAATCACGCAGGTGATGGCGCAGATGAGGGAGTTGGTTCCATATTATTTGTCGCCGAATAATGCTGCTGGGCCGTTGCAGTCGTTCACGGCGTTTGTCAATCTGATAAACGTTCAGCGCGAGAATTCACAGCATCAGCAGCAGCAACATCAGCAACAACAACATCAACAACAGCAGCAGCAACAACAACAACAACAACAACCACAACAGCAATCATCACAACAATCACAACAGCAACAATCACAACAACAACAGCAGCAGCAACAACAACAAGATGGAGCTGGATCAAATACCGATTCAAAAGGACAGTCGCAAATCAAACAACAGCAGGGATATCCCAACCTGCAGCTCCAAATGAAACAGCAAGAACAACAACAACAGCAGAACCAACAAGGCCTGTCACAGGACCAAAAAAGCATGTCCGACAACATGGGCAACCTCAAAAACGAGCCCGACGTGAAAGACGAAGACGACTCCGCGATGGCGATCGACGGCGCTATACGTGCCGAGGGCAAAGCCGAGAAAGGAACCGAAGGCCACGACGTGACCCTGATCGACGCCTCCTCGGGCACCGGTGCGCGAGCGCTACAGACCGACGGCGGATCACCGATAATGATCAATTCCCCTTCGCCCAGCCAATCCGGCTCCGGTCCGCAAAGCCCGCGAAGTCTCGCAAACAAACGAAGGCGCGATACGCTCACTGGGACCGGTAACGGAAATTCAGCGAACGTGTCGAATACGGGCATGATGCTGGGCCAGCAAGCGATCGGCGGGAACCAGGGCAATGGCGCGGACATGGTGGTGTCTGTGAAGGAAGAGGAGAGGAAAGATGCAAAGATGAGTCCAAAATTGGGGAAGCAGCCGCCATTGAAGCGGACAAAGACTGGTAACGGAAGTTAATCAGCTCTTTTTAATTCCAAAAGATTGCCGTTTATTTCCATTTTTTTGTTTCATTTTTTATTTAATCTTGTCGCAACTTGTACACTACGTGTAGTCTGGTTTTTTCTTACTTATGTTTTTGCGTTTATTTTGTTGAATTGTGTTTGTGTATTAGATGCATTTTTCAGTCTCGTAGGAAGTGAGATATAGTTGGTTTTTCGAGTATAATAAAATAATTCTTCCGCGCTATTTTATTTGTTTCTCAACTCTGCGGATTCAGTATGCGAACGTGATTGAGTATGCTGTACGTCATGATTTCTCGACCTGAGGGGTCTTGATGTGGAGATCTGCGATTACGTTCGTGGTATCGACGGTGAGATCCCTTTATCGCGAGTTGGGATCTAAAATGCTTGGAATAGAGCGTCAAATAAAGAACAAAAGCATACAGTCAAGTTGAACATTTGAGATCTTATTGAAAGGGGGAAACAACAGACTCGCGTAGGCAGAAGGCGGACAGATAGAACACAGATCGCGATGCTCATGACGACGACAAATTCTTATCAGCAGCCATCACCTATCCCAGCAGCAGAACCGTTTCCAACAACCATTCGCAAAACAATCAATCCCTTCCACATCAACAGAACAGTAAATCAACAAACACAGCCATAAACCAACCATTACCCCGACCAGAGTCTCTGAGCAAACGTTCAAGTTCAAGAGCCTCGACCGATTTGTCTGGATTTGACGGCATTCGATTCGTATTCGCGAACCTTGTTTGGGTTATCCGTATTCGTGTAACCTTCCTTAGACAGCGTATCAAGATTCCGACTGACTTGTCCATTGTTTACGGCAGCGAATGACTTCTTCCAAGAACGCGTTTTCTATGCTATTTTATAGCTTAGATAATAGAGCAGATTAGAATTGATACTATGTCAATGAACTAGTTTGCTCTCTGAGCTTGCAGCAGATGTAAGAGGAGAGCAAGATAGGGTCTGGTACGCAGGCTCGAAAGTGAGCGAAAAGTTAAAAACCCAAAAATCCGATAATCGATAATGAAAACAGCACCATCGTCGTCGGTTCCTGAGCTGTTTCTCCATCTTCTTCTTGCTCTATTCCACACCCTGCTTTTCTCTCTGAAGTTTTGAGCATTGTTAGCAATGGCATTTACTTACAAGCCTTCCATCATCGTGACCGCGTGGTTCGTTATCTCGAACCTCCTCGTGTCTTGGGTAAGCACCCGTCGAACAGCCCTTTCTCCGATTGGAGAACAACAGCACACCATGCACTTTGCGCAGAAAAACATAGAGCAATTGGTTATTTTGTGGTCAATTGCTAACGCAGATTGTTTTAGGACGCGACTTATATGCTCTGTCGCCCCCATTCAATGCCGGGCGGTAAACTCCACTTCTTGTGGAAGCCATATGCGCTGTATGTCCACCTTCCCCTCCCCCCTTTCTTCATACAAAACACTCACGTCTGACTAAATCCCACAGCTACGGCACGATTGACTACGTCTACGGCTGGCCCGCCTACAACGACAAGGACGGCTTCCCCGGCGCGCAGGCCTTCCTGACCCTAGTCGAGTCCATGTTTTTGTACTACTACATCTACACCTCATATTTCTCCACAAACCAAAACACCCGTCTCAACGGCGCCTTTGTCGGATTGTTTGCCGCGACCTCGTGTTTTTCCAAGACGACGCTGTACATGCTGTGCGAGTACTTCTCGGGCTTCAAGTACGTGGGGCATAACCCGCTTCCCACGCTCATCTCGCTCTACATCCTGCCGTCGGCGCCCTGGATCTTTATGAACTTTTACGCGATGATGGCGATTGGTGGGCAATTGAAGGGCGCTATTGTGGGTGCTACCGCTGAGAAGAAGACGAAATAAGCGTCTTGACTTTGACTTTTGTGGGGGTCGCTATCTCAATCCCATCAGCAGCGAACGATCGAGACGAGACGAAATCATAAAAAAATAAAGACAATTGGAACATACAAGACGTCATTTCTTTTTCTTCTTTCAGTGGTATAGAGAGAAGAGAGAGAACGAGGTTTAAGCAGAGATATTGGACAGAGTAGCGCTTGTATTGTATTAGTATTATCTTGGCATGTTTAGTGTTAAATGTTATAAAGATCTATATACGTTCTCACCGGTTGTATATTAGTCGTGAATACAGGTTTCGGACGTATATTTACTATATACTTGAGTATCTCTCATGGTTGGCGCTCTAGGGGGTATGTTGTAGTTATGTGTTATATGTAGTGTTAATTCGGATAACAACAGATAAACTATTTGAGGTGGAAAAACAACGGACAAAGAAAACCAAATATGAGCAATAATCAAAGACAAAATAAAAAAACAACAAAGAAACGATTGCAAACAGTCACCGAATGTAATGTACACAAAAAAATAAATAAAAGAAAATAAATGAATGAACAAATGCTTTGAGGTACTCGGTATCTGATCCACGGTACCGCTTCAAACACCGATTCGCATCTTTCCCGAGATGACTTGTGGATTCTCAAGTACAGTTGACATTGCTTTGGAGAAGAATGCAGATTTGCAAAGATGGCTGGTCTAGTCAATTCATGAATGATCTCCACTCGCTATGTGTTTGGAGAAGACACCTGGGTGCTCCTCTACAACGACAAAGAGTACGAGTACTCATCCTCCACGTTCTGCGAGATCCACAAGACAACGCAACTCAGCATCAACAACCCGTTCGCAATCATATTACTGATTCCAAAGTACACGGTCGGCCAAGGATACTGCGGCACGATGTACTTGAGAATCAGCACGACGATGCTCCCCGCAAACCCACCCGCCAGCAACGCAAACCCCATAAACAGCACCAGCCGTGCTTTCCACGCAACGTTATCCCCGCCAAACGAAAACGAGGCGTCGGACGACAACCGCGCCTTGTCGACCGAGTTGATGACGATTATCCCCAGCAGCGAGCAGATGCCCGGGATCCAGTCCACAAACTTGACGTGCACATCCGACCCGTTGTACTTCTTGGAGTAGATCGCAGAGTCGAGGAAAAACCAAAAGCCAAGCGAAAACAACCCGCCGGCGAGGTACACGCCTGCAGAGCGGACGTGGGCCGACGAAGGCAGTGGCGGGAGTGGAATCGGGAAACGAAACAGTTTAGGTCCAGACGACATTCTTTCTTTTCTCTTTGCTTCCTGCTTCAGGTAATTATCGACGTATTTCCTCGGGAGTTTTATCTGAGAGCTCGGGAACCGGGATTGATTTATCTGGATTCTGGTGATAGTTTGGCAATTTACGTCCTTCGCTGCTCAAAGCGGCGAGTCGATGCTATCTTGGTACAAGAGCCTTAGAATCAACTACTCCGATGACATAATCATCCAAATGCAGATCATCGCCTGCAAAGATCAGATAGTCCACAACGACTCGATTCGATTTACTAACGCTGTTCGAACCACAAGTACACACAAGAAGAACAAAAGACCAAATGCAACAAAAAGTGATCGTCTATCAACCCAGAACGAAGCCCACAAAACAAAAACATGAGAAAATATAGAATATAAACACGGAAACTTGAAGATAATACACACCATAGATCGATTTGCCCTTACTCTGATAGATACCGCTTCCCTGCGATAATAGCGCGTAATCCAGCCTTTTGATCACGTTGCGGGCTTATACGCCACCGTTGATGTTACTCAAAGTCTGGTCCCAAACCGCTTTATTCTTCCGGATCTGCTCGGCAGCGAACTCGATCTCGGGAACGCCTTTACCGACCGTCTCGAAAAACGGATAGGCAAAGGTGTTTATAAAAAACAGCTGACCCTTGGCGAGCGCTGTGAGCTCTGAGGACGGAGTCGTAGTTGCAGGTTGCGAAGGCGGGGGTTGCTTGAGACCCAATCGCAGCTCGAGATCAGCCATGTTCTTGAACTCTTCGGTTAATACTGTTCCCCAGTGAGTCGATATATCCATTATGCGTGCCTAAATCAAGTTAGCTAGATATAATCAAAAAAAGATCTCATACGGGGACACATACAACATTACTGATATCAGCACATTTTATCAAAGACGCACACAGCAGCCGTTTTCGATAGCCACCATCGCCTTCAACAACAACATCACCCCCTTCCGAAATCGCCTTGACAACCGCCGTAATCTTCTGCATGTATTCATTATGCATCGCCATATCCGTCGCCAGCACGCTCTCGACCATGATGCCCTTGATTTCAAGCTGTTGATGCACCGCGGGCCAGTACCGGTGCAGGATCTGGCTGAACGCGGCGCAGTGGAAGGATTCGAGCACGCTGCGGTCGGAGTAGATGCGTGCTAGTGGCGAGCGCGCGGATATCAGGAAACTGTTTGTGACTCCGGGATGGCCGACGTCGTGGCCGATGGCGGTGACGAGAAGCGCGAGCGCGTCGATGGGAGTAAGGAGTACGGACAGGGACTTTTGCGGCGCTGGTGAGGTCTCTGATGAGGATGCAAATGATGTTGGGGTTGATGACGGGGCCGTCGGAGATGCTGATGATGGTGGTGATGGGAACGACGCAGATGGAGGAAGGGGTGGGATGGCGTGCATGCAAAGCAAGAAATAGAAAGTAGCCTGGAGAACGTCAACGACATGGCGAAAGTTGTGATATGGGTTGATAGGCTGGTATGACCGTCTGAGAACGAAGAGAAACCGCTTGAGCTGGTGCCGGGTGAGGACTAGAGACTCCACTTCAGGCATGGTGAACGCGTGCTCGAAGATGAGGAAAGCGCACTGCGCGAGATCGTCGTCCGTGAGCCGGTGCGCAGGGAAATCCCAGGTGCCTATCAGCGAGCGCAGATACGAATTCTTTGCCTTTTCGCAAGCGCTCTCTTCGCTCTTGTCTGCGGATTTATCCGCGTCGGCGTTCGCCATATCAGCGTGCGCGAGATCGAAAAACATCTCGTGAAACAAAAAGTCAATAAGACGCTCTTCCTCAATGACCCCGCGCGTCGGCGTCGTCGGGCCTCCGATCCAGTTTGCGGCATACGTCGGCGGTCGAGGTCGGACTGTCGTATCAGAGTCTGTGGCGGCCGCGGCAGCAGTCGTGCGGTGGACGTGGGCGACGACTCCGCGCAGCCGGGTGGCCTGAACAGCCCGATCAATCACATCTACTGCGCCGAGGTTGACGAGGCGCGTCATTTCGGAGTCCTCGTTGGCGACGAGGGCGACGGGGAGGATGGTTGGCGGGTACTGGCGCTGCTGCAGGGTCACGAGCATGCTGTCAATCGGGCCGTCGATGAACAGCACGAGCGGCGACGCTGATTCCGCATAGCTGTCTGCGTGCTCGAAGCAGAGGCTTTCCGAGGGAACGCAGTACACTGCAGAGACATAAAACACTAGTCAGAAAACGCACACTAAAAAGAAAAACCGGCGGGCGTCCATACGGTCTGGGAAGAGATCTTCGATTACGCGGAGATTGCGAGCCAGCGCAGGCTCAAGACCCGGGCCGTAGGCCTTTGGGCGGCCAGGAGCAGGCAAACGCGGGTCCACGTAGCATGCACTGAGGGCCATTATTCTGCTTGCTTTTGTCTTGAATTCTGGAGCTTTTCTTTCCTTTTCGTCCGTTTCAGCCTCTATTTCGAAAAACCGGGTCTCCTCCGACTCTTAAAACTCTCCAAAAGAGGAGCCGTGGTCTTAGTGCGCCGGGGGGCGGCGAGGGCCACCCTTCCGCCCTAACCCATGGAATACCTTCGGGCTTTCGTTTTTCCGATGCAAACTTTCCTCACATCCCGCCGAATCTCGGTTTCGAACGGTGCCGCCCCCACCGTCTCTTGCGCGCGCACAGTCCATCCAGGTTTTACAGTTGTCCGAATTGATCGTCGTCTGAATACCCCGTTTCTATAGTATCAAAAAATGTACAAAAAGGTTCTCGTGATCGTAGTCAGTCATGTCTAAGACGTGTGTCTGAGGCGGAAGGTGAAGAAAAATTTTTCCCTTTCCTGACTCTCTCGTTCCTCTTCTCTCCTACTCGTAGATCATCTCGTCGTCCCGTATCATTTCAATTAATCATGCCATCCGCCGCAGGTCTCTGATAACCTTCTCAAGCCGTCGTCTCTCCTCAAGCTCGGCTTTCATAGCCTGCGCATGCGTAGCTTTCATTTCGGTCACCATCTTTCGGAACTCCTTTCGCAAGACCGCAACCGACGCACTTTCCCCTGGCGTGTTTATAATATTGCTCGCCACGCCACCACTGCTATCCGTGTGCGCCGCAAGCACTCGCACCCGCGAATCCGCAATGTGCGCCTCCAGCTCGAGATTACGTTCGCGGACTGCGTCGAGCTCGTGTTCGAGCGAAATCCGCTCGCCTTCAAACTCGAGCGACTGCTGGAGCAGAGAGTCGTAGCCGGCCTGCACCTGCCGCAGCTCCGCCTTTAGCTGAGCGACTGAGTGCTCGTCGTCGATGCCGCTGCCGGGAGTGAGTACTCTCGAGCCCGGCCTGAGCGGCGTGGGATTCTTGCCTTGTTGCGCAATGTTCGACGCGGAAGTCCGTTTTTCTGCTCGGCTGGCTTCCAATCCTGCCAGACGTTCGCTAAGGACCGCGTTTTGCATCAGGATCGTCTGGAATTCGGCAGCGTGCTCTTCTGATAGACTTGCGAGTTCGCTCTCCAGCTTGGAAACCTTAGACCGCAGATCCGTGTTCTCCTGCTGCAGCGACTGCTTTGCTTCGTCAGCAGCAGCTAGCGGGATACTTGTAGCCGTTGCGGCCCGTAGTCGAGAAATCTGCTGGTCCTTTTGCGCGTTGAGCTCTAGTAGCCGGGTGACCTCAGTCTCGGCCTGCTCGAGGCTCTGACGCAGCTCGGTCTCCAGCAGCGCGCGTCGCGAAGCGGCTTCGTTGTTTGAGCTTGCGGCCGCGATCATGGCGCCCGCAGAGGCCAAATCACGCGTATATTCCTCTTCTTTCTCACGTAAACGATTTTGCGTGTTTACGAGTTCGGTTTTCGTATTTGTCAATTCCTCGCGCAGAGCGTTTGCCTCTTCAGAAGAGATCAGGCCTGCTGTAGCATTCAGTTTCTCGTTCAGCTGCGCGTTCTGCATAAGAATCGTCTCGAATTCGGAGGCGTGCTGGCTGGATTGCTGCTGGATCTCGGCCTGTAATCGCTCAATCTGAGACAGCAGTGCTGTAGTATCTGGACTGTCTTCAACCGTAGAAAGATCGCGCGACGACGACGACGTTTGCTGCTGCAATGTCGCAAGCTCAGACTGGGCCTTTTCCAAATCGCGAGTGACAGCAACGTGCTGCTCACTCTTTTCGGCTGAGATCTCGACTATCGATGCCTCGAGTTCGGCAATGGACTGCTGCAGCTGGCGCCGACTTGATTCGCTTTCGGCCAGAGCCGAGCGCGCGTCGAGATTTATGAGATGCTGCAGATTCAGGGTGTCGGAGCCGTCGAATGTGGAGGTGGAGTCAGAGGTTAAAAGAGACTCCATGTCGAAATCGGTGGAGCGTTTCGCAGCAGCAAGCGAATCAGGATCAGGCATCGTTGCGAGAACAGAGGTCAAGGGAAAGACGTAGTCCTCTGCGACTTGCTGGCTGAGTGCGCGGTAATGAGCCAAAAGAACGCGCTGGGCTTCTAGAAGCTCATTTTGAACAGCGACGAGCTCGGTGTCGGTGCTCGACTGGAACGGCGATGAGGCGATGAATGCGTCCGCGTCTTGCAGCGCGGCATCGGAAGAGGGTGCTGGGCCGAGCTTGCGCAGGGAGTCTGCTGCCGCGATAACGGACGAGTGTAGGGTTTGCTGGCGAGTTATCGAATCGAGTTTTGAGGCTAGAGTGGATATTTTCTGGAGGGGGGAGTTAGTGTGGAGAGGTGGGGAGGGTGGTAAACAATGACGTGAGACTGACGGTTTGCAGCACACGCGTCTGTTCTGGGGGAAGCAGGGCGTGGGAGGAGGCGGGTGAGGAGGCATCGAGCACCGCATCTTGGAGAAGGGAGAGCATTGGTGAGAGAGTGAGAGAGTGAGACAGTGAGCAGGAGGAGGGAGTGAGGGAGTGGAAGGGTCTGTTGTGACGCGATATGTCGAGGTGAGGTGAGGACGTGTAGTGTAGCAGGCGTGCGCGCAGGAAGCCAGGCAGAGCCTAGGCGGACCAGCTGGTTATAATTGAGCCAGCGGAGGAGAGATGAAAAGTGAGAAGAGGCTAGGAGGAGTAGCAGCAGCAGCGGTAGTATCAAGAACACAACAACAACAGCAACAACAGCAGCAACAACAACAACTAAACCGCTTCTTCGACGACCTGGATCTTTGAGGCTGCTTTGTTTCTTCCTCACCAAACCTTCTTCACTATTTTGGTTCCCACTCCACGGACCCCTTAATTACATAATCACCTCGAGCCGCGTCGAGGCAGAACCCCCAAAACAACGCCTCCGCTTCCTCCTTCTGCAGTCCTTTCTTCGGTCTGCGCTCGTCCTCAGACGGTCTCTTGTCTTTTGCGCGTCGGTATCTGCTCCTTCTCCTTCCTATCTTCACATCAAACCCGACCCTACAGTGGCATTCAATCCACACGTCTTCTCTGCAGCTATGCAGCAGCAGCAGACCGCTCATCGCAGGCCAATCCCTTCTCCCGACAACCCTCGTTTCAACTCGCAGCAGCCGCCGCCGCGTTTGGCCTCCTTCGCCGGCTCCTCCGTCTCCTCTACCTCCGCCGCCGCGCCTTTTTATCAGGATGCCCGCCGCTCGGTCTCTGCGTCAACCGCGACCACAATGAGCTCGGCATCGCGACAGCTCTCCCTGGGCTCGCAGCAGCTACCCGCGTCCCTATTCCAGATCGCGGTCTCCCTGATTACGCGTCTGCAGACCGTCCCCGGCCTCGAGCTCTACCTCTCGCAGGCGCGCTTCTCCGCCCCGACCGACACGCCTTCAATGCTTCTCTCTGCGTCCTCGTTCGACTCTGCTGTCACGCCGCATGCGGGCGCGAGCGAAAAACCGGAGCCGTCGTTTGAGAAGGACTCGAACGACATCGACCCCGTCACGCAGCTCTGGCGGTTTCTCCGACAGGGCACCTCGCTCTGCGTGCTTTTGAACGAGGTCACGAACGCGCTCAAGCTCAAGGAGAGCATAGACGACGCAGAATTAACCGACGACGACAACGACTCCAGCATTCACACCAGCATCAACTCTAGAAACAATCACAGCAACAACAACAACAACAGCGGCAGCAGTAGCAGCAGTAGCAACAGCAGCCGCAACACCACCCTTCACCACTCCGACGAGGACGAGGACGATGACGACACGTCGACTTTGACAAACGGATCTTTACTTATTGTGCCCGACTCTCGGATCCTGCCTCCGTCACAGCAGGATTTAAAAACATGCAAACGCGGCGTGTACGAGTTTGTGCACGCCTGCAAGCTACGTTTGGGATTTGCGGACGAGGACTTGTTCACGGTAATGAACGTGTTTTCGGACGACACGACCGACCTGCTCAAAGTGACGCGGACTGTTCATCTCGTGCTCGATCTGTGGGACGACGCGACGCAGAGCAGTCCGTCGCCGACGACGGCGGAGGAGAGCACGTCTTCGGTATCGACGGACTCGCTACCGTCGAATCACCGATCAAAAGTCGTGCAAGAGCTACTGCAGACCGAGCGCAGATACGTACAGGATCTCGAGCGACTGCATGTGTATATGAAGCAGCTGCAGCATGAAGAGATTGTATCTGCGGACACGATTCATTTTCTTTTCCCGAACCTGAACGCGCTCGTCGATTTCCAGCGAAAGTTCTTGGTCGGTGTAGAGACAAATGCGCGGATGCCGCAGTCGCAGCAGCGGTTTGGCGCGCTTTTTCTGTCTGCCGAGCTGGCGTTTGCGGTGTACGAGACGTATGCGTCGCAGCAGAAGCGCGCTTCGGATCTGGCGATTCACGAGGCGCCTAAACTTGCTAAGCTGTCGCATTTGATTGAGCCGAGCTATGAGCTGCCATCGATTTTGATAAAGCCTATTCAGCGCATCTGTAAATATCCTCTGCTGCTGAAGGTGAGTCCTACTTTTTATGATTTATAATTGATTTATTGATCAGAGTATTAACATTTTTTCAAGGAACTATTGAAATACTCACCGGAAAGTGATGATGGTTATGCAGAACTATTGGATGGATTTCACGCGATGAAGCGAGTGACTGATCGGGTGAATGAGAAACAAAGACAGACGGAAAACAAGCAAACTGTCGCGTCGCTTTGTGCGCGCATAGATGACTGGAAGGGACACAATATAGAGTTTTTTGGAGACTTGCTGTACGATGGATTATTCCAGATGGTGGATGTGGACAAGGAGTATCATATATACCTGTTTGAGAACATTTTGCTGTTTTGCAAAGAGGAGATGATTACGAGTCCGTTGTCGATTGGTGGACGTGCGCCGTCGACGACTACGCTTTCGGGAACAGGCAGCGGAGCCGGGTCGGTGCCGATGTCTGCGTCTTCGAGTTCATCGGGGACGAGCACGAAGAAGAAGAAGCACAATATGGGCCTGTCGTCGGTGGGAAAGAAGGCTAGTCTGTCTTCGTTCTCGACGGTGTCGATATCGCATCCGTTTTCGTCGTCGTTAGCGACGGGCGGGGGCGGAGCGCTGTATCTGGAAGGACGGGTGTATATCGACAATGTGATTGACGTGACGACGTCGATGACAAAGGTCGAGTATGGCGATCCGATTGCGACGAGCGGGTACCATCTGACGATATACTGGCGATTCCAGTCCGCCCCGAACGGGCACAGTGCGGACACGCGAGCGGACGCCAACAAGTTTTCGATTCGATTCCGCAACGAGGAGATGCTGCGGCAGTGGGAAGCGACGCTGAGGCAGCTGATTGAGAGCCGGAAGCAGCAGCGGGCGGCGGAGCAGGCGAATATGACTACGCCCACGCTGTCGAATCCGAACGGGTTTGTGCCGTCGCATAACCACTCGAACTCGCTGTCAGCGTTTGCGGCGGCGCGCAACCGGCGGCAGTCGGACGAGACGTCGTCGACGGTGTCTACGGCGTCGTCGAACGTGATGCAGCATGTGTCGTCTGCGTCGTCAGCGTTGACGCAGCCGGCGGTGGCAGGCGCGGGCGGGCCGTATGTGGTTGCGGCGGAGACGGGCCCGGCGCGGCCGCCGGGATCGATCAAGCTGCGGCTGTCGTTCCACACGGACAGCTATATGGTTCTGCTGCCGGCGAACATGACGTTTTCGGACATGGTGTCGAAGGTGGAGAAGAAGCTGCGGTTGTGCAACGGGGCCGCGTTTGACGAGATGGTGGAGACGAATCTCGCGGCGGGGGTGAGTGGGTGCGGGGGGATGGGGTATAGGCTGAAGTACCGGGACGAGGACGGGGACATGGTTGTGCTCGAGAGCGCGGGGGATTGGGAGGTTGCGCTGGAGAGCGGAGCGGAGGAGGGGGTGGTGGACATGTCGATATACTGAGTGTTTTTGTTTTTGTTTTTGTTTATGTTTTTTATTTTCTGTTCTCTTTTATTTCTCTTTATTCACGGGACAGTACACGCACGCACTAGCACTTGTGAAGGGGTTTGGAGTTACAAAACCATTGATTATCATCAGAAAGAAGTAGACACCGCGTCAGACACGCGTTGAGGGTTAGGCGTAGTAAGCAGGGGCCGGGAGGGTTCGGGTTTTCCCGGCAGCCGCCTGGTCCGCGAGCAGCTGGTTCTTTGGCGCTGCTTTCTCGCCGTCCGCCGCCGAAAAACTCGCAGAGCCACCGCGAACTGCTCGTCCGCCTCCTCGCCTTCCTCGCTCCCCCACAGCCAGAACCCAGCACCCCCCCTCCGCCCCCGTCCATCCGCGCCCAGCCTGCCTATTCCCGCTCATGGCAGATTTCGCAGATATTGATCTAGAGTCCATCATCGAGCGGCTCCTCGAGGTCCGCGGCTCCCGCCCTGGAAACCACGTCCAGCTGCTCGAAAACGAGATCCGCTTCCTCTGCACAAAGGCCCGCGAGATCTTCATCCAGCAGCCCATCCTTCTCGAGCTTGAGGCTCCTATCAAGGTGTGTACTTCTTCTTTGTTCCTCCTCCTCTTCTTCCTCTCTATCCCCCCCAACTCCTGCTAATTCGCCCCCTTCTCCTGCTCTAGATTTGCGGTATGTGACGACCTGACTAATCCCTTCAACCATTGTCCCTCCTTCTCGCATCCCCTCCTCCTCTTCTCCTCTCTTCTCTAACCCTCCTCTTCTGCAGGCGACATCCACGGCCAGTACTACGACCTTCTCCGTCTCTTCGAGTACGGCGGATTCCCTCCCGAGGCAAACTACCTCTTCCTGGGCGACTACGTCGACCGGGGCAAGCAGTCCCTCGAAACCATCTGCCTCCTCCTCGCATACAAGATAAAGTACCCCGAGAACTTCTTCATCCTCCGCGGAAACCACGAATGTGCTTCCATCAACCGTATCTACGGCTTCTACGACGAGTGTATGTCGCCCACTCTTCCCCTCTCCAGCTCTCTAACCCCTGCTAACCCCACCTCCTTTCTCCCCCACAGGCAAACGACGATACAACATCAAGCTATGGAAGACCTTCACAGATTGCTTCAACTGCCTTCCCATTGCTGCCATCATCGATGAGAAAATCTTCACCATGCACGGCGGTCTCTCGCCTGACCTCAACAACATGGAGCAGATCCGCCGCATCATGCGCCCTACCGATATCCCCGACTCCGGCTTGTTGTGCGACCTCCTCTGGTCCGATCCCGACAAAGACATCACCGGCTGGAGCGAAAACGACCGCGGTGTGTCCTTCACCTTTGGTCCCGATGTCGTCTCCCGATTTCTGCAGAAGCATGACATGGACCTCATCTGCCGCGCGCACCAAGTCGTCGAGGACGGCTACGAGTTTTTCAGCAAGCGCCAGCTCGTCACCTTGTTCTCGGCCCCCAACTACTGCGGAGAATTCGACAACGCTGGTGCGATGATGAGTGTCGACGAGAGCTTATTGTGTTCGTTCCAGATCCTGAAGCCTGCAGAGAAGAAGCCAAAATATGGATATCCCGGAATGGGCGCCACCCCGCGAAAGCAAAAGAAGGTCTCTAAATAGACAATCACCTCTTCTTGTCCTCCCCTGTTTTTCTCTTTTTTGTCTTGTCTTGTTCTTCCTCTCCTCTGCTTTGCGCAACCTCCCGTCCTTCCCGCTCCACTATGCCTCTCTCTCAAGATCTATCTTCGAATTATGTCTGCCATTTTTATATGCTGCCCAAGTTGGTCATGATCTGCCCTCCCCCGTCGTTATGAATAAATTTGACTTCGGATGCCGTTTGTTTTGCTCGTTTGGTTGATCAGCTTGCCCCTCTTCCGCCGCATTGTGTCGTTGTGTTGGCCCCCCTCCGCCATATTTCACTATTTTACTCTTATTATGCTCCATTATCGTTCCATTTGGCCCCGGGTTTTGTGCAGCGTGCAGTGTGTTTATTCCATGTATTTGTACTTTGTCTTCCTCTGGATTTTCCCGGCAGCAGCAGCTAGCTAGCTTCATTCAAATCTCAAATCTCAAATCTTTGTTCCGAGTCCTTCGACAGCGGGTGGCTTGACATATACAGCCATTTAATGTCCCTTTTTCTTATTTTGTTTCTTTTTTTTTTTTTTTCCCGTCAGCTATTAAAAAAGATATGCTTGTTTTATTTCTCTTCTCTTGTTCTCCTTCCAACAGCAGCGGTGTCTCTGTTTTCTTTACTCACTCTTCAGAAAGCTCTGTATATATAGTTATATTTCTTCTTCTTCTCCCTCTACAATTCTTATTTGTCGTGCGTATTATTGACTGTTGACGTGTGCGTGTGCGTGTGCGTGTGTGTTGGCAAACGAACAAAGAAAACAAAACAACAAAAGAGTCTGGGACCACCGTGAGCAAAGAGCTTTATGGAGAGAGAGAGAGCGAGAGATCTCGAGGATTTGTTTATCGCTTGTGAAAGAATACTTTAACCTGTGGATTTTTTATTTGATGCTGTTTTTTCTTTTGCATGCTCCGATTAGAGTGTGCTTCTTCTCTTCTGCTCTTCTTCTTCTTTACTTCTACCCGTGTTTTCTCGTTACTATTATAAACCACTGATAATTCTCCTGTTTGTTTTCCCCTTCGGTTTTGCATTTTTATCAACTTTTTCCTTACATCGATTTATTATTTTGTATGTGCGCTTTATCTATCTTATTATTATTTTCAGTAGTAGCAGTAGTAGTCTGTTTATTGCCTATGTCTTTTAGTAGTATTGTCAATTGTTAAAAACTATTTATCAACAATTTTGTAGTCTGTCTGTCTTTTGCTAGGTTGAGATCTAGCTGAGTGGATGTGGTGTAGATAATGCAGTGACCACATCTAGACTGGTCATCAATTGCATAGCAGGACTGAGGTCGATACCCTCATGTGAATCAGAGCTGGAGTCTTTGCATATATTTGTAGTTTCAAGCACCCGGCGCGTTACACTCAACACAAACGTTGCCGTTATCATCTAATATTGGGTCGTCTGACGATGACTGAGAATCTGCAGCAGCTGACGTCGAGGACGTTGATGGCGACGTAGCGGGTTCAGGGACCGGCTTTTGTGCATGGCGGTCTACATGCCCAAGATCTTTGGACGGGAACAGCACGTCTCTAACAAGTCTTTTCAAATCTTTCGAGTCTAGTAATCAAGAGTAATCAGCAAGCGCTCTCTGATTCAAAGCCGACTCATGATCTGCTCCAGATCAGAGCAGATGAAACGATGACGTACCAGGAAACCCCCCTTTCTCCTTCCTATCCCACAGCAGCACCTCCTCTTGGCCCGCAGCCGGCACGAGTCTGACTTTGAATGTTCCGCCCGAGGCGGGAAGCATGGCGACCTCGCCCACGTCGTTGCCGAAGGTCGAGAGTAGTTCCTGCGCGAACCTGCAATCCGTTAGTTGATCTGTTTCTCAACACGCTCAAGCAAATACACAGGAAGACTCACCATGCTGCCCTCAGATTCCACTTACAGGCGGTGCAGAACTCGATCGCGACGCGGGGGTATCGGAATGTCGGTTGCGCCATGGATGCGGTCGACGGGGTTGGTTTCGCTTTCGCCGGTCGCGCGCAGATTGAGGCGATGAGCAGAGTCAGGGGTAATTGTGATCTGCACGTGATGTGGATCACAGATGTTTAATTTAGGGCTCAACCCTACAGATGACTAAAACGCAGTCACGCGGCGGGGCTCACAGCAGGCGCAGGGCAGCGCGCACAGTCAGCGGCGGGCGGGTTGGCAGCGGCGGGAGCAAAAGTGAGTGCGCCTCGAGTCTCTGCTTCCACTTCACGTTCAGTCAAGAAGGTATGTCGCCAGCACCCTCCTGTTTGCTTTGTTTGTGTGTGGTAGTTGTGGTGTAAGGGATGATGTGCTAACTGTTCTGTTCTCTTTTGTGCATGTGCTCGGCGGACGACTGGTGGAGGGTAGAATACGGGACGCAGACACGATCATCACAGGCTCGACAGAGAAGCTCTGCAGAACTGCTCAGTGTGGTATCTATCGTTGGATTATACTGCTGGAATCTGTGCAAGAAGACGAACATATTGCTTGCTAGAGATTGGCCGTGTCGAATCTGATCAGTCCCGTATTTATCCCCGCCAGATTGCTGCTACAGTATATGCCATTGAGAATATCTATTCCAGATCATAATTCACAATGTCAAAGTCGAAGAACCATACCAATCACAACCAGGTCAAGAAGGCCCACCGCGTACGTCGTCGTCAACCTATCGAAGCACTCACCGAGATCTCCGAGCTAACTCTAGTGGATTGTATAGAACGGTATCAAGAAGCCCAAGACCTCGAGATACCCCTCGCTCAAGGGTGTTGACCCCAAGTTCAGACGTAACCACAGTACGTTACAATTCTTTGCTGCTCCATCTGCGTCTCCAGCATGCTAACAGACCTTTCCAGGACACGCTCTCCACGGCACCGCCAAGGCCCTGAAGGCCGCTAAGGACTCGGCTTAAACGTCGAGTGAGTTGGTTGGTTTACATCAAAAAAATACAAGATAAAAGTGGGAACAAGATGGCTTAGTCGGATTCACTGCTAGTCCATTTGGCTCTGCAATGTACGCCTTTTAATTGTGTCATATAGCATGTATCTGTACAAAAAATGATTTCCTCCTGATAACCCTTCTGCTCTTTCATCAGAACCATTCCATTTACACCACTGCACATCTCGATAGCGATACAGCCGACGTTTGTCTATATGGCTGCTATTGCTACCTGAGGTTTTTCTTACATATTGACTTTCACTCGAAATCCTGCTGAAAATGTGCTATATCAAACCGTAGGGACGCTACCAAGCGCGGCCAGAGTAGTTTAGTGCCGGACCGCGTATGACAGCAGATCCCACATCCAATAGACTAGATATCAGCAATATAAACAGCTAGCAAGTGAATCAGTAGCTATGGACGTTCACTATAACATATATTACAAATATCTTACATAACAACTGCCACACATGCACCGCCACGAGGCTGGAGCACGACGGCTCGAAAAAAAATCGGTCGCGAGCTTCTCGACGACAGAGGAAAGCATTGAAAAGCCATTCGATTGCAGGCCCCAATTGCAGACAGAGAAACTAAGGAAGCAACAGAGCCAACAGTCTGCGAATCACGAGAGCAAGTGTTTACTTTGTTTAGTCGTACACCGAGGCTGTAAGAATATCAAGAGAGGCTTTCCGCTTTCGCTCCGCCGACACCCGAAGATTCAGCAGAGAAGACTATAATAATGATTTCGCGACGTCTTTTAAGCCTGCGCGGTATGTTCTTTGTTTGAAGATCATGTTTTGGCGATTGCTGCGGATACTAATCGTGTGTGTTTTGTCGAGCTACAGGCGTCACTGCTAATATACAAAGGCAATGCCACTACTACCCATCGCATCTCACCCCCCTCCGACAACCCCTCCTCGTCCGCGTTCAACACCCCAGTCTCACCCTCGCCCGTCTCAGAAGCTCGTCATCGGGCAAGCCGCCGTACGACGAAGAAGAGGACTTGACGCCGTATGAAGAAAGCGACTTTGAACTTGACAAGGAGGAGGCCGAGGCGGCAGAAGAGGACTTGACGCCGTATGAACTTAGCGACTTTGAAGCCGACATCGAGGAGGCCGAGGTGGCCGAGGAAGCCATGTTCGCCGCCGTCGATCACGATCCAGATGCTCCGCATCACCGGTCGGTTGGCGAGATGATTGCTGGTTTGGGCAGATACGAAGAGAGCGTGGCGCCCGAGGAAAAAAGCGCTGAATCTGTTTTCTCGGAGAAGTTCCCTCCTGCTGCAGAGCCATCCCCCGTCAAGGAGGCTGCTAGCTCGTCCAAGACTGCTGCTTCGTCCGAGTCAGGGCGACGGCGCCCGATCAGCCGCGAAGAGGCGGCTGAGATTCTGGAGGCGCAAAAGAAGGAAGCGGCGAAGATGTATAATTACGACGAGACAGTAGTGAAGGAGCTCGCAGAGAAGCTTTCGTCGCCGGACGTGAACCTGACGGCCGTGCTCGACAAGGAGATTGCGAACCTGTTCCAGCGCGAGGTGCTGAAAGAGGAGGAGGTCCATCTTATGCAGCAAGTCAAGGCGCAGTATGAGACTCGCTCGAAGAGTACGAAAGAAGAAGAGCAGACGACGGCGATCGAGGCCGAGCGTATCAGAGAGTTTTACCACAAGATTCCTACTGGCCCTTCCGAGCGGTACAGTCCTTATGAGATCGCTCTACGAGCCGAGCACCAACGTATGCTTTCCCATTTACATTCTCACGTCGCCTTCAGAAAACAGAGCAAAAGCTAACTTGTAATCGTCATCAGGCAAACTATCTCGCCCACTTGGATCAAGCTACACCGAATCCTACCGCCCAAGACACAACATCAACTCGCCTCCCAACCCGACCGCAATCACCGTCGCGATGCTGACTGCCGCTGGCGCGCACCTCGGCCACGAGCCTTCGCGTCTGCGAAAAGGTAACCTGCCGTTCATCCTCGGCGAGCGTGAGGGCATTCACATCATCGACATGGAGAAGACAGTTCCCTACCTCCGACGGGCATGCCGAGTCGTCTCCGCTATTGCCGAGCGCGGCGGTGTCATCGTTTTTCTCGGCACGCGCGATAACCACGATCTCGTCGTCGTCGACTGCGCTCAGCGGATGAAGGCAAACTACGTCACCCGCAGATGGATCCCCGGCGCGCTGACCAACCTCAAGACCGTAATCGGCATGCACCCTGTCACTGCCGTCGACATGGAGGATAACCCTGTGAACGCCAAGGTCCCGAAAAACTTCGTGATGGTGCCCGATCTAGTCATCGTCCTCAACCCGGTCGAGAACCGCGCGGCGCTGAACGAGTGCAAGATCATGCGCGTGCCGACCATCGGCATCATCGACACCGACTCTGAACCTACGCTCGTCACATATCCTATCCCTGCTAACGACGACAGTCTGCGCTCGGTCGAGTTCATCGCCGGCGTGCTCAGCCGCGCGGGTGAGATTGGTCAGTATAAAAGAATGGAGAACGCGGAGCGTGAAATCCTGCCTTCTTTTGCCGGGCTCTAAATTGATCGCCCTCCATTCTTCTTCAAGTTCTGTATCTAGTTTTATTTCTCCTTTTCTTTATCTTTATCACTTTTTTGTTATTCATGCATCTACGCTCAGCCAAACCTTTTCATCATCTCTATCCATCATCTCTATCGAAAAAGCAATATCTTTCCATTGTATCTATTTATCTATCTATTCTTTCCTATCTCCTTCCTTTACTTTTCTTTTCTCCCAATCCAAGAAATGTACATAGTGCACCGTCTCTTGTCTTCTTTTTGTTTCTTTCTTATCTTGTGATTTGTCGGTTGAAAGCTCTGAGGGGTGAGATATTTGTTTATCATTCGTAAATACAGATTGTCGATGTAATAATGAAATTGTTCCGATAGACGCTTTGATCAAGGAAAAGATACGTAATTTCATTATACAAAACATAACTATCCAGAAATAAATAAAGCAGAACAACGAAAACAAGATACTATAAAGAGTAGCGCCAGACAATATCTCAAACAAATCAAACCAGAGAGTTTTTCATAAAAAAAAGTAGGGCAGCAACAACAACAAAATCAAAAACTAAAACACTATCACGGCTTAACCTAATTGACTAGGAGCCTTGTGAACTCCGAAATGACTCGGAGGAGGAAGATTGATCTGCAACCGTGGCTCGACGGAGCTGGTCATTGACGGGGGAGTAAGAGACGGCGGTGGGGGCGGTGGGGGTGGTGCGCCTGAGAGGAGAGAGGAGAGAGGGGGTAACTGCACCGACTGGGCAGACTGCTGCTGCTGTTGCTGCTGCATTTGATGGGGGATTTGATTCACTGGAAGCGAAGACGGACGGGGAACTTGGTCGACTACCACCATCCGTCGAGTATCTCCCATGGTGCCTGCGCCGGAACCAGGCTCGGCCGGTTGGCTTTGGTAGACGGGAGGGTACTCGTTGTAGGTCACGTATTGCTGGGACTTAGTCGGCATGTCCAAAGCCGTCGATGTTAGCTCACCAGTACCCGCTCGAGAATCGACAGCGGCAGCGGCAGAGGCAAGTTCGTTAAGGATTCGCTGTAAGAACTGCGTTTCCTCCGCAAGATAGACATCGCTACCTTCCAACTTCCTCAGATAGAAGCGCAAGATCGGGATATCCGCCGCCTGGTAAGCATGCCCAGGTCTGATCATCGGACTCAGCGTAGCTCGGAACCGCTGAGCTTCCTCGACGAGGGTCTTCACGTGCGCGAATTCTTCTGGGATGAATCCCAAAGCACTCGCGCTTTTCAACCAGTCTTCGAGAGCCTCGAGTGTAGGTCGCAGGTAGTCACGGTTGATTACCTGTCGAGAATCGCACAGGAGACAGTAGTAGTGCTCTTTGTCTTTCAAAGATCCTCTCGGAATTTTCAAGCATCGGTTATGGTACCTGCGGAAACCCTTGTTAGCACCAGAATACTCTATATCTGTAGATATATGAAAAAGATACATACCATTCATGACAGTTTTCGCACTCAATCATGAGTCCCGACTCTGGCTGTCGACAGATGCAAAATAGCTCTTTCGAAGACCTCTTCTCGCCCTCGGCAGTAGGCTGCTGCGTGTGAGGCTTATCCAGCGCCGACAAAGCGTTCTTCGTTCGCTTCGCCGCAGTTTCCAAATGCGACGTCAGCGTACTGTTACCGCTGGTCCCTGCCGTGAAAAACAGTGCTTGTCCTTGGCTGAGCCAGTTCTCGACGTGCTGCATGTATCTGCGGATCTCGGCGCTGTTGGGGTTCTCGCTCGCGGGGTCTTGTAGGTATTCGCTAATCTTCCGGGCGTCTTTGTATGTCGGTCGCGCGGAGAATTCAGCCGACCTACAGCCCTCGACGAATTCAACGAAAGCGTCCTCGATCTCCTTGTGCTTGATGAGGAACTTTCCAAGTCTGTCGTACGTCTCCTTGTATACCGGAGTCACCGACGCCTCGTCGTACATCGAGTCAAGCAGATCATAGTCCGGCTTGCCGGACCTCATCTGCGAGTTCACTTCCGCTTCCCATTTATCTCCCGCAGTCGAGGCTTTTGTCAGTTTAGAGTACAGCTCATCTCTGTCCTGCGAGATCTCGAGTCTGTCGGCTTCCGCCAGGATATTCTTCACGTCCGGCAGGTAAATATAAGTCTTGCCTGCATCAGAAGCCCGCTCGTGCCATTGAAGCCTAGCCAGCCGTACTTCCAACGCCTTGACCTCCTCGAGCTCAACGTTGAGGCCATAGCCCGTCTCGATGAGCGCGACGTAGACGTCTGCGTCGTTTGTCTCGTTGGCCAGCGTTTCGCGCGCGTGTTCGACAAATTCCTCGATCTGAGACTTGCGCTCGTAAAGCAGGTCGATCTCGGCAGATGTGAATGGCATGCTCTCGATCCGTTGGAGAAGGGAGTCGATGTACTCTGGCTTGTGAAGTACCTCGCGCTCGGTTTCTTCGCCCGCAGCAGATGACGCTCCGGATTTCACACTTCCCCGGCGGGAGGACGATCCCGTGCGCTCGATCTTGCGTCGGTAGCCAACCTTGCGAGCTAGGATACTCTGCGCTTCTTCGACCCACTCGTTAGCCTGCTCGACTATCTTGCGAAGCTGATCTGTCTCGGGGATATGGTAGTTGATCTTCTCCGACTCTACCAAGAGAGATCGCAGGGATTTAGCAGACGGCTTGTTCTCCTCGCCACCGCTGAATAGCTTGTTGTACTTTTCGACCCACTGCTGAGGCAGTGCTGCGCGCTCGTTTACCTTCGAGACAATCTTCTCGAGAGTCTCCTCCGGCATGTTGATGTACAACACGCGAGACGAGCGCTTGCAGTCACAAAGCTCGTCGTAGTGGTTCAGGCACACGACACTCGAGGTACATCCGCATCCGATCTGCGACAGATAGCAAAAGGCGTTGCAGTAGGCACATTGCACTTCGTCGTTTTCCTTAAACGGGCTTTTGGCTACCTTGATTGTGGGAATGATCATCTGCACGTGCCTCCGCATATTGAGCTCCTGATCCTTGATCGATGTAAGCGCGGGTCCCAGCCATGTTGCCGTGTCGATCGAGTGATCTCTCTCGGCTGCGGTCAGGAGTAACTCTTCGTGAGAAAAGACGGGGAGCTTCCGATAGTCTTGGTAGATCTCGACGCCAAGTTTGCCGTAGGGCTCCCAATCCGCCGGAGCGAAATTCACAGCTTCGTTGAAGTTGAAGCCATGATTAAATCCAGAATGATATGCCTGCGGGAAGGTAATCACAAACTCGCCCGGCCGCTGGTCGATGCTATAGCACCTGACGCCTTCCTCGGTTAATCGTTTTGGACTCAACATCGTCACGAGCTGGAACAAAAGATCAGGCTGCTGCTCAAACAGCTCCGGAACAGCTTTCCGCATCGCGTCCTCGAATTTATCGGCGTCGTCTCCTGGGATTCCGTACCAGGTCTTGGTCGCGCCGAAATGCTGGTAGTTTGCAGAGTACGTGTTGTGGTCTTCGCTGTGCCAGCAAAATGTGGAGAAGACCATTCCGACGTAGAGCCAGGGCACGGTCATTCCGGAAATATCAGTCTTGATATGACGAAACAGAGACTTCTCGTGCAGGGGAAGCAGATTCAGATTCCAGGGATCGGTGGAGTACGGGTCCAGAGGGTCGCGCTCGATGGTCGGAAACCCGGAGCCATGGATGGTCGAGTGAATGTCAGCGCCATACTCGACCTCGACAGTTTCATCAAGACTTTCGACCAGTCGCCAAAACTCAGCCTCGATCTCATCTTCAGTCACGCGCGTTGCCCGTTTGCTTTTGCCGTTGAGCGGCATGCGCGTGGAGAGGTAATGGTCGAGGAAATTCTTTGCCTTTTCCTGGAACTGCCGGAGGTTGTAGACTTGCCCTTCCTCGAACCCAAACTCGCCGGTTCCGACAAGACACTTGTCGCAGTACCAGTCATAGTCAGGAAGTGCCTTCAGCGCAGGCTTGAGGCAGGCCATGTGATAGCCGTTGTCGCATCCGTCGCAGAGGAGCATCGTCGCAGCGTCATCTCCGCGGCCACACACTTCACAGTTCTGAGGAGGAGTTAGTAAGATGTATTGAGTGAGTTAGGATAGATGGGCTCACCTCGCCGGGCTTGCGACTGCTTGCAAGATCGTGAAGACGCTTGACTACTCCCGTTTTGCGGTGCATAATCATATTCGATCCTACCACTGTAGCGCTTTGCTCGTCCTGAGGGGTTTCTACAAGATACAAATCGTCAGCAATTTCTTTTCTAAAAATCACAATGAATGCAGAACCAACCTCTCTTTATCCTCTTTGAGTGGCGCCCGTGTTCACCAAGCTCGCCATCCGGTGCTTGAGAGTATGAGGAGCCCGAAGCCGAATATTCGGACTCGGTCTTCATATCGAGCATACTCTCGACCGACAAAGAAGTGCGGTCCCCGTTCTTCATCGCGCTGGATCTCGCATCAGTCGGAGTGCCGGGCGGGGAAAGCGACGGCGTATCGCCGATCGACGTTCCGGAGACGGTGCGCTGGCGCTTGGATGGAGTGATTGGGCCGCCGAATTCTTCTTCTTTCTGCTGCTGGACTAGTGGTTTCGCCGATTTGAGATAGAGCTCGTAGGGGTATACGTATTTCTGATAAGCAGTCTTCAAAGAAGACGAGAGCGACGTCATGATTTTCCCACTGTAGCCGAGCTCGCGACCGATTTCGGCCCACTGCTTCTTTTTACAGACAACGACAAAGCCGCCTCGCATGTCGACTGACTTTTTCAGATGGTAGAGGTCGAGCGGACGGCGATCGACGCTGGGAAGTTTGGTTAGTGTTATGCCCCGCTGCTTGTGGAACTTGTGGAGCTGGTCGAGGAAGTTGAGATTGGCTCTCGTGCCACCTTCCATGGAGTTGAGCTCCTGGCGACGGGTCTTGAACCAGAATTTCTGTAGGAGAGAGTGGTTAGCAAGGGTTGGTGTGAAGGCGGGCAGAAATCGGCAGGTATATCTATTTTGAGATATGGACCGGCGGTTTGATACCGCGCTTCTTTCCCGCCAGTGTACAAGCAGCAAGTATACAACACAGGCATCTAGAGTCGCTTACCTCAGTGTCCAAAGAGAACGGCGGGTTCCAAGAGTCCGGGGGCACGATTTTGACAATGCCATACTGGCGAGCTTCTTCAGATATGCTTTTGATATAGGCGAACGGGTCCTTGAACTCCTCCGGACTCGGATAATAAGTCGGTGCCTCCTGCAAGCCAAAAACACGGTCCGTCTTTGGCGGGGGCTTGTGGCTCTTGTCGGCGACGCCTTCGACGGTGTCAAAGTCCAATGCCAATGCACGCGGGCGCTGGCGGGAGGTGACAGATGGGATGCCAAAGTCGGTGAGCGGCACGGGGGCGAGGCCGTGGCCGTTTGCGGCCTTCATGCGCAGCTTTGGCTGGAAGGCTTCGGAGGACGGGTAGCTGTATTCGGGGACCATTGCGGGGGAGGGAACAGACAGAATTGAGTTGGTGGTAGTGGTATATCAGGATATTCTGATATTGGACAGATATGGAGCGGAGGAGGTACGCCAGCCAGGCAGCAGATGCGCGGGTGAGTGTCCCAGATAGCAGGAAGGAGTAGCCGGCTGCCGGACCGAGTAGAGCGATTGAGGGAGGGCTGGGCGGAGGGGGGATGAGGAGGAGGGAAGAGGAAGGTGGTGAGCGAGCAGGTCGAAGTGGTTTTGGGTCCGGGCACACTTTAACTGCCTCTGTCTGGGCTGCCGAGCAGAGCGCCGGCTTTCTTGTCTGCGAGTACATTGTGTTTTATATAAAGACAATCTGCTTTGTTTAAACTACAATTTCTACTCTATTTTCTCTATTTATTCTCTTTCAGATCCACCTGAAACAGCACAGCCGGCGGTGAATCGGAGTGATGCATATCTGCTGCTGCGTTGTGCGCATAGAAACGTGCCATCGACCGTCAGCTCAGCTCCGAGTACCAGAACCCGACCGACGCAGACCGCAGCTCGCCCGTCTGCGTCCTGTTTGCGGGAACACGCAATTGCACCCAGAATCCTCGCAGAATAGCGCATCTCGACAGATAAACACACAAAACCGCCTCGCTGCGTCCTGGCGCGGTCCAGGGCTCGGGGCTACCAACACCAAATCACTAATTAAGAAATCAAATTGATTTTCTGTGATTCACACGTGACCAGCAGAGGCCCAGAACGGAACTACTGCATATATACCAAACCACACTGTGATATTAAACATACTTATATACACAACTCCCGTCTATTTATTGTGCAGCGACTTGGTCCGCGACAGCCCCGACAGCCGAGGAAGCGCAGCCTGCTTCGTCGTGTGCTTCCGCAGTCGCTGCGCGTACTCGATCGAGCTCTCGATCACGCCCTCGTACTTTGCCTTGTCCTCCTCGCTTGTATTCCGCATGTCGATCCAGTATGCCAGGTACTTTGCCGCATCCACCTTCACCTGCTCCAGCTCCTCCACATGGCTCTGCAGCTCCGCCGTGCTCATGTTCTCCAGCGCCGCCACACTCACGCGCGACAGCTGACGCGCGCGGTCGACGTCAAATTCCGGAACTGCCACCGGCGTCTCGGTCCGCGACACCGGCGCAGACGCGTGTGTAGGCTGTAAAGTTGCTGTATTTGCATGGCTCAGCGGCGTGATTGGCTTGTCGCTCGAGCTCGACGCGCGCGAGGCCGTAGTCTCAGTCGACTGCGACCCTCCTGCGTTTGCAGACAGCCGCTTCTTCTGCTTCAGCGACAGCACGAGCTTTTCCTGTGTCTGCTTCGTCGGAAGCACTTGGTCAAGATCGACTGGCATTCCAAGACTAACAAGGTACGTCCGTCGTGTCCGCGACGTTTTCCAGTCTGGAACTTGTGACCGCCGCGGTTTCGTAAGGCTCTCCCATATCTCGGCCCTATAGACTGTTAGCCAGGCCTCCCAGTACTCTTCATCAGAAACAGAAAATAACATACCCTCTTCTTGTAGTCCGCACAGCAGTCCCAGGTCTGACAGCAGGAAGATCCTCCAGATTATCAATCGTAGCCATAATCATCCTCGTATTTGGAAACACGCCGTCTGTGATTGACATAGTAGCAGACTCGAGCGTCTCGGATGATGAAAAGTCCTCGTCTTTTAATATCCGCATTTTTGATGCTGTGCTTTCTTTTCTTTCATAAGTTGCCGGTACCGGTGCCGGTGCTGGCGCTGGTGCTGGTGCTGGCGCGCTCTGTGCTTCTCCAAAATCACCAAAATCATCATCATCATCATCGTCGTCGTCGTCGTCGTCAAAGCCATTACTACTCTCTATAGCTCCAAATCCACCATCATCCTCTGCCTTTTCCACCTCACCACCTGCCTCACCCGCACCAGCCTGATCCGGCGTCTTGAAATCAGCGTCAAACGGATCAGCTATAGGATCCATATATTTTGTTCCCCCGGCGCTGATATCTATCGATCCCGTATCATCCTCACCAAACCCGTTCGCAGGCACATCCCACCCGTTTTGCTCTGCCTCCATGTAGCGGTACTCGTCACTTTTACTCTCTTGTTGTGAAGATGACGACGGTGGTGAGATTGCCTCTTGTTTACTGCTCTCGAGCTCTAGCTGCTGATCTGCCGCCGAGGCCGCAGCCTCGTTGTCAGAGGCCATAGCCAGTAGATGAGCTTGTTTGTATCTGAGCTGCAATCAAGCCAGACAAGTAAATAGAATATCAGCAAGAACAAAGAACAGCTGCTGGCGCTGCGGAGAGAAAGAGGAGCGGATTCTGTCTGTTGAAAGGACAGCAAAGCCAGCTGCTTCGCGACTTTCATCCCCGCCAATGTTTTGGCTGCGCTGCTGAGCTAAGCACGCGGCGAATCCCACTCATCCTCATCCTCCTTCCCTCCAGCAAGTTTTGAATATCTCTACTTTTATTCTATGCTTCAACTAGTATTTATACATACTTAAATCTCTGCAAACACCATTCGTAATCATACAACACTGCACTGCGCTGAAAACTAGACAAAAACAAAAGAAAATAAACCGCCATATCAGCCCTTGCCAATCTCGCCCAACATCAACGTCTTATCCGTCGACGCACTCAAAATCACATTACTCTCGTACGGCGAAAACCTCGCGTCGTTCACCGCCCCCGTATGTCCCGGCAACTTGTACAAGATCTTTTTGCTCTGCGTGTCCCAGATCATCACCGTCCGGTCCGCTGACCCGGCAATGATCTTTGATCCGTCGGGACTGAAACTCGCCCGCAGCAGGTTCTTCTCGATCTCGCTGCTCGTCGCGCCGCTGTATACGTTTAACTGTCTGCTTTCCGGCGCAAACGCTCGGATATCCCACGTCCGCACGCTCTGGTCCATCGAGTGCGAGACCAGGAACTGCATGTCCTCAGACACGTTCAGACTCGTCACCGCGTCGGCGTGGCCCGAGAGCGCGTACACCACGTCCTTTTGTCGCAAGTCCCACACCTTGATCTCATGGTCAATCCCCGCCGAAAACACCTGGTTGCCAGCCTCGCCGAAGGCGACCGACAGAATCGGAAAATCCGTCTCCATGTAATCCACAGACTCCTTCATCCGCGGATCCCAAAGCCCAATCGAACCATCGTCAGACCCGGACAGCAGCAACTCCGGACCCCGACGCACTCGATCGATGCAGTTCACGATATCCTCATGTCCGACGTGTTTCCGGATTCGCACGCCGCTGTTCACGTCCCATACCCCCAGCGTTGCGTCCGAGGAAGCAGAGTAGACCTGTCGCGAATCGCGCGAGAAGGCGAGGTCGAGAATCGCGCCTTTGTGACCTTTTATGACGCCGAAATTTTCATTCGCTCCGTAAGTGTTCCATAGTACTAGAGTTGAGCACCAGCGAGGTTAGTAGATGGGTATATAAATATTCATAATCGAGTAGGAAATATCATACATATCGTTCGATCTTGGGATCCAGAAGCTATTATCTCGCCCGAGTCATCGAACCTGCACGCATATACCTCGCCCTGTAATACACAATGTTAGAAACAGAAAGAATATTCACAGCAGACGAGCTAATATGCGCTGCAAAAATAAAGAATCAAGCAGACATACCGTATGCCCCGATAACTGAATGATCGGTGCCTGAATATTCGACGTCCGCTGCACCTACAATCCGCAACAAAAGTCAGCAACAAAACCCCACCAACAACAGCAATTAAAAAAGCCACAATGCAAGCATACGGTCTGAAGAATAGGACCGGCAGACGGCGATGTGTTGACGATGGCTACCGACTGCTGGTTCGTTGATCGAGGACGCTTGGCGACCACTGAGCCGGCGCCCGGTCCGGCTTTGCGTTTGTCAGACATGTTCGCGTCGGCGGATGTTTCCTGAATTTAGAGAATGCGGGATCTGCTCGATATCTAGAACAAACCAGTGAAAAAGAGGGAAAAAGAGAGCAGAGCGTGGATGTGAAGAAAGCGTGCAGAATAAACACTGCGCGGCTCAACAACGACCCTTCTCATCCTCATCCGCCTCTTCCTCCTCCACCACCACCACCATCACCACACCCTCCTCAACACACCAATCCTCTATCCCGCGACCACCTCGGTCTACGCAAATACAGCACATTAGTATTTAGATCCAAAGACTCACCCGCCGCTCGCAGAATCGTACGCAGACGCACCACCATCTTGTCGCGATAGATAACCCCCCCCTCCCTCACTCTGATACACCCACGATGGCTGTTCGAACGCCACGTCAAGTCGGCGAAGATGTCTGGAAAACCAGAATCGAGAAAGTGGTGCGTATTCCTCACTTCATTGACCCGACTCCCTCCCTCTCCTCACTGACACGTTCACAGAACGCCGAGCTCGTCACTTTGACATACGGATCAGTCGTCGCGCAGCTCTGCAAGGACTTTCGGAATGACTACGTCCAGGTGAACGAGCAGTTAGAATCAATGGGCTACAACATCGGCATACGGCTCATCGAAGACTTTCTGGCGCGGACAAACTCAGAGCGATGTCGCTCGTTCAAAGACACAGCCGAGATGATCTCAAAGGCATGCAGCAACAGTCCTTCGTCTACATCCCCGCTGATCTCCATGCTAACATTCGGATACAGGTCGGCTTTAAAATATTCCTCAACATAACACCCGCGATCCTGAACTGGTCGCAGGACAACAAACAGTTCAGCCTGATTTTCGACGAAAACCCGCTCGCTGATTTCGTCGAGCTGCCCGATGACGGCAAAGCCGTGAACGAGCTCTGGTACTCAAACATACTATGCGGCGTCTTACGAGGTGCTCTGGAGATGGTATTCTTTTCTACTTTCTATTTCGCATTGCTCCGAGACGTAGTTCGCTGACAACTCTTGGATATAGGTACAATTACAGGTGGAAGCGGAGTTTGTAAGCGACGTGCTAAGAGGTGACGACGCGACAGAGATGAAGGTGACGCTGGTTCGTGTACTGGAAGACGAGATGCCGGTAGGCGACGAATGAGTGCGGTGTAAACAACTATCTTTCTACATGAGTCAAATATTATTACAGTTCTACATATCAGTCGAGGGCAACCATATTTATAATCAAAAGTTAGACAACTTGTGCCATTTTAAGAAGCATATTTACTTGCTAAGCTAAGCAAGGACGAAAATGATCAATATATTCAGAACAGTATACAAAATAGACAAAGACTTTACTAGCAACAAGAAACATTTTCAAACCCCGCTTAGAAGATGAACTTGAGGTTGACGTCAATAGGATGAGACGCGCTCAGCTGGGGCTTTTGAGAATACTTTGCCGCCATCAACTGTCTCATGTTTTGCAGCAGCGACAGGTAGCTCTGGTTCGGGTTCGATCCCATAACCTCGATGAACGCGTACGACATCGCGCCGGTAGCCTTTCCGGCCTCGCTGGCGTCGGCCGAGGTCTGCGAGTCCTTGCATCCCGAGAAGGTGATGACGTCCGCGGGACTGGTCTTTGTGCGGCGGGTGAGCTCGCTGGCCTTGTTGCCGCCGCCGTTGGTGGCCTGCTTGACGATGCCGGTGATGGTGCTGATCGCGCCGGACAGGTCGCCGCGGGAGTAGGAGCTGAAAGCAGAGAGCAGGCCTTGGCCGGCTTCCTTGGCGAGATTGGGCTCCTTGATGACTCCCTGGGTCGAGTAGACGTAGGGCAGGTCGAGGACGGTACCGGAGTGGCAACTGTCAAAGATCGCGGTGAGGCGAACACCTGCTGTAAGCGGTGTGACCATGATGGCTATAGTCTCGTTAGTGTATTACTCCTTTGAGTTGAGGAATTATAAGAAAACGTACAGTGAAGGTCATCATCGATGATGTGGCCGGCGGTCTGGAAATCAAGAGGATAGATAACCTCATCAAAACCGTCCTCCTCGTCGCCGTTCAAATCCTCGGTCTGGCCACCGTGACCAGAGTAATGGAAGAAAAGCGAGTCCTATATAAATACAAAATGTGAGCTGTGTGGAGTATAAAGATCAAACAGTATAAGAACACACGTTCGGCTGAGCGCCCTTGACTAGCCACTGCATGGCGGCAATCATGTTGGCTTTGGTGGGGATCGATCGCTGGTTCTGCTGGTCGTCGGTGAGCACGACCATATCCTCAGACTTGTATCCGTTATCTGTAGTATACATTGTCAGTACACATAATCATAATCATACAGCTGAACAAGATCACGTACTCAGCAAAAAGTTTCTGATGTTGTTGACGTCGTTGATACATCCTCTCAACGCACTCTTGGTACCAATGTAGTTAATACCAATCAGCAGCGCCTTCCGTCGGCCGCTGCAGTTGGAGTACTGGTAAGAATACTGATTCGGGGCGCCAGAGCCAAACTGCTGCATCCCGGTCGGGATCTGGTTCATGTGCTCGGGCGAGTTGTAATTGCCGCGTCCGCCGCTGCTCTGCGAAGAGTTGTAGCCCGCGCCAGCGACCATGGCAGCACCAGCGACAGCGGCCGCGGCGCCGTAGCCGCTGCTGTGTCCGCCCTGCTGCTGCTGTTGATGCTGCTGTTGCTGCTGGCCGCCGTAGCCACCCTGCTGCTGGCCATATCCGCCCTGCTGACCGCCGTAGCCACCCTGCTGGCCGCCGTATCCTCCTTGCTGGTTATATCCACCCTGCTGGCCGCCGTAGCCTCCCTGCTGCTGGCCGTAACCTCCGCCATAACCCCCCTGGAATCCGGGGGGCGGTCCAGGTGGAGGGCCACCGAATCCGCCAGGGGGAGGTCCGGGAGGAGGTCCGCCGAAGCCACCAGGGCCGCCGCCGTAGCCGCCGCCGTAGCCACCACCGTTCTGGCCCTGGCCTTGATAGTTGTAGTGATTGTTTCCGGGATAAGACATGGAGAGAGGTGGTGATGAGAAGAGAAGGGAGGAGGAGAGGAGGAGCGGAAGAGGAAAGGGACTAAGTGGCGGAGGATCTGGCGCCGCGTGAGGCTCTCGAACGGTCGGAGATGAACAAACGTGGCTGCGTGAATCTCCGTTGGTGCTCTTGAACCGCGTGGGAAGCATGAAGAGGGCTACTAACTGCTGCTGCTGTTGTTCATGATGATAGTCTATTGATATTGATGATGTATTACTGATGATCTACGGTCATCGGGCCCTTTTATCGCTCTCGCTGAACCATTCCTTAAAGTTCTTTGCAGGGCGTCCTCCGCCGGAATTCCCTCCGCCCATCAGCGACATCCACCGACGTCTCGGTGGAGGAGGTGGTGGTGCAGGCGGCGGAGGCGGGTCGAGGAGAATGATTTCATACTCCTCGTTTGGCTGGACGACTTCACTCCAGACTGATGGCAGGATTGATCGGTGGTCGGAGGCAAGACGGATTTCGTAAAAGCCGCCATCGATTAAGGGTCTCACTGACTCCGGAAAGGCTTCGAGGAGGAAGAGCTCGAGTGACTACATAACTGTCAAAAATTGCTTAACAGGTGAATGGAAGACATATACGTACCTGCCAAGTGCGGACCCGCGAAAGAGGAAACTGCCAGCGTTTCTTGACATCAAAGCTATCGATGATGATGTATTTGCCCGAGTCGTCTGCCTTCCCTTTCAGCAGCTTAATCTCATCCTCGAGCTCTTTCAACGCCGCCTTCTGGTCCGGCTTTTTCTCAACCGGCTCCTTCTGCTCGACAACTCTCGGAACTTGCTCGTCGCGCGGACTCCACCATCCGCCTGGCATGTGACTGAACGGATAAGAAGGCTGCGACCACGGGTTATAGATCGGGATCGGCACGGGCGACGTCACAGGCGGACTGGAGACCACGACCTCTTTTTCCCGTGGCCGAGATACCCGCTCAAGTCTTCTCTGCGCGCGCTCGAGTTCTTTCAGGATGAGTTTGTGTTCGCGTTCGCGCTCGCGCTCGAGTTCACGATTAAGCTGTCGCTCGCGCTCGAGTTTTCGCTCGAGTTTGCGTTCGAGCTCTCGGTCTCGTTCTCGCTCGCGCCGACGCTGTTGACGTTCATGTTCGCGTTTTGCAGCGGATCTCTCTTTTTCTTTCTCTTTTTCTTTTTCTTTTTCAGATTCACGATCACGATCACGATCGCGTTCGCGTTCGCGCTGGCGTCTGTCGAGACGGCCGCTGTCGTCGCTGAGACTGCGGACTAGGGTTGGTTTGGAGGATTGTTGGCATTGCGGACAGACTGAGCTGGGGGAGAGGTGTTGGGAGTGAGAGTGGGCGATGGAGGGGTCTGCGAAGAATGGGTAGGAGGAGTGGGAGGCGGCGGTGGGCCGAGAAGGAGGAGGAAGAGGTTGAGAAAGAGGAGGAAGAGGTTGAGAGAGAATCTGAGGAACGGGAGGAGGAGGGAAGGAGGAAACCGGCTGGTGGTTCATCGGATCAGTGAACGAGTGCGGAAGATCGCGGTTGGCGGTTTGGGGCTCAGGCTGAGGAAAGGCCGAGTAGGCAGCGGAATAGGGGTTGTCTGCAGCAGCGGAGGAGACGGCGGGGCGGAGAGGGTCGGTGAAGGAGGGCTGCGTGCGCGGACTGGACTGGGAGGGCTGGTAGGCGGCTTCGGCAGCGGCGGCTTCGGGCTCGTGGGCGAGGACGTACTCGAACCCGGGGAGGTTGTTGTAGGGGAGCGGGTTGGGCTGGACGAGTGGAGGAGAGAAGAGGGGCGGGGAAGGAAGGCCGGATCTGAGTCTGAAAGGGGAGGATGATGATCTGTCGGGCGTGAGCGGAGAGGACAGAGAAGAAGACGGAGGCGATTGTCTGGAGGAGTGCTGGGTTGAGTCCTGGCGCGGGAGGTGACGATGGTTGTGGTTGTGGTGGTGGTGATGGTGGTGGTGGTGGGAGTTTGACTGACGCGGGGCAGACACACGATCGCGGGCAGGAGCCGGAGGACGGTCGCGGGTGACGGCCGAGCGGTCCTGAAGACCGAGACTGTCGAGCTGCTGGCGGAGGACGTCTATGGCGGAGTCATCATCATCAGAGGAGGGGATGGGTGGGATATCGGAGGCGGTGGAGGAGGGCGGTGGGGGCAGTTCGAACTCGAAGACGCGGTCAGAACCGGCGGAGTCAGGAGGAAGAGTGACGCGCAGACGCGCGGGGCGGTTTATGTGAGCGGAGAGCGCCAGTCTGATGTAGATATAGATATAAGAAGAGAAGAGGAAGAAGAAGATATATGGAGGTTAGGAAGAGATAAAGAACATTTAAAGGGACAGCAATTAAATGGCTTTAAACAGATTAAAATGAATAAAATGAAGTCCAGCTCATCGACGCCGCGCCGGCTGCCGGGATGGCTCTGGGCTGAGTCAGAGATGGGTGTATTTATTTGTAATCATCTGTATTTGGTTATATTCAATTGTTATATTCAATTGCTATAGCATTATAACATATATCAAGTATCGTATGCTATCACTGTCACATGTTCCCGTCGGAGTTACTGGGCTTTGGTCTGTGTCGAGGTCGCTAAACGGCAGTTTTTGGATATCGATGCTGTTTCTCTGCTTCTTGCTGTTTGTTGTTGTTTGCTGTTGTTTGTTATTATATACAATTGCTTATCATATACTCTTCTTTTTCTCTTATTACAATCCTCTTTTAATAATCCTATCCCTCCTCCGAGGCCAATCCTCTTCGCTTCACTCTTCATACCGCGTCAGCCCAAACCCTGCGGCGGTCAGCGTTCTTCGGTTGGTCTGACGCCGGACTTCCGCGATTTGTCCTTCACCGCTTCTTCTCGGTTTCTTCTTCGTATTCTTCTTCTTCTTCTTCGTCTTTATATCTTCTTCTTCTCTACTACTTCTTCTCTCTTCCTGGCTCATGCCTCCTCCTCCCTCCGCTGATTCTCCATGAGCGACTCCTCGAGCCCCGCCTCCGCCAACAGGCAGATCACTCTGCCCGATGCTCATCCGGCCTTCGACAGCGACCATCTCGAGGACGCCAGCGACCTCAAACGTCGCCGTATCGCCCGCGCCTGCGACTGCTGTCGGAGAAAAAAGGTACTTTATTCTCTTTATACTCCCTCTTATTCTACTCATCATTGCTTCTCTTTCACATGCTGATCCTCTCCACCTTATCAGATCAAATGCGACGGAAGAATACCTTCCTGCACAAATTGCATCAACTACAAAACAAAATGCGTCGTCACCTACGTCGAGAAGAAGCGGAATCCTCCTAAAGGGTATCTTCTTCCTCCTGCCTCTGCTGCTTCTCCTCTTCTTGCATCATCATGCTGACAATTTTTTCCAGGGCTAAATACATCGAGTCCCTGGAATCTCGCTTAGAGCGCATGGAAGACCTTATCCGCTCCCTCGTCCCCGAATTCCAGCCCGACGCCTCAGAAGTCGACCAGGCTGATCTCGAGCAAGCCGTCATCTCTCGTCTTCGTCAGGCCGTCGGCACTCCTTCCGCCGCCGAGACATTCATCATGCCTCCCCTCAAGGAGGAATCCAATGCTGACTCTCCTCTCTCAATGAGTCCCGCCGGCCCCGTCGACCACGACAGTGCGGGACCCGTTCCTACTCACTTGAGCGCTACCGACAGCGAAGACGCTGCTCACGATGCAGCCGACCCTCCCGAGCGCTCTTCCACAGACTCCACCGAATCCTCCCCTACATTAACAAAGTCAGCAACAGCAGCAGCAGCTTCAACTACCACCACCACAGCAACAGCCTCCGCCGCCAAGGCTCCTGCAGATATGGCGGCACCCTCGCGCGTGCTTTCACGAGTAAAACGCGCCGATCCTACAACCCAGCCAGAGAAGAGCAACATGTCTCCGTTCGTCATCGCTT
Source organism: Myxozyma melibiosi (assembly GCF_037950935.1). NCBI lineage: Eukaryota > Fungi > Ascomycota > Lipomycetes > Lipomycetales > Lipomycetaceae > Myxozyma > Myxozyma melibiosi. The sequence continues at coordinate 318,139 of NW_027042917.1, forward strand.
CGAGCGACGGCGAGAGCAAATTCGTCGGCTACTCCTCCTCCTTCTCTCTCTTCTCCCCGCGCGGTCTGCAATGGATCCGAGAAAAGTCCGGCGTGAGCGACGTCGCCGAGCGATTAAGCCTCCTGAGAGACTGTCAGAATAATGTGGAGGGCGGCGACGACGACAGCGCGCCTGCGGCATCGTTCTCCTCTGCAAATCGTACGAGTCCGTTCATTGTCCCTCCTGGGCTAGACTCGCCTACTGGTACGTCGCCGGTGTCGATGGTGACTCCGTATGGAAAACTGACGCTGCCGCCCCGGGAGACCTCGCTGAGATCGATCAGTGCGATCGACGAGCACATCTATCCGATCCTGCCTATTTTCAGCCGCGAAGAGTCGATGCAGATCTTTGATCGGGTGTACTCTGGCCAGCCGTACCGGATTCTCGACTACGCGGCCATCAATGCCATCAACGCGATCGGCATCCGGTCTAAAGTGATGTCGATGTCGAAACAGATGGACCCGGCGATGTCACAGGAGTTTCGGGAGTCCGGCAGCGGCGACGAACCGCGGCCAAAGCATCCAAACATAGGCGGCCCGCATCCGAATCCGGAGATGCAGCGCGTCGTCGACACCGGCTGGGGCTACTTCACGAACGCGCTGCAGTACCTGAAAGACATTGTGGTTGGCAACAGCAGCGTGACGGCGGTGCAGACGCTGCTCGCGCTCGCGCTGTATCTAGAGGGATCAGACTCGGCGGAGATGTCGTACATGATTGCGGCGAACGCGACGCGGATGGCGCTGTGCATCGGTCTGCATATGAACACGAGCGGGTACGGGCTGACGCAGCGCGAGATCGACCGGCGACAGCGGATTTTCTGGATCTGCTATATAATTGACAAGGATATGACGCTGCGCACGGGGCGACCGCCGTTTATGTCAGACCAGGATATTTCGACGGAGGTGCCGTCGCCGGAGCAGAAGGCGATTGTGCCGACCGAGGTTTTCTTGTCGCTGATCCGGTTCTCGCTCATTCAGAGTAAGACGTATAATCGGCTATACTCTGCGGCCGCGTCGCGGCTATCACAGAACGAGCTGCTGGACGCGATCGGAGAGCTGGACAAGGAGCTGCTAGAGTGGCGAGATTCGATGCCGCTACGATACCGGCCCGACCACGAGATCATCGAGCAGGACCCGCGGCGACTGGTGCATTTTATCTACATCCACCTGACGTACTACAACTGTCTGACGTCGATCCATCGGATGTCTCTGCACCATCCGGCGTGGCGACGGCAGCAGATGGCGCCAGCTACGGCGGCGCAGGGGATTCCGCGAAATCCGCGGGTGTTTGCGTCGGCGGCGTTGTGTGTGCAGGCCGCGCGGGCGACGATTTATTTGCTAAAGTACTTTGATAGTATGGAGTACTCGTGCGGATGGATGGTATTGTATTTCTCAATCACGTCGTTTGTGATTTTGTTTGCGAATTGTTTGGAGAACCCACAGCAGCCGTCGTCGAGGTCAGATTTGGCGCTGATGAGTTTGGTGGTGAGGTTTGTGAGGTTAGTGCTGGATGGGACTAGTAATGAGACGATGGGGGCGCGGACGATGCGGTTCATGACGGAGACGGTGAAGATTGCGACGGCGGTGATTGAGAATGCGGAGAGTGCGAGGCTGCAGGCGAAGAATAGAGGGGAGGGCGCTGAGCCCTCTCAGCAGCAGCAGCAGCGTGCTCAAGAGCAGCAGCAGAAGCAGCAGCAGCAACAGAAGCAGCAACAGCAGCAGCAGCAGTTGCAGCAGCAACAACTACAGCAACAGCAACAACAACTACAGCAGCAGCAGATGCAATTGAATCAAGAACTCGCACAACAGAGTTTACTCGTTACAGACTTTCCTACCGGAGATCGGTATACCGATTATGCGCAGTCGTTGCTGGCCGGATCACAGCAGTCTGGAGGACAGACACCATCAAACAATCAGATCAATATCCCGTACGTGTTTGCGGGATCAGGGATGGGCACGGATTTGATGGGTATCTATCGAAGTTTCCCGATGGAAAGCGTTGTGTCTTCGCCTACGAACTGGACGCCATCTACAGGAGGACACCGGCAATCACAAGACGGGTCTTCGTCATGGACGACGGCGCAGTTGCAGCTCAAGCAGCCGCCGACGCCGCTGGGAAGTTCATCTTCAGGGTTTGGATTACGGGAAGCAGATGGCGAAGGACGGGGTGCGGCGGAGACGGTGAACAGCGCGATCGCGAATAGTACGCTGGGGAACGCGAATGTAGTTGCGGACGACCAACTGTCGCCGTTTTCGGTGAGCGGCGGGATGCCGAGCAGGCTGGCGAACGCGGGGGATGATATGATGGAGGACTTGGAGCCGTCGATTATACCGAAGGAGATGTGGACGTTCCCGACTACGTTCTCATGGGACTGGGGGAGTGGGATTATGGGGGGAGAATCGATTGTGGGGATGAATGGGGTGGAGGATGAGGAGGAAAAGTAGTCGGACTATAGAGATGAGATAAATGTTGTAATTAAAGGTCTATGTCTGGATGGAGAGCTACAATGTATAATATAGTATTAATGATAGCTAATTGAAATAAGTACAGATACAGTGAGAAGAGAGGAGAGGTAGGAAGAAGCTTTGTAGAGAGTTTAGGTTGAAAGAAGAGAAAGTTTGCGAGAGCATGTGAAAGAGCAGCGCAGGAGCAGCAGAGCAATTGAGAAGAACAGTAACTAGCTTGAGATTGCGGTTCTATAGAATATCAATTGATGATAATCTGTGGAATACAGTAGATAAGTAGTAGTTGATGAGAGAGGTTTAGTAGATATTTACACAGTTCCTCTTTAGACGGTAGACGTAGACGTAGACGGCTCGGGATGCTGCGCAGTTAAGCTCGAGCAGCGCGAGCAGGAGAGAGTATTCTGTGAGCTTCTACGGATGATGTGTGTTATTTTTTACAACATATTATACAATTGAGTAGTATTTGTAGTAATTGATAGAGTAGAATTATTTCAAGACTTTGTTGACTACTATCAGACATTAGGGACATACAGCCGGTGTATCGGGTATCTGTCTGTTCCGGTTCACCCGCACTCCATAAAGAGAAGAGCCGGTCAAGTAAACTACAGCAGCAGCAGAGCACTGTCCCATTGGCCACACCACCAACCCAAACCAGTTCCCTGCACGCGAGCAGAGGCCGAAAACAGCGGGTTTGCGCGGGATTGGCTGGCTGCGGTGAGAGCGACTGATTGGGCCGGCCGGAGAGGGCTGCGGTTGCGGGCCAGCGGGGTTGCACTAATCACAGGAGTCACAGATAAAGTCACAGAATCACGAATTTAGTCGGGAGGACGGCAGCCAGCAGAGCGGCGCTGATTGGCTGGGCATAAACCTAAATTACAGTTGTGGCTGTAAGTGCACAACTATTTGGGGATAACGGAAAAAGTCGGTGGTCTTTTAGCCAATTGGAGGGCGGCAGGGCAGGGGTTCAGGGCCACAATCTGCGCGGCGCGTCCGAAGCCTTTTTCTTTCGCGGGCCCGCCCCTTCTTCTTCTTCTCTTTTTCTCTCGTCTGTCTCCACCCAGCCTCCTATCCATCTCACCTTTCACAATGGCCGACTCGCATGTATGTATCTTCTTCTTCTTTCTAGCTAGCTAGCTAGTCTCTGCTGTCCTCGTCGAGCTGGCTGTTCTGGCGGGGACGGGTGTGGGTGCCTTGGTGGGCCGGGATGTGCATCGAGCAACCGCAGTCAATTCTCTTCCGCATCGTTTGGTGTCAGATTCAATCAATCTACTATGATTGTCTAGCTGCTGCGAGCTCTACTTCGACCTTGAGCGAACTCGCAGCAGCATGTCTTTGGGTGTGCAATTGGCAATTGGCAATGGCTCGGAAGTCGGAGCTCCGCTTCCATCCGCTTCTACTTGAGATCGCCGCAATTCATCTTGCGTCCATTGTAAAACTACAATGCTTCGTATCCAAGCACTTGTCGGTCGATCAATTGGTCTCATTGCCCACCCTCGACTCTCTGACTCTGACTGCGCCCTGTGGATGATGTGACTGCGGTGTACTTTTATATTATTATTTGTGCTCGCTCGTATCAAGCCCCATCCAATCCAACCCTATCCCTCTCCCGCTTTAAGTTATCAGCTGCTAACCTTCTTCTACAGTTCCTCATCGACTTCTTGAGTACGCGTTCTCATTACTACTCACTTCTGTGATCAATATACTAACAATCTAATAGTGGGCGGTGTTTCCGCCGCCGTCTCGAAGACTGCTGCCGCTCCCATCGAGCGTGTCAAGCTTCTCATCCAGAACCAGGATGAGATGATCAAGCAGGGACGTCTCTCCCAGCGATACACCGGTATCGTTGACTGCTTCAAGCGCACTGCCGCTGATGAGGGTGTCATCTCTCTCTGGAGAGGTAACACCGCTAACGTCATCCGTTACTTCCCCACCCAGGCTCTTAACTTTGCCTTCCGTGATCGCTTCAAGGCCATGTTCGGCTTCAAGAAGGATGTTGATGGATACTGGAAGTGGTTCGCTGGTAACCTTGCCTCCGGTGGTGCCGCTGGTGCCACCTCGCTCTTGTTCGTCTACTCGCTCGACTACGCCCGTACCCGTCTTGCCAACGACGCCAAGTCCTCCACCAAGGGTGGTGAGCGTCAGTTCAACGGTCTCATTGATGTCTACAAGAAGACCCTCGCCTCTGACGGTATTGCCGGTCTCTACCGTGGTTTCGGTCCCTCCGTCGTCGGTATCGTCGTCTACCGTGGTCTCTACTTCGGTCTCTACGATTCGATCAAGCCTGTTCTCCTTGTCGGTGCCCTCGAGGGTAACTTCCTTGCCTCCTTCTTGCTCGGATGGACCGTCACTACCCTCGCCGGTATCGCTGCCTACCCTCTTGACACCATCCGTCGTCGTATGATGATGACCTCTGGCCAGGCTGTCAAGTACAAGTCTTCCTTCGATGCTTTCACCCAGATCGTTGCCACCAACGGTGTCGGCTCCCTCTTCAAGGGTGCTGGTGCTAACATCCTCCGTGGTGTCGCCGGTGCTGGTGTTATCTCCATCTACGATCAGCTCCAGCTCATCCTCTTCGGAAAGAAGTACTCTGGTGGCTCTGGTTAAACTCCCTTAGCTTAGCTAGTCTTCCTTGAGATTCTTCTTTTTGTTTTATAGTTTGAAGTTACAATGCAATGATACATACGCTTCTTTTTCTTCAGAATAAAGTAGTTTAATAAAATGATTGTATAAAAACTAGCTCACATCGTAAATCATTTGTAGTTGTATTTTAAAACGAGGATCAAAGAAGTGTGGAGAAGAACAGAAGCGGCTAAATCCCAGCTGCTTCATGATTCAGCAGCAGTCTCAGCTTGGTTGTCATCCACTTGAAGATGTTCACCATCTTTATATAACGTCAAATGCCCGTCGGCAGCTGATATGTCTTTTGATTCCATACAGATCGCATGAGCTCAGCAGATGCCACGGACGACCAACCTGGCGGCAGAGATGGCAGAGATGAAAGCAGCGATAGCGGCATGGACAGCGCCAGCAGCGCTAACCTCCGCGCAGCCCTGCAGTTTGTGAATAATGTTGCTCGGCGGAGGTATCGGGAGCAGAGGTTTACGGTTGATAATGTGTCTGTGGAGGAGGTCGACAAGTTGACGCATGAGTTGGAGTATTATACACCTCCCGATGCGCCGGGGCCGTAAGTCATTTATCTACGGTGCGAGTAGTCACTATGAGAAGGTGCTGAGTGCTGATTGACTATGATAGAATCTACTCATCCACAAGGATATCCTACGACGCTGCGAAATCACGGCTCGTGCTCGAGACGCGTCCTAGTATCATATGCGAGTCGCTACCGATGTTCACCGCGCGCTCGATCCGCGACGCGGCGGGCGAGATCGTGCGCCGCCAGCTGGTGCAAGCCGGTGCAGAAGATCCCGGCGACGAGCCGATATTCGTGAACTGGCACATGCCCAGTCCGTCGTATCCGTTTGAAGGGCGGTGGAAGGGATCGCTGCGGGAGCCGGATGAGATGATTGGGTACGCGAGTGATGTCGAGATGGTGTCTGACAGGTTGATGATCGAGGGTGGTGCGAGGTGTGACTATGCGAGCTTGGTTGATATCATGAAGTTGTGGCTGTATGGGTCTGGAGACGACCGATGCGGGCTATGTCTTTTAGTTACGTTCGACGAGCAGCCGCGGTTTGTGATGCCCGACGTCGACGAGGTTGATGTGGCATGGGACTGGCGCTCGGCAGTGAAGAAATTCGAGGAAGACGTGGCGGGTGCGATGCTTCGTTCGCAAACAGATACGACAGACAAGGAGCTGATCCGTCAACCGATCGAGTATATGGGACATATGTGGCTCGGGAAGCTTCGGTCCTGGAAGGTCGAGACGTTTCGCAAGGATAGAGACACGCACAATATCTACGTGGACCGCCAAATCGTTCGTCTCCTTTCCTTATTTCGCCGTTCTTTTTTATTCCGCCGTCAAGACGTGCTAACAGTCATATCCCCAGAACATCCTCCCCTTCCTCGAACAAGCACATGGATACCCAGAATCCTACACAGAATACATAGATCTCGGCATCTGCTTCGGCGACATCGCGTACGATTCCGACCTGCAGCGATGGGGAATCGCAGCAGCAACTCCGGTGCCGATGAAGATCGAGACAAAGATGTTGATGCTGGACACTGACAGGGCGTTGTTTCGGACTGCGGTCGCTAGGTTTACTGAGTATAATCGACGGAAGGCGGGGTTATGAAATTCTCTGTCAATTTTGAGAAATGTGTTGGATTTCGTGTGCTCTTATTTGTATCATAATCGTATCAGGATATAGAATGAAACTGCGTGCATTATATTACAATCTATCTGAACTATATACACTCCCCTCAGCAATGCTGCATCGCGTATGCGTTGACAACAACCGCAGTGGCAGTCTGGATATTCATACTCCGAACAATTCCAACCTGCTTAATCTCAACCGCGCAATCTAGCTCCCGCAGCAGAGAGGGCGGAATACCCTCTTTCTCCTTGCCCAGAATCAACACCACCTTCTCCGGGAACTTCAGCTCGCTAGTCAACACCGTACTGTCGTCCGTCTGCTCGATTCCCCAGATCTTGTACCCATTGACCCGGCACTGCTGGAGGTATTCGGAAATATAGTCCGGCTTGACCTCCTTCATCGGCATCCACTTATCCGCCGTCACCGCCACGGCCTGAAACTCCCGGCTTCGGATCAGAGTCATGTCCGGGATACACAGAAGCTCGGCGCCCAGCACATCTGCCAGCCGACAGATGCCGCCCAAATTCGGCGCCTTGTCGACCAACGACGCAAGCACAATCATACGTCCTTTCGTAGTCCGCACCGGGCGGGGCGTCGTGATTCTTGTGTTGGACTTGGTCTGCAAGGTAGAGCTGTTTGTGTCTTCGTCGACCGGAGTCACAAAGCCCTGCGCGGAAGCGAGTTTGGCTGAGGATTTCTTGCTGCTGTCGGTTGCGTCAATCGCGCTGCTTTGCTCGTCGTAGCCGGCGTACTTTTTCACTCGCATCGTGTCCGCCGGCAGTGCGGCCATACGCATGAGTTCATCGGTCAACTCATATCGCGGCAACTTGATCTGATCGTTGACCTTGGACGACACAAAACCACAGACAGACACAATATTGAAATCGTTATAGATGTCCCAAAGAACATCGTCGCCATACACAAATGTTCCAAATGTAGGACTAGCTCGTACGTGCTGATCCACGATATTGAACGTGACTTTCAGTGAGTCCGTAACTGCAAGTGTGTCGACCATGTCCCTGATTCCCAGAATCAGCGACGTCGCAGTATGCCGAAGCACGGCTCGGTTTGTAGTCGCAAACGCAAGCAGCATAGGACAGAACCGGTTAATCAAATCGCAGCACTCCCCAACTTGCCCCTTCGAGAACCGAGCTCGGATGATGAGGACTACGATTGTAAGAATACTCGCCAAGTATCGTGGCCTGTCTTCGGGCGTGCTCAGTGGATCCCATATGACGAGGTCAAATAAGTTTTCGTCATTCGAAACCAGACGAGCCAGCATCCACTCTAGCGACGTCCGGACCCGCGGACTAAACTCGGACTTCAAAACCTCGAGTAGCCGACTAGCATAAGACTGCCGCGAGGAGGTGTCGACAAAGTCTCCGACTAACAAGAGAAGTTCGGACAATGACACCCGCTGCAACTCTGAAGCTGCCTCGCCGCCTGTTTCCAACGCAAATAACGAGGGGGAGAAGTTATCGATAGCCTGAAGGATCGCGTGCGCAAACGACTCGGATATACTTTTGTGGCCCAGGATGGTAGTTACATGAGCCTTGCCGACCATTTCTGGGAGGTTTCTTTGCGTTTGTAAACCATCGCTCACGCAAACTTCAACAACTGGCTCGTCAATCAGAAACAAGTTGTCGCGGTTTTGCTGGAAACAGTACAGCTCGACCAGGATATCCGCAATCCATGTACTCTGGTTAAATTCAGCTGGATACGTGTTCAAAAACTCATGAAGATTGCGAGCAAATGTAGAAAGCACGAGTCTTCGCGCGTAGCCCAGACGAACCATCTCATGAGCAATGGCCTCCAACCTCTCGCTCGGCTGGTTGGTAGCCACAGCACGAGCTAGCAATGCTGGATTGAATATCACTTCGATGGCAGTAAGCCCGAACGACTGATGTGCTGTCGACGAATTGCTTCCGACCATGCTCTCCCAGATTTGATAGTTGATGTCGAGAAGGTGGGAGAGGAATTCCTCGGACGGATCAAGAGATGCAAGACTGTCTCTGATGAATTCGCAGTACAGGTTCAGATTCTCGGCGGTATGCGCGCTCTGGATTAGTTTGCCGATGGCGCTGATGATTGGCTGGAATAGTGTCTTTTCATGATGATACTTCATCCGGATCCGACATAATGAGAATACTGCGGTTAAGAAGTCGTTGAAAGCTCGGTAGAAATCTCGACTAGAAAAGTGTGTTAGCTAAAATCTGTTATAGTGCAAAGCCAGGAGACGTTCGGTATACCTTTGATGCACGTTACCGGTATGCTCAGAACGGTAAGTAATCATCAGAGAAGCCAGTCTATCAACGAACGACGAAGAGAACGTTCGTGCAGGAGAGCCCTCGGTTGCTGCTAAGCAGCAGATAGCACTCACTCTCCCCGTCGCCAGCTGCATCGGCCCAGAATCTTTAAGCGTACTATCAAGCAGCAGACCGCAGACTGAATTTGCGAGCTCGCAAGTCTCTTTGCCGCACCCCGGATCGTAAAGTTCACGAAGCTGATCCAGCCATTGCTGCAAATCCGGAGTTTCGATGGTCTCTTTTGCTCCGGTGAGAACAGAGAAGATCAAACTAGTCTTTGCGCTCAAGAATTCTGCTTTCTGAGCTTCTGGAGCTAACTCCAACTCTTCACTTGAAATAATCGCAGCAAGATGTAGCCGCATGTCCTGATCAATCGCAGAATCGCCGAGAATACTCAAGATTGAGGGTGGAATCGCTTTGTTCAGACTCAAGTGGACTCTGCAGCAAATCGCCGTATTTCTGCGCGCTCTATCATCAGACCAATCGATTGACGCGTACCGCGCAAGCTCAGAGGCAACCAATTCACTGAACTGATCAAGATGCAGAGGATTGATCCACAACGTAATATTCTCAACTGCATCATCCACACAGTCGTAACTTGCCAGTGCACCATCGACATACTGATTCACAGATATATAGTCGCCGTTCAGCAGCAGCCTCAACCGGCTCACGTACAAAGTCAACACTCTTTTTAACGTCAGGTTTTCAAACTTCATTTCTAGAAGCTTAAGCAGCCGTCGATCAGTTTCTAGGCCCATGTCGGTACAAAAGCTCCTCTCTTTGTACAGCACGGAGTAAATGCCGCGTAGGGTATATACCAGCAGCGCCTCAAATTTTTTCCTGCCTCGTTCGATAATCACGATATCGAGAAGCATATCAATAACCGAAACTGGATTCTCAAACGCGTGCAGAGCACGAGAGACGAAATCGCTAATCAGATCGCCATGAGCGCAATAGAACGATTTCCCTGCGGTCTCGACAGTGAAGAACGATGCTTGTCCGATGAACTCAAACAAGAGGTCAAGAAATTCAGCAGAAGAGTCCTTGAACAGGCTCAGTTGGGAGGCCGATAGGCTGAGCATAAACTTTGCAACTTCAACCCGGACGGATGAGAGAGAGGAGGTCAGGCCCAATCTAAGCAGGCACATTGGCCACAAAATCGGAACTGAGGGATTGTTTATCGCTTTTTTGTCAGGGAGAAGAGAGAATAGATCTCTCAGGGAAGCTTGGGCTTGATGTAAAGAAGCGTCGATGGCGATTATCCTAGCCACAGTGAAGAATTTGGACCAGAGGCGCAAGTACTGCGTACGACTAGTAATCTTGAACTGAACAACTCTGATGTTACAGGATTTCGTTAGCAGGTTTTCGGACCAAGTGATCAAGTAGAGCGCTTACCCAGGAATAGACACGTCGCCAGTTATTGAGTGTAGACTCTGCTCCAAGATATACAAACAAAGCTTTCGCCGTTCCGGAGAGCCTTCGACCAAATTCTCTGCCAGATCTGTCCAAAACGTCGGTATGCAAACGAGCTGCTGGAATCTCTCAGACGAAGTGAATCGTTGCTGCTCAACAACAGCAGTGAGAAAATATAAGGCCTGTGTATTGTGCAATGACAGCTGGAGTGACAGTCCGCGCGTCATCACGTCGATTGAGATGCGATAGAGTATGCTGTCGAGCATTGGAGGCGTAAGAATCAACCGACTAGCTTTCTGCGCAACGGTCTTGGAGTTGATTAATTGAAACGCATATGATAGCGTCGCAATGTCATTCAAGATCTCGCTGTCAAGCCCGGAGACTTCGGGACCTTGAAACAGTTCTTCCAGGAACTCGAAAATCGATGTTAATCGATAGACGTCCTTGGTCAACGAGTCTCGGGAAACTGACAACGTTGACAGCAGTTCAGACACAAACGTCTCCGCAGGTTTATCAAACGACAGCTCATCCGTCGCCAATGCATCAAAGGCCTCAGTGGCTATACACATCAGCGCTTGTGCGCACTGTAAAAGCACATCTCGGCCAACTGATTCAGGAAGATCACGCGCAATGATCACAGCCGCCTGGATCTTCGCGCTACTGTCTTCCACCAAAAAACCCTGCGTCGATTCTAGGAGGTGGTTAAATATTTTAGACTGCTCATTTGGACTTGTAGAGGCCTGTTGTGTCGTGTCTGCTTTGATCTCTGAAAATTTTAGAAGCTGGACTGTGGTTCTGACGGCATCGGGGATTTCCTTCTCTGGACAGCTGTTCAGCAACTCACTCTGCCTTGTCGCCAAGCTAGAACATTCATCGCACGAAAGAAGAGGTATAAGACCCGACAAAGGGCCACTGGCAAGACTCATTGCTGCAGAAGGACAATAATCTGAGAAGAAACGCGACCATCTTCATTTCATATCCCAACGATTAAAAAACTTTGAGCCGCACAATATGAGACGTGAGATTCATTCGCACCATATAAAAATATTGAGCCTACACATTGAGCCTACACATTTACAAGATATTTGTTGTAATTAGAATGAATTGCTAAAACAAGTTGAATTTTTATTTATAGGACTTGCATCAGATCAATCAGAAAACAAAAGCCAATATAACGTTTGAAGTACTTGTATAGTGAACACACACACAAAAAAAAAAAAAAAAGAGAAGACAAAGGAGCCAGCCTTCGAATCTGGCTGGTTTTGGTATCCATAATATATAAGAAGATTATCAAAATAATGTATATGCTTCGAGCCCGCTGTAAAACGCAATGAAAATAAAAAAATAAAGTAAAGGAAACCCAACCAACAAGCTCATATCAGAGTCATTACATATATAGAAGAAAGCCAAAAATAATAAAAAGACGACAACACAACGTCGAACTTCCCACATAGAAATATAGTGCCATTAAACAAGTCCCAAAATATAGAAATATAAAATAAAACCAACGAAGTGTAAAAGAAGAGAACAAAGACAAGGATACCAGAAAGAAAGAATCAGAAAAAACCACATAAATATTGCAAGCCCAAACTTTTCGATATAAGAAATACACATGAAAAACAAATAATGACCAAGGGATGTACTGATAAAAATAAATATAAAACGAAAACACTTTCCAAGTATTAAGTATATGGAAGTAGCAAAAAAATAGAAACTTCCAAAATCACAACATTTCCGGCTAACCACTTTTCCAAAGAATATATAGGAAGGATAAAAATTAAAAACGCGAAAATCAACACGCAGCAGCAGCAGGTCCTAACCAAGTAGGGACGATAGGCTCAAAAACACAGTAGTGGCAATTGCATTGAGACGAGTACCTCGACAAAAGACCGTGTTGGTTGTGCGAGTTCTGGTGAGCCATTAGATGCTGCTGCTGTTGCTGATGCAGCTGAATCGGCTGCTGCTGAGACGTATTGCAGTACGCGCCGGAGTAGTTACCATAGCGGTACTGTGACTGCACATTATACTGATTCGAGTAATAGCCATGACGATTGCGCATGGCCGGCTCCTGATCGTACCTGGTATCGACCCAATAATCCGCAGAGCATTGCATCGGAGGAGCTGACATGTGCGACTGGCTGATGGGAGCAACTTGAGGTGTATGAACAGATGACTTCTTGGTAGCATGTAGCGAATACTCATACCAATAGTCGTTCCATCTATTCCATACACCGATGTCATCATCATGAAGGTTAAGCTGCCATTTGACAAGCTTCAACCAATCGGTCTCAACCCTCGTAAGCTCACTGATAGGCAATCCAGTCACTTCACCCCAGGATTTATTGGTGAAGGTGTTGTCGTCGTTGAACTTGTTGGCCAAAATCAGCGAGACGATAAGGAGATTGTACTGAGCAGTCTGGTCAACAGCAGACGGAGCCTGCAAGGCACATCGTTTACTCAAGTAAACCAGGGCCAGTATAATCGTAGAGCCAGGCAGCCTAGTGGACGACAAAAGCTGATGAGTGAATTTGATGAGCACAGGGGATGGGGGAATCTTGTATCCCATGATAGTCGACGACATAGTGCATAGGAATTCTGACATGATATCAAGGCTATAGTCTAGCTTTGATGACACGCCACCGGTTTTAGGCTCCGACAAGGAAGTATTCTGCAACGCGTCATAGTGACAGGCCTTTTGCACACCTTGCTCAAGACCACGTTGCTGCAGCGCCATGTCGTTTCCAAAGCCAGAGAAACCGGACATTCCTTTATGGCCATTCGACAGAAGACCGGATTGCCGCTGACTGTTGCGAGCGTTCCAGTGGTCCTCCTCGAGCTTGGGAACCTGGTTTACCGCAGCTGCTTGACTCCAGTGCCCATTTTGGAAGGCGTCGGAGTAACCTTTTCTTTGGTGGTTAATCCAAGACTGAGAAAGAGCAGGGTTCATCTGGCCACGCTGCTGCTTATTTGAAACGTAGTGGCTTCCGATAGCTGCTGCATGGGGACCCATATTGCCGTTTGGGTAAGGTGCCAACATCTGAGGTGGCATGAGCTGAGGGACATAAGGAAGGCGAGAATGCTGGGAGAGTGAAGTAGGTAGGAAGTAGTCGACTGGGGTGTTGGGCTCCAGAGAGCAGAACCCACTGGAGGCGGAGGCAAAGGCGACGACCATGTTGATAGAGAAGGAAGCGATAAACTAGCAAAAGAATTGGGTTAGTACAGCACTCTCGAGTGAACTCGACTAAGAGCAACATACCTGAAACGTGAAACAAAAACCGAGAAGACGCTTTCAGAAAGCGACTTGATAGAGCGATGATAAACCACCGGGTAAACAAGAGCAAGACAAAAAACTTTTAGATATCAACGCATCTATGTGTGAGGTTGTATAGGATCACAGTATGCCCTGAGAGACCGCTGGAGATTCACCAGCTGTAAAACAAATAGAACAATAAAAATAGATGACAGAAGCCGTCCACGCAGAGCTAGAAGCCGTGAGGAGACTGAGCTGGAAGAAAGAAAAGCGTTTACAGCTGTTTCTCCATTAACCAGCGAAAACCAGTAAGACCGTTGACTCGAGATAGAAGATGCCGACGACGTTCAGTAAAGAAGTGCCAGGGACGAGACAAGGAGGTAACCGGACGGTCTAGCGAGACCCGAGAAGAAGATGAGGTGGAAGAGAAGACGGAGACTGGGCTGCCCAGAACTAGGAAGCTGACGAGCAGAGGTGGCAACGGCGGACTGAAAATCTCTGGCGGTGAGTCTGCCCGGCGGCGGACCCTAAACCTCTGCTGCATTGATCGCTTAAGGTTTGGCTGCTTGGCTTCTCGCTGCTGCTGCGAGGCCACCGCCTGCAGCCGCTCTGCGACCTAACCCAATCGGGAGATTACTTTGATGTAATGTGTTAGGTAAGCGTCTTAGGGCTCAACCCTACACACCGGACTGTTTCTCTTAGTTGTGACTGCTGCTGAGCTGAGCCGCGCCGCATCCGCCCTAACACTACGCCTGCTCTGCTTCCTTGTTCATCTGATCCATCGAAGTAGTTCCTGTACAGTATCTTCACCACAGACATACATCAACCACAATGTCCGAGACCGCCATTTCATACGGTAAGAACACCGCAATCGTCGAATTCGAGTCAGCTGGACAATCCACCGCTTTGTTCTACTGTTCTCGACAGCTTTTCCCCGGGGTACTTGTGTGCTAACGACCGACTCTCATAGCTGCCCTCATTCTTGCGGATGCCGAGATCGAGATCTCCTCCGACAAGCTCCTGTCGCTGACCAAGGCCGCCGGTGTCGAGGTTGAGCCCGTACGTTAAACCGCCAGATTTTGCCAGTAATTCGCGTTTCTCAAGTATTAACATCCCTCGATAGATCTGGGCTTCCCTTTTCGCCAAGGCCCTCGAAGGCAAGGACATCAAGGACCTGCTCACCAACGTCGGTGCCGTCGGATCCGCTCCTGCTGCTGGTGCTGCCGCTGGCGGTGCCGCCGCCGAGGCTGCTGCCGAGGAGGTTGTTGAGGAGAAGGAGGAGGAGAAGGAGGAGTCTGATGACGATATGGGTATGGAAGAGCCTTTTTCATTACATCTAAATACTGCAGAAAAACACGAAACTAACAATTTACTACAGGATTCGGACTGTTCGACTAAACAACGCGTGTTGAAAATGAGAAGCTAAAAATGATGGCTGTATATATATAATAATTCAGTATTTTGCGGCGTATAAAAAGTTGAAGTTGTCAATTCTCATCAAGAGATAATCCGGTTTATTCAAGGTAAACTGCATGTAGAGTCCAAGCAGGCTGTAGCCTCCGTCTATTCAAGCTACAACGTCGCAGTATGAAATCTCGACCGCGTCTTTCTCAGCAGTGGCAATTATCTAAACCATGTCGGACGTCATGTAGTGCCATTTTTACCCACGAAACCTGTCAGTGTTTCCAAATAACCAAGTAAACAAAGCTAACAAAGAGGCTCTTTATATGCCAGAACCTGCTCTGCACATTTCTTTTCGTCATTACTCTTTAATGCCCTCCAGGTGGCCGTCGTGAACAGTTACCAGACTCAAGAGTTTTCGGTCTTCCCAACTCTAAATTTGACTATTTAACCGTTATATTTTCTGCACTCTCATCAAATATAGAGCATAGAATATAGAACGATAGCTGTACATATGGCGGCAGTACTGAGCAGTGCAGACGCACTCAGTGCAGACTCTGGCAGTTCCTTTCGCTTGACGCTGTCTGGTATCTTTGGCACGATCAGCATAGCGTGTTGGGTGGTGTTGCTTGTGCCGCAACTTGTTGATCAATGGAAGCTGAAATCGTAAGAATTTTTTTTACCAGATGATCCGGCCTTCAGATGCATTTGTGGACCTATACTGACGCGTATATTCTATTGCAGTTCTGCAGGAGTGTCGCTTTTGTTTCTCCTGGTCTGGTTCCTGGGTGATATCGCGAATCTCATCGGCGCAGTTTGGGCAGGCCTTCTTCCTAAAGTGGTCGCATTAGCAGTCTGGTTTTGCTTCGCCGACGCTATCGAGCTCTCATCTGCCATATACTACCGTTTCTTCTATCACCCTCCTGCCAAGAATGGTCCTTCAGACTTTGAATCGGCTGGAGGACTGCTGGCGGTCTCCAGTGATGATGACGCCACCGACGATATTCCTCTCGATGATCTAGCTGAGGAGTCTCCTTCAGGCGCGCATTCAAGCGTCTGGAAGGAATACGTTCTCCCCATTCTTGGTGTTATAATCATCGGAATTATTGGTTATTTTTTCACCAACAGTCCAACGGACTCTAGTGACGATAGCAGCGAGGAGCCGGACTCATCGCTCAGCGTTGGTCCTCAAATTCTGGGATATCTATCTGCTCTTCTCTACCTTACAGCTCGCATCCCCCAGATCATTCAAAACCACAGAAAGAAGTCCGTGCATGGACTCTCCCTTCTCTTCTTTATGTTCTCTACTGCGGGAAACGTCACATATGCTGCTCAGATCTTGCTGTTCAGCTCCGATTCACGTTATATTCTTTTGAACCTGTCATGGCTGTTGGGATCGCTCGGTACGGTGTTTCAAGATGCGGTTATATTTGCTCAGTTTTACATATATAGAGAGAAAGAGCATGGTGCTGGTGTTATTAGACTAGAGGACGAGCTGCCTTCTAGAGATGAAGCATAAGAGTAATACTGCAACTAATTGGGAATGGTCTATGTTGGTTGATATCGATTTAGAATACGGATTTTGAAGGTTTAAGGCGTTCAAGAGTATAATTCAAACGTACAAGCACCAGTATCTGCTACTTTCGATTTGGTTCTATGACTCTATAATCTACTTACACAGTTTTGTCAATATTTACACGACAAAACGATAGCTCGCATCTCGTAATTGGAACCTGAATTTCTCTACTCCAGACATTTATTACGAGTAAGCTTCGATATTGTACCGAGCAAGTACTTGACAGTACTTGACAGTCTTCAGTAATATGTTATAGATGCATTTATTACGACCGCCGAGAAAGTTAAAACATAGTCCATATCTCATTGACTCACACCAAACTGAACGGCCAATATGAAACATGAAGCATACAATAACCCTCAACGCTCCAACAACATTTAAGTAACCAATCTTGAACCAATGCCCCTCCCCACCCCTGTACCATCAAAGAAAACGATAACAATCGAAAACACACACAGAATTACAACAAAAGAAGAAAAAGAAAAATAATCAATAGTTGGAGAAATTAGCTTCATGCACCATTATTATAGGTTCTCGCATGATCCTCATAAAAAACCCTTATACTCCAGATAGCAAAAACGACGATTTCGTAAAGTAGACACTTAAACACCGAAGGGTCATTATGCACCCGACCAGTGATTGAATGGCGAGAGCTCCTTTACCCAGTCTGCAACTCCTCGGATAGAGAATTTGAGCTACCAAATCTTACGATCTCGCAAATTCGACCTGGGCAGTCAAGCAGGTAATCTCAGTGTAATCCTCCTTGTATGCGCGTGCAACCACATTGTACTTTCCCTGTGAGTTTGATAGACTGTTAGCAGGAGTCTCCAGCAGGCAGTTCGCCATTTGCTAGAAAAAAACCTCTTCTTTGGAACTTACAGGAGGAATTTCACCAGGAAGCTCAACCGACTTGGAGAACTTGATCACGCCCCGATCCAACGGGCAAGACTTATCAGCCTTCTCGACCTGCTCGCAAAGATCGATGGTCTCCTTGACGAGTCGGATAAAGCCGTAGCGGACCTCGACCTCAACAAAAGCACCCTCACCGATGGTATCCTTGAGGATTCCCTCGGCCTCAATAAACAGGTCAGCGCCCTTCTGGGGAGGGTTGGGATTAATCTTCAAATAGGTGATGTCGAGCAGCTGAGAAACGTCGAGGTCGCAGACGAGCATGGGAGACTTGCCAGGAACAGGCTTGGTTGGAGCGCCGCCCATAGGCTTCGCCTCCATCAGTTCGAAAGGCATAGGCTCCTGCTGAATCGAGACAGCAGTAGCAGTAGCAGCCAGAGCTGCAACCAATGAAAGAAGCGAGAACTTCATTTTGCTGGACGTGGATGGTGAAGTGCGGTAAAGGTGGCAAGCTGTAGTATGCTCTGTGACATAACCGGAGGAAGAGACGCTGCCTGGGCGGAGAGGAAAAAGCCCTAATCCTTAGTCAAATGATAAGCGCTTATCAGGGTTGGGGTACAATTACATCATCTCTCGTCCATCGCCTTCGTTTGCTTCTGCGGCTTACGCGTTGTAAGGTTTTGTTCTAACAATGCTCAATTAATTCCAATCTCTGAACGATCGTCAAACACACATCCCAGAACATTTTCTGCCTCATCTAGATTTAGCATCTGTCCATGGAGAGCATAAAGCTGACGTGCCTCGCGCTCTAGAACCTCAGCAGCTGATTCAGGCAAGACTCCTACTACAGCAGCCGGGCTGCCCGCGACAATCGAAAATGGTGGTATGCAAGCTGTCGAGGGAATGACCGCGCCATCCCGAATAACTACGCAGTCTTTGATGATAGCAAACTTATCGACTATGCAGTTCTTGCCTATCGAAACATACGAGCCGATCGAAGCAGATTGTAGAACGGTACCGCTTCCAACAGACACGTAATTGCCAATATTCATGGGATAGTATGTAATAGCTCTATATCAGCCGTCATTAGTCAAGATCGCGCATTTACTCACAAAGTCGGACTGCGTTCTCACCCCTTGTAAATTTTGAAAGGCGGACGAACAAGAACTGCCTTGTCCAAAAATACGTAACGACCAACATTGATCGAAGCTGAAGATGAACCTGAATTTGACGGACGTTGCAAATCGCCTCTGATAACACAATCTGGCAGAATCGTCGATTTACCACCCATCAGAATATACTGAGATCCCACGATAGTTGCCTTTCGGGAAATTCGATTCCCAGATTCCTAACGAGTATTGTTAGAATCTTATATTGATCGTCTAGTCTTCCATACTCCAGATCTCAATACTTACAGTTTCGAAGTACCCTGCGCGTGTTTGCCGCGACTGTCTGTTTGACATCCTTGACAGTTGTGGTTTCTCAATAAAGATTGAGTTGTAACAGAGAATCCTCTGCCAAACCGTTTAGCTAATCAGACATATGGACTATAAAACACGTAATCCAGAGAGTCTCAGGAAAATAGGAAGCTTTCTGGTAACAATTTGCTGGACGCGAGAGATCAAGCAACCTTAAACCATGATTCTCTGAGCCGCCTGCCCCCGTTGTCCCGTAAACGAGGGTTAGGGTACAGAAGTAAATATTTACATTCAAGCGCGCTCGACAACCTTCGCGCATCGAATAGTACAACTTATCAGCGAAGCTTTTGTAATAACACGCCTCTATACTTGCTACCATCAACAATAAGCTACACGCTGAATATGCCCTAACATCTGACCGGAGTACTGTGCACGAGTAATACACTCTTATCTATTACAGTGTATCATCGCGGGGATTGCAATACGTGGTTCGCATGGTTCAAACAGTAAGTTCTTTGACCATTGAGATATATACACTCGAACTAATCCGACTTTTAGAAAATTGTTCGACCCTCGCAGCTAGGAGAGCCTGGATTTGGTCTCGGAACTTATAATAAAGCAGTTCATTATGTCGGGCATACAAAAACAGTCCTGGAGAGTCAGAAGCTCCTCACGAGTTTAGACGAGTTTCTGTCTCATATCTTGCTTAAGGAGCCTCCGATCGAGTCTCAGTTTGAGCGTTTGCTTGTGGATCTTGATTTGCTCAGGAGAACCGCCTACAAAATGCTAGGAGATGGAAGCAAGGAGTTGGTATTTGGCCTGCTAAGCTTCGTGATCCATTACCGTGAGCAGGTAATTATCTCCCTTCACTCTGACATTTTATGTAGGTTGCGACGTATAACTAATGAGTCATTAGGACAAATTTCCGATGTTCCATAAAGTCGCCGTTCGAATCCTTGAGAATTGCATTGCACTACTGAAGCCTTTGCTGCAGAATGTACAGGATAAAAGTCTCAGCCTCTATCTCAACAAGTGTAGTGACGTGTGCAACATCATTGGCGACACTAAATACACCACATTTATTGCAAATGCATATTTCAACTACGGTATAGCGTTATGGAAGATTTCTCGCAAAGAAGAAGCCTCGGCGGCTTGGAGCAGATATATCAAACTTCAGAGCTCGGCTCTGGCGGATAGCGACATCTCCGTGTTTGCTAAGAAGATTGAGAGAATAGCCATAGCTTCCATGGAGCTCAAGCAGTATTCCAAAGCAGCCGCTTTGCTGATAGAGGCCACTACCAAGACTTTCGCTCTTGATGCTTCCAGAATCGGCGACATGTCGAACTCAGAATCAATCGGCACAATCATAACGAGACTGAAAGATTCAGAGCATCTCCTTATGACTCTAGCCAACTGTCTAGGCCATATAGGCGATGTGTCGGTTATCAATCTTGATTTTCCCGAGATATCAATGCCTTGCAGAGGCGTTGTGATGGAATGGCTCACTCGCATCCTCATTTCCAGCCGGAAGAAATCAAGATCTTGCGAGGTTTCAGATATCCTGGTGCGGAAGTTAACCAGGCTGTACAGAGATCAGTATCCAATTCGAATGGCGAGGTATGATTCTTGATTTCTACACCCTCAACGATTCTCTGACTGCTGGGTCTCTAACATGATATAGATCGATACTTTTGAATTTCTCATCCAGCATTTCCAGA
The DNA here is from genome assembly GCF_037950935.1 of Myxozyma melibiosi. Taxonomy (NCBI): domain Eukaryota; kingdom Fungi; phylum Ascomycota; class Lipomycetes; order Lipomycetales; family Lipomycetaceae; genus Myxozyma; species Myxozyma melibiosi. The sequence continues at coordinate 338,845 of NW_027042917.1, forward strand.
GATCAAAAGAAGGAATCGCTCTTGCTTCTCAAAACAGCTATCGAGCGTCTGAATGCAGGACCATACAATGCCGATGCGCGACTTGTCAGATTTAAAGACGATATGGTAGCGTCTCTTTCGTTATACCACTCCATACTTGAGTATCAACTGCTCAACCCAGAGTGTCCTCTACTGAGCAACTCTGTCGCCTTATGGTCACGCTTAATTAACAGCGCAAATATGGATAAGGCGATCATGGAAAAGCAAATCCTGTTAGCCAATTTGAGTAAGTCATGCCTATCCCTTTAGCTGCTTCTGTTTCTAATGTGATAATTTTGACAGACATATTATGCGATTTTCTTAGCATCAGAGGCGAAACAACCTCTCTCATTCTTATACTCCACTGCATGCGAAAAGTTGATGTCGTCAATTCCCAACTCATGTGGAAATGCTGTATCCAATTGAGTCGTTTATATCTCCGATTAGGACTTACAGGACAGTCCTCGGAACTTTTACAGACGGCATATTCCCTGATCAACGGATTTGAAGCCTCCACAGACCAGCAGACATCATTATACCTAGCCGATATCGACTATCTGATCTCCATTGGTAATTTGGAAAGAGCCAGCTCTCGTATGCTTCTGATACGAGAGTATATGTGCGAGAAAAAATGCTCCTCTCTAAGCGTCAATGCCCAGATCTTTCTCTCCATCTCGAGATTGCTGAAAGAGCTTGTATGTACTATTTGTTTTTATCATTTGATATTCTGCTGATGATTATCTATCAGGGCCGCTACCAGGAGTCAATAGGGTACGCAAAAACGGGGATCAAGCTGTTGAACCAATCAATTCACAGCCTACGGCTTTCATCCAATGAGAGTGCAAATAGTCCAGACACCGCGCCCTTCGGCAGCTGCGCTACCTGGCCTTTGGTAAGCCAGCTGCTAGAGAACCACGAGCAGCTTTTCAGAGTATACGATGCAATTGGAATGGTTCGCGAAACAGAGTTTTACATGTCAGAGACTACCAAGCTGGCTAGATCGGTGCAGTCGGCAATCCACGCGGAATTCTATGAGCTACTCCAAGCTGATTTTTTAACTCGCAGTGGCAATATACAGAAAGCGGAGCCCATATTGCTCGCTGCGATGAGCAGTTCGAATCTGCGCGAAAATCATCTACACTCTATACTCGTGAAATACTACCTTCTGCGCTATTTCCGACGTATTGGAAACGATGAGAGTGCTAGCGAAATGCATGACGCAATATTGGATCTCATCTATGCGACCACTGGGGACAATAATGTCGATACGCAACATTCTTCAGATTTGGAGGGCATGTTCACGCGCTTATCACTCCAATCGTCGGAAGGATCAGGCACACGGCAGCGAAAGGATAGCATTGATAACCATTTCGGACTTCGCAGGCTCGAAGCCAACATACTTCGGGCGCATGCAATCCAGCTTTTGAGTGACAACAATTGGTCGGAAGCCAAAGAGAGTCTTGATCAAGCTTCTAGATACAGTGGCATCCTTCTTGGAGATCGAGCGATGCAAAGTGCTCTAGAGTCTCAATTTCATCTTCAAGTTTTCGAGAGCCAGCTTCGCAGTGATCCGGTATTCGGAGTACTACAGGATTCGGCGCTTTCTATTCCCAACATAGTGCCACCTTCTGGTGGCAAGAAGACCTCTACACCTGCAGTAACTCGCGGAAGAAGAGCTAAATCCACTGTTTCTTCTAAGGGGCTGCAAGACGCCCATAAGGCTCTCCAGCAATCTCGCCAGCTAGTCCTCGATAGCTTTGTTCACGCATCTAAAGTTTGCTCTGCTTTTGAGAGACGCGTCATAGCAAATCAGGCAGGCAAGATTCTCTTGTTGCAGTCTGCAACAGAACCGCCAGACAGTTCTACTCCAGCTTGTGCCTCAAACTTCTTTTTTGGTACGTATACATCTCACATCTTGATGTGTCTAGGACTGTAACTAATTATATTATATAGAACTCTCCAGAGGTCTCTCTATTCAACGAGACGCTTCAGCTGTAGATGCAAGCTTGTATCCTTCACCTGAATTACTTCAACCAGACTCTACTCTGGATAGCGTCCTTGATCTTAATGCATTTCAACAAGAGTATGTCAACTCAATTCCTGACAATTGGGTTGCGGTATCCGTTAGTCTCTCTGAAGAGTCGGGTGATCTTATTGTGTCACGATTCCAAGCTAATGAAAGCCCGTTTCTTTTGCGGCTTCCACTAAACCGGCATTGCAGTCGCGATGCGGATGAGGATTCGTTCTCTTTTGCTGATGCTAAAGCAGAGCTTCACGAGATCATTACAAAAAGCAATGCGACTGCCAAGGCCTCTAGAGAGCTGCATGAGAAAGGCAAAGTTCTCAAGCAACAATGGTGGTCGGAGCGCCGTGAGCTTGATCAGCGCTTAGAAGAGCTTTTGACTAATATGGAATATTGCTGGCTTGGAGGTTTTCGCGGAATTCTGAGCGGTCTCAAATGCAACTCCGAGCTTTCAAGCAGATTTTACAATTCTTTCATGTCTATTTTGACGAAGCACCTTCCGACTCGAAGGTCTGCAAGAACACGTCAGAGCACCGCGAAAAATCGTGCCACGGATGTGAAAATAGATCCGCGAGTATTGGAGCTGTTTCTTGGACTAGGAGATCCGAATATCGCAGAGAACGCCGAGCTGTTGGAAGACCTGATATATTTCACTCTGGATATCCTGCAGTTCCATGGCGAATATAATGCATATGATGAACTTGATATGGATCAGATTACCGTTGACATACAAGAGATCATTCGTTCCTATTACGAGAGTCTGCACGATGAGGATGATAGAGTTGAACATCTGGTTTTGATACTTGATCAAACCGTGCAGATGTTTCCGTGGGAATCCCTTCCATGCTTGAGAAAGACTTCAGTTTCGCGGGTGCCATCGCTGACAGTTCTGCGAGATTTGTTGGCACAGAACCGTACCGAGACGGACGGGCAAATTCGAAGTCTTGAGAGAAAACAGGGGGGTATATATTAAACCCTTCTGCCGACTTGAGGAACACTGAGTCGCTGTTTAGCCAGAGGCTAAAGGAGCTGCCCGAGTGGGAGGGCGTAACGGGGAGAGCGCCTGATGAAGCAGAGTTCAAGCGACTGCTCGAGACGAAAGATCTCGTTCTATATTTCGGCCACGGAGGTGGTGAGCAGTATATTCGGTCGTCACAAGTCAAGAATCTTGAATGTTGTTCGGCAGCTTTCCTGATGGGATGTAGTTCGGGACTGCTTCATGATTCAGGCGACTTCGAACCTTGGGGCACCCCGGCGAACTACCTGATTGGCGGCTGCCCCACATTAGTCGCTAATCTATGGGACGTCACGGATAAAGACATTGATAAATTCTCGGACGCAATGTTTCAATCATGGGGATTATATGGAGAGAACTCGGATATCAGTTCTGAGCTGGGAGAGCGTGGAAATCTGCATCTAGGTGAGGCTGTTGCGAAGTCGAGAGATTCTTGCATTCTGAAATATTTAAATGGGGCGGCCCCGGTGATTTATGGACTTCCGCTGGCATTAGCATGAAATAATTTCGGAGTAACTATCACGTTTGCTGTAATTAATATGACTATATATTCTACGAAATCATACACTTCCCAAGCCAACTATCATGAACCGCCACACGCCAAATAATTAGGCAACCACACTTCTATTAGCGTGGCGCAATATATCAGAAGTTAAGCCTTCTCTAAAGTTTCCGACGTCAGTCATCAGAGAATTCCACTCCTCAAGCAGAGATTCAGGTAGAGTAACAGGCCGATCAATGACCCGTCTCATGTCCTTCACGTGTCCTGCCATCAGCTTAATATGCCTCTTAACAGTGTCATTCTCTTGTAGGAGAGCGCGACGTTTTGATTCTGTAAGTAAAAGTTAGTAAACAGCTTCAGGAGGTTTACGGAACCCGGATATATTACCTTCCACTTCAGCTCTCTCCTCGTAGTATTGAATAACTTTTCGAAACTTCTCCAGCTCCTGAACCTGGCTATCTGACTGCAACTTCTGCGAATTTGTCGTAGTAGCAAGAGTATCTTGAAGTTTGTTGATCGTGTCTTGCATTTCCAATAACTTCTGATCGCGTTCGGCAGCCGATATAATATCCTGATTGACAACCGCACGGGTTCGGATATGTTTCGCTCGGCTGGCGTATCGTAAAGTAGAAAGAGTCTCTTCGTAGTCGCAGGGGCTTACACAGGCAATCATTGCTGTTTTACTATTGCCGCCCAAACTATCTTTCAGAAGCCAAGTCAACGTCGAGTCTCTGTAAGGGACTAGTTCCTTCTTTTTGCTGGAAAGTGCCGACTCCGAAAGAATGTTGATCACTCGCCCTAAAGTGGTGAGACTTTTGTTGATATTAGATCCTTCTCTTAAGCGGCTCCCGCTGGCCCCTGTGGAGTTTGCCCTCTCAGATCCTGCAAGATCAACAAAGCGTATTCGGGCGTTCATTTCTTCGGTTGTTTCGTCTAAAATAGGATCGCTCACTATCTTTTTGAGACTCAAAGTGAAAACCGCATGTGACCGACTAGAAGAATCATTCATATTTGTTGACGCTGTAGCACGTAGTTCATTTCCTTTCCTTAAAAGATTTTCCACTTCTTCAAAGTTATGAACTGAGTGCGACGATAAATCTTTGACGTAGGGACCATCGACAGGCGATTCCCTGACTTTCAACGGAGTCGGCTGGCCCTTCAAACTCCTTGAAGTCAGGAGATCATAAACGTTCTCGTTATAGATTTCAAAAAACGTTACTTTCACTGTGAAACTGGTGGTGCTTGTCGTCATCTGCTTGACGCGGTCAAAGAGGTCATAACAAGTTTGAGGTATAATTCCTGGCTCATTATCAGAGCCTATCATTGTATATGATTTCCCAGAGCCAGTCTGACCATAAGCCAAAATGCAGGTATGATAGCCGTTGAAACTGTGATCCAAAAATTCCTTTCCGACGGTTTTGTACAGCTCAGGCTGACCAATGAAGCGATTTGAAGTCGATTTATCTACTGACCAAAGTGATGCATCGAAAACAAACTCCTTTGAAAGCTTTGAGCGCCGCTGTATAGATGCTGTATCGGTTTTGTCGCTACCATTGATGGTCTCTTCAGAATGAATAATAGTGATGTCCGCGCTCGAATCCATCGACAGCAGGCAGCGACTACCTGCCGCTACCTCACGCGGCACAAATGGACGAGCACGTACTAGTACTCGTACATTCCCCTGACCAGATGATGCTAAATCTTGAGAGAAATCTTCGGAGGAAGCAGCGCTGGACCGTGGCAGTGCTGATGTCATGAGCTTGTTGGGAGTGAAGGAACCCATCGAAGATCGCACCGATAGAGACCGTTCGTGAGCAGGATTTTCAGCCGTCGCATCGCTAGAGAAACTAGAGTGACTCTCTCTCAATAAAGCCGATGAAGTGGGCCGTCTCAGAGGTGAACGGGGTCGGGAGACTAGATGTGTTGATGCGACCTTAGATGCAGGCGCACCACCCGTATCCTTCGGCGGTGCCAGGTTGACCGAGGACCTCAAATCCCCATCAAAGGCTTTCGCAGGCGACTCTCTAGATCTGACCACTCTCTTTGGCGAAGCTGCTCGTTGCAAGGGCGGATGATTTGCGCCATTATTATGCAGTGAGCTGACCGGCGTAGTCGGGCGCGAAGAGAGAGACGACGAGAGTGATGCTGAAGGACTGACGGCTGAAGCCGGCGGCTTGATGTAGTACTTTTTAGGAGAGTTGACCAGTGAAGACATAACTTGAAGCTGGTAGAGGGTTGAGGTTGTCGTTGCTGTTGACCAGACAAGAGTTGGTGTGCAGTCAGTGGAGATGAGAAGCTGGGCAGGGAAGCGAACCTTATTTTAGAGTAAACAAATAGACCAATGTGGTAGTATCACAACAAACCGTATTGGGCTGAGCCTGTGCATGACTTCATGCTCTGCATAATACACTTTGATATACTGATAATGACATTTATTGTTGATATATTAAACCGTCCTCGCTCGTTATTGACATTCGTAAATGATAAATCCAGAGATCGCCGTCGTACCCTACCGAATCCGTTCCAATCCTTCGTATACAGCGGTACGAGCATAATAATTACGATGATAGCAACTACAGATTAGATGAGGCGAGAATGTTTATTATATTAAAAGATCAAGTTAAAGCGATTGTCGATCAACAAATTATATACCCAGATAGCTGCGATTTGATATTTTACAAAGTATCGACAACAGCACGAATACAATCACCCTGCTTCATTGCTCCGAAAGCGGCGCTAATTTCTGACAGAGGGAAACGATGGGTGATAAAATCGTCGACCTTAAGCTTGTCCTCCATATAATCCTCAACAAGCCCGGGAAGTTGAGAGCGTCCCTTGACACCACCAAAAGCACATCCACGCCAGACACGTCCAGTCACGAGCTGGAAAGGACGAGTAGAGATCTCCTGACCAGCAGCCGCAACACCGATGATAATGCACTCACCCCATCCCTTGTGGCAAGACTCAAGAGCAGCACGCATGACCTGCACGTTTCCGGTACAGTCAAACGCATAGTCGACGCCGCCATCAGTCATAGCAATCAACTCCTCGGTGATAGAGCGCGACAATTTAGTAGGATTCACGAAATCAGTGGCACCGAATTTCTTAGCCCATTCCTCCTTGGAATCGTTAACATCAACAACGATAATCTTTCCAGCCTTCTTCTGAACGGCACCCTGGATGACAGAGAGACCAACGCATCCAGCTCCAAAGATAGCAACGTTATCGCCGGGGCTGATCTTAGCGGTGATAGTAGCAGCACCGTATCCAGTGGTGATACCGCAACCCAACAAACAAGTGCGGTCCATTGGAGCCTTGGGGTCGACAGCAACGACGGAAATGTCCGCAACAACAGTGTACTGAGAAAATGTTGAAGTACCCATGAAGTGAAGGATGTCCTTTCCGCGGGCTCGGAAACGAGTGGTGCCATCGGGCATCAGGCCCTGGCCCTGGGTAGCACGAATCTTTCCGCAAAGATTGGTCTTTCCGGACTTGCAGAACTTGCACTCGCCACATTCAGGAGTGTAAAGAGCGACAACGTGGTCGCCCGGCTTGACGCTGGTCACGCCTTCGCCGACAGACTCGACGATACCGGCACCCTCATGTCCGAGGACGACAGGGAAAGCACCTTCGGGGTCCTTTCCAGAGAGAGTGTAGGCATCGGTGTGGCAAACTCCAGTGTAGTAGAGCTGGATGCGCACCTCATGAGCACGTGGAGGCAGAACCTCGACGTCCTCGACGGAGAGTTCCTCACCTGTGATCGATCGTGACGATTAGCACGGGCAGATAACGGCGAGGGAGACAGAAGGGGAAAGAGGATAGAAACATACCGGGACCCCAGGCGATAGCAGCCTTGCAAGTGATAGTTTTTCCGACGGTAGACATATTGCAATTGGATGAATTGAGGAAGGATGTAGACAGGGTAGAGAAACAGAAGTCTGGAAAATTCCGATCGAGGGCGAGCCGCTGCCAGTTAAATAATAGGCGTGCGAGCACAGAGCCGACGTCATGGAAGATATGCTCGACAGTTTTGTTTGCCCTGTTTGGACTTCGGCCCTCGCCCCACCCCCGGCTGCTGTCCGGAAAACTGCTCCAAAATAGCGGCTCCAACTCCCAGCGGAAAAACTTTCTCACTTTGAGCTCGCCACAACGACCTCGATATCGTCCTAGAACGGCCGGGTTTCTTGTTTTGTACACTTTCGCATCCCCCCGTCCTAAACAAAATGACTTCAGTCCGAAACAGACGCAAGCAAAAGTCTTCCCTGCCGAGACAGACCCGCCGTCTCAATGACAAGCGCAAGAAAGTCCGAATCCTGTCCAACGCGATCATCGCCGCGCAGTGGGATGAAAAACTCACCCTTTCGCAAAAGTGTGCCTCTCCCATTTTTCCTGTATAGCTCTGATCAACACTCTTTCAACACAACTAACCACTCCTCATTAGCTACAAAAATCTTGGTTTGACGGCTCGCCTTAGCAGACCTTCTGGAGGCACCCAAAAAGAGCTCGGCAAAGTCACACAATCTTCTGCACAGCAGCAGCAACAGCAGCAGTTGCAGTCCAGCGCCGTTAAAGAGGCAAAAATTGTTCGCAACCCCCAAACCGGCGAATTTGAACGTCTGGAGTATGTATCAACCGAATCGGTCCTTGACGCACCGGTGACTCCTTCCGTTACTGCCGCAACGGACGTTGTCAAACAACTGGAACAGTATGCTGCTCGGGGAGAGCGCACTCGGGAGCGTTCTCAGTCGGAAAGAGAACAATACTGGATCGAAGAGTTGATTGAGGTCTACGGAGATGACTACGAAAGGATGGCACGCGATCGCAAACGGAACATATGGCAGCAAAGCGCCGGTGATATACGGAGGCGGGTTTTGAAGTGGAAAAAACAAAACAAGTAGATGTTATCTAGTTGGAAATATATATTGTATATTCTTGACAAAATTTTGATGTTACCTACATTTTAAGCCTCACAAAATGCAGTGTAGGTTACGAGCATTTCGCCGTTGCCAGCATACTCCACCTTCGTACCAGCACCCGCAAAAAAAACAAAGCCAGGCTGAGCCTTCAACGGTGGCTGCCCAGGAGTATTGAGAGTGCCAGTTCCTTCCGTCACGATAATGATACTAGGCCCAGCAAGCCCGTCGATGGCCTCCTTTCCATTCGAGATCTCAGTTCGGATAACAGCGAACTCAGGGATAGGAGGATCGTACAAATGAACAGTTCCATCTCCCGAGGCTCTGTCGAACGAAGCAGGCTTCATTTTTTGCTCATCAACGGGTGCACAGTCGTAAGTTAGCATAGACACCAAATTCTTGACGTCTTTGAATTTGGGAGTAAAACCAGCACGCACGACGTTATCACTCGCCGCCATACACTCTATAATATCTCCTGAAATGTAAGCATGAGGATCCTTTGCTTTCAGAAAGATCGCTTCGCCAGCCTTGAGAGTGACATAGTTTAGCAGAAAGACTCCACAGAAAAGACCGATATCGAGGGGAAATTGGTCGTTGAGGCGTAGTATTAAGTCAGCTAGCGCCGCATCGCCGCTGGCCTTTGCAAAATTACCGCCCTCGGCTTTGACGCGATCGATCAGGGAAGCAGCTGCCGTCGTGTAAACGTTTTCCGGAGAGATCATCACCGCATTGAAAAGCTTACGCAGCAAATCCTTGTTGTGAGCCTCATCATCAGCGCTGGTAGCCGGATCCAAGAGCTTTGATTCAAAATCAGAAGCAACGCTATCTGTAACCACCTGACGGAATTCAGGGACGTCATTCAGAAAACTTTTGATTTCGGAAAGAGGTCGAAATCCACAAAAACCTTCAAATTCATTTAGCGCGATTGCCATCTCCGGCTTGTGATTATCGTCAGGATAATTCTTGGGATCAGACTTGTGTAGCTGAGCGGCCAGTTTCTTGTCCGGATGCGCTTGAATCGAAAGCACCTTTTGGATTGAGAGAACTTTGAATAGAAACGGCAGACTCGATGACCCGCTATCAAACTTCAGAGCAACGGGTTCCCCCACCAGAGAAGGATCTTTCTCGAGGAGAGATTTCAAAGTGGCCTTCTCAATCAAGGCCTTCGAAGGGACAGACGGGTGCGTACCCATCCACAACTAAGCAAAATAGACAGTTTAGTATCTTCACGCTTCCAAGATACGGACTCTAAATTTATTCTTACCTCCGCGTATGGCGAATTTTCCTCAATGGTGAAGTTCGGATCGGTCGCTGCGGCAAATTGAGCTACAGAGCTCGACTTGCCGATTTTACCCCAATCGTACTTTTGAGCACCTAAAGTAGACGATGAGCAATGTCCAACAATAGGTTTCAATCAGCAGTAAAAACTCACCGCATTGCAGTTGAATAAGGGTCGCCATAATGATTGTTGATCAAGACCTGAAGAAAGGATAGGTGGCAGCTAGCGAGCTGATGAGAAATGAAGCAGCAAGGCTGCAGCAACAAAGTTTCACGCGTCGAGCGGCGGCCGCACGACGCTCCTGCCGCTTACGGTCACCCACTTCCGGTTGTCCGCTTTGATATTCCATAAGCCAGAAACAAGCCAGAAATAAGCCAAACATTAGTAATATTATGCGTGACAGCCTGGCTACTAAGTTAGACCACTTGCCGCAGCGATCAAACTGGGCTCAGGCCTATGCTCCCAAGAGACCAATAATTTCACCTAGCGGATAAATAAGTCTCCGAGTGCATTTAGGATCGTACAACGCTGTGAATGATGATGACGATAAATCTAATCTTATAGTCTGTGTGCAACGACCGGGCTTTAACGGACCGATTCGGTGCCGCTGTAACGAAGTACTTCGGAGCTTGCCATGTCTTCTGAAGCGCGAGTAGTGTGGCATTTACCAGCTCAGTACGCTCTATCGCCATTTGCGCATCGCCATTCGCACCTCTGTCACTATTATCGCTAATATCTCAGCCCTTACCAGCAAAGCTCGTAGCTCATAAAACACCTTTATCAGGGAGAAACTACGACATTTAGGATATCTATCGGTGCTCTCGCAGCACTATCCTACCTCCAGGCGCTAATCAGTCCATATCACCGCCGGTGGTTCATTGCATATGACATCACGTGCACGTGAAACCCCCTCCCCCTCTGATTGTTTTTTAATTAATCGATTTATAGTGAAGTCATACCTACCTTGATAATCTGATATCTTCTTCAGTTGGAATTTATAAGTTCTTACTATTATTTTGATAGGAGGTTCTTTGATTTATCTTTCTAATTTGCCTGCCCGGATATTTGAATACTCAGCTTCTTTATCCTACATCGAGTGGCGCGCGGGGTATATATCGCACTCCCTGCCACACATCGCCCATTCTCATCCAGCAATCATGACTTCTGAATCAAAGCTGCAGGCAATCGATGAATATATCCCGGTCAACGGGATTCAGTTTTATACTAAGCAAACTGTACGTAGCCCCGGCGGCACCGTACGTACGCGCAAAGATCAGACCTGCGCTGACTTAAACTCTTAGGTCGTACCGAAGGACACCAAGACTGTGGCCAAAATATTCTTTATACATGGTAAGCACTTTGCTCAGATTTGAATAAAACGGTTGGAACGGTATCTCACCGTATATACTTGACGAAGGATTTGCGGAACATGTCAACCGTTACACCGAACTGTTCGAGGTTCTGGCAAGCAAGGGAATTGAAGTCTTCGCATTTGACCAGCGCGGTGCTGGACGAACGGCCCCCGATCGCAAAGACTGGGGTGTGACCGAAGAGAAGTTGGTATATGAAGATATTGATGCGTTCATATCCTTAAAGATGAAGCCCGACTTCAGTGCTAGCATGGGATCTCCTATACCGTGGTACATGATGGGCTTTAGTATGGTAAGACAAATGATTCCTTGTTGATTTAGCGAACATGATATTGACGATGACGATAGGGAGGGGGCATATGTTTGAATTATGCTATCAAAGGAAACTATCGTGATCTGTTTACAGGATATGTGGCCATGTCTCCTTGTGTCCTTGTTCATGTATGGTCCCATTCGATTCGAATCGATTTATGATTTCGACCCTCAGCTAACATCGAGAAGCCACGAACGCGTCCAAATCCGGTTGTGCACTTGATACTTTTAGGTGTTAGCAAAGTTGTGCCTCGATTACAATTCGACACAGGTATCGTCCATGAATATCTCACTCACGACGAAGCGGAAGTTGAGGCGGTACGTAGCGATCCGCTGTGTCATGCTACTGGAACCTTAAGACAGTTATCTGATATGCTTGATCGGTGCGTGACTCTATTACCTTCTTTGCAGATCTCGACTTTGTGTAAAAAACGACTAATTCTCTATCTTCTCCAGTGGGAAACATCTCTTGGATCATAACTATTATTCGAAGATAGCAGACAAGTCGGTGCTGATTATACACGGCGATGCCGATAAGGTCAGCAATCTCGTTTATTACACGCTTGGTATTTGAAGATTAACATTTGCAGGTCAATTCCTTCGATGCTTCGAAACTTTTTTTCGAGAGATTACCGATTAAAAACAAACATTTCGTTGTAATGGAAGGTGGCTATCATGAATGTAAGCTAAAAGCCTGCATGTTTGAACCACATCAGTGACTGTATTACATTTGCATCGATACTAACAAGCAAACAGTGCATCACGAGCGTCCCGAAGATAGGCAGAAGTTCTTTAAAGAACTCATTGACTGGTTCTATAACGATGCATCAAGGATTTCAACAGCATCATCCAAACTTTGACCAGCAGGAAAGCGGAAAGAACACTCAACACTGAATCGCATTCTATGGACAGACGAAGGTCTTTTCACACTTGTCAAGTACCTTTAGAAGACCCACATTGGCACTGGTCATTGGTAGGATCAGCAGATCCCTCTTATTCAGAGCCAGAGGGGTGAGTTGTGGATCAAGCTTTCAGTGGATTTGAGAGTGAGTCCTGCTAATCTCGAGATGGATGAGCAGCAATAAGGATGTTGAATGAAGTGAACAGCTTGGATGGTTATGATTGATAGTTTGCGTCTCTAACTGTTGTTTGAAGTGTGATGTAGTGAATTTGCGAAATCTATCTGTGTTTTTGACTTGGTGATTTATCTTATGTTGAGTATTTGTAATTGTGACATGATCCTGCGATCTATTTTGTTTTGTTTTGTTTTGTTTTATCATTTAGTGGAGAAGGAGGACAGTCTGTCATTTGATAGTTGTTATGCAAGGACTTCAAAATCGATCTATTAATCTTTCAATAATTTTCTCTTCTCCACTTTTCCATCCAGCTTCAGATTTCCGTTCCCTTCATTAAGCTATCCAAGTATACCTGCTTGAAGTGGAGGACAGGATGTCCGGTAGGAGCTTTTATTCAATCAATTCCACAAATGGAAGGTAGTGAAGTCCATAGTATAAGCCAATCCCCAATACCTGGAGGATTCCATTTCTTTCATTGCTTTGGTGTAAACTATATGCTACTGCAGTGGCAGATTTAACAATGATGATGATAATAAATCTCTGTACCAAGTCCGTTGCAACAATGACAGAAACAATACAGATTCTGCAACCAAACTAATTTTTGTTGAAAATCAACAAGGTGAAAATTGCGGGGGTTCAATATTATGCCAAACGTCAGGAAAAGCACCAAAGCGGGGCATGAACTGTAGATCTAAACGGAGCAATGCAGCAGCTATACCGCTGGGCCATTATTATTATGATGATGGTTATCTGTTTTGACTGCCGGGCCATATCACTGCTCCCTCAATTCAAAATATTATCGAGCGGACATTTCTGCATCTTTTTACAAGTGCACACATTATGCATCATTCCTGCGCTAATGCCACTGCGTCATTTGTTTACCTCAGTGCTCTTTTGCTGTTCACCTGCTCATTTCGCAACGCTGGGGACAACGCTGTTGGCTGGGCTTTTACTGTTGGGGCACATTAGACATGAAGAAAATGGCATTTTGGGCACTCAATCAGCTCTGTACTTTGTGGCGATAAAAGCCTTAGCAAAGGCCACAACTTGGACATCAAGACAAGATGATGGTCAAGATGATGGTCAAGATGATGGTCAAGATGATGGTCATGATGATGATGATAAATCTATTTTTGAGGTCTGCATGCAACAACTAGGCTATGACAGACAATTCCCCCTTCTCCACTAAATAGTAAAACAAACGAAACAATGTAAAATGAAATAGATCCAAGATCGTGTCAAAATAATAAAGAGGTCACATAAATTAAATCTCAAGGTCAAAAACACAATGAGATTTTGCAGAATTCACTATAAAATATCGTGTTTAATAAAAGATCGAAATCCGAAAAGGCCTCTCGCTCTTATCTTTTCGACAGCTCTATATTGCTCTCATCACTTCTCTTGCAGACTACGGCACAGAGCTCTACTCGACCGAGCAGAAAGTGGGGGTAATTAGCAGATTTACAAAGCCACAAAATGATGCATCAGGATGATCTTGGGCGCGTTCAGGGCCTCGCCAATTGCAACGCTCGAATGTGAAGCGGCGGTCCCTCCAGCGGCCATCAGACTCTGACGACGAATGCGAAAGTATGCTCTTTGACTGGCGACACTCCCAAGCACTCATCCTCTTAATTTAAGATGTGACGCTCTTCCCAACCACCCGGAGAAGTCTCGCACGTCTCCTGTCGCGCCTCATGGGAGATGGTTCCAGACTGGACCCAAAGTGTGCCTTCAATGTCGACTAGACTCCCTGTTAAAAACTATTCAGCTAGATGTTAAACTCCAATGACGACGGAGATGTTCAATGTTAGGGAATATCCACCCTGGCGCGTTCTGGACATCTCTAGCAGGCTTGAGACATTACTAGAAAAGGAGATCTTGGAAATCATCGGCAAGGGTTGGCATATCTACATTCGTTTATTTAGTAAGCTGAGAACAACGCTGATGGCTGGGCATTCACTGCCGAGCATGGAGGGCAATTCAAGCATGATGAGTAGCTTTTCGGGCTCTCAATCCGATGCGATAACTGCCTTGGCAAAGGCCACAACTTGGACAGCAAAACAAGACTGTCAAGCGCGGCCGTTCACTTTTTCACTGATGTCCATGCGGTCTTAAAAGCCTGAAAAAGCCTCGGCGCGCCTCAAATCAAAGCCGAGCTACTTTGATCTACAAGCCAGCGATCGACTGTCTGTAACCAACACCAAAGTCTCTATTTATTGGCTTCGCTCTGCCAGCAAAGTAGAAGGCAGCATTCGTTCCCTGGCTTTTCGCTCCCTGGCTTCAGCGACTCAAGCAGCCTCGTCGCCAGACCGCGTCAATCATGAATGCTACTTTCGCTCTCTTTATAAGCTCGTTCATGACCTCGCTTTCGAGGAATGGAATGCCAGGTTTCAAGCCACGCCTCGATCGAGATATTATATATATGGAGGCAAACCTCGATTATCTATCGACCGGCCCCTTGTGAATATCCCTCGCAGCGTTGCCAGTTGTATTGCGAGCTTCCGGACTGGACATGGCTTCTTCAACAGCTACTTTGCAGGACATGGCAGAGAGCCTCGTCCTTCTCCAAAGTGTTGGTGTGGGATTCCTCTGCAGTCAGTCCAGCATGTGCTTCTTCTTTGTCGCAAGCACAGAGATGAACGACGTATTGCCTTTGAAAGTATGCCTATGGCCGAACGCACGTTCAATCGCATTCTATGGACAGACAAAGGTCTTTCTGCTTCTGTCAAATATCTTCAGAAGACCCACATTGACACTGGACACTGGTATTATCAGCAAACCTCTCTCACACAGAGCCAAAGAGATGAGATATGGATCATTACTTTTATGGATTTGAGATCAAGCGTTGCAAATTCTGAGATGGACGAGTAGCAGTGAGGTCTCTTAAGGAAGTTGGTAGCTTGGATGATTATTGATGATGATGATGCTGATGAGTCTTTGAATTATAGTCTATCTACGACAACTAGGCTATGACAGACCACCTCCAATACTCCCACCAATTTTTAACACCACTTTTCAATCCAAGTTTAAATCTCCATCTCCTTGATTTAGATATCCAAGTGTGCATGCCTGAAGTGGTGGACAGTCTATCCAGTAGGTGCTTCTATTCAATCATTTCCACAAAGGGAAGGTGCTGTTGTAAAGTCCATAGTATAATCCATAAATCCAGGGGATTACGCTTCTTTCATTGCTTTGTTGTAAACTTGGTGCTACCGCAGTGAGGGGTTCAGTAAAAATTTTGCGATCAAGACCATTATTTGTTGAAAATGATCAAGGCGAAAATTGGGAGTGCTCAATATTTCGCCAAACTCCAGGAAAAAGTTCCTAAGCGGCGCTCGGGCTGTGGATCCAAAAGGAGCAATGCAGTGGCTATACCGCTAGGCCCTACAACTGCTCCATCGGATGGTTATTATTGATTTTTTTCTGGATTTCTGTTTTTTATTCGAAACACGCTATAACGCCTAGCCCCTTGTAGCGGCGCGCTTCTACATATGAATATAAATATAATCCGACCATTCCTCCTTCTCTACAACATCCCACACCAGTCAACTATGGCATGGCATCCACTAAAAAAGAAAGTCGAGAGTTCTAATTTATTAAGCTATCCAGATAAAAAAAAGCGGAGCTGTAGAAGCGCTGCTAAGGCATATATTTGATTGAGAAAGTACCTTACAAGACAGGATGATCAACACCTTTGACAGTATTGGTGCGCGAATTGCTTAGAATCGAACGAAAGAGAGGTGGATTATTTTATTTGATGTATTCTTAATCCAGAAATATGAAAATCGATTTTTGTTTGGCAGATGTGGAGATATGGCTTATATTTTACCGGCAGAGCACAATGCATGATGCGTCCGAAAGAACTGTGCCTTCAGATTTGCCAAATTACAACATAAGGTTTTGAAGCGCGTCTTACTTGTCTGTTAAACTATTGAGGAGCCCTTTTTTACCAAGATCTCGCAAAGATAAACGCATTGGAAGTACCACACTTGGATCCCAGAAACACCGCCCAATGCTCCAGAGGCTTTGAAACTGCCCGCCTTGGCACAAAGTCACATAGATCGTTATCAGGGAAGCTCTTAAAACTCATTTTTCATAGCGATTAGCTTACATGCAAAAGATATGGCGATGATGATGATGATGCTAAATATTGGTTTCAAGTCCGTTGCAATGACTAGGTTATGACAGACTATCTCCCCCTTCTCCACTATATAATAAAACAAAGTAAGCCCCAAGATCCCGTCACAATAACGAATAAATCAATAACAGATAAATCTCAACTCAAAAATAAAACAAAGAAATTCTGCAAAATTCACTATAACATATTTAAAATTAAAGATAAAACTTCAAATAATTCAATAATAGCGTCCAAGCTATCAAATTCTTTAAGAGACCTCACTGCTACTCGTCCGTCTCGAAATTTGCAAAGCCCGCTCTCAAATCCACCAGAAAACTGTCCATAAGTTACTGCTCTGGCTCTGAGTGAAAGAGGTCTGCTGATGATACCAGTGACCAGTGCCAATGTGGGTCTTCTGAAGATATTTGACAGGAGCAGAAAGACCTTTGTCTGTCTACAGAATGCGATTGAGCATGCGTTTTGCGATAGGGATACCTGTAAAGGCGCTATTCAGTCTATCTCTGTGCTTGTGACAGAAGCACACGCTGAACTGACTGCAATGAAATTCCGCACCAGCACTCTGCAGAGGGACGAGGCTCTCTGCGCAAAAGATATGGCACGGTTAATATTCAAATCCTCTTCATCGGAGTCTAGGTCCCAGCAACTTCATGATGCAGATTTGGAGATTTTCAATTGTCAAATAGACAAAAATATATGCTTATAGCATGGAGGTTCTATGACAGAACAGAAAGCAAGTTATCTGAGGGATAAGAACAATGCTCATATGCAACCACAGTCAGAAATGCATGAAGGGGGTAGGACCGCTGAGCCGACTGAACGAAGCCATAGTATGTGTAGGAAGGAGGATGGGACATACTACACACACGTAAAATATACATTATTAACCTTTACTGGAGTTGAAAGTTAAGGTTTATATTATACTAATTTATACACATTGTAAAAACAATCGGTATATCTAACAACATTGAAATGAACATGTACATACATGGAATTTAGTTTTATAATCTCTATAATGCCTAACCCCTTGTAACGGCACACCCTTTGTAGCGGCGCGCTTCTACATATAATATGACCATTCCTCCTTCTCCACAACATCCCACACCAGCAAACCATGGCATCCCCTAAAAAAGAGAGTTGAGAGCTTTTATCTTATCTATTAATCCATAGGAGCAGTGATATGGCCCAGCGGTATGGCCGCTGCATTGCTCCCTTAAGATCCACGGTTCGAGCCCCGCTTGTGAGCTTTTCCTGGATTTTGGCCTAATATTGAACACCCCCCCAATTTTCACCTTGATAATCTTCAGCAAAAAATGGTCTTGGTTGCAAAATTTATATTGAACCCCCCACTGCAGTAGCACCAAGTTTACAACAAAGCGGTGAAAGAAATGAGATCCCCCGGATTTTATGGATTATACTATGGACTTTACTACACGCCTTCCCTTTCTGGCAATGGTTGAACTGAAGCACCTACTGGATAGCTTGTCGTCCACTTCAGGCAGGCATACTTGGATATCCTATCAGGGAGATGGAAAAATTGAAGTTGGATTAGAAAAATGGAGATAAAAAAAAACAAATTGGTGGAAGAAGTTGGAGACAGTCTGTCATAACCTAGTTGTTGCAAATAGACTATAATAAAAAGATTCATCATCATCATCATCATCTATTAATCCATCTAAAATAAAAAAAAAGCGGAGCTGTAGAAGCGCTGCTAAGGCATATAATTGATCGTGAAAGAGTACCTTACATGACAGGATGAACAATCAACACCTTTGACGATATTGCCGTGCGAATTGGTTTGAATTTGAACGAGAGAAGAGAAGGCTAGCTTATTTGATGTATTCTCACCCTAGAAAGATGAAGATCAATTGATGTTTGGCAGACATGGAGATAAGACTTGTGTTTTGACTGCAGAGCACGATGCAGGTCGCATCAGAAAGAACTGGGCTCTCAGATTTGCCACACTATAACAAAAGGCTTTTAAACACGTCTTACCTGTCTGCTTAATTATTGAGGAGCCTTTTACCATGAATATTTTGTGAAGATAAACGCGTGTGGTTAGCATGTACGAGATCTTCGAGCTCTCTTATGAGAGGCACCACCCTTGAGTCCAAGAAACACCGCCTAACACGCCAGAGGCTTCTAGACAGCTCGTTTTGGTGCAAAGTCACATCAAAAGTTATCAGGGAAACTCTCAAAATCCATTTTTAATGTCTTTAGGCCAATATGCAAGAGGTATGACCAGACTGAGATCCAAATCTTCTTCATCAGAGTCTAGGTCTCAGCAACTTCATGAGGCAAACTCAGACATTTGCAACTGCCGATACACATTTTATGCATGGAGGGTCTGTTACAAGACAGAAAGGGCATTATTTGATATAAACGAGAGCAATTTTCAAGAGCAACTGCTGGTGGAAACGCGTGAGGGGGGGTGGAGATGCAAAGGACCGCGAGCCAACCAAACGACGCTGTAGCATGTGTAATAGGACGAGACATACTACGCGCACTTGTAAGAAGATGAAGAAATGTCCGTTCTTTGATATTTTAGATAGTTTCAATTGATTGAACTTGTTGTGGTTGAGTAATTCCTCTTTTTGTAGAAAGATGTGGATGAAAGCGCACTGCTACAAAGGGTGCGCCGTTACAAGGGGTTAGGCTTTATTAATTTTATAATCTCTATATTAATAAAATAGTAAAGTCTATAAGTTTGTATATCAAATTAGTACTCTATTCTACTTTTACTAAATATTTCTTCTTTTTATCTTATCTTGTCACCATAAATAAGTAGGGGGGAAAGAACTTGAAATATTAATAATTAACGTCAAGACCCTTGTGGCGGCGCTCCCCTTGTGGCGGCGCACCTTCATCAAATCTCTTTACGAATAAAAAGTACACAACCACAATAAGTACAATCTATATAAGAGTCCTTGACTTTCTTTTGAAGTGGATACCATTGGTGGTTGGTGTGATGATGATGATGATGATGAATCTTTTTATTATAGTCTATTTGCAACAACTAGGTTATGACAGACTGTCTCCAACTTCTTCCACCAATATGTTTTTTTTTATCTCCATTTTTCTAATCCAACTTCAATTTTTCCATCTCCCTGATAGGATATCCAAGTATGCCTGCCTGAAGTGGACGACAAGCTATCCAGTAGGTGCTTCAGTTCAACCATTGCCAGAAAGGGAAGGCGTGTAGTAAAGTCCATAGTATAATCCATAAAATCCGGGGGATCTCATTTCTTTCACCGCTTTGTTGTAAACTTGGTGCTACTGCAGTGGGGGGTTCAATATAAATTTTGCAACCAAGACCATTTTTTGCTGAAGATTATCAAGGTGAAAATTGGGGGGGTGTTCAATATTAGGCCAAAATCCAGGAAAAGCTCACAAGCGGGGCTCGAACCGTGGATCTTAAGGGAGCAATGCAGCGGCCATACCGCTGGGCCATATCACTGCTCCCACCCACATCGGCACTGGTCACTGGTATCATCAGAAAATCGCTCTCACACAGAGCCAGAGGGATGAGTTGTGGATCAATCGTTTGGTGGATTTGAGAGTAGGACTTGGTGACCTGGAGTGGGATGGGTAACACTGAGGCCTTTTAAGGAAGATGATAGCTTGGATAGTTATTATTAACTTCTTTTTGGATTTTTATCTCTTATTTGAAATATGTTATAGTGAATTTTGCAAATTTCTTTGTGTTATTTTGACTTAGAGATGTATTTGTTATTGATTATTTGTTATTGTGACACGATCATAGGATCTATTTTGTTTTATTGTATAGTTGAGGAGGGCGAGATAGTCTGTCATAACCTAGTTGTTGCAACGGACTTAAAACAGAGATTTATCATCATCATCATTCTCGCCCTCCTCAACTATATAATAAAATAAAATAGATCCTAAGATCGTGTCACAATAACAAATAAGTCAATAAAAAATAAATGTCCAAGTCAAAAATAACACAAAGAAATTTCGCAAAATTCACTATAACATGTTTCAAATAAAAGATAAAATCCAAAATAAATTCAATAATAACCCTCCTAGCTATCAACTTCCTTAAGAGACCTCACTGCTACTCCTCCTCCTCATTACTGGCGATCCCCGCTCTCAAATCCACCAGAAAATTGATCCATAACTCATCCCTCTGGCTCTTAGTGAGAGACTTGTGCTGATGATACCAGTGACCAGTGCCGACATGGGTCTTCCGAATATATTTGATGAGTGCAGAAAGACCTCTGTTTGTCCATAGAATGCGATCGAGCATGCGTTCGGCTATAGGGATATCTTCAAAGGCATTCTTCCGTTCCTCTGTGTGCTTGGAACAAGAAAAAAGCACATGCTCAACTGACTGCAGTGAGTCTCCACACCAACAGTCTGGAGAGGGACGAGGCTCCCTGCCATGTCTTGCAAAATAGCTGTTGGAGAAGCCATGTCCAGTCCGGAAGCTCACAATACAACTGGCAATGCTGCGGGAGATATTCACAAGCGGCTTGTCAATAGAGAGTCGAGGCTTGCCTTCATATTGATAATATTCTGATCGAGGCGAGGCTTGAAACCTGGCATTCCATTCTTCAAAAGCGAGGTCATCGACGAGCTTATAAAGAAAGCGCAAGGAACAATCATGATTGACGCGGTCTGGCGACGAGGCTGCTTGAGTTGCTAAGGCCAGGGCGCGGTTGCTGCCCTCCACTTCGGTAGCGGAGCGAAGCCAATAGATAGAGACTTTAGTGTTGATTTCAGACAGTCGATTGATGGCTCGATAGATCGCAGTGGCTTGGCGTTGATTGGAGGCGCGCCGAGGCTTCTCCAGGCGTTTCAAGACAGCAGGGACATCAGTGAAGAAATGCAACAGAGTAGTCTGGTTTGTGCGGTTTTGGAATCAGTACACAGATCGCCTCGCGCCAGGCACGAGGGTGATGGCCAGAGTCCAGCAGCGTTCGAAAGACATGAAAAAACAAGTCAGGGATCGATTGATAGGCCTTCTTCAAGACAGCAAAGGTAAGACCATCAGGACCCAGCGCCTTTTTGGGGTTCGAGTCCATGATTGCATCTCTGAGTTCGCTTTCTTGCAGTGGTTCCCATCGATGCTGATCAAAGCTGCCGGCAGTCTCTGATGGCTCAAAAACAGGCAGCGCTAGAAACATTGAGGTAAGAAACACCTGGCTTTTCTCCTCAAAACTCGTTGCCATTCCTCCCTCAGGCCTTTGCAGATCAGGAGTTTGGTTGCTGGACTGCGGTTTCAGATATTTCAGCACCCCAAACACCTCAGTCCCAGCCAAATTCTCCAGATAATCTCGCCACATAATTGTTCGAGCTTTCAGAATTGTCTTGTTGCGACGTGAGCGGAGGCGTTTCATTTCCTCCCACTTCGCCACATTGTCCCTGTCCTTGTACCATCGATTGCGGGCTCGTCGAAAGTCCTTGACCGCCTGCTGCACTTCCTCGTTCCACCAACGCTTCGACCACGCACAGATTCGCAGTAAAGGTGCTGAAGCATCCACCGCTTGTCTGATGATGTCGCGCAGCTGGCAGGCGAGGAATTCTGAGAGCTCTTCACTGTTGTTAGTAATATTAGTATTATCATTCCTTATATTCTCCATCCATTCAGCGCCAAGAGCCTTGAGCTCAGCGTTAAAGATCTCCCAATCAATCTTCTTCAAATTCCGCCTCAAAACTTCTTCTTTTGTTGGCGGGCTCAAGTCATTTGATATAACAGAAAAATGAATGACTTCATGATCAGATCCCGTACCTTCCCTCTCTAAAACTGCCCAATCTTCAATCTCATCCATCATCCTGCTAGTAGCAAAAGTAAGATCAATGACAGAAGAGCGCTCATCATTCTTAGGGTTTCCGATTCTGGTGATTTTGTCAGGCTCGTTGAGAAGCTGAAAGCTGTGCCTGTGCATGTATGCCACCAACTCCTCATGATGCTTTTGTCTAGGTACGCCAGAATCCCACAGCCAGCAGTGAGCGTTGAAGTCTCCGGCCATAATTGTGCGAGCTGGTGGGACAAAGTTGACCAGGGAGCGTTCAACCGTGAATGAGGGATCAGAAGATTGGCGAATTTGCTCATTGTAGATGTTCAAGAGGAGAAACTCAGGGATCTTCTCCGTCGAAATGTAGGTGCCTTGAATGTAGTTGTGGTCCGATATTCCTTCGTATGCAGGCCGTGTGTTGAGATAAGGGTTGTTGGTGTTCTTGTATGTGAGAACCTGTGGCCGACCTGGGATGCTGGTGATTGGCTGGCATAGTTCAAAGCACCCAAGGTCAGGAGGTTTCCTGGCTCTTGTATCAAAGGCTGGCTCCTGAAATATCATAATGTCGGCAGTGTCTTTGTAGTCCTCGTGTTGAAGTTCTACTGCCTTTGCAGACATAAGTTCTCCAATGGCAGCAGCAGAAGAAGGTCTACTAGCGGTAGAGGAACTCATAGTGTCAAATTATAGTGAAGAATGAATATATTCAGAGGGCTACTCGTGGATCAGTAAACAATAAACAAGAGAACGGGAGTAGCCCGGAATAGTAAGGAGTAAGACTGATAGCGAGTAGGAAAGGTGGAAGGGAGAGGCTCCTTATAAGCACAAAAGGGTGCGGCTCAAAGTTCAAAGACATAACAAAAACTTGGTGAGCGTTTTGAGCCGCACAACAGCCGCACATAATAAACTCTCTTTCCACATCAACACTTTCAACACAATAAATATAATAAAATCAATAAAAATAATATAAAACCCTATGAAAAAGGTTTGTAGGCACAACAAGAAATTGTGAATTTCAACACCTCGAAGGTTTGTATCATGTTCACGGAGCCTTTAGCTGTGTTGTGTTGAATGATTCGAATTTGATATGGCGTTGGGTTGTAACTATTCATGGTGCATTCCGCTGTTGAGTTGTTGGGCGTCAGTGGAAGGGGAGGGCGTCGAATAATCGTCGGTCGAGGGAGAGGTTGCTGGAGGAGTCGAAGTCGATGATTCCGAGTCCATTTCCTGTTGAAATTCACAATTTCTTGTTGTACCTACAAACCTTTTTCATAGGGTTTTATATTATTTTTATTGATTTTATTATATTTATTGTGTTGAAAGTGTTGATGTGGAAAGAGAGTTTTATTATGTGCGGCTGTTGTGCGGCTCAAAATGCTCACCAAGTTTTTGTTATGTCTTTGAACTTTGAGCCGCACCCTTTTGTGCTTAGAAGGAGCCTCTCCCTTCCACCTTTCCTACTCGCTATCAGTCTTACTCCTTACTATTCCGAGTAGCCCTCTGAATATATTCATTCTTCACTATAATTTGACGCTATGAGTTCCTCTACCGCTAGTAGACCTTCTCCTGCTGCTGCCATTGGAGAACTTATGTCTGCAAAGGCAGTAGAACTTCAACAGGTTATGACCCATCTGCAATCTTCCGCATCGCTTATTCCCTCTGTTCGCAAGCTTGTGAACTCTTCGAATTATTCGGATTGGTTAGCTCTCGTGCGCGAACGCGCTGGATCTCTCGATCATTTGTTTCGCGACTATTTCTTCGAAGGCGCTCCGGCTATTCTCCGTCACTTTGGTATTCCCGATGACAATTCTCCGTTGCTTGCGGAGAATCGCGCTCAGGCTACTGCGTTGATTGGGCAATTGGACATTCTTTGCGACGCTCTGGTTGACATTACCATCACTTCGTCTGCAAACATCACCGTTCTTCCGATTGAATACGACACTCATCGTGGTCACTATCTCTATATGCAAAAGCTTCATGGCTCTCAGACTTTCGCCTCTCTTGCTGAAGATCTTAATGCTATTGTCTCGCACTCTCGGGACTCCACAATTAATGGTCGTCGTGTTCGTTTGCTCCACTCTGCTATTAATCTCCCTCCTGCGGAACGTGATATGCTTCTCTATGTTTCGTTCTTCCCTCCCGAGGTTCTTAGCACGGTCTTTACCAGTCCTGATTTCCACGACAACATGACGCTTCAGTCTATGATTGTTCTTGTTGAGAAAATTTTAGGCCGGTTGTCTACGTCTTCCACTGAGATTACCGCTATCGCTGCTGCTGCTGGCACTACGTCGAAGAAGGATTCGTCTCGTGATTGTGAATACTGTCACAAGAAAGGCCACAAGATGTCTCAATGTTACAAACTTAGTCGTGATATGATGCGCAAGCTCGGCGGTGCTGAAGCTACGTTGAAGTCTTTAGGTAGCTCTTCTAATGAAAATGCTCCCCCCTTTTGCTTGGATACTGGTACCACCCACCATGTAGTCAATGAAGAAAAATTTTTCATTAAGGTTCTTCCTGCCACTGGAGTTTTGCACGGCGTCGGCTCTCTTCCGATCCGTGGCCGTGGCACTGTCCGTTTTCGCTTAGGCCCTCGCCTCGTCACTCTTCATGATTGCCTCTATGTCCCGGCTCTTCCCTTCAATCTTCTCAGTATCACCAAGTTGGTTGCTCGGGGCTCTGCTGCTACTTTCAAGGGTGACTGTTTGAAACTGGCAGTACATTCCTTAAAGGAAGTATCCAGAGACTTGTATTCTTCAGGGACGCTCATAGTGATAGAGTAGACAATATATTATTAACTAGTCGTTGATCAGAAATATTAGCTTTGGTCTGTTGTATGGTTTTCTGACAACGAGCTAGGAAGGTAGGAGGGGCCCTTTTTATGTACAAAATTTTCCCAAAGACCTTCTCTGCCCTAACATCCATCTCAAGGGCACCAGAGTTCAACAACTGTCTTGCGCCACACTCACACGCCACACTGATGTGGCACAATACACAACCTTAACTCCTTCTCTTTTCTCACCACAAAATGTGCAATAACTTTGTGAATAAAGTCACCACAATCTTCCCAAATATACCACCAGAACCGCCACAACTTCAACAATTCGAATATAGCATTAGAACCGCAATATTCTCAACAGTGACACCGCTTATCTTGATGGTCAAGTTATCGGCAAACGTGCGGCTAACACGCTCTTTGCTACTAGCCTTATCGCTGCGGCCCCTGCGACCGCACTTAAGGTTTTAGCGCTTATGGCTACGTCCTTTCGCTCTCCTATGTCTTCGGAGCTTTCACTTTGGCACGCTCGCTTGGGCCACCCCCATTTTACCACTGTGCGCAAGGTGGCTCGACGTTGCCTCCTGGGCATCCGCCCTTCTGCCATCAAGCCTCACAGCTGTTCTACTTGCTCTATTTCCAAGCAATCCCAGCGCTTTCCTAAGGTCGCTGCTCACCACGCTTCTCAACCCCTGCAACTCTTGCACGTTGATCTATGTGGCCCCTTTCGCTATGATGAGTTTACTGCCAACAAGTATTTTCTTACTATTGTTGATGATTACTCTCAAGCTTTGTTTGTTATCCCGCTGAAGCTAAAGTCTGACGCCGCTTCTCATTTGATTGACTTCATCAAACTCCGCGAGCGCTCTTTTATTGGCTGTGGTGATAACAAGGTTTCTACTGTTCGCACCGATAACGGCGGTGAATTTGTGAATCACGTGCTCACTGAGTTTTTCCGCGACCAAGGTATCGCTCATCAACTTACCGTGCCTCACCAGTCCCACCAAAACGGTCGTGTTGAACGCGCCCACCGCACTCTTCAGGAGTTTTCTTGAGCTTTGCTCCTCGGTGGTCACGTCCCTGTCAATTTCTGGTCCGAAGCGCTCCTCACTGCTGCGTATCTTCTTAATCGTCTTCCTCCGCAGCGCTCTGAGCGATCTCCTTGTGAACTTTGGACTGGATCAGCGCCCGATCTTTCTTTTCTTCGTGTTTTCGGCTGCGCTGCTTATCCTCTCGTTCCTCTTTCTTCTCGGGATGGCAAATTTGCTCCGGTTGGCGCCGCTTGCGTCTTTGTTGGGTATGATCCTAATCATAAGGCCTATCGTCTATTTGATCCGCGTGCCAACCGAATTGTTATTTCCAACCAGGTCTCCTTTGACGAGTCTGTCTTTCCTTTCGCATCCGATCCTTCGTTGCTTTCTGGTCTTCAGTCTCCCTCGTCCGACATTCCTGGTGTTTTTGCTTCCAATACATCTTGTTGAGAATATTGCGGTTCTAATGGTATATTCGAATTGTTGAAGTTGTGGCGGTTCTGGTGGTATATTTGGGAAGATTGTGGTGACTTTATTCACAAAGTTATTGCACGTTTTGTGGTGAGAAAAGAGAAGGAGTTAAGGTTGTGTATTGTGCCACATCAGTGTGGCGTGTGAGTGTGGCGCAAGACAGTTGTTGAACTCTGGTGCCCTTGAGATGGATGTTAGGGCAGAGAAGGTCTTTGGGAAAAATTTTGTACATAAAAAGGGCCCCTCCTACCTTCCTAGCTCGTTGTCAGAAAACCATACAACAAACCAAAGCTAATATTTCTGATCAACGACTAGGTAAGGCTTCTTTGTATTATTGTCAGAAAACCATACAACAAACCAAAGCTAATATTTCTGATCAACGACTAGTTAATAATATATTGTCTACTCTATCACTATGAGCGTCCCTGAAGAATACAAGACTCTGGATACTTCCTTTAAGGAATGCACTGCCAGTTTCAAACAGGTTATGACGTCCCCCTCTTCCGTTCGCTGCGCTGAAGGGTCGCTGCTACGTGATTCGAGCAATTTTTATGCCTGGTCGCAACACATCCTCATGATGGCCAGAGATTTTGATTATGGTGATCTCCTGGCCGCCTACCTTAAGGACGGACGCACCGCTATCATCTTCTACTTCGGCGTGACGGACCCCAACGCCCACGCCGTCCTGGCTTTGCTGCCCTCGTTCACTCAGCTGGTTGCTCAGATGGATAATTGTTTCTTCCTCCGTCTCTGAGGATGCCAAGGGATCTTTCTACAATGATCGCATCCAGGACGAACCTCACCGCGGTGCCTACAAATTCATGCGCGCTGGGCATGGTCTTGCCCTCACCAAGGATATCCCGCCGTTCTTTGCCTCTCTCTGGTTTGCCAAGGGCTCCTTGCACAATCGCACTCAAAAGGATCTCACATCCTTCATTCAACAATTGCGTCAGTCGATTCTCTCTCGTCCCATCGAAGAAGCGACTTCTCTGCTTTATCTCGCGAACCTCCCGCCTGCCGTCTACGCCCGTCTTCGCCTCCATCCGGAATTCGACACCAGTCGCACCATCTCCGCCCTCGACAAGCTTGTCTCGCTTACCTGGCGAGAGACCTTGGGCTCTGCTCACTCCGGTACTGACCGCTCTCTCAATTCCGGCTCTTCCGGCCCTATCGCGGCTGCGGCTTTCCGTCGTCCGGCCACCTCCGGTGGCCCGACAAACAACAATCACCAGTCCAACAATCGCTGCTCTCATTGCCAGCGCCAAGGTCATGTTATCTCTGCCTGTCGTCAGCGTGCATGGGACCTTGTTCAAAAGTTGGGTGGTTATGATGCGGTTGTTAAGCTTTCTGCACAAGCTAAACCCGCTATTGCTTTGAGTGTTACTTCTCGTGATGATAATGGAACTATTCTTGACTGCTACCTGGACTCTGCTTCAACTCACCACGTGTTGCAAATTGTCTTTGCCAGTGGAAGTTCCAGACATATTGAAGTTGTCAGAGTTATCCATTGATGATGATATTCCTTAAGTGTGCTTTGATATGTAATATGATATGTTGTTCATTGAATGATATGTACAAAACAAGGGAGGGAGCTGGTCAATATATAGACAAAATAAGTTCATACAAAATTTATACAAAGTTCTTCAAGTATCATCTGATCAGTCATCTGACCAGTCATCTGATCAGTCATCTGATCTTTCCAGATCATTCCAGCTCCTTCCAGATCCTTCCAGCTCCTTCTAGCTGCTTCCAGTTCTTTCCAGTTCCTTCTGGTTCCTTCCGGTAGATTCCAGTTGCTTCCGGTCCCTTCTAGCTGTTTCCAGTTGCTTCTGGTTCCACCTAGTAATTTCCTTAGGGTTTCTGTTCCCTCCAAGGAAACCCTTGATCCTGCTGCATAATGGAACACTATTTTCAACACCACGTAGTCAACACAAAAGATTTTTTCACTTCCTTTGTCTCCTCCGAGGGTACTCTCCGTGGCGTTGGTTCCCTTCCTATCCTTGGTCGTGGCGCAGTTACCTTCCGCCTCGGCTCGCGTACGGTCTCTCTCTCGAACTGTCTCTACGTTCCTGGTCTACCGTTCAATCTCCTAAGCATCATTAAGCTCGTTGAACACGGTTCCGAAGCTACGTTCAAAGGAGACACTGCTTACCTTGACGGCGAAGTCATTGGCAAGCGGGTTGAAAATTCTCTCTTCTCTACGGGTCTCATTGCGCTGAACTCCGACAAAGCGGATAAGGTTTTCTCACTTATCTCCGCGGCGTCGACCAGCGCTGCTGCCTTACTATGGCACGCGCGCTTGGGCCATCCGCACTTTCAAACCTTGAAGAAAATTTTTCAACGCTGCCCGCTCGACGTTCCCGCCTCTGCCTTTGGTCCTCACCCTTGTGTTGAAAATAGTGTTCCATTATGCAGCAGGATCAAAGGGTTTCCTTGGAGGGAACAGAAACCCTAAGGAAATTACTAGGTGGAACCAGAAGCAACTGGAAACAGCTAGAAGGGACCGGAAGCAACTGGAATCAACCGGAAGGAACCAGAAGGAACTGGAAAGAACTAGAAGCAGCTAGAAGGAGCTGGAAGGATCTGGAAGGAGCTGGAATGATCTGGAAAGATCAGATGACTGATCAGATGACTTGGTCAGATGACTGATCAGATGATACTTGAAGAACTTTGTATAAGCTTTGTATGAACTTATTTTGTCTATATATTGACCAGCTCCCTCCCTTGTTTTGTACATATCATTCAATGAACAACATATCATATTACATATCAAAGCACACTTAAGGAAGATCATCATCAATGGATAACTCTGACAACTTCAATATGTCTGGAACTTCCACTGGCAAAGACAATTTGCAACAGGTTATGAGCCCTGGCAATGACTCTTTGAAGTTACCAATCCTTAATGCTCTCAACTACTCTGAATGGGCTTTTGCCTTGAGGATGGTGATGGACCAGAAGGGCCTGTGGGGAGTTGTGGGCACACCTTTGAGTGACCTTGACATAAAGTCACAAGAGGAGGCTCCCCACTTTGAGTCAATCAACAGACAGGCTCTTATATTGATGATGGGCGCGGTACAAGTCAAGGATTATCGGCACTTGAAATGCGGTAATGCTAGGAAGGCTTGGAAAAATCTTCAGGGTGTATACATGAGTGATGCAGCAGGAGTCAAAGCCTCTTTGGTGGCCAAGTTGTTGTTCCTCAAGTTGGAGGAAGCAACACTTGAAGCCTTTGAGTCCTATGAGCGTGAGTTTATGGGGGTTCTTGAGCAGATGGACCAGCTAGATGTCAAACTTCAAGATGTCTATGCCTCCATTCTCCTCAGATCTTTCCCAGATGCACTTGAGGGCACTATCTCAGTCCTTGAGCAGCAGAAGGATACGCTCACAGTCCAGGATGTCTTCAGTGGAGTCAGGACCTCCCTGACCAGGAAGCCTCAAGGAAACCAAGGCAGAGGTAGCTTGCTTGCAGTGAAAGACTCAGGGAAGAAGAAACTGAAGTGTTATAAGTGTGGAAAGGAAGGCCACTTCAAGAGAGACTGCCCTAAAGGAAAGGATCAGAACAAGGACAACAAGTTCAAGATCCATGCAGCTGTGGTTAACAGCAACCTCGGTGCTGAACAGCGGGTGGAAAGGGCAGGGTTGGTGGCAGGAAATCAGTCTGGAAGGCTTGAGGATAGTGGGTGGTTCATCGACATGGGAGCCACCAGGCACATTACATCCAACAGAGCCGTTCTCCAGGATTATCAACCTCTGGAAGCAATATTAGAGGTTGCTAATGGGCAGTATATGAGAGCAGTGGGACAAGGAAATGCCTTTGCCAAAGTCCAGGACAGAGGAAAGGAATACACTGTGCCTCTCAAGAATGTACTGCATGTGCCTGAAGCGAAGATGGGTCTTGTATCTACCAGCATGCTGAGCAAGGATTCAGATGTTTGGACAATTGATGCAGGACTGAAGTGTTTTGTGAGCACCTCGGAAGGACAGAAGATCAAGATCGGAACACGCTCAAAATTCGAAGAGCTGTGCCGGTTTGATGGACAGTTTGCTGAAATTGATATCAACAAAATCAATGCAGTCAGTTCTATATGGCATCAGAGACTCGGACATGTCTCTGATCAGATCCTGGAGCAGATGCAAAGACACAGCACTGTCAAGGGTCTTGACACTCACATCTCAAGTTGCAAGTGCAATACTTGCGCTGCTGCAAAGTCTCATCGACTACCATTCAAGGAAAGCACTACCAAGACGACGCGTCCACTGGAACTCGTTCATACCGATGTTTGCGGACCAGTCTACAATTCCTTGACTGGTGAGAAGTATTTCATGACAATGATCGATGACTACTCACATTATGTGAACGTCTACTTCTTGGAAAATAAGTCGGATGCGGCAGAGGCTATCAGGACGTATATTCGTCAGTCTAGCAACAAACTAGGACAGACGATGGTGATCCTTAGGTCAGACAATGGCGGCGAATACACCTCGAAAGATCTGGAGAAATTCCTGGATGAACAAGGAATTGAGCACCAGACTACTGTTGCAGAGACTCCTCAACAGAACGGCGTCGCTGAGCGAATGAATCGGACTTTAATTGAGAAAGCATTGAGCATGTTGATCGAGGCAAAAATGCCGGAAAAGTTTTGGCCAGAAGCGATCAAATGCGCGGTTCATGTCGCAAATCGGATCACTAGCAGAGCTATAGCGCCCAACACAACACCCTATGAGCTCTGGTTTGGCAGGAAGCCTGATGTTTCCTACTTCCGGGTCTTTGGAAGTACGGCATGGATTCACAAATCGAAAACTCAGGCTGGTGGCAAGTTTTCCCCAAAAGGAATCCGAGGAGTGATGGTTGGCTATGCTGCAAACAAAAAGGCATACAGGATTTATATCCCATCACGAGGGGTAACTTTTGCCAGAGATGTTGTCTTCGATGAGACAACATTGGGGCTTGATTGGTACAAGCCTGCACGCTTGGATAGCGGGTTGGAAAGATCTTCAGAAGTTACAGTTGAACAACTTGGAGCCAGTATTGGTTTTTGGCCTCGAGTTCATCATCCATCCAGTGCTCTATCATCAGAAGATAATAGATCAAGTGGGAGAAGAGAAAATGATGAACCAGCTGAGGATGTTCAGGATGAGTCGGTCGAGGCTCAGGAGTCTGAAGACATGGAAATTGATCACGACTTGGAGGAAAATCAAGGAGAGATGCGAGTCGTTACTCGCAATGAGGACCAAGGGCCGAGAAGACGGCAAATCCGTGATGTGGACGCCATTGAGGAACGAATCAGACAGCGAATTGCAAGGGATGAAAGAAACTCCCAGGGCACTCTCAAAATATTCGATTTCAATGACTACGATTATGAGGACAACAATGAGGAAGACGATGAGATGGATCTCGACAAAGAAGAGTCAGACGGCGATGATGCTCGATTCATCAGAGAAAATTCAAAGAAACGAAGGCTCGACGGCAACAGGATCAACAGCGATCGAATGATTCTCGACAGGAGCGACAGAAGTGAGTCTGAGGATCCACTCAGTCTTCAAGCATGGGCAGTCAGGACAAATGATACGGCAGAGCCAGTGACAATTCAGCAGGCAAAGGCAAGCCCAGAATGGTTACACTGGAGCAAGGCTTGCGAGGACGAGCTGAATTCTCTACAAGAAAATCAAGTGTGGAGATGGAGTGAACTACCTAGTGGGAGAAAAGCAATTACTTCCAAATGGGTTTTCAAGAAGAAATATGGCAAGGATGGCCAGCTCACAAAATACAAGGCTCGGATTGTTGCCAGAGGATTCACTCAAGAATATGGAATTGATTTTGATGAGACCTTTGCACCAGTGGTCAGATTTGAATCAATCAGGATCCTTTTGGCTCATGCTGCTATCAATGACTACCATATTCATCAGATGGACATAAAGACTGCTTTTCTCTATGGAAAATTGGAAGAGGAAATTTATTTGCAGCCTCCTCCGGGATATTTTCAGAACAGCAAGAAAGTATGGAGATTACAGCGGAGTCTTTATGGTTTGAAGCAGGCACCACGATGCTGGAATGAGCTGCTGCATGATTACTTGCTACAGATCGGTTTCTCTCAGTCAAGCGATGACTATGGCATTTACAGAAGCAAAAAAATCAAACCTATTGCTTGCTGTATATGTTGATGATCTGATAATTACTGGCAAGGATTTGGACTCTATCAATAAGTTCAAAGAGAACATGCGCAAAAGGTTCCAGATGACTGATATGGGTGAGACAAGCTATTTCTTGGGGATTGAAATTACCAGAGACAGAGCCAAAGGCACTCTCACAATTTGTCAAAAGAAATATGCTGAGGAAGTCTTGAAAACCTTCAATATGCAAGACAGCAACCCTGTCACAACGCCTGTGGATTTGAGTGTTACACTCTCTCAGAAAATGAGTCCAAAGACCAAGACTGAGGAAAAGGATATGGTTGCAGACCTTTTGACCAAAGGAATTGCAAGAGAGCAATTTGGAAAGCTGAGATCAATGATGGGAATGAACTGAATAATGGAAAAAGTGGGAGTGTTGAAAATAGTGTTCCATTATGCAGCAGGATCAAAGGGTTTCCTTGGAGGGAACAGAAACCCTAAGGAAATTACTAGGTGGAACCAGAAGCAACTGGAAACAGCTAGAAGGGACCGGAAGCAACTGGAATCAACCGGAAGGAACCAGAAGGAACTGGAAAGAACTGGAAGCAGCTAGAAGGAGCTGGAAGGATCTGGAAGGAGCTGGAATGATCTGGAAAGATCAGATGACTGATCAGATGACTTGGTCAGATGATACTTGAAGAACTTTGTATAAACTTTGTATGAACTTATTTTGTCTATATATTGACCAGCTCCCTCCCTTGTTTTGTACATATCATTCAATCAACAACATATCATATTATCTATCAAAGCACACTTAAGGAATATCATCATCAATGGATAACTCTGACAACTTCAATATGTCTGGAACTTCCACTGGCAAAGACAATTTGCAACAGACCAGACATTGCAAATGCAGTGGGAGAAGTCTCCAGATTCAACTCCAATTATGGAAAGCAGCACTGGACAGCAGTCAAGCGAATTTTGCGATATATCAAAGGAACGGCATCCATGGGAATCACCTTCAGCAAACACCATGGCAACTTACTTACCGGCTACTCAGATGCAAATTATGCAACGGATATTGATGAGCGGAAATCAACCTCAGGATATGTCTTTGTCCTTGGAGGTGGAGCAGTGAGTTGGAAGTCCAAGCGCCAGAAATCAGTTGCCTTGTCAACCACAGAGGCAGAATATATGGCACTGAAGCTAGCAGCTCAGGAAGCTGTTTGGCTGAAGAGACTTTATGAATTCATGAGCCAGAATTCACAGCGGCCGATTCAAATCGCAGAAGACAATCAGGGAGCAATCAAATTGGCAAAGAATCCACAGTTCCATGAGAGAACAAAGCATGTTGATGTCAGCTATCACTTCACCAGACAAGCAATCACTGATGGCATTATCAACATTATTGGATGTGGAACCAAGGATATGGTTGCAGACCTTTTGACCAAAGGAATTGCAAGAGAGCAATTTGGAAAGCTGAGATCAATGATGGGAATGAACTGAATAATGGAAAAAGTGGGAGTGTTGAAAATAGTGTTCCATTATGCAGCAGGATCAAAGGGTTTCCTTGGAGGGAACAGAAACCCTAAGGAAATTACTAGGTGGAACCAGAAGCAACTGGAAACAGCTAGAAGGGACCGGAAGCAACTGGAATCAACCGGAAGGAACCAGAAGGAACTGGAAAGAACTGGAAGCAGCTAGAAGGAGCTGGAAGGATCTGGAAGGAGCTGGAATGATCTGGAAAGATCAGATGACTGATCAGATGACTTGGTCAGATGACTGATCAGATGATACTTGAAGAACTTTGTATAAACTTTGTATGAACTTATTTTGTCTATATATTGACCAGCTCCCTCCCTTGTTTTGTACATATCAATTCAATGAACAACATATCATATTACATATCAAAGCACACTTAAGGAAGATCATCATCAATGGATAACTCTGACAACTTCAATATGTCTGGAACTTCCACTGGCAAAGACAATTTGCAACATGAGTTTGCCTGGTGGTGTGTCTTCCTCTCGTCCTCCTACTGGCGTCGGATCGATTCCTGCTGCTACTTTGCCCTCGTTCGAACCCGTCTCTCCACCGTCCTCGCCCGAGTCTTCCGCGCCTGAGCCTGAGTCCTCCTCGCCTGAGCCTTCCTCGTCGGATCCTCCCTCCGAGTCTGGTTCTTCGCCTTCGCCTGAGTCCCCTGAGATCGAGCCTCTCTCACCTCCGTCTCCGTCTCCCGAGTCCTCCCCCGCACCATCGTCCTCTCCCTCCCCTGAGCCTACCTGGACCCCGTGTCCTCCGCCTCGCGTCTCACGGCCCTCCCCGTCACCTCCCCAGTCGCCAGTCTTGTCGCCTGCATCGTCCGATCGTTCTCCCAGCCCCTTGCCCTCGCCCTCTCCGCCTCTGTCTCAGTCCCCTCCTCCTTCGTCCGCTGATGAGATTGACTTCCTTACTCTCTCTCACCACGTTGGCCTTCCCGTTCATGACGCGCTGTCTGTTCATGGAAGGGATGATGAGGCTGATGATGACATGACTGATAACGTGGCTGCGCCGGATAATGATCAGAATGTTGAACTGCCAGATCTTAATGAAACGGCAACTGCTGAGGACGTCGAGATGGACGAGGATCCGCTATGGCTCGATGAGGATCTTTACCTTCATCAACTGGCTGAGCAAGCTCGCATTGAGGAAATGGACATGGATGATGGGTCAATTGTTCCTGAGATTGTCGTTGGGTCTGCAGACAATCATGTCGTCCCCTTGGGCAACGCTCCGCGCATTGGACGCTTCAAAGTGATCAAGCCAGTAGTTCATCGACCAGTCACTCGCTCACAGGACACTCAGGACATCGGGATTCGCACTCGCTCGAAGACCAAGACAGTGAATAAGCCTAAGACTAGTGCTTTCATTGTCGCATCCTGCTTTATTGCAGCTGAGGCTACCTATGCTCGAGGCGTCTTACCTTCAACTTACAAACAAGTGTTGAAAAATGATGACAAGGACAAATGGCTTGCTGCTATTGATGAGGAGCTCAAGGCACATGAACTGAATGGGACATTTGAGGTGGTTGATCGCGTCCCTAACAAACACGTTGTGGGATGTCGTTGGGTCTTTGCAAAGAAACCTGACAGCTTCAAAGCAAGATTGGTTGCACAAGGTTTCAGTCAAGAGTATGTTGAAAATAGTGTTCCATTATGCAGCAGGATCAAAGGGTTTCCTTGGAGGGAACAGAAACCCTAAGGAAATTACTAGGTGGAACCAGAAAGAACTGGAAGCAGCTAGAAGGAGCTGGAAGGATCTGGAAGGAGCTGGAATGATCTGGAAAGATCAGATGACTGATCAGATGACTTGGTCAGATGACTGATCAGATGATACTTGAAGAACTTTGTATAAACTTTGTATGAACTTATTTTGTCTATATATTGACCAGCTCCCTCCCTTGTTTTGTACATATCATTCAATCAACAACATATCATATTACATATCAAAGCACACTTAAGGAAGATCATCATCAATGGATAACTCTGACAACTTCAATATGTCTGGAACTTCCACTGGCAAAGACAATTTGCAACAGGTTATGAGCCCTGGCAATGACTCTTTGAAGTTACCAATCCTTAATGCTCTCAACTACTCTGAATGGGCTTTTGCCTTGAGGATGGTGATGGACCAGAAGGGCCTGTGGGGAGTTGTGGGCACACCTTTGAGTGACCTTGACATAAAGTCACAAGAGGAGGCTCCCCACTTTGAGTCAATCAACAGACAGGCTCTTATATTGATGATGGGCGCGGTACAAGTCAAGGATTATCGGCACTTGAAATGCGGTAATGCTAGGAAGGCTTGGAAAAATCTTCAGGGTGTATACATGAGTGATGCAGCAGGAGTCAAAGCCTCTTTGGTGGCCAAGTTGTTGTTCCTCAAGTTGGAGGAAGCAACACTTGAAGCCTTTGAGTCCTATGAGCGTGAGTTTATGGGGGTTCTTGAGCAGATGGACCAGCTAGATGTCAAACTTCAAGATGTCTATGCCTCCATTCTCCTCAGATCTTTCCCAGATGCACTTGAGGGCACTATCTCAGTCCTTGAGCAGCAGAAGGATACGCTCACAGTCCAGGATGTCTTCAGTGGAGTCAGGACCTCCCTGACCAGGAAGCCTCAAGGAAACCAAGGCAGAGGTAGCTTGCTTGCAGTGAAAGACTCAGGGAAGAAGAAACTGAAGTGTTATAAGTGTGGAAAGGAAGGCCACTTCAAGAGAGACTGCCCTAAAGGAAAGGATCAGAACAAGGACAACAAGTTCAAGATCCATGCAGCTGTGGTTAACAGCAACCTCGGTGCTGAACAGCGGGTGGAAAGGGCAGGGTTGGTGGCAGGAAATCAGTCTGGAAGGCTTGAGGATAGTGGGTGGTTCATCGACATGGGAGCCACCAGGCACATTACATCCAACAGAGCCGTTCTCCAGGATTATCAACCTCTGGAAGCAATATTAGAGGTTGCTAATGGGCAGTATATGAGAGCAGTGGGACAAGGAAATGCCTTTGCCAAAGTCCAGGACAGAGGAAAGGAATACACTGTGCCTCTCAAGAATGTACTGCATGTGCCTGAAGCGAAGATGGGTCTTGTATCTACCAGCATGCTGAGCAAGGATTCAGATGTTTGGACAATTGATGCAGGACTGAAGTGTTTTGTGAGCACCTCGGAAGGACAGAAGATCAAGATCG
Source organism: Myxozyma melibiosi (assembly GCF_037950935.1). Taxonomy (NCBI): domain Eukaryota; kingdom Fungi; phylum Ascomycota; class Lipomycetes; order Lipomycetales; family Lipomycetaceae; genus Myxozyma; species Myxozyma melibiosi. Next base: position 376,348 of record NW_027042917.1, read on the forward strand.
GAACACGCTCAAAATTCGAAGAGCTGTGCCGGTTTGATGGACAGTTTGCTGAAATTGATATCAACAAAATCAATGCAGTCAGTTCTATATGGCATCAGAGACTCGGACATGTCTCTGATCAGATCCTGGAGCAGATGCAAAGACACAGCACTGTCAAGGGTCTTGACACTCACATCTCAAGTTGCAAGTGCAATACTTGCGCTGCTGCAAAGTCTCATCGACTACCATTCAAGGAAAGCACTACCAAGACGACGCGTCCACTGGAACTCGTTCATACCGATGTTTGCGGACCAGTCTACAATTCCTTGACTGGTGAGAAGTATTTCATGACAATGATCGATGACTACTCACATTATGTGAACGTCTACTTCTTGGAAAATAAGTCGGATGCGGCAGAGGCTATCAGGACGTATATTCGTCAGTCTAGCAACAAACTAGGACAGACGATGGTGATCCTTAGGTCAGACAATGGCGGCGAATACACCTCGAAAGATCTGGAGAAATTCCTGGATGAACAAGGAATTGAGCACCAGACTACTGTTGCAGAGACTCCTCAACAGAACGGCGTCGCTGAGCGAATGAATCGGACTTTAATTGAGAAAGCATTGAGCATGTTGATCGAGGCAAAAATGCCGGAAAAGTTTTGGCCAGAAGCGATCAAATGCGCGGTTCATGTCGCAAATCGGATCACTAGCAGAGCTATAGCGCCCAACACAACACCCTATGAGCTCTGGTTTGGCAGGAAGCCTGATGTTTCCTACTTCCGGGTCTTTGGAAGTACGGCATGGATTCACAAATCGAAAACTCAGGCTGGTGGCAAGTTTTCCCCAAAAGGAATCCGAGGAGTGATGGTTGGCTATGCTGCAAACAAAAAGGCATACAGGATTTATATCCCATCACGAGGGGTAACTTTTGCCAGAGATGTTGTCTTCGATGAGACAACATTGGGGCTTGATTGGTACAAGCCTGCACGCTTGGATAGCGGGTTGGAAAGATCTTCAGAAGTTACAGTTGAACAACTTGGAGCCAGTATTGGTTTTTGGCCTCGAGTTCATCATCCATCCAGTGCTCTATCATCAGAAGATAATAGATCAAGTGGGAGAAGAGAAAATGATGAACCAGCTGAGGATGTTCAGGATGAGTCGGTCGAGGCTCAGGAGTCTGAAGACATGGAAATTGATCACGACTTGGAGGAAAATCAAGGAGAGATGCGAGTCGTTACTCGCAATGAGGACCAAGGGCCGAGAAGACGGCAAATCCGTGATGTGGACGCCATTGAGGAACGAATCAGACAGCGAATTGCAAGGGATGAAAGAAACTCCCAGGGCACTCTCAAAATATTCGATATCAATGACTACCATATTCATCAGATGGACATAAAGACTGCTTTTCTCTATGGAAAATTGGAAGAGGAAATTTATTTGCAGCCTCCTCCGGGATATTTTCAGAACAGCAAGAAAGTATGGAGATTACAGCGGAGTCTTTATGGTTTGAAGCAGGCACCACGATGCTGGAATGAGCTGCTGCATGATTACTTGCTACAGATCGGTTTCTCTCAGTCAAGCGATGACTATGGCATTTACAGAAGCAAAAAATCAAACCTATTGCTTGCTGTATATGTTGATGATCTGATAATTACTGGCAAGGATTTGGACTCTATCAATAAGTTCAAAGAGAACATGCGCAAAAGGTTCCAGATGACTGATATGGGTGAGACAAGCTATTTCTTGGGGATTGAAATTACCAGAGACAGAGCCAAAGGCACTCTCACAATTTGTCAAAAGAAATATGCTGAGGAAGTCTTGAAAACCTTCAATATGCAAGACAGCAACCCTGTCACAACGCCTGTGGATTTGAGTGTTACACTCTCTCAGAAAATGAGTCCAAAGACCAAGACTGAGGAAAAGGAAATGGAGAAAATTCCCTATCAGAGTGCTGTTGGAAGCCTGAATTATTTGGCTATTGGGACGAGACCAGACATTGCAAATGCAGTGGGAGAAGTCTCCAGATTCAACTCCAATTATGGAAAGCAGCACTGGACAGCAGTCAAGCGAATTTTGCGATATATCAAAGGAACGGCATCCATGGGAATCACCTTCAGCAAACACCATGGCAACTTACTTACCGGCTACTCAGATGCAAATTATGCAACGGATATTGATGAGCGGAAATCAACCTCAGGATATGTCTTTGTCCTTGGAGGTGGAGCAGTGAGTTGGAAGTCCAAGCGCCAGAAATCAGTTGCCTTGTCAACCACAGAGGCAGAATATATGGCACTGAAGCTAGCAGCTCAGGAAGCTGTTTGGCTGAAGAGACTTTATGAATTCATGAGCCAGAATTCACAGCGGCCGATTCAAATCGCAGAAGACAATCAGGGAGCAATCAAATTGGCAAAGAATCCACAGTTCCATGAGAGAACAAAGCATGTTGATGTCAGCTATCACTTCACCAGACAAGCAATCACTGATGGCATTATCAACATTATTGGATGTGGAACCAAGGATATGGTTGCAGACCTTTTGACCAAAGGAATTGCAAGAGAGCAATTTGGAAAGCTGAGATCAATGATGGGAATGAACTGAATAATGGAAAAAGTGGGAGTGTTGAAAATAGTGTTCCATTATGCAGCAGGATCAAAGGGTTTCCTTGGAGGGAACAGAAACCCTAAGGAAATTACTAGGTGGAACCAGAAAGAACTGGAAGCAGCTAGAAGGAGCTGGAAGGATCTGGAAGGAGCTGGAATGATCTGGAAAGATCAGATGACTGATCAGATGACTTGGTCAGATGACTGATCAGATGATACTTGAAGAACTTTGTATAAACTTTGTATGAACTTATTTTGTCTATATATTGACCAGCTCCCTCCCTTGTTTTGTACATATCATTCAATCAACAACATATCATATTACATATCAAAGCACACTTAAGGAAGATCATCATCAATGGATAACTCTGACAACTTCAATATGTCTGGAACTTCCACTGGCAAAGACAATTTGCAACAGAGTATGGTATCAACTACACTGGAACCTTTAGCCCAGTCATTCGCTATGACTCGCTTAAGGTGCTACTTGCTGTTGCTGCTGCAAGAAACCTTACTGTCCATCAGATGGATGTTACCACTGCCTTCTTGAACGCTGAACTTGATGAAGAGATTTACATGAAGATCGCACCTGGCTCTGAAGACAAATACCCCGGCAAGGTCTATCGTCTAAAGAAATCAATCTATGGTCTCAAACAGTCTCCAATGCTCTGGCACAATGTCATTGATCATGTACTTGTCAAGGCTGGTTTCTCAAAGAATTCTGCAGAAGACTGCCTCTATTCTCGAGAAGGTCCTAATGGTGTTGTCTTGATTGGTCTATATGTTGATGATCTCCTTATTGCGTCCAGCAGTAGGTCTGAAATCTCATCAGTGAAAAAGATTCTTACCACTGCCTTTGAGATGAAAGACTTGGGTGTTGCAGACAAATTCCTAGGGATGAGCATCACTCAAACAGATGCTCATGTCTCCTTGGATCTCACAGACTATATCAACCGTGTTGTGTCTGAATTCGATGATGGAACGCTTTACCCAGTTGACATTCCCATGACACCTACCTTCTTGGATGAACCAGATGTCTCTCCGTGGGAGCAGTGATATGGCCCAGCAGTATGGCCGCTGCATTGCTCCCTTAAGATCCACGGTTCGAGCCCCGCTTGTGAGCTTTTCCTGGATTTTGGCCTAATATTGAACACCCCCCCAATTTTCACCTTGATAATTTTCAGCAAAAAATGGTCTTGGTTGCAAAATTTATACTGAACCCCCCACTGCAGTAGCACCAAGTTTACAACAAAGCGGTGAAAGAAATGAGATCCCCCGGATTTTATGGATTATACTATGGACTTTACTACACGCCTTCCCTTTCTGGCAATGGTTGAACTGAAGCACCTACTGGATAGCTTGTCGTCCACTTCAGGCAGGCATACTTGGATATCCTATCAGGGAGATGGAAAAATTGAAGTTGGATTAGAAAAATGGAGATAAAAAAAAAACATATTGGTGGAAGAAGTTGGAGACAGTCTGTCATAACCTAGTTGTTGCAAATAGACTATAATAAAAAGATTCATCATCATCATCAGATGTCTCTCCGTCTGTCGACGCTACCAAGTACAGATCCCTGGTTGGCAAACTGCTCTTCGCACAGAGTACAGTCAGGCCTGATATCTCACATGCTGTCTCAGTACTTTCTCGCAATCTCATCTCTCCAACTGAGAAATATTGGACTGCTGCCATTCGTGTTCTCCGCTATCTTAAGGGATCATCTACACTTGGGCTTGTTTATCCAAAGAACTGTGGTGTGGTACTGAAGGCATACTCTGATGCATCATGGGGTACGAGTGTCAAAGATCGAAAGTCCATCTCTGGATTTATTGCAACAATCAATGGTACTGCTGTCACTTGGATGTCAAGGAAACAGCCAATTGTCGCTTTGAGCTCCACTGAGGCGGAATACATTGCCTTGAGTGATGGTACTCGCGAGGTAGTATGGTTGACATTCATGCTTCAAGACCTTGGATGCAAAGTCAAGCCAGTCACTATCTATGAAGACAATCAGTCAGCTATCCTTTTGTCTAAGCACAGCTCCAATCATCAACGGACCAAGCACATTGATATTCGCTATCATTATATTCGAGAGAAAGTTGCTGCAAAGGAGGTTAAGGTGGAATATCTGAATACACATGAACTGATTGCAGATATGCTCACCAAGAACTTGAGTACTCCAAAGTTTGTCAAGTTAAGGAAGGGGTACAATCTCCTCTTGATGGATAAAGTCAAGAAAGAAGGTTGAGAATATTGCGGTTCTAATGCTATATTCGAATTGTTGAAGTTGTGGCGGTTCTGGTGGTATATTTGGGAAGATTGTGGTGACTTTATTCACAAAGTTATTGCACATTTTGTGGTGAGAAAAGAGAAGGAGTTAAGGTTGTGTATTGTGCCACATCAGTGTGGCGTGTGAGTGTGGCGCAAGACAGTTGTTGAACTCTGGTGCCCTTGAGATGGATGTTAGGGCAGAGAAGGTCTTTGGGAAAAATTTTGTACATAAAAAGGGCCCCTCCTACCTTCCTAGCTCGTTGTCAGAAAACCATACAACAAACCAAAGCTAATATTTCTGATCAACGACTAGGTAAGGCTTCTTTGTATTATTGTCAGAAAACCATACAACAAACCAAAGCTAATATTTCTGATCAACGACTAGTTAATAATATATTGTCTACTCTATCACTATGAGCGTCCCTGAAGAATACAAGACTCTGGATACTTCCTTTAAGGAATGCACTGCCAGTTTCAAACACATCTCCTACTGGTGTCGGCTCCGTCCCGGCACTCGCTGTTCCGCTTCAACCTTCACTCTCGCCTTCGCCCTCTCCGTCGCCTTGGCCCTCGCTCTCGCCTTTGCCTTCGTCTTCGCCTTCACCTCCGCCTTCGCCTATTCTCTCTCCTTCGCCTCCTGGGAGCAGTGATATGGCCCAGCGGTATGGCCGCTGCATTGCTCCCTTAAGATCCACGGTTCGAGCCCCGCTTGTGAGCTTTTCCTGGATTTTGGCCTAATATTGAACACCCCCAATTTTCACCTGGATAATTTTCAGCATGAAATGGTCTTGGTTGCAAAATTTATATTGAACCCCCCACTGCAGTAGCACCAAGTTTACAACAAAGCGGTGAAAGAAATGAGATCCCCCGGATTTTATCGATTATATACTATGGAGTTTACTACACGCCTTCCCTTTCTGGCAATGGTTGAACTGAAGCGCCTACTGGATAGCTTGTCGTCCACTGCAGGCAGGCATACTTGGATATCCTATCAGAGAGATGGAAAAATTGAAGTTCGATTAGAAAAATGGAGATAAAAAATTGGCGGAAGAAGTTGGAGACAGTCTGTCATAACCTAGTTGTTGCAAATAGACTATAATAAAAAGATTCATCATCGTCATCATCATCAGTAAGCAGATGTCGAAGTGTCAAAAATACGCACTTAAGATGTGGAGGGTCTATGACAGGGCAGGAAGGACGTGATTTGAGAGACAGTCTCATTGCTCGAGCGCAATCACGAGTGGAATTGCGTGAAGGGAGTGGAGAGCAAGAGAGCGCTGAGTCGACTAGACGACGCTGTAGGAAGTGTAAGAGGACGGGACATAATGCACGCACTTGTAAAGAAGATGCAGAAATGTCTACTATCTAATATTTTGAATAGTTTTAATTAATTTAACTTGTTGTGGTTGCGTATTTTTCTTTTTGTAGAAAGAGTAGATGAGAGTGCGCCGCCACAAGGGGAGCGCCGCCACAAGGGTATTGACGTTATGAGCTCCCCTGAAGATTATCAAAAACTGGAGGCTACCTTTAAGGAATGCACTTCCAGTTTCAAACAGTCACGATAGTTGATGGGAGTCTGATATCGTGTGGAGTGAATACCTCAAGAAGATTCATTAATGCCCATTGATAATCTCATTCAGTTTCCCCAGATAGGAAGGCGAAAGCAATGTTGAACATCTGACCACAAGCGTTACTACTAACCACTTCGAATAATGGCATCTGGAAGCGGTTCGTCTTGTATGTGCAGTCCATTATTATCACTTACGGATAATGCTTAAGAATGTCGATCGACATCTTATGAGCAAAGAACGCAGCACAAACAGAATTTTGAGAATCTGTCGCAATATGACTGATATATCCGAGGTCAAGCCTCTCATACTGGTCATATCTTTTGCATATCGGCCGATCGCTATGAAAAATGGGTTTTGAGAGCTTCCCTGATAACTATCTATGTGACTTTGTACCAATGCAAGCTATTTGGAAGCCTCTGGAGCATTGGGTGGTGTTTCTGGGACCCAAGGGTGGTACTTCTCATAATAGAGCTAGAAGATCTCGTACATGCTAACCCCACGCATTTATCTTCATGAAATCTCTGTGAAAAAAGAGTCCTCAATAGTTAAACAAACAACTAAGCTGCGTTTTAAGTCCTCTCGTTGTAGTTTGGTGAATCTGAAGGCCCAGTTCCTTCTGGCGTGTCCTGCATCGTGCTCTGCCGGTAAAACATCAGCGATATCTCCACGTCTGCCAGATTAGTGTTGTAAATTGTCTTTGCCAGTGGAAGTTCCAGACATATTGAAGTTGTCAGAGTTATCCATTGATGATGGTATTCCCTTGTGTGCTTTGATAGATAATATATTATGTTATTGATTGAATGATATGTACAAAACAAGGGAGGGAGCTGGTCAATATATAGACAAAATAAGTTCATACAGAGTTTATACAAAGTTCTTCAAGTATCATCTGATCAGTCGTCTGATCTTTCCAGATCATTCCAGCTCCTTCCAGATCTTTCCAGCTCCTTCTAGCTGCTTCCAGTTCCTTCCAGTTCCTTCCGGTAGATTCCAGTTGCTTCCGGTCCCTTCTAGCTGTTTCCAGTTGCTTCTGGTTCCATCTAGTAATTTCCTTAGGGTTTCAGTACCCTCCAAGGAAACCCTTGATCCTGCTGCATAATGGAACACTATTTTCAACAATTAGCATCGATCTACATCTTTATAGGTTATTAATCCATCAAATAAAATAATCTACTTCTCTCTCGTTCAATTTCAAGCAATTCGCGCAGCAATATCATCAAATCTGTTGATAGTTCATTCTGTCAGGTAAGGTACTTTCACAATCAATTATATACCTTAGTAGCGCTTCTACAGCTCCGCTGTTTTTTCCTTTCAAATAGCTTAATACATAAGACCTCTCAACTTTCTGTTTTAGTGGATATCATAGTTGGCTGGTGTGGGATGTTGTGGAGTGGTCCAATTATATGTAGAAGCACGGCACTACAAGGGGTGCGGCCCTACAAGGGGGTAGGCATTAATGGAAAGAGTGGGAGCACTGTAGATAGTGTTCCATTATGCTATAGGATCAAGGGTCTCCCTGGAGGGAACTGAAACCCTAAGGAGACTAATAGGTGCATCCAGAAGCAACTGGAAACAGATAGAAGGGACTGGAAGCAGCCGGAATCAATGGGAAGGATCTGGAAGGATCCAGAAAGTACCAGAGGAATGATCTGGAAGCTACTGAAAATCAAAGCACACTTAAGGAATATCATTATCAATGGATAACTCCTCCAACAACTTTATTATGTCCACTGGCAAAGATTTGCAACAGAAGAAGCCATCTCGAGTCCGGAAGCTCACAATACAGCTGGCAATGCTGGGTTGGATGTTCACAAGAGACTTGTTAATGGAAAAACGAGGTCTGCCTTCATATTTATACTAATTTGATGAAGGCCTGACCTGAAACTTGTCATTTCGTTCCTCAAGAGCGAGATTGCTCCCTATATCTACTTTGTTTTATCTTGTTCTGGTCTGTTTGTACTATCAATTAGTGTAGTATTATCAATTAGTGGAGAAGCGGGAGACGGTCTGTTATAACCTAGTTGTTGCGCATGCACACAGGCTTTAAAAATAGGTTCGTCAGTCAATTAATCGATCTTGCAAGTTCCCATTTTCAAGGAGGAGGTAATCTGATCTCTTGCAACGATTGATGAGAGCTAGTGCTGTGCGGTGTAGGTGATGTTTTGGGTGGTTTCTGGAGTTTAAGGCCAATGAATGGGGTTGGAGTTGAGGGCAAAAATCTCAGCATTTCACTTGTCTATGACCACTAAAGTCAGTACACTCTGACTAGGGTTACTCCGAGTCTATCTAGGCTTCAGAAAGCCCGTTTCAGTACGTGCATTTTTTTACTATATGACTTGTTTAGTTTTTGTTGTGAAATGTGGAGTCAAAATTGCGTCTATGACTACTGTAGGAGGGCTTTAGGGTTTTACTGCTTTGTGAGGAAGATGACAATTTATTCCTAAGTCACTGTGCAACAACCAGGCTATGACAGACTGTCTCTAAATTGTCCTACCAATTTTTTTTGGGAGCAGTGATATGACCCTGCAGTATGACCACTGCATTGCTTCCTTTCAGATCCACGGTCTAAGTTCAACTTTGGCGCTTTTCCTTGATTTTGGCCTGATGTCAAAAATATTCAACACCAGCAATTTTCTCCTCAATGATTTGTCAACAAAAAGAAATAATACTGAAGCCCCAACTCTGGTAGCAGCAAGTCTACAAACAAGCGGCAAAAGAAATATAATTCCCTGGGTTTCAAGGATCAATATACTATGTAATTTACTACAACACCTTCCCTTTGAGGAAATGGTTGAATAGAAGCACCTACTGGATAGCCTGTCGATGAGAAAAGAAGATGGAAAATTGAAGTTGGAGTAGAAAATTGAGATACAAAATGGCGGGAAATGTAAGAGACAGTCTGTCATAACTTAGTCGCTGCAAACAGACAATACTAAAATGATTTATCATCAACACCCACAATTCTTGTATTGACAATATATCAAACAAAACAAACTGTCTTGAATTCAAAATACATATTGCACCCCCCGCTGTGCTAGCACCAAGTATACAACAAAGCGGAAAAAGAAATGAATTTTCCTAGGCTTTATGGATACTATGGACTATACAACAACGGCTTCCGTTGGCGGAATCGGTCAAGTAAAGACTCCTACCAGAAAGCTTGTCCTCCACTTCAGACAGGCATATTTAGAGATATTCTAATTAAGGAGATGGAAATTTTAGTTTGGATAATGAAAGCAAGAAATCATTTGGTAGGAAAAGCTGGGTACAATAGTTGATGATGCTGATAAATCTATGTTGATAACCTAGTTGACAGCCTAGTTGATGATTAAGATGATAAATATCTTATTTATAGTCCATATGCAACAACTAGGTTATGACAGACTGTCTACAACTTTCCACCAATTTTTTAATCTCCATTTTCTACTCCAACTTCGAATATCCATGCTCTTTTTTCAAAATATCGAGGTATTGCTGCCTGAAGTGGAGGACAGGCTGTTTCTATTCAATCATTCCCTAAAAGGGAAGGCGTTGTAGTGAACTCCACAGTATATATTCCATGAAACCCTGGAAATTATATTTCTTTTACAGCCTTTTTGTAGACTTGGTATGACCACAGTTGGAGATTCAGTACACATCTTGCAACCAAGACCATTTTCGTTGAAAAGTATCGAGGCGAAAATTGCAGGTGTTCAGTATTTCAATATTAGGTCGATATCCAGGAAAAGCGTTAAAGTCAGGCTTGGATCAAGGATTTAAAGGGAGCAATGCAGCGGCCTTCCCACTGGGCCATATCACTGCTTCCCCTCATGACCTAGTGATTACATTTAAGGATTTGTCATCATCATCATCATCATCATCATCATCATGGATTACTATTGTGCTGAAAATAAGTTCTAAAGAAGTTTAGTCAGGCACAGAAGCTTGCAACACTGCCGATGTGGTGCAGAATACTGACCAATATGATGATGATGATCAATCTATTCTATAGTCCATGTGCAACAGTTAGGCTATTTTGGACTGACTAATGGTCTGTCAATCAACAGACATGGAGATCTCAAGCAGGATCAAGATCTAAAATAGAAAAGAAACAAAATGATAATGGCTATGGCAGCAGGTATCGAGACCAGTATTAATAGTATGACTAAAAAGCTCAGAGGCGACTACCAATATTGATATGGACCGATTTTTCTTGAGTGTACGCTTGCAAAGCGTGCTCACCAAGCTCTCGTCCAAAACCACTCTTTTTATATCCTCCAAAAGGGACACGGAAATCACTATCATTCGAAGAATTTATCCAGACTGTTCCAGCTTGAAGATTCCGAGCTACTTGCAACGCTCGAGTAATGTCAGCAGTAAATATCGCACTAGCAAGTCCATAACAAGAAGAATTGGCGCGCATAACCGCTTCTTCCATGCTATTGAATGAGTCACATACAGCAACCGGTCCAAATATCTCCTCAGTGGACACGGTCATGTCATCGCCAACATCTGCTAAAATGGTAGCTCCAACAAAGTATCCGGTCTCTGAACCGGTGTCTTCGCTGTATATTAGTCGTGCACCTTCACTAAGTCCTGACTGTATATATCTCTGTATCTTCTGCTGTTGCTTTTTCGAAATCTGTGGCTGCTGAAATTGAGATTCTTTAGACTTCTCTGCCGTGTAATCAGCAAGACTCCGCAAAAATAACTCATATATCTCATGCGAAACATAAATTCGTGATGTGGCGGTGCAGATTTGACCTGCGTTACTCATGATTCCGGCATGACACCATTTGACAGCCTGATCAATATCAGCATCAGAAAAGACTAGTGCTGCGGATTTTCCGCCAAGCTCAAGGGTCACTGGCACCATATTCTGAGCTGCTGCCTTCATGATCTGTTTTCCAGTTTCGAGCGAGCCAGTGAAGGATATCTGACATCATGATTAGCGGAAACGCTGCACGGATTCAAACAGTGTGTAAAGTATACCTTGTTAATTCCCGGATGGCTGGACAATGATTTACCGGTTGTACTATCACCAGATAATATGTTGATGACACCGGGCGGAAAATTCGCCTCCGCAGCCAAGTATCCCAAATACGAAGCAGATAATGGCGTGAGTTCGGAACTTTTCAGGACGATAGTGTTTCCAGCTGCAAGGGCTGGGGCCATTTTCCATATTGATAACCTGATTCGATAGAGTACATTAGCGAATGCGTCCACGAACTTTTATAATCAACAAAGTACGCACATTAAAGGATAGTTCCACGGCACTATCAACGCGCATACTCCTAACGGCTCTCGTGCCGTAAAAGCAATTTTTTCTTTGAAAGGCTGGATTGATTGGCCGTAAATCTTATCAGCCCATCCGCTATAGTATCTGCAGACGTTGACGCATTCCGGCAGTTCTTCCGTCAATACTACATCCTAGAGAAATGGTTTTAGATCAGTCTATGATATCAACGGTATAAATCATACGGGATGCATCATACAACAGGTTTTCCAGTATCCAAAGCCTCCACTTGGCTTATGTATTGCTTGTTTTCTTCAAGTAGATCAGCAAGCTTAGCCAAGTATCTCCCTCTCTCTGTTCCAGACATATCTTTCCAGATGTTGTCAAACGCCGATTTAGCCGCCCTAACGGCACGATCGACATCTTCAGAAGAAGCAAGAGGAACGTTCGCAACTTCTCGATCCGTACTATCCCACGATCGGATGTTAGTAAGATCGAGCCAACGATATGTTACAGGGAGTTAATGTAACTCACATTGGATCGAGAGTAGTTATACACTCCCCGCTTGATGCTATTGAGAAGCAGTTGTTAACAAAGAGTCCAACAGGGTGACTATGAACAGTCGGAGGGTCATTCGAGAATCTAATATCGACAGAAGGTGGGCGAGGGCTAGTCGAACCCATCTTTGATGTGTTCGATGACTTCAGATCATGTCGCAATCCAACGGTTGAATTGAAGAGGCGCACAGAAGCTGTATTCGATGGTTTAATATGCAGCTGTCTAATCCCATGTTTCGATCCGTATGTAAGGGCGGTCGTTTTGAAGCAGTAAGTCGTAGCAATTGGCATCTTCATATGACGTTCTCGCTTTCATTTCCAGGTCTTATGCTCTCGCGATGCCAATGCCTAGGCGATTCGAGGTTTAGGGGAGCAGATGTCACTGATATATTCTTAAACGCAATATTTACACAGAACCACCACAAAGCCTACCCAGAAAGTCACATTTTGAAACTTTCGCTATCCTTCCCGGTAGGCAGCGTACATTAGATAAATTTCCTTTCTACATCATCGTCGTGTTTACATTCGTGCTTGTTACATGAGAGCTTAAGTACTTCACTTCTTGAGTTGCACCTTGTTAACTGTGTCGCGTAACAATGCAATAGCCTCCTTAGGATCCTTGGCCTTGAAGACACCTACATGGACATATTTTGTAAGCATAGGTCCTGACAAATAAACAAGAATAGAAATCATACCAGTTCCAGCAACAATAACATTTGCTCCGGCATCGGCTGCAAAGTCAATAGTCGAAGCGCTCAATCCTCCGTCGACTTCGATATCCAAATCAGGAAACTTGGATCGAAGTTCCTCAACCTACAGCGTTGTTAGATCGTTGTGTACTAAAACCTCGGTCGTTTCTGCATTGGTAAATCTCTCACCTTAGGCATACACTCATGCATAAACTTCTGTCCTCCGAACCCGGGCTCTACGGTCCTGCGCGTAAAGAAAAATAATTAGTCAGTTTGAACTACCGGTATATGAGATCAATAAGGCTGACATACATTACAAGTACCATATCCAGCTTTGGAACTAGATCGAATACTGCAGATGCCGGTGTTTTGGGCTTGATCGCACATCCCGCACGCATACCAGCTGCGTGAATCTGATCAATCAAAGCACTCGGGTTAGAGGTAGCCTCGATATGGAAGCAATACTGGTCGCCGCCAGCTTTAGCGAAATCATCAACCCATTGCTCGGGCTGAAATTCAGAAACTTATGTTAGCCCTTGCGTAGAACTGTTCCCGACAAACGGTAAACCTACATTGGAAACCATCATATGGCAGTCGAAAAAGCTCTCTCCCTTGGGGAGGGCCCCACGGATACAGGTAACGACAGGAGCGCCAATCGTAAGATTTGGAACAAAGTGGCCATCCATGATATCAATGTGAAGCCAGTCGGCACCACAGGTCATCATGCGTTTGCATTCTGAAGACAAATTACCAAAATCGCCTTAACGAGATATTAGCTTATCTGTCGCATCATAGGCTCAACAGACCAACACTTATACAAAGGAAGGAAGAATACCAGCAAGAATGGAGGGTGCAATTTTAGCTTCGGGCATGACTTGATTGAAATGTAATAGCGTGAGATTTAAGGAGAGCGCAAGGCAGATAAGGAGGGTTGGTTGATGTGTATCCGGTCAAGAATCTGTAGTCGGAGAAAGGGCCGTCGCTTTACGGCTTCTCCTTGTCTGCGGCTTGTCACGGAAACCGGTGCTCCGCCATTTCGTGTGCATTCTACGGGTGTCGGGAGATGTCGAACGGCGGAATCAGGCGCGAATTACATCAACCTTCAATGATATCTTTTGGTACTCAACTTCACATAGTTATCTGAAATGTAGTTATCGCATTCGCAGAAGACCGGTCATCGACCCCATTGTGCCAGTCTTCAATACTTTGCTCGAACGCGGAGAGCTCATAGAGTTTTGGGCATCAAAGCCGCATGAGAGGTGTAGGTGAGCATATTATTAGGCATTAGTTATTTACTTAGATGCCTAGAGAAAAGACGTTGAACGTTTGGTTTATATGCTACTATTGCTATCCTTGAGATAACTATTAGCTGGTGACCTGATAGTCTTTTGTGCAAGTCGGGTTTTCTACGAGACCATGCCATTAGATGCTTTCGAAGCTCGGCTGATGTTCACTGATCTACTTCGCCGGCTCAACGCATCAGTGCAATCGGCTACGAAGTGCGCGCAATTTGCTGTACGCAATAAGGATTTATGTGAGGATCTGTACTCTTGCATTATTGAAGAGTTGGATCAAGTAAGTTGGGGACGTGTTTTTACGCTGCCGTGACGGACACAACTAATGTGCCATTTAGACATCACTAAATTCCAGAATCAACATTCTGTACTTCTTAGAAACATTATGCGAGAGTAGTATTCGGACCGGGTTTGACGATTATGTCACCATGATACGCAGAGATTTATGGATGATATTGGAGAAGGTGGTTCCAGAGTCATCAGCAGCCCTGGCGAATGTGGCGCTTGCAAAAAAGGTATATATACACTGTCTAGATGTTAACTCGACTACTAGTTGCTAGTCTCGCGCTATTGACAGCCTCTCACAAAAATTAATCACTAGGCACTGGAAAATCTGCAACGAAAATCTGTGATCACACAGCAGGAACTGATTCAGGCTTCCACCAAGTTGGAGGAGCGCGAGGTTCAAATGTATGCTTAATGACTGAAAAATCACCTTGCTTAGCGATATCAGTTGTAAAAACTAATCACTCTTTTGTGCTTATAGAGGAAAGGACAAAACGATAAGTTTCTCAAAAGAAGACATCCTCAAAAGGATGGACGAGGATCGGGAACGAGTAAGTACGAGAAGTCCAGATCCATACGCTGTCTTTACTGACTCTTTGGGATTAGCACAAGAGAATGCGGGAGAATATATGGGTGATTCCCGCTGGAGAATTGATACAAACGGAGTTTGACAATGCGTGGGAAACAATAAGTGATCTGGGGGAAGATGACTTCGACTCAATGACAGAAGAGAATAATATTTTTAGAAAATCTGCTCTGTATTGAGATGAGATCTCTTTCTGGTCAACATGAAAGAACAACTATGTCATAGATAGCTCATCGCATATAGTGTATCAATATTTGACACAACTGAGCTGGACATAGGTCAAGGTAATCGAAATATAGCATCCAGACAGTATGAGCTGCGATACTACTTATTATACAAATATGGGGGTCATATGTTGATATTTGTTTTGTGAATCACTAAACAAATCAATAATAATATTTACAATACATGAAAAGTTAAAATATAATAACGCTCTCTCGATCGATATCATAATTTGAACGTAAGCCAAGGAAGTGTCTGCAAAGACGTCGCGTGTAACGAACTTTTCACAGGCTTGCCCGACATTGCAACCTATATAAGCGGAATCAAGACATTGTCTTCAAGAAATTGTCCGTTTTGATTTTCCGACGCATTCTCGCCCGCCATTCACGCTTGGCTTTTCGTTCGGGATCTGCGTCTAGTTTCTTCTGCTGAGCCTCGGGATCCAGGATTTCCCATAACCAATCCGGATACTCTTCGTCGGCAAGGGCTAAAGGTTCGTCCTTGTTTTTGAATACATTGCAGCCAGTCAATCGAGTACCTTCTGGTGCGGAGCTAGGTACACGGTTTGACAAAACTGAGGATGTTCCTAAATCGTTCAAGCAATATCAGAATAGGTATCACTAGCCTAGTATTGAAAGAATGATGTCCATACCCTGGAAGAACAGCGGAGACGCTGAAGTGAATTGACGCCTCAGCTCCGAGACTCTGCAAAGACATGAAGTAGGCAACTTCCGGCGGGCATAATAAGCCATCATATTGACTTTGGTCAATTATTGTCGATAGCAAAATTCGAGATTCAAATATCGAAAGGTAGCCGTTGGGATATTGGATTAGTTCCTGGTCGCGAAAATTCTCGAGTGAAACAGTAATATTCATTTAGGGCATAAAACGCAAAAGTTGGGCGCACTTAATTCTATATAGAAACTCACGACCTGTGCTTTTTTTTTTTCATCTTCTTATACACACCTGTGCATGCTGCTTCATTTACTCGGCCGTTGGAAAGTTGATCGTAACCAAATCGCAAGTCAAATTGTGGTTCATGTTAGATCAACTCTATGGCTAACCAATTGTAAGTCACATTTGATTGTTTTTGATCCCGTGTTCAGATTGAACGTCAACAGTGAGAGCAGATGATGTTAGAAAGAATATTTGCTACTTTGGTGAACTACGGTAATGACAAACAACTTCTATCACCAAGATCTCTGATGCTACTTTTTCACTATTCGTTGACGTTCAATTGAAAGTGTCATTCTTAACGTTTGAACAGTTGCTAACAATGAGACGGATTTAGGTAGATACAGTAGGCAGATCTGGCGAGTTGACATGTGCGAGTTTGTGGGATTCTTTCTGATCTTATTAGGACATAGGTTATCAAATTTATATGTTAGTTCCGTGATGATTACTGATCGATCTCCACTGGTAAATAAAAATCAGAAATGAATAAAGTCCACATGTAGTCGGCGCTTTCTTGCTAACTAAAGGAATTCGGAAAATTTGTAAGTAAACAGGGTAAGGGTATCATTACAAATTTCCTGATTGGGTGTTCCTAGTGTGCCCCTCACCTCGATTGCGTTTATCGGCTCGAAGAAGACACTCACCGCCATCCCAGCTCCTCTTGTTTTCGTCCGGCTCGCTCGGTTTTCACTAAAAATTTCAGAATCCACTCAAAGAATTCGCCATGTCATCTCCTTTTACTGTCAACGGAACCGTAAAGACTTTCGGTGGCTCGCTATTGAAACTGTCTCATGAGTCGACTGCGCTGGGTTGCAAGATGGCTCTGAATGTGTTTCTCCCAGCAACTTCCGCTTCCAAAATTCCAGTTTTGTTTCACCTTGCAGGACTCACCTGCACTGGTGATAACGGTGCCGAAAAGGGATTTTTCAACCATTGGGCCGCTAAGTATGGAATTGCCATGGTTTATCCGGACACCTCTCCTCGTAAGTCTCATACTCTTCTATGGTGCAATTGAGCATGAAGCTGACTGACTTCTAAATAGGTGGATCGAACCACCCTGGAGAGCATGATTCTTGGGATTTTGGTTCGGCTGCTGGGTTCTACATTGATGCGACTGCTGAGCCTTGGAGCTCTAATTACAAGATGGAGACCTATGTCACAGAGGAGCTTCCTACCCTCCTCTATCAAGCCTATCCGGCTCTTGATTCCTCTCGAGTGTCGTTGACTGGACATTCAATGGGTGGTCACGGTGCTTTGTCGTTGTTTTTGAAGCATCCTGATCTATATAAGTCTGCCTCGGCCTTTGCCCCCATTGCTAACCCGATCAACTGCCCATGGGGTCAGAAAGCTTTTTCAGGATACTTGAAGTCCAAGGAAGAATGGGTCAAGCATGATTCGACGGAACTGCTAAAGTCCTACAAGGGTGATCCACTGGATATCTTTATCACTGTAGGGACTGCAGATCAGTTTCTTCTTGACGGCCAATTGCTGGTTGATAACTTCGTTGCGGCTGCCAAGGAGGTAGGCCGAGAAGGCGAGGTCGTGGTCAAGAAATGTGAGGGTTACGACCACTCGTATTACTACGTCTCGAGCTTCTCTCAGGACCATGTTGAGCATGCTGCTAAGCATTTGGGTGTTTTGTGATGTGCCTAGTCGAATTGATTCTTGAGGACATGGAAGTGTTGCGCCTCTCAATGTACATAGTTGGGCTAATAATCTAAGACTATAGTTACCGGATTGAGTTACTCACCAAATGAAATGCTGCCTTAATGAAAACCCTCTACAGTGTATGTGGTGGGTCCTCAGTAGCGATTGCTTGCTCTATTCGGGTTCCAGAAGCTGATTGTATGTAAAATCGCCTAGGCTGCTTGCGTCCAGTGGCAGGCCTCATTAGGTTAGCGAGCCTCAAGCGAGTCGGGAAACTGTAAGTTAAATCCTTAAGAGATCCGCTTAAAAAAAACACGTCTCGGGACTTAAGTCTTCGATATCTTTCGGAGAACGCCAAATGTGAGGTCTGCTGATGAGCTTCGTAATTGACTGTTGTAATCCACAGTTTATGGATTAAGAATTATGATTCTGGCCTGTAAAGAGGGGCATACCTCCACTGATGTCCGTGCTCAAGAATCACCACGACAGCTCTCCAGGTGTTAGGGATTGCCGCTGTGTATTAGAAGATGTGGTTGAGCAACTGTAAGCCCAAATCAGCGACAGAAACAACATTTATTACTGTAATCAACTTCAGATCATTTTGACCGATATTGCCTCGCTTCAGGCTGTCCGGTCGCATTCAATATGGCAGCACCGTCGCACGTGATATATGCGGCGGGTGCGTCAACGCCGCACCTCTTTTTCTTTCACAAAGCAACCCTTCTGCTGCATCATCGTTGTCGCTGCTCCCCCGACACGCTGTATTGAAGCTGGCGTACCGTCGCCGTTATCCGTCAGATCGCACCTTTCGTGCAGCTGACTCTCCTTCTTTTCCCACCTTACAGAATTCGCTTGCTTGGGGCATGGCGAGCCGTGTCCTCGCGCTCATTCGCCGCATGCTGCGCTCCCGTGTTATCCTCATTCTTCTTCTCACTTCGTTGGTTCTGTTATTCGGCTCTCTCCGCTCTCTCCCACAAATTGTCAGCACAACAGTCAACTTACAAGATAATTTGCCTGATATCTTAGTGCGCGATGTTGCTGTTCGGGTGTGTCCGCGACTTCTATCTCGCTCATGTACTATGGACGGCTATCGTAAGATCTCCAAAGATCTTCGCCTTGGCAGCTCGTGGCTCGGACAGGCCTATCTCTTTGTATCTGAAGTGCCTCGATCTGAGATAAGTCCTGACGCTCAGGTGGTCTTGGACGTCCACATTGGCTCTGAGTCGCCAGCTCCCGTGGGCCCTGGTCATGACAAGGAACCTCCTCAAAAACTTGAGTTTGATAACAGAAAATCTTACCATGAACCACTGGTTGCTAGATCTGAGATGGATCAAAGGGGATCATTTGAAGTTGAAGAAGGCGAAACCACAGTTGACAACAAAGGAAAGTGGATTCGCAAATCACACAACATGTGGCTGAAAATTGGAAGGCCCACCGATTTCGCTGTTACAGATGTCGACGTTCTATTCGGTATTGATGCTGTTGATCCACGATTTGGCTGGTCACTCAAAGGTGACAGAAACAACTCTTTAGCGGTTGGCAGTGACGCGCACCCACGTGTCACCATTAAGTTGGGACAAAATCAAGAAGTACCTTCTGTTCGTCTAAGGGTGGATTCGAATGGGAAATTCAAAATCATACAAGTAGCCGGTGAGAAGAACTTCCGTGAGCGAAAATAAGATCAGACGCAGTATACTAATATTCAGCTAGATTTGCATTTTTCGACCGGCGTTGGCAAGTGCTTGGACCCATACCCGGAAGACACAGCTGAGAATTGCGAGGCCGATACGCGTACATTGGCATTCCTTAACCACCTACTCGATGAGGAAAAACCTGATTTCGCGGTTTTAACTGGTGACCAGATTTTTGGCGACGCTGCGCCTGACGCCAAAACTGCTCTTCTGAAGTCTGTCGCACCATTCATCCATCGGCAAATACCCTTTGCAATGACGTTTGGTAACCATGACGATGAGGCTGATCTTTCACGAGAGCAATTGATGGACATTGCTAGTCACCTCCCTTTTAGCATGTCGCAAGCTGGGCCAGAATTTGCTAAAGGAGTGGGAAATTACCAGCAGACCGTATACATGCACAAAAAGGATAATCCCGTGGTCTCTATCTACTTCCTAGATACTCATAAGTACTCGCCAAATCCAAAGAAACTTCCGGGGTATGACTGGATAGACGAGTCTCAGCTTGAGTATTTGAAAGCTACATATCAGCAGTTCTCGCCATTAAGATCCCTAGATGTGAAAAAACATCTGTCTATGGCTTTCTTTCACATCCCGTTGACAGAATACCGAAATACTTCCAATCCAATAGTTGGAAACTACAGGGAGCCGTCTACCGCACCCCGCCACAACACTGGAGCTCGATCTTTACTTTCGGAGCTAGGGGTCTCTGTGGTAAGCGTGGGACACGATCACGTTAATGATTTTTGCATGTTTGATCGGAGCTATCAACCTTCAGGGATGTGGGATGCTGGACAAGACACAGAAGTCTCCGACGCTAAAAATGTCCCTCAAAAGACCGCTAGCCGAACGTCACCCATCGGTGAAGGTGAACATCCTATATGGCTCTGTCATGGTGGAGGTGCCGGATTGGGTGGATATGGCGGGTACGGCGGATACGTGCGACGGATGCGATTTTTCGAAATCGATGTAAATACTAATATGATCTCTACTTGGAAACGACTAGAGAACGGGAACACGGAGAGTAGGATAGACCAGCAGGTGCTGGTCGATGGTGGAACAATCTTGGGTTTGTGAACTGCCCAGAGTGTTTTTTTAATTTTCGGATAGCTCGCAGTAATAGACAGCCAAACTTTTGCTATTATCCTGATTTAATCATCGTTGGTATATTAGAGATCTCAGTTTACCTGATTGTCAGTCTATTCCCTTTCTTAATAAGTACTCTTCCTCCACAACTGCGTTCAAACGGCTACTCAACCATTAAAGAAGGTAGCAGGGAATTAACCTAGGAAAAGTTTTTTTTTCCCAGGAGTCCACGCAGCTTGCTTCTAGATTTGACTTTGCGCAAATTCTGGGGCGTCAATGGATGCAGGTCTGCCGTTCGCACATCTGGCGTTTGCACATCTGCTGCTCGCATATACGTCTCCTGATGCACGCCTCCCGAGGAATCATCTGGTATCTCGTTCGGCCTCAGACTGGTCTTTTGGTCGCTTGACTTGCCCTCAGGTACTGACGGAAGCTTTGTAGTCAAGCAATGCTGTTCCTTATCATCCTCCGTCTTTGAGGCGTGATCTTGATTGTATATGGCGTCCGGCTTTCTTGGGATTTTTTTAAATTGCTCGTCTTGCGATACTCGTGTCGGCATACGTGCCGGTCGCTAGAATGTTTTAGAAAAGTGTTAGTGTGGCAACGCAGCTGCAATATAGTCAAAAACTTCAATCATACGTTTGTTTCACGGAATTTATCTGGTGTCAAGTTTAGCTTGTAGGTAGTGTTATCGTTCAAGATCCGGTCAAATGTGATCGATTCAATATTGGACTCAGAAGTATTCTCCTCTCCGATTGAAACTTGTCTTAGTTTAGGTCGACTCTCGTCGTTGTGTTGCTGATATTCCGAGATCCAGGTGAACTTTCGAACCTTAATAGAAGGAACTGTGACAGAAAGCTCAGGTATATGTGTCCTATCAAGCTCTCCAACGCATAAGGAACTCTCCTTGGATTGCTGTTCCAGTTTCACTAAACGATTTGGAACTGCAGGCGGACTGTCACTGATACCCGAGTCCCGACAGTTCTTAGCGAACGTTAGACTTTCCCTCTCATTCGTACTTTGGGCGGGAGAGTGCATTCCTATCGGCGTTACATTCCTATATAGTATTGTTATTTCGCCTGCGGGCAAATTAAGCGGATCAATCCCAAAAGCTGGCCTTCTTAAATACCTTTCAAGCTCGCCATTATTAGTTGAGATCACAGCACTAGTTTTCCTATTTTCTTGACGTCTGGCTTTCCCATTGGCAAAGTTCAAAAATGTTGCAGTTGATACTGTACGGACTGATTTACGTGGTATAATAGACACGTAACTTTCGTATAGGGACCGGCGATTTTGTATCTGACTGAATGGCCGGGATATATGTGCCCGTCGAAGCAGCTAAACAATCCAAAATCAGTTTGGTGGGCAGAGAATGGAGATTATTGATCACTTGCCTTCATAAGAATTGGTGAAGCATTAAATTCCATTGGCTGGTCTTCTTTATCGACCGAATTCGTCGCCCGATTTTGGTAAGCCTCAGTGAGTGCGTAAGGAGTCGAGAGCTCGTGAATGCTCAACCGCCGTCCAGCAGGGTCTCGCGGTATAGGGGCATTGCATTCCTGATCATCTGATAACTCCATGACAATGGAGCTGTATCGTTCCATTGGATTTGTCTCAGTTGTAACGGCTTTACTTTCTCCATGAATCCATCTGTTCCACGCCTCTTTCAGATTGATATCCGCATTTAAGCCGTCGAGATCTCTAGACTCGAGACTCACGACTGCGGGAGTTTGTGATTGTTGCAAAGCCGTGCATCTGTAAACGGCCAATCTTCCAGCTACCAGTAAGAGATTCTCTGCGACTACTTCAATAATTGAGGTTAAGTAAGCGGCCGCCAGTAGAGAAACCACGCGAGTGAGTTGGCCTCCGTCTAACAGTCGGTCTTGGGATGGGACATCTGCAGCCCCCCATGATCCATAGCAAGAAAAGCTCATGCAACGTGCCCGTGTTACACGTGACAGGAACTCTGAATTAGATATCGAGATTGACATGGTCGTATGGGAGTCGATAATCATCTGTTCCTCGCGCGTCACATCCTCTTTGATGCAATGCAACCGACTGTCCCCTTCCAATACAGCATCGTAACCAAGGTGGTTGTCAAGAATATCAGTCACCGAGCTTCTGAGACTATCGATGCTCAGAGTCTCAGAGCTGAGAAGTATCTCGCAAAGAAGAGAATCCAAAAATGAATTGATTTTGAAAAGAGCTGCGGTCTGAGGAGTCGCGACTGATAACGAGTACGCCTTTATGATAGGATCTGATGAGAGTATTTCCACAACCGACTCCCTCGATATATATAATGGTGTAGTAGAATCACGTCTCGCCGGCATTGTAACTCATACTCACACAGAAAATCCACTGAACATCAATCTACTTCGGTCGTTGCTTTCGACCTTCAAAATTTAAAGTTGTAAAATGCGCTGCAGCCGAGAAAACTAGGGCGCGGGCCCGGCTATACCCTAAGCAATTAACCCGTTTTTCCGATTCCCCCAGATTACGTCATAGGACGGTGAGTCGATGATGATCCCCACGTGAATTTGTCCGCTTTGCTGGATAAGGCGCACTTTACTTTTTAATTAAGTCTCATTGGGACATGCGGATTTATCTAGATAGTGACGAGCAGTGATATAGAGACGAGTTCTTATCCTTGAACCTCGCAGCTTCCGATTTCTTCACCCGCTTGCTTACTTACTTACTGAGATCACTTTATCCGAAGCACTGATGATGGCCACTGAAGAAGGCAGGTGATAGTTATTTCTTCACCATGCAGTCCCTTATGCCTGCAGTTTAACAGTGTTAGATCTGTCGCTGACTATTGTCATATCTACCAGAGATACTTGTCACACTTTCTCCAAGAATTGATCGCGAAGATCTAGGCCGCGGACATGATAATCTTTATCAGCATACACTTTTCGAGCGTCAGTTTATACTATCGACCTCTAGACCAGAAATAGTCATTGGGCGTATCTCGCACAATGCTAATAAGAACATCCGAGCTCTTCCTGACAACGCTAACTTTGATTTCCCAAATGTTTCGAGACCTCATGCCTCTCTATCTTTCGACTTTAACCCCGAATCTGGCTGTCATGGTTTGAAATTGAGAGACTGTCACTCTCTGCACGGAACAGTCGTCGAGGGATCTCGAATTACGCCTGCAAAAGATATCATGCTGCATAGTCACGATATCATTCGATTAGGGGCTTCTATCGACTACCAAGGAGGTAAGTTCACTATTGAGTCACACACGCTCAAGACCTATACGAGTCTTTTTCGTAGTTCCTTTATTGACATCGTAAAGATACGGTCCCCGTTCTAGAGATAGAAGTTATCTATGCAGTTATTACCTCGAACAAGAAGGATGACTCATCTGACGCCGGCTCAGTATCTCGTCTACAGCCTATCAAGCATATTGCAAATGGATTTGGCATCGTGGAAACTTCTGAGTCCGAAAGCGAGAACGTGCTGTCTATCACGGAGCAGCAGACTACATGTATGGCAGCCAGCGATATCGAAGAAGTTCACGGTACGACAGCGTCAGACACCTGCAGTGTCGTTGATCTCGAAATGACTCTCGATGCCTGTCAGTTCCCAGAACGTGCTTCCTTCACTGAAGTCGAGCAATCGTTGGAAGCTGATATATCTGAGCATTCGAGCCCATCAGAAGGGACTTCTATGCTGAAGAGAAAATTCAGTACGTCTGGGGACTCTGATGAACTTGTCTCTGCCGAGATGGGAGATTCTCTACCGATGGCTTGCTTGGAGAAAAAGCAGAAATACACGACTGAGGACAAAAACTGCACTATCCGGCTGAACAAGAGAATCTCTATGATCGATACCGCCCCGCTTACTAATAATTCTGCCCTTGCATGCCACGGCCTAATGAAAGATGCCGGTTCTGCATCTTCCATATGTCACAATGGCAAAGAAAAAAGAGTTGGCTCATCCAGCGCAAATGTTGGAAGCCTCATATTGGCAACAGCTGCTGGAATCGTCATAGGCAGTGTAGGTACCTTCACCGCATTGGCGTCCTCTGCAGCTGACAAGTTTCTTGATGATAACTGATTGATCTGAAGTCGTTTTTTTGTATCTCTGTACTGGTATTTTCTTATCTTCTGATAATCCCTTTGTCTTTTCCCTCATAATTGCTGGGAATTACGGCCGTATCGTTGCGTTTGCTATTATTATATAACTCAAATATCAATTATCACTCGTTAATCGTGTCTCATGAATTACTCCTCTTCATTTAGGGATTATTCATGCTCAGTCTCCTGTCTATTGCTTATAATTTTATATTTGAGAAACGAAGAGCTTCGAGGCCAGCTATATATTTCGCTGCTACGTAAACGACTATAGAGGGCAGTCTCCTGCTTCCATGTTCATACACATCAGTTCCTTAGTTGTATCCGTCTTTATCTCTATCTTTATTTCTCCTTCTATCTCCTTCTATCTCAAACACAGCTCATAAAGGAAATGCAAACAACTATTAATTACTCCTTCCAAGCGTATGAATTTTCGGGCCAGCGGATGCGTCCACGCAATTCCATCTCTAGCAGATGTGCTTGTTTATGGCTTTAGCAGCATTCTCAGTGCTAAATTTCTCCAATGGAAAACCAGTCCAAAGCATTTGCTGCGCAACACCTTGGTATATCATTGGCTCAGTACCGGGGATTACCTTCCATCCATTTGATTCGCACTCTCTATAGAATCTTGTAATAGGGTTGGGATGATAGCACATCTCGATCACGTAACCTTTCGTAGGCTTGCTCAAAAACGTCATCTTGATCTTATCATTGAGAACCTCCTCAGGCGTAACCGGCGTCTTATCAGGGATCGCACCGATTATAAGCGCCGGTCCTTCCAATTTCTCGGCTTCCTCAACGGACTTTACATATATAAATTCAATCGGACGACTGGTGGTAGTGGCTAAAATGTGCTCAATAACACCATTCGCCTCGTCTTCTCGACGATTAACGATATATATGGATGACACCCCAAACCATTTCCACAGTGCGTAGATACAGCTCCGAGCTGCACCTCCACTACCGATGACCATGGCGGGTTTTCCGGTCGACTTTTCGATGATATCGGGAAAGTTAAGCAAAAATGCGTCGCGAACACCAAAGCAATCAGTGTTGGTCCCAATGAGCTTGATTTTTCCGGATTGTGCATCTATGCGTTTGAACACAGTGTTGATTGCACCAATATCGTGGCCTTCATCCGTGGTGTCGTCCACCTCCTTCACAAATTCAACCTTGTGAGGCATTGTCACCGCAGAACCAACGCAGCTTTCCATCTTGAGTTTTTCCAGCAGATCATCCTTATTGGTAGACTCCAAAAGTTCGTATGTCCAGGGGACATTCAAATCAGCAAATAAGGTGTTGTGTAGCAGCGGTGCTAAAGAGTGAGAGATGGGGTAACCAAAGAGGTAAGCCTTCATTGGCGTCGTCACGTCGGAAGGGTTGATACCTCCGTCGGTCATGGTTGTCTGATTCAGAAACGAATATGAAGTTTGTTAATTGCACGCGATGAGGTGAGAGATGTGAAGCTGAGGTGCTGATGATACGAAGAATGGCGCAAGCTTCCATGTTGCGTTCCGCTAATATACTTTAGGCTAAGCAGCAGTTACGTATTGCTGATAATCGCAGATTTTGGCTCGCTGAGTAGGTCAGTACGGAGCATCCAGTAATGTTGGGCTGCGTCAACTGAAAAGTAATAGGAATAACCAACGAGCAAAATCTTACTATTATTTAAATGAAAATGATATGAATTATCGAAAAGGCTCGGTGCTCTATTATTATCGATAAGACAGTTCAATTCTTTAGGTCAGTCCGTTTAGGGTTTCGCAATGATGACCACTATCTTATATAACCGTTTAGAGCTTCAGAAACAATCAGGTTAGGGATTCTCTCAGATTTTTTTCGTTGTTTGCGCTTTGATCATGAAAGCGCTCAGAAGTGATCAGCTCAAAGAACAAACTGCTGCAGGAATACCTCAGTAGTTTATGTACTATATGCTATCCGGTTTCCGAAAGACATAATGGCTGATACAGTTGCTAAAGTTTTGCAATTGGGGCTCAGTGAATCAGGACTTGCGGATGCTGATTTGCGTGTCGTTCGACAATATATCGTGGGCACGAAGGCTGAAGGGTTCCTGACCGAAGATCCCAATTCACCTACGTGAGTGTCGAGGTGTGGGTTTTGATCAGTAATTTGACTTGAGCTAACATTTAGTTTGTCTCATCTATAGGTCCTTGTCTGCGATCTATCCGATTTTATTGAAATCACTTCTTCAGTCTCCAGGTTTAGGAGATTATCGAACGATCGCTTGCGATACGCTTTCTGTCTGGTTGCAGCGCACCATTCAATGTTGCTCCTTGTCTCCGAGCTTCGCTGATTCCCTCAAATCATCCTCATCCGCTGGCTCAGTTGAAGATGCGGACGCTGTTTTTGACTTCGTATGCAACTACTGGACCGACTCAGGGGCCGCTCTTGGGAACGCTCTTCGCGAACTATTGACGAAATTGATCCTGTTTTTGGAAAAAATATGGACTCCAGAAGAATATCGGGATCGCTTAGCGAAGTGGGCTGTTATAATACTCAGATATCCTCGCTCTATGAGGGTGGTATATTTTACAATCGAAATTCTTGCCCGCCAACTTGGAGGATCTGTCATTATGCAGTCTGAGCCGCGGCTAATAAAAGAATCGCTATTACTCATCTACAGCAATGCACTCGCAAATCCCATTGGAAAAATGATCAACGCAATTCTTACTACGATCCTCAAGGAGAAGTTGGGCGCAGCTACAAAGTCAGCAGGACGATCTTTGACAGCTAATGAGGCACAGCAAGTAGAGAATGACTGGCTTTCTCTATGGAGCGAAGATGTTATTGAAGCTATACGGAATGACGACCTGAGACCGCACATCCAGACATATCTGCTTCCGAATCTTTTCAAAGCGTCCCCTTTCGGTTTCAAAATATTCATCCAAAAGTTGCAGAGCGGAAAATTCTCTCTGAGATCTGAAAAAGATATCACGTTGTTGATCGGCTGTCTTAAAATTGGACAGGACTTGTCCATTTTAGACTCTACGGAGAATTCCTCAGCCGGCGGTCCCCCGATCGTATCGTCCGACTTTTTACGAACACTTCTGCATCATTCATCAGACGATCTTCGAATTGGTGGTCTTTCTCTTGCTGTCTCGTCTCCACAAGCCTCGAAGCCTATTTCGAGCACGATTCTAAAGGTGCTCTTTGAGTCCATGGATGACTTGGTATTAGAGTCAGATCCAGAATTTCGGAACCGGGTGTACGGTTTTCTTCGTCAAATGGTTACCCGACTTCGTGATTCCTCTTACGCCATGAAAAGGGAGAGAGTCAAACTAGCAAAGAAGCCCAAAACTGAGCAAAGAATTGCAGAACTGGATGCAAATATTGAATTTAACAAGAAATTCCTCGAGAGGTATTTGGCATATTTGCAGCAGCTGTTGCGTCCCGGATCGTCATACCAGAGGATGCATATGAGCTTGAAACTGCTCCAAACTCTTATTCGCTCTGGGCTCGATAATAGGGTCGAAAGCAAATGGCATGAGAAGAATCACATAGATTTTACTTTCCATGTCCCAGTTTATTCCGCTATCACTATCAGACTATTGCTGGATAATTTTGTCAACAACTATGAAGACATCAGAGAGACGTCTAGCACTTTGCTAAAGATGGCTCCTCTCTCTGCACTATTTGAGGGCATCGATGATATTGAAATAGTTAGAGAGATTGTTGACGGGTACGCAGACAAGGGAATATACATGATCTCCGGTCTCCGCGGTCGCGAAGGTGACGGAGGAGCTCGTATTCTTGACTTCTGTTTCTATCTGTATAAGGAAATTGGTGATCACTCGTCGGCTGATCTCGAAATCCAGTTTTTGGAGTCGCTCGTGAGCAAATTGGAAGAAGCTGTCAAGCAAGGAAAGGACAATCTATCTCTAGCCGTCAAAGATTTTCCTCTGCATGGCTACTTCACTAGTTTGAAGCTTATTTTCGAACAGATCGGTTTTGCAGAACCGTTGTCTTCTGAAAAGGAATCACGGTTGACGAAGATATCTGAACGGATACTCTCCGTAGTCCATTCGATGTGGGGAGTGGTCGAGAAGATTCTTTGCCACGATTCTCCCGAAGGAAACATGCCTGAGGAAATTGAGGAGAATTACCTGGTCAGCTTGGAGGAAGTATACGGACCTGCAACTCAAGTGATCTTGAGCTATGCCTGGCGTGCTATAGGAGAGTCTAGCGGATTGTTGACTGTTCTTCTCTCTGTCATTCCTCTGGACTCTTCGATTATAGCGGCGGAGAACATCTCCGATCTTGGAGACTTGTTATTGACCGAGCTAGCGACAATCAGGCATCGTGGAGCATTTTCCTCTGTCTATCCTACGTTTGTAGCTTGTTGTTCACGCTGCAATCGGTCTAACGATATCGTGTTGCGTGAACTTCCAAAGAAATGGCTGGATGATCATATGCAGCTTATTCAAGAGAAGTCTCAGTATATTACCCGAAGATCCGGCGGGCTTCCGTTTCTGGTAGCAGCAGTGTTGACCGCTGAGACGGATGCCAGTAAGCGTCCGCTGCTGCATGAAACGTTCACAAGACTTTCAACCATCGCCAAGCTGCCGCCCACGATTTCTGATGAAACTGAAAAGATGGACCTCCCTCAGGTGCACGCTCTAAATTGCATCAAATCGATATTCGTTGAGACTCGCCTTTCAGCTGCCTCGGCTTTCTATGTCGACCAGGCTCTCGCTATGGCGATCGATGCGTTTGCTAGCAGCGTATGGTCAATTCGAAACTGCGGTGTCATGCTTTTTGCTGCGTTACAGACTAGATTGTTTGGCAGTCGAAAGTATACAGACTCAAGACTGACGGTGGGAACGATGTCTGCTCGCTTGTTCTTCAGCAGATTTAAAGATATCAAAGGAGTGCTGTTGAATCATCTGCAGGAGCATGTGGATCACTTAGACGGGGGAAGCGCACAGACACATATTGAGACTGTTTATCCGGTTTTATCACTTCTATCGCGCTTGGAAAGTACTGACGGCTATGATGGACTTGACGCTTTTGCGCCCTACATCATGAAATGCTTGTCCAGCCGGATCTGGAAGGTACGTTAGATTGCGCAGTATTGGAATTCCATAGTTCTCTTTACTAACAAGGCTTCTTATGTATGTTAGATTCGCGAAATGGCAGCACGCGCCGTGCAAGCCTTGATTAGCTACGATGCATGGGAGACCTCGTTTTGCCGTTTTCTATCGGAGGTGGACGTCAGGACCGACAATAACGGATCGCATGGTCGTCTGTTAGCTTTGGAGTCATTGCTCGCAGGGCTAGCAGCAAGAGCTAGTCAACCTCCTATCCCAAAAGCTGCGCTTGACTTGCTGGTCGAGCGATTCGACGAAATCTCCTCGTGTGAGTGTGCACCTGTCGCGTTGACTTTCTTGAGAGTGGTCAAAGCCGCTTGTGAGCATGCTAGGGTGGATGAGGACGACGAAGGAAGCCTAGAAGAGCTTCAGGAGAAGCTCAATGAGTATCTTGACGATAACGACTACTCACAGAGCATTCCGCATCCTGGATCAAGAATGTTGCAGGGGCAAAAGACTACTTACTATATCGGCAAGATAGTGGACGATTTGGTGGAAGGTGAGATTGCGGAAAACTCTGCTGTCAAGCAGATCATGTCGTGCTTGAATTCAGTGGAATATGACGTGCAGTTAGCGGCGCTGAAGGTCTTGCTAGCTGGAAAGTTCCTCTCTAAGGATTCCGAGATTTCTGGTACCGTGTACGTCAAGCTGTTACCGGAGGTGTGGCAGTGGATATCCGACAAAGATGAGACTGAAGACGATAGCAGCAGTGGCTTGTGGAGTCAGCTCAAGGCACCGGCGATCAGACTGTTCAGCGCAGTGCGTGAACTTGCAGAAGAATCAAAGAGTACTAAGAAGAAGGCTACTAAGAAGACAGGACTTCCATCGGCTGATACAATTTGGCAATGGATCTTCAAGGCAATTGAGAGCGATGTTGAGGACTCCAATTCAGTATCGGAGGCTTCTCTGGAAGCTCTAGGGACTCTTTCGGTTTCTCTTGCAGATAACGAGGGAGTATTCGAGAAATGGTACCTGCAGGTTGTCCAGTTTAGCGACGACAATTCGGTAAGAGTTTACTTTGTTAATTCCGAAACATTGTGGGTGTTTATTTATTGACCTCATGATTTTTAGCCTTTCTCGAACCGCAACTCAGCCCTGAAGTCTCTGATCAATTTTGTGGAGGGTATGAGCATAAAGTATAGTGAAGGATTGCCAGAAGAGAATATCAACGGCGACGATGGAGAGCCAGACCTCTCTCCCACTTATCAGCTTAGAACTACGCTGATGCATTTGCACGACTTCCTCAATGACGATGATGACGAACTTCGCGAGATTGCGACCAAATATATCTGCTGCTCTCCATATCTGCTTAACACGCCTCACGTGATGACTACGATTCAGACAAGCCGAATGTTTGCTAATTATATTGTGGACAAATTCAGTGCGACAGCTGAGGGCTCGGTCCTAGCCGCTGCTCTGGCCCGCAGACTTGTGAGCGGCTCGCAGGCACGTTCAACCCTGTCTTCGGCTGAGCAGTATATGCTTGATGGTGCGGAGGCTGTTGAGCAATTTTATGAAGCGACGCAGGAGGAGACGGCCCTTTTCGTGATTGAGAAGCAAAACCTGTACAGAAACGAAGTCTCTGAATGCGAACTCTGGGCGTACATGTTTACGAGGTTGGCCAGGTCTAGGAATGGAGAGGTCGGACAAATGAAAGGTCTGGTTGTGCGTGCCATGATGCATTATCTGTATGTGTGGGTAATGACAGCATGTGGCGCTGACATGGGACCTCAGAAAAAGGACGCAGAACAAGGTTCCGAGACTGCAGAATTGGAGGACATGCCCAGTTTGGTTGAGGCTATCAAAGAAATGGGGATGGATGGTCCTCTGGGCTGGAGTTGTAGGATGGACACTGTGTTTTTGATTGGCAGACGCATTGAAGCGATATGCAAGGTGCTTATGGTGTCAGGCGAAGGAGTGCTACAGACAGGCAAAATTGAAGAAGCCCTGCGAGGTCTAAGAGGAGTGGCAGAGGAACTGGATCTGCATCCTCTCTGGCTTGAGTGAAAGGCCGTTTGTAAATAATTTTCCCCTTCATATTTATTACTGTGAAATGTTGAAAATAGGGCAATAATACAAGCATACAACAGCTAACCCGAAGCAAAAGTATCAAGAATGATATGTACACTAAACTTTCTTTTACATTCTCTCGACCGGAGTCAAACCCAACAAAATCATACCACGGTTCAGAACCTCTCTGGCCGAAGAGTAGAGAGCAAGACGAGCGATGGCAAGCTCCTCTTCTTGACCAGCAACCCACAAGATGTTGTAGCACGATGAGACGGTGTGAGTAAGCTTGAAGAGGAAAGATACGACGGTTGATGGCTCGCTAGTGCGAGCGGCATTCAGAAGAACGTCAGGGTACTGCGCCAAAATGCGCATGAGCTCTTGAGCGATGGGCTCAGTGAGGAGATCGAAGTTCGCGTTGATGAGCTGCTCACGAGAGAATCCAGCGCGGCGCTCGACCGAGCAAAGGCGGGAATGGGCGTACTGCAGATATGGACCAGTGTCACCTTCGAACGAAAGCATTCGCGACCAGTCAAACTTGTAGTTGTTCACGCGCTTGGCGGCCATATCCTGGATCATAACGGCAGAGATTCCGACAAGGTCAGCGACTTCGTCAGGGTTCTCGACCTGATCGTATTTCGCCTCGTTCTTCTTCATAACTTCGTGCATGGCCTGCTTGGTCTCCTCGAGGATGGTGTCGAGGAAAACGACGGTACCCTTTCTGGTGCTCATTCCTTGGACCATGCCGAAATTGACGTGCTGCATGTTCTTGGCCCATGGGAAGTCGCAGAGTTCCATGAGTTTGAACAGCTGAGCGAGATGGAGATCCTGCTGAGAAGCGACGACGTAGATCATTTTGTCGAACTTGTACTTGTTGTAACGCTCGAGCGCGGCACCGAGATCACGGGTCAGGTAGAGGGAAGTGCCGTCTGATTTCTGAATAAGAGCCTTACCAAGCTTCTTCGCGTAAGGCTTGAAATCGATCAACTTCGCACCACGGTCGACATATAGCAGATTCTTCTTTTCCAGAAGATCAATCACGAACTGCATACTCTCGTTGGAGATCTGGGACTCTCCTGAGTATTCGGTATAGCGGATATTCAATCGCTCGTAGGTCTTGGTGTACTTGCTGATGGAGAGCTCGCGGAATCGCTTCCAGAGAGCTAGAGCAGCCTCGTCGCCGTCCTCCATAGCCTTGAAGTAAGCCTTGGCTTCGGTGTCGATGGGACGTTCACGGAAGTATTCGGTATCTAGCTCGTCTTTCAGGGGGTGGTTGGGGTCGAGAACGAGGGCGGCGTCGATAGCGGCCTTTGTGAGAGCGGGGATGGAAGCCTGAGCTTCATCTCTCTTTTTGGTAAGTTCAGCACGAGCTTCATCCGAAATGTCAGAGGCCTCGAGGGAAGTGTTTGAGGTATCGATAAGTGCGAGGGCATCCGCAAGTTCCTTCTCAGCGGAGTGAGCGCTGTTGACGGTAACGTAGACCCGGAAGAGATGGTTGATAGGATCGCTTTCGAGCTCGGTCTCGCTGCCGAAGCTCCGGAAGCCGACAGCCAAAAGACCAAACTGCTTTCCCCAATCGCCGAGGTAGTTGATACGAACAACTTCGTAGCCAAGGCGCTCATGGAGGGAGGAGATGAAACCACCGATGATTGTGCTGCGAAGATGGCCAGCGTGGAAAGGCTTTGCGATGTTGGGAGACGAGAACTCGACGATGATGCGCTTGCCATTGCCGACAGTAGAGTTGCCGAAGGTGGAGTTGGGTTCGAGGATCTGAGGAATGGTCATGCGATAGAGAACGAGCGGGTTGAAAAAGAACTGGACGAAGTGACCCTTGGCAACGACTTTTGAGAGCAGATCCGAGGCGGGGAAGGCAGACGCCCATTTCTCAGCCAGCTCGTCGGGCTTAGCGCCCTTGACGCGGAGACGAGGGACGGCAAGAACAAAGTCACCACGCTCGGGGAGAAGGGTGGTCTCGAGCGCAGGCGCGATGATCTCTGGGGCGACGCCGGTGACGGGGTGGAGGAGGGCGGTGATGTGCGCGCGGAATAGGTCGACCGGGTTTGAGGCGAGGTTGAGGGGCCCAGCCTGTCCGGGGATGTTGAGCAGGGCGGGTTTGCCAAAGCCGAGGGCCTGGACGCGATCAGCGAGCGCGTCGACGTCGGAGGACATTTTGCGGAAGAAAGAGAACGGTGGACGAGGGAAGAAAGCTGGCGACCGACGACGTAAAGCAGTGGTGAGCAGGCGCATAACAGCAGTGGGACAAGAAAAAAAAATTAGGAGGAGGGCAATTAAGGTCCCGCCCTGTGACTCATTGTGATTTATGTGATTAAGTGTGAGTCGGCTCAGCGCTCGTCCTCTTCGCCAGACCATCGCGCCTCTCCGCGCGCGCACAAGCAACAAACAGGCAGCCCGCACACATACTGGCCTGAGCTCTCGCTTTATCTCGCTTCCCCCTCCTCCTCCTCCTCTCCTCCTTCTCCTCCTTCTTCTTCTGTCCATCCTTCTTCTTTGATTCCCTTTCCCAGATGTCGCTGCCCCAGACCCCGCTGCGGCCACTCGACGCAGACGGTCCGCCGGGGTTCCGGGAGCGGATCGCGGTGCTGGAGATAGTCCAGCAGCCACAGCGGGCGCGGTCCTGCGGAAACGCAGACCGCGACCGTCGAACACTCGATCCACCGCCAGTGCTCAAGCTGGATGTGCGTCTGCCTCACCAGCCGCGGACAGATACGCACTACATGAAACAGTTCACCTGGATCGTCCAGTGTCTGCTCTACTCCGCCGAGTCGCCCTGTGCGCTTCTCCCGCCAGCTGCCCACGGACGCGCCCTCGTCCGCGGAAACCTCGTCGCAAACGCTCACTTTGTCGACCTCGCTCTCGATGGCCACCGCGGCGAGGCTTGCTACTTTTGCTTCCCCGATCTCTCGTTCTCCACCGCGGGTCTCTACCGCCTCAAGTTTCAGTGCGCTTGGATCGACCAACACGCTCGCTCAAACTCCCACCTCGTCCGCTCGCTAGGCACAATGGGCCACCAGATTTCTGATGTCTTTCGCGTCTACTCCGCCAAGGACTTTCCCTCCATGCTGCCAATGACCCCAATCTCTCTCTCCCTCAAACGACAAGGTCTCTGGATCCGCGGAGGCATCCAACGCAACCGCCGAGCCCGCCGTCTCGCCCGTGCCTCGTCTGCCTCCAGACCTGCTCTTGGTCGCTCGGCGGCCATTGCAGAGGCTGACGAACACGAAAACGGCACCCACAACACTTACAGCGAAAACTACATCGACGACTATCACGATAACGATAACGATTTTGACAACGACAGTCAAGGCGACTAGTCCCGTTCTTGGATTCATTATTATTGTCGGCCTAGCACGTATGCTGCCGTGGCGTTTGTTACTTTTAGTTGTCTCTTTTTAGTAGTGATGTTTTTTGTCATATTTCTTGATGGCTATGACAATAGTATCTTAATAAGTGTAAAATAATAAAATAAATGTGATGGTTTTTAAGGGTTTCGTTCTCATCTCATCTCCTCGACCACATTCAACCGCCGCCCTTCCGCGCTCTCTCATCCCCAATTCCCTCTTATCCCTCCGCCGTTCTGCCTCCTTCGCATCTCCGGGACAATATGAGCCTACCGCAGGCACTTGACGCCTCGGCTCTGCCTTCTATTATATTCACGACCGCGGCCCAGCTCGTGGACTGTGTAGACAGTACGTGTTTTCTCTGATCTTTTTCCTTCTCTCCCTCCCCAAGTTTTTTCTGCCTTCTCTTGTCGCTGACCATGATCTTACAGAGCGTCTTCTCGTCATCCTCCGCGACGGCAGAAAACTCATTGGAATTTTGCGCTCTTTTGACCAATATGCAAACCTGGTCCTGCAAGACACCGTCGAACGAATCGTGGTCGACTCTCTATACAACGATCAGCCCCGTGGTGTCTACATCATCCGCGGCGAGAATGTCGTTCTCGTTGGCCAGATCGTATGTTACATCTATATACGTTTTTACCTATTACTGACGAAAAACTCTGTTACTAACTTCTAACCTCCGCAGGATCCCGAGAAAGAGTCAAGTCCATCAATGACGGAAGTCTCGCTTGACGAAATATATGCAGCACAACAGAAAGAATCAGACGAACGGAAACGAAAAGAGGAAGTGAAGACCGGCAAACTTATTGACTTGGGTTTTTCAATAGAGCCACAAGTTGAAGACTTGTATTGAGAAAAAAACGATCCGCACTTGTACAATAGATCCTCACTTTATTCTACGGCTCTTAGCCCGCTTCTAATTGCTTTCCTTCTTGGTCACCGCCGACTCTATCTCTTTTAATGCCCATGCTAAAAGATCCTTCATATGCATATCCAGTGACGATGCAGCCTTGATTCCCTGTCGTATCGAATCTTCAGTCAGATTACCATCCACGTGCCCATCTTCAAACAGTCCCTTGTGCGCCTTGACGTAGCCAGGCCAAACCACGTCTTCGAAATAACCAGGTGGATCGACCCAGAATCCTGACGGAATATGCTTAGTAAATGAAAGTGCGAGTTCAAAAGACAATCGTAAGTTCATTACCTTCTAGAGTTGCGTAGCCGTTTCTCGCTTCACGTCTCTCTTTCAGCTTCTCAAATGGCGCTCTCAAGAGTAGCCTCACATCCAATTCCGCCGTAACTTCGCGGTCATTGTAGAGCAGAAATCCATCGACCAGACAGAACAGTCTCTTCTCCAAAATAGAATCGGGACCAATTACCGCTTCCTTGATGCTTGTAGCCTCATCAGGCGTGACTGGTGGGGTCCCTAGATCATTCTTGTCTTCTTTATATGGTACGTCATCAGGTAGTTTCGCATTCTCCTTGATGTAGGCTAGCGCGCGCTTCAACGACTCAAAGTCAATAGCCTCCGGGCAATCCCAGTTTTCGACACCATTTACTACAGGTATCTCGGATTCGGGCTAGAGAAAGGGCATGTGTGTCAGCGAGTAGTAACGGCAGCTGATGCTGCTCACGTGCATTACCTTGTAGAAGTCGTCCTCGTGCAGGATAAAGGAATGGGGGAAAAGCTGGACTAGTAATCGCGACAACGTCTGGATCCGTTCTATGTCAGAAACATGTAATAGAAGTATGATGTAATCAAGATACGGACACTTTTGCCAGAGCTCGATGGGCCGCTGAGACCGATGAGTATCGGTGTTTCGGAGGTCATCTCTGGAGAATGCTGATAAGGGCAGACCAGGCTCGATGTCAGTTCAAGACCAGACTTTCTAGACTGATACAGACCTGCGCAATGCTTCTGTACTCGATTGCGCGCGGCAGAGAAACAACCGATCTCTGCACAGTTCTGCGCTCAAAGAAGACTCTGGCTGGTCGTAGAAGGATGTGCATTTTTGATAGCTGCTCGCAGTATAGTCCGTGAGTCATCAAATCTTATGTAATCTATACTAACCGGCTTCATGCTCCCCGTCTCCTTCCCGGTCTTCGTGCCGTCGTTTCATATTCTCAGTAGTTCTGCACTCGATTAACTTAAACATCATTGCCTATATGCTTGCCGTATCTGCCGAGTGCTACCAAAATGGAACGAGAGCAATCAGGGTCCAGTTATGTTTTGTTAATAAGCGTTTATATAAGCATCGTAAATCTAACCAACCTCGGCGCGGCTCGGCGAAACGTATTTGCGGGGAAACCGAGACCGACGCCTTTATAGGTCCTCTTCTTCCACCGTTCTTCCGTCTTTCTCTCTCACCGCCAGATGGAGAACATTATAGAAATAGCAAACAGCGTCGCGCTGGATCCAAAGTACCACGACGTACTTGAAGTCGTCAAGGGCGTGCGAAATGGTCGGTGGCAACCTTTGTCTTGTGTGAAGTAGTGGCTAACTGTCTCTTCCCAGGTGCTGTATACGGCGCGAAGATCCGGTTCCCGCATGCCCTTGTTATGACCTTTCTCTTCAGAAACGGAACGTAAGTATTTGTTTTATATTTTTCTCCTGCAGCTGCTAACTTCTTCTATAGTCCGAAGGACAAGCTACGGATAGTTCTGAAAGCAACGAGAGATCACGCCAAAAACTTGGCCACCTTTGTCTTTATCTACAAGTCCGTGATCTACGTTCTCAAATCTTCAAATCCGGAGAAGAAGTCAAGAGATGTAGATGCCCTTATTGGTGGTTTAATTGGCGGTTACTACGTCTTTGGACGCGGCGGAAAGTCTTCTGTCAACCAGCAGGTAAATCAGCTTTTGCTTTTAGATTGTTCGTAACCAGTTGACCAACTTTCCGTCATTATAGATTGTTCTCTATGTCTTTTCTCGAGTGGCTATGGGTTTGGCTAAACTTGCTGTAAAGAAGAACGTGGTCCCTATCTCGAGCGCTGAAGGAAAGAGCCAGTCATGGAATGTCTTTGCGACCCTGTGCTGGGGAATCGTCATGTACTTGTTCCGTACTGATCCTGATGTGTTGCAGGTCAGCATGAAGAACAGTATGGATTATCTCTATCTTGACTCAAATCACTGGACTTCCATGAAGACCTTGCTGTGGCACAACAAATGAGAGAGACCTTCAGCAGCTCCTTGGATTTACGAGAGACGGATGTTGCCATCAAATTAGTGCCTGTGACGCATCGGCGGTGTTATTCATAATGACCATTTAGAGATTAGAGTCAATCATTTGTACAGCCAAATATACTTCTACGTGTAATCTCAAATTGTAGGATGAGAGGGACCCAATACGG
The DNA here is from genome assembly GCF_037950935.1 of Myxozyma melibiosi. Taxonomy (NCBI): domain Eukaryota; kingdom Fungi; phylum Ascomycota; class Lipomycetes; order Lipomycetales; family Lipomycetaceae; genus Myxozyma; species Myxozyma melibiosi. The sequence goes on from NW_027042917.1 coordinate 414,907, forward strand.
AGCTGTAGGACAAGCTAAATACCAGGCAGGTTTTCTTAGGGTAGGCGGGGCTGATCTCCGGCTGACGAGCTTTGCGATAAGAGATTGCATTGTTCCCCACACCGCCATTCTGCTCTAATAGCGCTCCCCATTCACAATGACCGTCGACTTGATTTTAGGAACAAACAATGTAGGAGGTCACGGAAAAATCAAGACCGTCGAGGCTATGGCAGAGATTCTTGAGCTCTACCATTCTCACGGTAACAAATATCTGGACTGCGCCTACATCTATCCTGCTGGTTTCCCTGGCGAGGCCGAGTCTTTTCTCGGCGAGCTCAATGTCACTGATAACGGCAAATTCGTCGTTGACACAAAGCTTGACAGCTTCAGAGATGGTGCGCATACTGAGCAGTCGATTTATAATTCCATCAAGGTCCAATTGGAACGACTCAAGGTTGACAAGGTCAGAACTCTCTATCTGCATGCGCCGGACCGCACCGTCTCTTTTGAAGAGTCTCACCGCGCGATGAATGAGCTCTATAAGCAGGGAAAATTTGAGAGGTTTGGTCTCTCAAATTACAACGTCAAAGAGATTGAGGAGTTTGCTGAGCGTGCGCGCAAGAATGGGTGGGTCGCTCCGAGCTCATACGAGGGCCTTTACAACATTGTCAGTCGCAGGCCCGAGACCGACCTGCTGCCCGTGCTGCGGAAATATAACATCAGCTTTTATGCCTACTCGTGAGTTTGCTTTCTATCTTTTTGAATTTGAGTAAATCCTTCGCGATTGTCTGACTGTCGAGAACATAGTCCTCTTGCTTCTGGCTTCTTTTCCAATATCAAGCGCGGACAAGCGCCTGCTCCCGGAAGCCAGTTTGATCCGGCGACGTTCAATGGAACATTCAACCAAGACTGGTTTTTCAAAGATGATTTATTTACCGCTGTCGAAAAGCTTACGGAAGTTGGTGAGAAGCATGGAATTTCGAACAATGAGATTGCTCTGCGCTGGCTCCGCAATCATTCTCAGCTAGGCAAGGGTGATGCGATCTTGGTGGGGTATTCTAAGATCGATCAGCTCAAGCAGAATCTGGAGTATTTGGAGGGCGGCCCATTGCCTGAGGAAATAGTGCAGGCGATTGACTCGATCTGGGAGACAATCAAAGACAGTGCTCCAGAAAGCGTTATGTGAGCCTCAGTCGAAATATAGTAATAACGTTTGGTTACATTAAACAAATATATATTTACACGCTTTCAGAAGCCTTAATAAATCCCTCTAAGCTTCAGCCTGCTTAGCTGCCTTCTTCAGTCTGTCGGCAGCATCCAACCTCTGCTTCAGCGCCTTGGCCGTCAGCTCTCTGATTCTCTCGGCTTCACCAGAAAGCTCCCGCTCCTCTTGTTTCTTCAGCAGAGCCTGAACCTCAGCAATACGAGCCTTCTTCGCCTCCGTTAAAGGCATCTTCGGGGGTGTCAATCGGTGAATTTCCTCCTCGGTCAAGTCAGGCTTGAGTTTCCAGGCATATGGGTTTCGCAGCGAGTCGAGTGCCACTTTCGGAACAGGCGGAATCGTGGCATCGGTAACGAAAAATGTGCGTTCGCGAGCCTCGTCATAGGGCGTCACAAAATTTCCCTCGGTAACCTCGTCAACCGGGTCTGGCCACGGGATAGAAACGCCCCCCGTGTTCGCAACATACCGCCGACGTAAACGGGTTTTGTAACGATCGTCGTAGTACTCCTCACCAAGCTTGAGCTTATTAACAGCGGCGTGGACCATCTCTCCGGTCTTGTCATCTTTGACTGTTGTAATCAGACGAAGATCTTTCGGGTGAGTAAAGCCGTTGAACGTATAAACGTAGGATGTTTGCCCCTCGCGCCAGTGAGACTTTGGCAGAACTGTGGTGTGTTTCGGACCAACATTTTCAAGTGCGACTCCCATTCGATCACCCACATAATGCACTCGAGTGATTTTGCCAAAGTCAGGACCAGGTTTGATCACCTGTACGATATCGTTGGGCTTGAAAGGGATGTTTTTCAAGGGCTCATCTACCAGATGATCATCGGTCATGAAGCCAGGAATAAACGGGGCAGTTTTTCTGCCAGTCTCTGCATTCTTGTTCTTCGCAGTCAGATCCTTGCGTCGTAGCTGGCGCGCTAGCGCCGAGAATCGTGGGATCCTCATTTTCAAGTTGTCTTGTCGTTAAAAAAATGTCTCTTGGTCGTTGCAACGTTGCCGGGTCGTGAGGTTCAGCCAGAAGTCGAACAGATAGTCAAATCAGACCTCAATTGATAAGAAATGTTATCAATAGTCGTGCGAATCGCAAACCGGGTTCTAAAAGACTGGGCGTAGCTTTGAATGTCGTCGGAGCTCTTGCTAACCTGGCTGCCAAAAAAATATCGCTTTTCGGGACGAAGAGAAAGAGCTGAGTTGTGCACGTGACCTGCAGCTTAAAGTAAGCTATTGTGGGGTGAAAGGCGCGGATCAGCGAATTAGGGTCGGGCTACTGCTGAGCATCGAAGCCTGAGTACACCGTCGGTCAGATAATTTATTTTCGGATTCGCTGCAAGTGTCTGTACAGGGAGTTTCTGAAGCGCAGAGAGAATGGCTACGGTAGATCAAGAGGTGTCGTTCGCATCGTCATCCGTCCGAAAAGGCAAGCGGAAGGTCGAGGACGCAGAGCTAGATCACAGCGATGAGGAGCATACGCCTATAGTGAGACGCGAGCCTCGGGCGTATGTAAATACCATTGATGAGAATGGGTTCATAAAGTCGAAAACAAATCAAGAGATGGTGGACTCCAAAGAGTATCTCAAATACAAGCCTGAAGGGTACTCGATCAACATGCCCGCAACGGATCGCGATGTGCGGATCTACGCTGACGGAGTGTTTGATCTTTTCCATCTCGGGTAAAGTCTTCTCCTGCATTATTTGTGAACGAGGTTGAATCTGTGGTCGAAGAAAATGATCACTAACAACTGGTTGTGATATCTAGTCATATGAGGCAGCTCGAGCAAGCCAAGAAGGCGTTTCCGCGTGCTCATTTGATAGTGGGAATCCCCGGCGACGGAGACACGCACTTGCAAAAAGGACTTACCGTACTCACGGATCAGCAGCGGTATGACAGCGTCCGTCACTGCCGGTGGGTAGATGAGGTTATTGAGAATAGTCCTTGGGTTGTTACTCCGGAGTTCTTGAAAGAGTACAGGATCGACTACGTTGCTCACGACGATATCCCGTACGCGGGAACAGATGGAACGGACGACATTTACAAACCTCTTAAAGAAGCTGGCATGTTTCTGGTAACTCAACGCACAGAAGGGATCAGTACATCTGGGATTATCACTCGAATAATTCGTGACTACGACAAGTATCTGATACGCAACTTCTCTCGTGGTGTGACGCGACAAGAGCTTAACGTCTCGTGGCTGAAGAAGAACGAGCTTGATTTCAGGCGTCATATTGCTGATTTCCGAGACTCTATCAAGCACAATATTGTCAGCACGCGGCAAGAGCTGAACAAATACTTGAGCCCGCGCGGCGAGGAAGGAGATGCGGAGTCTGTGATGTCTACTCCTTCGGCAATTGCGAGAAACTTTGGTCTGCTGCGAAAGAGGCGGCGGGTGACTGACGGAGGAAGTCGACAGACAACAGCTTCGCCAGTATTGCAAGGATCAATACTAGGCTCTGGAGAGCCTTCGCCTTTGTTTCCTGCTACAGATGGGAGTGAATTGGGAGATGTTGATGACGATGATGATGAAGAGGATGATAAGAGACTGCTGCTCGGTTTACCGACCCTTTTAAACGGAGTGAAAAGCTGGATGGCTAATCGCAAAAGTGGCGGGCTAGACACTGTGTCCGATGAGGAGGAGGGGTCACCTGTGACTTCACCGGGATCGGCTGTGACAGATGACAAAACTGAATGAATGAACTTGTGAGCGAACAGTTATTGGGATAAAATGTATTCTTTCTCTATCAAACGTATTATGTAAAAGCAAACAAAAAACTCCAATGCCACCGATGAACTCCGAGGAAAGTCGTAATACTCATAAGAAAACCTTTGAGAACTGGACGGACTATGATACGGTATGATCTTGCTCTGTCTCGTTCCATAGATCTCTGCTTTGACCCTCTAAAACGTTCATAGAATCAACCACTTTGTCGAGCTTTTCCATCACAACATCGATACCTTTTTGAACAATCTCAAAGTTTTCAGCATTGAAAACATTCGCGATGGTCTCAAGATTAATATCAGTGTCGCTGATTTCCCAAAGCTTGGCCGGATCAGCCATGGGATCGACGACATTTGCGGATGCCTCGAGAGAAGCTGCTAGTTCTATCTGAAGTGCTTGTAGATCCTCCAAGGCAGCTACGTGTTCCTTTCCAAAGAAATTTCCCTCCTGGCCAACTTGATCGGCTCGTTTTTCAATGTCGTCCATGATTTCAAGGTCAGTCCAAATAGCGTCATGGGCATCAACTATAGGCTGGACCTGACCCACTGCCGCGGTGCCGGACAGACCCTCGATTTCGGTCGAGATCTCTGTCTGCGGGAACCGCTGCTGAGAAAGTGGTTGCTGCTGGCGGCGACTAGAGTCTAGGGGAGAGTAGCGGGCGGGCGAGCTTGGATGGGGTGACGTTGTCGAAAATGATGCTGTGGTGGCTGCGGACAGACGGTGGAAATGCTTTGCGCCAGGAGAGTTGCGGGCGCTCATTTTCAGTGGCGGCGACTGTGGGGCCCGTCGTTGCCGCGGTATTTGACTCATAGCTATATAGTGGGGCTTTGCTCTGCTAGATACTCGAAAGAAGGGCTGTGAAGTTGACAAAAGCGGCGGATATCTGGACCAAAAACCGATGGCGAGCGTGGAGTGCCGAGAGACTCGGACTCGGTCAGGGATAGGGCTCTTTTCATGATGAGAGCAGCTACAAGGCCCTCAATGCAAGCACACTTTACGTAATAGCACGGACATGGTCCCGCCAGGATGAAGAGACGGGTGAGACCCGGATCGCACTGTGCTTTACACTGGCAATGCGTTATTAGTATACTGCACAGATACCTCATACTATATACCTGACTATCTGCAGATGTGCAATGATCTGCTCGTAGGCTGGTAAACGGTCAACTCCGCCGCATTCCTAACGGCTCATTTATTAGGCAAGCAATTGAGCCGCACCATCGCTTCTAGGCGCTCTCGAGGACGATAAACGAGTATCATTCACGACAAATGTACTCGACTGTCTCCCTGAGATCTTGTGTATGGCGTCGATTTAATAATAAGCTAATATAAAACATGTAGCTTAGCAAAATCAAATAAAAAAATAGAAAAAGGGCAGCGTGAGGCCTGAGATCATGGAACGAACAGTCAAATGTACTCTCATTCGCTCATTGCGAATCGGCCTGGTCGGCCTCGGAGGCACATTATAAGCGCTCATCACGCTCTTGCCTCTCTTCCTCTCCTCACCGCCGTACAGTGTCCCCCCTTCATTGTTTGCTCCAAACCGTGAAGTCTAGCTCTACTGCAATCCAACCTACAAACAACAAACAACCTTCCAAGCTTCCCTTTGCCTCTCTTCGCTGCCCCCTTCGTCTTACCTATCCAGATTATTGAAAGAGCGGATTTCGAATCCGAGAATATTCTGAATAGCTGGCCACCATGAGATTCAGATTCAAGCTTACCCCCACCAACCTCAACCTTTCCTTCCTCGCCGATCCCCAGGACGTCGCTGGCTCCGTGCATTTCAACGTTCTGCAAACTCCTCAACGCCAGGAGTTTCAGTTCATGTACGACAGCAACGTCTCCTTCTCCTCCTCTACAGTCCCCAACGCTGAAGTCGACTCGGACTACAACGACAGCACCTACGCCGACTACGCCTTTCCTTCGTCATCTTTCGAGGTACCCACCGACAACAGTATCTCCGAGGAAATCACCGGCCAGCCTGACGCGTCCGAGCCCACTATCAGCAACGAATACCGTGCTAGCTACGGCAGCACCCACGTCGGCCATTCCGACAATCTTGAGACGATCGACTCTGCTCAGTCGATTGCTCAGATCGAACCCGAGCCGCAGAGCGCGACTAGCTCTGACGATTCCAGCTCCCCGTCGGAGCAGTCTGCCCATGAGAACGACGACCCTGCAGAGCTTGAGCCCGCGACGCTCGCTACTGCCACGCCGCCCGCCGCCGATCTTACCGTCAGACAGCCGTCCCCCGAGATCAGCAGCCGTACTCTTACTGCTCGCGAGATCATCCTAGCAATGATCGGTCACCATTCGGTGACTCGCGACGCGTGCCTCGGAAACGGCACGCAAGCTCTCACTCCCGGACAAGCGGCCGGTCGTCTCATCCTGGATCTGATTCAGCCTTCCAAACTCACCCCCGGACAAGCGGCCGGTCGCCTCATCCTCGATTTGATCAAGCCCAAATCGAGCATCGATCGCGAAACTCTAGACATTGTCAAGAATCGTGTTAGCAGCGTATCTTCGGATCCAGCCATCGTGGGTTTTGCTCGCGCCCACGAGGCAGAGTCTGAGCAGCCAGCGGGCAGCTCCTCTACTTTGACGCAAGAGAACGATTCATCTTCTGAGATACTCATCCAGAAACACAGATCCGCTAGTGCTCCCATTCATCCGTCCGCTCCCGTTCGCCACTTCTACCGCTTCTCGAGCTTCGCGATCAACTGCACCGATGCTATCGACTACTTTGCGTGCAAGGCGCCGCACAGCGCTACTCCCAACAACGACGCTCAAACTCACTGCTCTGTAGCAGCAGCGTCGCAGCCGGCTGAGATCAAAGTCGATCACCAGCCTAAGTCTTCTAAGCGCGTGAAGAAGAGCTATGGCGAGATCGAGAGCAGCATTGCCGCGACTACGACGGAGGAAGACTCTACTTCTCAGCCAGAGTTTGATCCTCACTCTGATCTCCCGACCGATCACGTCCACTCGCTCGTCCAGAAGTTCGAAGCACAGCAAGCTACGATCCCCGATCCCAAGTTTCTCCACTCCAAGTTCTACCATTCTCGTATCTCTAGCAGATCGACTTGGTCTGGGAGCCGGGAGAACGTGGTAGACGGCCGTTCTCAAGAGGCTAGCGAGCCTAATGAGCCTGAGAAGGCCGATGAGCCGGTAAGCTCTCTTCAATCTCTCATTCTCTCTACGCCAAAAGCGATACTGATTATTCTACAGGAACCAATCGCCGATGGACCATCTGAAGCTATCCAGGAGGATCACCTTTCTGGCTCTGCGCCGGTCTCGACTGGTATGCAGCTGGTATTGCGACATGAAGTCCGCACGGACAACAGCATGGGAAGTCTTAATCCTTGGAGCTACGAATACTTGAGGTCTGTACGCCGCCGCGAGTTCACTCCATTGCAGATCCAGCCTCGTGTTGTGGTGCCGGACGACCAGGACAACAGTGCACCTGTATTCCGTCGAATAGTGCTTCCTGGTTGGGTAGCGCGTGCTCTCCAGCCTTCGATCTGGCTGTTAATCACCCGCGAGCTTGCCCTATCTGTTCGAGGTCCTCTTGATCTGCTGGCGCCGCCAGAGTTGTCTTCCAGTCGCGAGCTCGTGCTTCATCGCTCTTCGTCAAGACAGACTCCGCCCGCGCTTCTTCCGGCACCCGAACCGGTATCTGACCGTCAGCTTGTGCTCTACAGACAGAGCATCTTCGAAGCCGCTCTCCTGTCTTCGCCAGAGCCGGTCAGAGACCGCGGATTTGTGCTCTACCGAGCACTGACGGTGAAGCGGGGCTTGCTCACCCTTCCCGCACCAGTTCATCTCTCCTTGCGATCCCGGTTCGCTGAAAGAGCATCCGCTCTTATTATTCACGCCCGATATGCGTGCTGCGAGATCCTCGCTTTCGTATTTGTTTACTCCGTTGCCGCCCTGGCTTTTTCGGCGCACCTGGCGCCCACCGTTCTGCGATACGCGGGTCAGACGGTCTCACTCGCTTGGGGGATTATCCTTGCTATATTCATCTCATTGCGAGGAGAGTTTCGCTATCAACTTCAGTTGAGAGTGCAGGAAAAACAGGCCGCGCTTAACTGTAGATCCCTTGTGATCTACCGGCCTCCTCCCGCTTCCTTTTCCTCTATAGTTATCCCGTATGTTACTGCGCTGGGCAGTCTTTTTGTACGTGGAGGAAGAGTTTCCAAAGCCGTTGCTATCTCTATCGTTTCCAGTCTTTCCGTTCTTGTGGATCTCAGCTTCAAAGCTGTTCTTGTGGTGATCATTATTCTGCTGGCAGGACTCGCACGCGGTCTTCAGAGATTCTTCCAGCTCGTCCGCGTTACGACTAGCGCGGTACGCACCTTCGTCACCACCAACGGGTCTTCCCTCTATTCTCTTTGGCGGTTTGTTTTGTTGGTTTATTATTTGACTGTGAAGTACCGGTTCAACATGGGAGATAGGCAGCTCTCTGAACTTTTGGTACTTTTGCAGGTCAATTGGCGTGTGTTTGGGCAGTTTTTTGTTATTATGGGTTCTTTTCTCCTTTTTTCTTCTATCCCTTATTTTTATGATGATTCTCAGCAGAGAGAGCAGAGTCTGCAGACTGTGCAGAGCGAGCACAAACAGATTATTTCAGACGAGACGGTAAGTTCTCCAGCCTACTTCTCGAAAACGAATCTCAGCTAACAGGATGGCATTAGTTTGAAACGCACGACAGAGAGCTAGAGCAAGAGAAGGCTATCGCCGCGGCCGCACCCACGACTAGTGGTGCGAGTCATATCGATACGCGACCTTCCCTTACGCTGAATACAGAGCTTGCTATCGTGAGAATAAACACCTGCTACTGTTTTTCGTTGAGTGATACTAATATCTGTAATAGTCGAGTATGGAGGACAGTAGCCCGGCTACTGAGTCTTCTTCTTTGGAGCCATTGCCCTTCTCTAGTCCATCTCTTCCAGCCTCATCGCCAGCCTCTTCGGTGCCTTCGCCTAACACAGTCCTCGAGAAGCCTGAGCCCTTCTCCAAGGACGGCACGGAGGAGACTGCGTCTCACGACGATGAAATGGATTATGAGATGGACTACTCCCCTGAGATCTCCGATGAGATCGAATATAGGGGGGAGGGCGATAGCTTGATTCATTCGAACTATCCCTCCGACTGGAACTTTCCCGATTACGAGCAAGTTCTTGACGGACCCGATGGTTCGCACTACCAGATTTCTGATATGGAGCCGGTCGTGTCTATCTTTTTGATTGACGAGTCTACCATTCCGTGGTAAAGCGGCTCTAGTGGTGAGATGGGGGTATAACTACTGATTCCACGCACACTGCTTTCCAGGAGCAACTGATCTTCAGCATTCATCACATCGCATACAACATTGCATATACCACTGCATTCGCATACAACATCGCATTCGCATACCACTTTGGACAAATCGCATACAACATTGCATACAACATCGCATTTGCTGGTATTCGCACACAACATCGTATTCGCATACAACTTTGGACACATCATCGCATACATATCACTTTGGATACTACACCGCATACCACTTCGCATACCACTTCGCATATCACTTTGGATACCACATCGCATTCACAACATCGCATTCGCATACAACTTTGGACACATCGCATACAACATTGCATATAACGTCGCATTTGCTCGCATTCGCCTACAACATCGCATTCGCATACAACTTTGGTCACATCATCGCATACATCACCGCATACATTTTGGATGTAATTTGCATACAACACTGCATATCATGCTACCTGCAACACTATGTGCAACGCTACACTAGTGGAGGATGATAGGAATACCATCAACACATATACACAACACCACACACGACAAGGAATCTGAGGAACAAGGAGAAGATTGAGAACACATACCCGATACCAAGTCTCTTTCTACTGTCTGTCTGCTGCCGGTCTGATTTTCACCATCTGTCATATGGTGCCTCGCTTCTGCAACTGCTTTACTCGTTGATTTCCCAAAGCACTGCTCTGCTTGTGGGAGAAAATGAATACTCTGCTAAAAAAAACCGAGCTACTGCTCTAGTTCGGTATTACCTCTCTGCTGATCATCATCTTTTTTCCCTTTTCTTCTTTTCTTTTTTTTCTTGGTCATAACTGTAACTGCCTACTGTTATGACTGTTACTGTCTTTTATATGATTCTCATTCAATAGCAACGGCTTGCTACTTTCTCGGTACTTTACTCTTTCAATAAATTAACTTGTATAATTATAAAAACTGCCTATAATGCGTAGAAGTATCTACCGCGTAGTATCTATTTCGAGATGCAAGGCAACATCAGCTCTGAAACTCCCGTATTGCACGTAACGTCTAGCGCATAGATCAGATAGAAGCTTATGTATTTAACTTCCACGCGTAATCCATTCAATCGCCAGATACTTCGGGCTATCTTTTTTAAATCTTTGATTCAAGCTCTACATATGATAATTGTGGGACAGTGCACGCACTCTACATCTAGTAAGGCAACCTTTCCTCTGTATTTTGACCCGCTAGATAGTAGAACAAGTACAAAAGATCTTTTAAACCCTTTCAAAATGACCAGCGCGATATAAGCGACTAAATATGATGAAAACTGCTACACTACCAAATGATCAACACCTTAAAGAAACAGCAACAAAAAAGGACTCTAAAACCTGCATTCAGATACCAGTTTCTGTCCTTTCTTCTGCGTCTGTGTTCTCATTAAATCGCTGCGCATCTCTTTTCCCTCGCTCGACGTCCATGTAATAGAATATGGGAATGGAGAGAAGCAGTAACAAGAACAAGAAATAGAATGTATACCGAATGTTGTGGGTGCGATCGGTGATCATGGCAGTTACAGTCGGTCCCACTATTGAAGAGCCCTTGTCGGTTACCGCATAGAGGGAAAAGAATGTCGATTCCTTTCCAGGAGGGATCAGCATTGAGAAGACCGATCGGCATACGCTACTCATTCCGCCCAGCGACATGCCGTAGACGGCTGCGAGGAGATAGATTTCCCACGCATGGTGTAGTCCAAGCTTGTCAGTCATGAAACCTAACAAACCGTAGGCTGGAATTAATGCCGTCACTGCGACTATGATCACAATGACCTTGTTTGGTGGGATCATCAGATACTGCTGAACATATCTAGAAAACACAACTGCACCAATCATGCCAAACACCATGGTGATAATTCCCACGATCGCTAACGCTGCTGGCGCCATATTAAGCTCTGTGCGCGCAAATAAGATGGCAGTCGCATTGATCGTCGTAGCACTGTCCGACAAGATAAACCAGCCAGCAAGATAGAGTCCGACGTCGCGCAGTTTGCGCACTTCTTTTGCGGTCTTCCATATTGTGCGCCAGCCATAGACCACGTATTGATACAGTTCACTGTCTTTTCCGTTCATATGCATCTTCGGACCCGGCCGTGGGCGCATGAAAAGTGCGACTGGAATTGTGAATACTAACCACCACACTCCTATTAGAAATAAGACGAGTCGGATCGATAAAGAACTCGAGCCCATGGCCGCCACTATTATGATTCCGACAGTCTGTACAATAAAAGCAGACAAGTATCCACTAGCTATTCCCAGTCCGCTTAGCTTGCTGGATACTTCTGCTGCTTTTTCGGCTTCGCTGTCGCTCAGCTGATGATCGAAATACTGTCGAGACTCAGGCTCCACCGTATCAAGCGGGAAAGACTCAAACGAGATCTGCCCTTCTTCTTGATCTGTGCTTCCCAGTCCGGTGCCAGCCGGTTTCGGTAGAACTGGTGAATCGGACGACTCTGTTCGCGCGAGTGTTACACTTGAGGATGTCGAGCCGCGAGCGGCCGGGCTTTCGAGGGTGGAATAATTGTCGCCGTCGCTATCCATTATGTCTGGGTGGTTGCGGACAAGCACCGGCAAGAACGCATTTCCGCAGACAGCTACAGCACCAAAAGATATCTAGATTGAAGAAAATGTACGTGAGCATTCAAGATCGACGGTGGGGTGGATATGGAGTGATTGCGTACGTTCCCAAGAATAGTCAAGAAGGCAGCGAAGTAATAGGCTTTTGACACAGCTGTTATTAGCAACATGGCTGATATACCTCCGAGACATGAAAATGCTAGTAGAAGCCGTTTTCGATAGTGTCCTGTACGTCGCGTTAGTCAAAGCCGGAGCAACTCAGAAATGGATATGCTTTCGCCATACCTCTGTCGGCAGCACCGCTCATGGAAATAACGACGACTGCTTGCAGAAAGACACTTATTGAGAAGGTGTATAGTGCGAAGCTCGCCGGGTCAACGTAGATTCCAAGCGCTGACACCACGCACCTGGAGTCGCCAGGAATCGGAACAACACCACCGTCGCCTGCCTCGTTTGTCGATTCGGAATGGCATAGGACGCTGTGATCGCTGGTCAACACCGAGTTGTCTCGCGCGTACTGCTCCAGCAGTATTGGAAGATAGACGCTGACGGCAGCGACTGTGAACGGCTCAGTTGCAAACGCAAACGAGAGCCAGCCGAGGATCTCTTTCTTCGAAGTAGATCTGCTGTCTAGTTGGGAATAAGTCGAGAAAGACGTTTGGATCGGCCGCAGAGTCAGCTCGTCGTCCTCTCTCTCGCGAGGTTGTGACGCTTCATTTTCGGCTGTACTATTTGCTGCCTGATCGCCATTCGTATCCGACAGCGGGTGATATCCATACGCCATCCTGTGTTTGCCTATCGGAAAATGAATCGATAAGAGCGGTCGAAGTGCATGGACCTGCCGGAGCCTCGGAGAACCGAGAAGCGGTACAAGGCCCGCGCTATTGATCGCCACCAAATCCGTCTAGCATTGGTTTAGGGTTTAAATAGCCGATTTGGGCTATCAAGAAGATTAATCACCGGAAGCAGAATGTTGCTTTTGTGGGTGATGAACAGTAACAGCAGTATTAAAAGCGATTTTAGTGTGTAAAAAAGATAGATTGAATGAAATGCATGTAAAGGTCATATATTTATCGTGTAAGTATCACGTCGCGCCTGCTGAAATACTCCCGCATTGATTGTCCTCCCTTTCAAAAACTCCTGTATAGATCACTCTATCCTAATCGAGGTCCAAGCTTATATCCTCTTCGTCCTCTTGTCCCGGCTTCTCATAGCGCGCCGTTCTTAGGATAGCGTCTGCCTTTCTGGCGATGAGCATCTTGGCTTGCAAATTCATTCGTGCGTTGTTGATATCAACTTGCAGCTTGTCCTTGATAATCTGCTTGATATCTGCGCTTAGCCCTGGAAAATATTGTCTTTCAAGAGCTAAGACAGACGCAGGATCACATTTTGCACGAACTTCGAAAAAATTGGCGTTGTACTCGTCTAGCGAATCGTCGTCCTCGATATCAAACACGCCCGCTTTAGACCCAGGAATTTCCGATGCTGAAGAGCCTTTTTTTCTAAAGTCATCCTGGCGTAGCATAGAAGAATCTGGACTTGGTAAATATTCCCCGCCCATATACTTGGCGAACTTGCCCAGTGTCGAATCGAATTCATTCATACTCGATGAGGCCTGTCCTGGACGCACATCGCCAACAATGCCCGTCCAGCTGCTTTTGGCAGCGCCTTTCATTGTAGGACCAACCCTGCTCGTACCAACTTTTTTGTATAGAGGTCCGCCCCGCAATCTCAGATATGTTTTCAGCTTGAAGAGATGTTCATCCACCTGTCTCTGGCCGCCGCTGAACTTGTCTTCTTCGGACACAAAGTTGGGAAGGCCGTACAGCGCAAACTGGTCTTCCTCGTCTATAAATGGCTGCGCCCCCGTCTGGTCATATTGCGAACCCCAGAAACTCATGATCGATTATAGTGAAGATGGATCTGCGAGCAAGCGGAAAGTCTGAGAGATGAGAAGAGCGACGAGGTCACTCATTGTGGGAGAAGGGGGAAGGGATGGGATGAGCCGCAGGCGCAAGTGCGGCTTTCCCTGAGTCTTCCGGGCGATTTTGGCCTCGAGCTTCTCGATGGAAACTCAATCAACACGGTTTATGCTGGTCTATTTAGATAATTCAAGCTATTCAGGCTCATTATCTCGAAGGCGATTGACTACTGAAGTTGCTCTAGGCTTTTGCTTCGGCCCATCTGATGTTCTTTGACCACATCACTGCGGGTGCCTGTCTACTTGCTCTGCTCATAGTTACCATCTTGCTGGTAATTGCTATGCTGTCCTTGATTCGATCGTACGTGGATGATCCGGTACAGCACCCAGATGGTGCATCTGCTATGTTTGTCTTAGGATCTGGTGCGTTCAGATGTCTCAATCTCACTCAATCATACTATAACGACAGCTACTGACATCCGGCTGACGATAATAGGAGGACATACCACCGAACTTCTCAGTATCGTCAATGATCTCCGGTTTGAGAAATATCCGAATCGAACGTGGGTTTCATTTTCCGGAGATTCACTTTCAATAGTACGTGCTATGGATCTTGAGCAAAAGAAAAGAGACGAGGCGCAAGATACGAAATCGGGCAAGTCAGTTGGATCAATGACTTCAGTACATCTACCTCGCGCAAGAACGGTCGGACAATCATATTTTACTAGCATTTTTACAACATTGATATGTGCTTTACAGTGTTTATATACTGTATACAACGTGCGCCCGGATCTTGTAAGCTCGCGCAGCTCCTTCTTTGAACCTTTGAGATAAGATAGCTTACATTTGCTTTTCCCAGATTATATGCAACGGCCCAGGCAGTTGTGTTCCGATATGCTTTGCAGCACTGCTGCTTCGCGTATGTACTTTCTGAAGCTTTTTATTGAACATCCGCTCGTCGATACTCAAACACTTGCTAACAACATAAACATCATACAGGCACTTGGACTCTCCAGAGGAAGGATAGTCTACGTCGAATCTCTGGCTCGTGTCAACTCTTTATCACTGACGGGAAAAATGCTATACTATGTTGTGGATCGCTTTATTGTGCAATGGCCGCAGCTGGCCGAGCAGTACGAAGGCGCCGAGTATGTCGGTCTGATAGCATAGATCTGCAATCACGCTTGTCGAAGATAGCGAATCCGCTTATTTCTGGTCTACTTTTGCTGTCTGGTCGCGAATCAGAATAGACAGACAGAGTAATGTAAATGCATATCGTCAAAAGCCATGCTATCTACTACCCCTCTCATCGCCTCACAGTTGAAGAAGAGAACCCAAGGGCAAAACTGATCCGATTCGAATATACGGGCTAAGCTGGCTATCTGATTACAAATATATTAGTAACACACAGACGAAACCGAAAAATCAAACCGACACTGCTGGTTCGGTTTAAAGTTCAGTTACCCTAGCAACAAACAACAACGGCCTCTCGCCTCACGGGAAAACAAAAACATACTCACCGCGTTGTCTTTGCACACACGTTCTCTGCAATATTTTCCACATCCGCGTCGTCGTCACGTCTTTCAGTGTTTTTGTGAATTGAAAGCTGGCGTGAATATAGTATACTTCTGTGATTTAGGAGTACGCGACAATCATGGCGAACGTCAGAGCCGCGATGAACTGGGTGTTTGACGCGAATGGCCTCGACGAAACTACGATTGATGAGAAGTTACGCCAGGAAGGAATAGATATATCTTATGGTATGATTTTGAGCTGTTTGGTTTTATTACGTGGTGCGAGTAATAATCTAACGTTATGTTTCCATCAAGACAATCTTCCAGACAGTCCGGCGCCGGCAGCTTGGGCACTGCAAGCTCTGCCTGCATTCATCACCGGCACCCCGAAACCCAAGAAATGGATCTCAAATCACGATGTTGAGGATATGGAAGTAGATGGAGAACAAGGCAACAATAATGTCGGGGAGGAAGAGCCTCTACTATTCGATGAACAATTTTATCGCGACCTAGATCAACAGAAGCCACAGTCACAGCCAAACATACAACCTCGAGTCGAGCCACAGCATCAGCAGCAGCAACCAGGCGTTTTCCGTCCTAAGGAGTCATTGCGGAGTAATCTGTTGCGCAAGTTGGCCAAAACAGCGGTGAGCGAGCCGGAAAAGGAGAATCGAAACCCGGATGGTGTCTTGCAGCAACCTCAGCTTCCAACTCAGAACGGACCAAAATCATTAGCGAACGATACTTTAGGATCAGTCGTTCCGAGTCTAGATACTCCTACACGACTTCCACACAATAACACGCGCAGTCGGCAGCCTCAGCCTGCTGGCATACTACGCACCCCCGGCACAGCTACATCAAAAAAGGTTGTCTCGTTCGCCCCAGCTGAAGGAGGAGGCCCGGTAGACGAATTAGCGACTAAAGGACTACGAATCAGATCTGGCCTTCCCCGCAATTTTCCGGGAAAGTTTCCGAGTCCGTGGACACCGAAAAGTGTGATCGATCGGCTCGACTTGGCTGATACGCCCACGACCTCATTCGCACGAAGGGCAGAGATTGAGAGGCAGAAACAGGAAGCTGAAGTATCGAAATTGAAGCCAGAGAGTGAAAGTAAGGCTGGCCCTACGACGAAACAAACGAAGGCACATCACCAAAAATCTAGGCGAAAGTCTTTCAGTGAAGCAGAGACGAAACAATTGACCTACGTTTTCGAGACATTAGCAAGTAACAATCAGGGACTAGAGGCTCTGCTTACGCAGAAGGTGATCTCAAATGCTCAACAGGGGGCGCAATCAAACACAGTATCTGAAGAGGCCGAGTATTGGCGCAAGAAGTATGAAGAAGCAGAAGAAGAGAAGAACGAAACCATCAAGCTTATGGAAGAGAGTCAGCAGCATATGGATATGCTGCTCATTCACGCCAAGGAAAAGGAGCAGCAGATAGCAGAACTGCGACGTCAACTTGAGCAAGAAAGGAAGAGCAATCTCGAGACGTGCATGAGAGTGCTCGAGATGCAGAAAGACATGCAGAGTTTGAAGGAAGCATCAAAGAAGGCTCTTCGAAGGAGACTGGCCGAGATTGCTGCTAAAGGACGCTGAATTTAACTCCTTTAGCAACCTAGCATCAGATTTCGTTCCCTCTTTTGTTTGCCTTTTGTTTTTTAGTTCATGCTGGCCTTGTATGTTTTTTAGATAGTTCAGTGGGTTTGGAAGGCGTTGGATGTTTCTTTGTGTATCTTAGTTAGTCAAGATGAGTGTATAGTAGAATAATGACATGAATTCTTAATCGTCATAGTCCTTCAGTTGCTCTTTTCGGTAGTAATCTACTGATGCTCGAATCTGCAAAAATCCGTGGGATTAGGGTACGGGTAGAGCTCTGTCCCGTCGGTCGATGTAGAATTATTCTCAAATTTCCAATTTGATTGTTTATCGCGAAACCAAGCAGAGGAAGTGCATTTGATTCGAAAATGGGTATTCTGTATGATCGCACTGCTGATACTTTACTGTTCAAGTCTACACTGGTCATCATTGCTAACGCGCGACAATAGTGAGAAAATCAACTCTATCCAAGAGGAGCTAAATCGGACGCAGAAGAATAAAGCCACTGAGTACCATATCGTGAGTCTCCAGCACCTTCTGCTATTCCAGAATGAAATGTGCTCGGTATATTAACATCTCTGAAGGGTTTACTGAAAGGCAAGCTTGCGCGATACAGAGCACAACTTCTTGAACCCACACCAGGCGGCTCGTCAGGCGGAGGCCAGGGCTTTGAAGTACAAAAGAGCGGAGGTAAGTCACAAGAGTGGTGGATGCGGGCACTGACAGATTTACGGTATACTGACATTTTGTTTTTATTTTTGTGCTTTAGATGCACGAATAGCGCTTATTGGTTTCCCGTCGGTGGGAAAATCTAGTTTACTATCAAAGATCACAAAGACAAAGTCCGAGGTGGCTAGTTATGCGTTCACGACCTTGACTTCGGTGCCGGTATGTTTCTCTTCTTTTATATTTTGGGTACGAAGAGTTGAGGCGGTTCCGAGCGGGGCTGATGACGAGTGCGATAGGGCGTGTTGGAGTATAACGGAGCAGAGCTCCAAATTCTTGATCTTCCTGGTATTATCCAGGGTGCTAGTGAAGGTAAAGGTCGTGGTCGCCAGGTTATCGCCACTGCAAAGACATCAGATTTGATTCTCATGATTCTCGACGCCACAAAAGGCGGTGATCAACGCGCGATTCTCGAGCGCGAGTTGGAAGCGGTCGGTATTAGGCTCAACAAGGAGCCTCCCAACATTTACTTCAAGGTGAAGAAAGCCGGCGGGCTAAAGTTCAACTCTACCGCGCCACCAAAGCATCTGGATGAGAAGATCGTCGGGAGTATTTTGCGGGACTACAAGATTCACAATGCGGAGGTGTTGGTCCGTGACGAGAACTGCACGGTTGAGGATTTTATCGATGTGATCAATGCATCGCACAGATCGTATATCAAGTGTCTGTATGCGTACAACAAGATTGATTCTGTGTCGCTCGAAGAGGTTGATAGATTGGCTAGACAGCCATACACCGTCGTCATTAGTTGCGAATTGGATCTAGGTCTGGATGATCTGGTGGAAAGAATCTGGGAGGATCTCTCTCTATTGCGGATATTCACCAAGCGGTATGTTCTGCTTTTTCTTTTCTGGTTTTATATAAGACATATGAAGTTTTACGTACTAATTTGTTTAATATCCAGCCGCGGTGAACAAGTCAAGTTCGATGACCCGATGGTCGTCCGAAGCAACTCGTCGGTCGAGAACGTATGCGACTCGATCCACCGATCGATCAAGGACAAATTCAGATACGCTTTAGTCTGGGGAGCTAGTGTGAAGTACAGTCCGCAAAAGTGCGGCCTGAGTCATATGGTTGCGGATGAGGATGTTGTTTCGATAGTTACAAAATAATTGAGGTGGACTATTAGTATTATTCTGTTAGTATTATTCTGGGTTTTGGAGGTGTTTTTCTTCACTGTGAATGAATCTTGGTAATCTACTATATAACAGTCAACAAAATTATCAGCAATATTCAATGCACTTTGTAAACGGATCGTAGACTAATTACAATATCCTTAGAATCTACAGCTACAGAATTTTATGGTTTCAATATCAAAAGTCCCAACGCGTCCACCCCACTGACCAGCACGGAACACTACAAATATATTTCTTTCAATCCACCAAAACCAGCCTGCAGCACACCACAGGCTTTGGCGGGCATCAACAAATATGCTTCGATTTTTCAACTCAAAGGAGGAGAGCCCATCGTATTTTGCTGGAAGTAAGCGGAAACGTGGGGAACAGGAAGAAGAGGGAGATGAGCAATTGGGTCAAACGGCTCCAGAGGCGGGTTCGGGAGAAGGTAGCTCTGCTCAGGTAGTTGGGACTATAGAGGATGACACAGAGGGGGATGAAGACGGTACGAATCAGAAGAAACGAAAGGTTGATGATATAGAGGACGGTGAGGATGAGGATGCGATTGCGTCTGACGCTGGAGACGGATTTACTGCGGACGGAAAAATCAATACTGCATTATTGGACCCGATAACAGTGGCGAAATATGAGAAGAAAAAGGCAAAGCAGAAGGAAAGGCAGGAGAAAAGGAAAGAGAAAGAGATTCTCAAACAGAAAGGCCCGGAATATAACGCTTCGTTCCGGCATACTTTGCGTCCCCAAGAATGGAGTTATATCAGGGTGAAACTGTAAGTTGTTGTGATATTCTGATTGTTGTGTGTAGCAGACGCTGATTGCATATACAGGACTCTGATTCCCGCGTCAATCTCAACCCCGATGCCAAAAGTAATCGACGTCCTGACAATCTACACAATTCTCTCGAGCGCGTTAAAGCGAAGTTTAGGCAACGTCGGCTCATCCTTCCAGCTCGACGTCCTACAAGCCTCGTCGGTCGAAAACATCGTGATCCGCGTGCCGAGCAGTAACCTCGAAGCAGCGCGGGCGGCGCTGAGCGCGTACAATGTCGACACGAATGTTCCGGCTGCGTTGGGCGGTGGTGCGAAGGCGGTTGATGGATGCGCGAGTTTGGGGGTTACGGTGGTGGGGGCCAGTTCGTTTTTGGCGGGCGTTGTGGGGCCGTCTAGGATATGGAAGCCGCCTAGTTGAGTTATCGATTGTGTAGTTACAGGGAATATATAAGTTGGACAATGTACGATTGTAGCCTGCAGAAGCAGCAACACAAATCAATTAAAATGGCAATTTACGAATGGAGAGAGCGGAAGAGAGAATGTGAACTATCTTTCTTTTTGGAATTTAAGAACTGAAGATGAGCCGGATGTGCTCACGATATTATAAGGAACAGAGAAGATAGAATATTTAACAAAGAGGAGATCCGGACTATTCCAGCTAGTAAGATAGTAAGACAAAAAAAACAAACAAAACTAGAAAAGTAAGAAGAAACTGATCGAAGACGTTGAGCAACCATAATAACAATGCGGAAAAGATAAAAAGATAAAAATCGCCAATCATTTGACTATTGACTATATCGGAAAGATTCAGAAAATCATAAAAGGTCAGCAGCGTCGCTGGATAGACCTTTTATCTATACTAAAAAGTTGGGATTAGGATGAAACGCGAAAATCAGGAAAGAAAAAAGGAACTAGACAGAACGACAAGGACACCGACAAGAAAAAGGACATGGTAGGAGAGGAAGCGAAGCGCGACACCGGTAAACAATGAGAAGAGGAAAGAGAGATAGTAGGCAAATGTCGAAATCAATCAATGACGCGTATGTGGATTTGTAATTTTTTCTCTTTTTAATCTTTCATGCTTTAACTATTCTTTTCTGAAATTTTTTTTCTTAAATATCAAGCCAAGCAATCAAAGTTACCGAGCACCGATCGCTCCAATGACACCAGTGCGTTTGGGAGGAGGTGGTGGAGGCTTCTTTGCTCCCGGAGCGGCGTTCAAACGACCCGAGCCCACGATTCCGCCGCCACCACTGAGCTTCTTCATGCTGGACTGGTAGGAAGGAGCAGAGACCGCGGCCGGACGCTCACGATCGATGGCGTCTTCTTCGTCATGCGAGTCTGCGCTGAACTGGGAGGCACGGCGCATTGAGGAGCCCGAGACCGACGCCGACTTTAGAGGTTTGGGAGGCGCGCCGTTTGCGCTCGCTCCGTTACCTTCAGAGATGACGGTGCAGTAGGGAGCGGGGAATAAGCCCGACTGGCCGGAGCTGGCGAGCTCGCCGATCCACCAGCCCGGATCGATTTCTTCGGTGACGATGACGACGTCGCCGGGGTTGAGGGTCAATTCGTCTTCGGTCTCGGCCTCGTACTTGAAGTTTGCCTTGACCATCTTCTTCTTTGAGCCGAGCGATGGTCGTGGGCCGGGAAGTGGAGGGGGTTCGGTGACGGAGCGGTTGAATTTGGGAGGGTTGATCACGGCCGAGAACTTGCCGGACGAGATCGAGGACGATAGGAGCTGCGGGGCGAATTCGATCTTGTGGGTGCGGCCCTCGCTGCCAATCTTGGAGCCGCTCTCGAAGCTGGAGGACAGGCTCTGGACCGAGGACGCGGAGGAGACGGTGGAGCGGTAAGAGGGACGACGGGGCGGGGAGTCGTCGTCGTAGGCTCTGTCGCCGAAGGATTTGATGGAGGTAGAGCGAGAGCGGTTTCCCTTGGGGGTTGAGGGGGAGCTTCTGGACCTGGATGCGTTAGCGAGTGCAGGATGGGTGAAAGATAGAGGAAGAGACATACTCGGAAATCCAGTTCTTGCGCAAGTTTTGCATGACGTCGTTGCAGCGTTCGTAGTAGTCGCATTGAGCCTCGAAGAAGTCGCAGACGTCGGAGAGCTGGTCGGATTCGGCGTCGCGGATGGCGTTCATTTTGCGGACGACGTCTTCGCCGGCCTCTTCGTATTTTATTCTCTGGGCGCGCACTTCCTCCTCGAGACGAGAGTCCTCGCGCTTGAGCTTCTGGACCTTGGAGAGAGCGGCATCGTACGCGAGACGTCTGTATTCGAGTTTCTTGCGGGCGTTCTGTGGAGAGGAGGGAGGTTAGCAGGGTTGCGCGCGACTGACGCGATAGAGCGACGGATGATAAAAATAAAAAAATAATAATAAAAATAATAAGACAGAAAGAAGATAGAACGAGAAGCACAAGCAAACGACAGATAACGAATAAACACACCTGAAAGTCCTTGAACTGCGCGATGCTCTTCTCGATACCCTCGAGGAAGTTCCTCTGAATGCGGTCGACAAAGACCTCTTGGGTCTTTGCGAGTTTCTGGTTTGCTGCACCGAGTCTGACGAGGGCCTGACCGTAGTTTGACTCCTGGACGAACTCGTCGCCGTAGATGGCCATTGCCTGGCCGAGGATGTCGATGGGCGATGCCTTCTCGAGCTCGTCCAGCTCGCGACGCTTTGCGAGGTTGCGGACGTAGATGGACATGGACTGGTGGAGACGTTCGGTGCCTTCGTAGCGCATGTTAATCTCGAACTCGAGTTCCCTGAACTCCTCGGACTCCTGGGTCTTCTGTTCCTGGCCCAGCTTCTCTGAGGTCCATTGTTTGATGCGGTCTATCTTTTTGGTCATCGACATTGTTGCGGAGGAGCAGGGAGGGCGATGAAGGGAAACGGAGGGCGAGAGGGCGGAGAGGAAGAAGGGAAGCAGGCCGCCGGAGGAAGGGGCAGCGCGGGCGGGAGCGGCGGGCGGCAGCAGCAAAGCAGCGGCGGGACCAGGACAGCAGCAGCCGGGAAGCGACCGGGTCGGTGTTTGGGCGGGTCAGACGAGTTGTCGGGTTCGCGCCGGTGTTCTCTCTTCTGCTGTCTTGTTGTCCATTCAGGACCTGTACATCTACTTCTACTTCTACTACTATCATTACTACTGCTACTACTAATATATCACTGTTCTTTATTTCTACTCCTTCTACTTCTCTTCTCTACTACCAACACAACTCACACACGCGTACTCCCGACGTTTAAAGTTCAGGGGCATCCGGCCAGACCGTCGCCCATTTAATTCTAATCACGTGACGAACTATCGGAGTCTCCGTCGTCCGTCAAGTCCGTCAGTCGGCTCGTCGGACGCTCGAAGCCGACCGGCCTCTCTTTGGTGTTCTGCCGGTGCCCTTTTTCTTCATTTTGATGGCAAAAAGACACAAAACAGAGACAAGAAAGACTCAGGCAGCGGCCAAAGCCGTCTGCTGTGGTCTTCTTAATGTTCTAGTGCTCTCAGTGTCTCGCCGGGTTCACTCAGTGGCTCTTATCGCGAGGCTTCTCTCGCTTAGCCCGAGCTCGGTGTTATCTCGACTTCTGCCCTCCTCCCCACCGCCTGCTGTTATCTCTTCACGCTCTGCTGGCATCCTCTCCTCTTCCCCACCCTCCTCTACCCTCCTCACACCCTGTACACCTTCAGCTTCCTCTTTATCGCCTGCCGGCATATCGGGCACAGTCGCCCCATCCGCGCCAGCGCTCCATTCCTTCCCTCGGGCGCATGCGACTCCGCGCAGTATTCGCATACCGCCAGATGCGCACAGGGCAGAAACACTAAAATACTCATTAGAACAATGCCCACTTCATATCTCCTCTCCAAACACCCTCAACTCACCTATATTCGCAACCTGCGCAAAGCAGATCTTGCACTCCACATTCACCACCAGCTCCTCCGGCTCTAGCGGCGGTGGTGCCTCTCTCTTCTCCACCGCAGCAACAGCCTCTGCATGCTCCTCAACCACAGCCTCCTCCACCACACCCACCCTGGCTTCACCAGCCTCTTCTCTATCTTCCTGCTCCTGCAGCATCATCGCTAACGCGTAATCCGATGTCTCCTGCGCCTGTCTGCTTTGTACAATCTCATACACCCGTCGTTCGCGCACCGCGTTGACCCGCTCCTGCTCATCCCCTTGCAGCTGTCGTAATCGCTCTTCGCGCTCCAATGCTATCTGCCGCGCCTCCTCTTGCCGTCTTCTTTCGGTCTCCTCGTCTACTGGTTGGATATCCATCACTTCAGGCTCGTCGTCGTCGTCACCTCCCTCTGCTCCTGCAATTGCGCCTACTCCCGCCCCATCCTCGTTCGCTCGCCAGCGCGGTTCCTGCCGCCGCTCAAACCGCTGCTGCTGTAATCGCCAGCGAATCGCTCGCTGGAACATCGACGTCACCGGTGACACGTAGTCTAGATTGATTTCGTAAATCTCGTTAGCCAGCCGCTTCGTCATCGTCATCCTCTTCCTCCTCCTCGACCACGTAGTTGTGTCCCTACCATCGCTAGAAATCTCCTCGGCCGTGCCCAGAGCGTTCCTCATCCGCTGCACTCTCTGCGTTCGCGCTCTGGATTGCTCAACAGCCGGTACCGCTCTCTCACCGTCCTCTTCCGCGGTCAAGCGTTCCCAGTACTCCTTGCACGGATTACAGTACATCGCCCACCGTCTGCCTTCATTCACAGTCCCTCGGCCGTCGACGTAGATATCGTATCGCCCGTTCTCGCTAACCGGCCGCCGATCCATGCAATGGCAGCACAAATCAGTCGTCGTCAGCGCGCACTGCGATTGATGATGCGCACATGTCTTTGGTCGAATAAACACCGGGAAATGACGGCTCGGCTGCACCGGCGCTGCGGCCTGCTCCTCGCTTTCTGATCTCTCTCGCTCCGCTTGCAATGCTTCCTCTTCGCGTGCCCGAATCTCGGAAAGCTCCTGCTCGTGTAATTGATTCCAGTAATCTATATTCTGTCAGCTCAACCCCTTCCCATTCATGCAGATTCGCGGAGCGCGTACCTTTACAAGCCGTGCAGTACAGCGACCACCGCATCCCCTCATTCACATTCCCCCGTCCGTCGATATAGATCATATACCGACCATCCTCCGAATGCGGACGCCGGTCCTGGCACGCACAGCACTGTCTCCGGTTCGCAAGCATGCACTCCGTCAGATGGCCACAGTAAGCCCGGTTACGACGACTGCGGGGCATCGTTCTTCAATAGCCTTGCTCTAGTTGTTTGATTCGCGTCGATGCTCTTCCTCCATCACACACCTCCGCGCCTTTGCTGATGGTCGTATTCGTTCATCTCGACATTCAGATCTGGGACCGAGATATGCCAGGGTTTTGATGATCATGTGATCTGGCGTCAGCCGTATTCTACAAACAACGCCTATTCTACACAGGCTCCATATCTTCCTACTATCTAGATACTATTACGTCGGACTCATATACATACCCTTCTTCTTCTCTATATTTTATATCTCTTGACTAGCCCTCGGCCGGCCGACTCGCACTCCGCTGCCACGTCCTGCTTCAGCTGTCTGTATAAGGGTTTCCATATTCAGAAACCCTTACAAGATGCCTGGCTTACATTCAACATTTCAACATCATCAGCAGTAGAAAAACGAGCAGTCGTCTGTATGTAGTCCAGAAGATGAACTACGCCGACGACCCAGCGATAGCTGGCTCACTATCATTCAACCTCGTCTCCAAATCCCTACGCAAGGACTCGCGAAGCGTGCATAACCGGCTCTGCTCGATCAAGAGCGACTCGGAGTTTGTGCTTGCCGTCGCAAAGGCTTATGATTTACCTCTAGTTGGTACGTGTCTGTGTGAACTGTTTTGGTCTTTTGTTATGTGTGCGGGAATGCTGATCCGCTGTGTAGCGAATGAGAGGTGTGGGCGGTGGTATATCCCACCGAAATTGATTACCGACTCGGTATACTTTAAAAGTACAGACGGCCACACTGATAACTGGGGGTTCAGCTTACGTCGACTGAATCTGCATATCATAGACCTCATAAAGTCGAGAAGCGGGTATTTCTCTTCTCATTTCTCATTTCTCTTTTCTCTGCCCTCGTGACTGACACAAGTATAAAGAATAATAATAGTAGACTCCACCCGCCGCGGCAAACGAATGCCAGACTCCCTCTCGAAAACGATCCCGATCTGGTGCGCGGTCCTAAACCGCGCCGTGTTTGGTTCCCCCGGCGACGACGGGCGCGCTCGGGCGGCGCCGGCCGGGAACGGCGCAAAGAGCGTGCATGTGCCGCCGTTGGCGGTGTCGTCGTCGGAGCGGGATCAGATCGCGGCACGGGTCGAGGGGTGGACTTGTGAGTTTTTGGTGAGTGCGGAGTGGTTCGTTACTAGCAAGACTGTGTGGGGATGCTGACGGGGATGGAAGAAATGTGGGATAGATATAGCAAGGCTTAGAAGCCAGATCGACAAGCCTCTACGGCCGATCTGGGTATACCCCGACGACTCTCTGATATTGCCGCCGCAGAAACCAGAGTACAAGGATTTCTACCCAATCGTACTGTGCACTGCATCTCGGATGGTGCTGGATGGTGCTGAGCGGCAGAGTTATACGTACGTCCAGGGTGCTGCCGACGATCATGAAGCTTGGGCATCTGTAGGTCCCACATCATATGCTGAACAGAAGAGTTGGGTGATGCTAACGCTGAGATAGGTAATCACGCCTGATGTGTTCTGGACCAACGAGGACGTGCTACTGAACGCATCAGACGCAGAAGTCGAGCATCTAATCGAGCAGAAAAGTCTAAAAGGACTACAGCCGTCTTCATCTATTCCCACTAATGTTCTCGAGACCTCTCCGATCGCGCAGACCGGCGTGTTTATCGGGCATAAAACTGGACTCCTCGAATCCTACGACGAGGTTGACGAGACGTTTCGATATATAGTCGATCTGTCGACATCGCCTACGAAAATGCCAGCACCAGCCTCTGCTGATTCCGCCAGGTTTGTGTTTCA
This sequence comes from Myxozyma melibiosi, assembly GCF_037950935.1. Classification (NCBI taxonomy): domain Eukaryota; kingdom Fungi; phylum Ascomycota; class Lipomycetes; order Lipomycetales; family Lipomycetaceae; genus Myxozyma; species Myxozyma melibiosi. The sequence continues at coordinate 441,401 of NW_027042917.1, forward strand.
GCATCCGGTGCCGGATGGAAAACGAGGCTCAAAGATCTTTCGCACCGTGCTTCCTTCGATACTCTCGTTCCTGACCTCGTCCGACAAGACGTTTGCCGTATCCGGCTCGGGCGCGAAGCTACTCGTTCTATGTGATCCGGGCCAGGACTTTTCAGTCGGCGCGGCGATGGCTTTATTATCTCTGTTTTATGGTGAAGACGGGGTGGTTAATGATCAGAGCAAGATGACGAGCGCGAGGATTGATAAAGAGCATGTACGCCGGAGGTTGACGTACATCATCCTGCACAACCGAGTTAATCCGAGCCGGGCGACGCTTGTCTCTGTCAACTCTGTACTGATGGGGTGGGACTAAATTGTATATAAAAATGGATACTGTATATATATGGGCGGAGGGGGTTTATGTTGTCAACCTTCTGTCTATCACAATCAATTAAGAGAAAAAATAATAGCACTAATAAATCTAAAGAAATACTGTATCCTCCACCCATATATGACATGAAACATGATAACAAATAACTGTACTAAGATATAAAGATGAAGCCCGCCCCCCAAAAGTAAAAGTAATCAAAAAAATGGAAATAGAAAGAAAAACTTAATACACCTGCAAATACTTATAAAAGAGTCCCAATCCTCAACGATGACACCATCTTTAGTGATTTTTTTTCTTTGGTTTTTCTTATATGTTATTGCGGCGATTCAGTTTGCGCATGTATATGTACCGTCCAACATAAATCTTCGGGGTTTCCATCGACACGTAGACGGCGAATTAACGCATAACGAACCGTCTGCGAGGGGGTTAAGAAATAAAGAAAAGAAAAGAAAAGAAATGCTTGTCACAACACAAGACTCAGATCACCAAACACCACATTTTGCTTAAGATAATAGAGAAAAAAGAGAAAAGAGAAAATTGAATTGGAGCTGTAGCGCGCGAGGCGGGTTATTTACAGCTCGATTCTGGCTTGTCGTCTGTGCATGACGATCTGGCAGCCGCAGAAAGCGAGGAAAACCTGGAGGAGGGTGTTAGATAGGTGATTGAGGGTGGAAGTCATGGCATCTGATGATGAGGAAGAGGGATGGACATACCGCGTAGATGACAGCACCGCCGAACAAGTTGACGGCAACACTATATGAGGTGAGGTTAGCATATTTGAAGTTGATGTGATTCCGCCAAACTCGCAATGAGCTGCATCAAACAGTCGTCTTAAACAGTACGAAACAGCAAAAGCGATGCCGATAGTTTGAAGGGAGATAGAGGCGAGGGGCACTTACGGCTGGCCAGCTGGGGGGTCCTCAGTGCTGCCGAGGAAGGCCTCAGTGCCGCCCAAGAAGAAGCCGGCGATGGCGCAAAGGATGACGATTCCGAAGACGGAGAGGACGGTGCAGCACCAGGCGTATCCGAGCTAGATGGGGGGAGAGAGTGGTATCAGCATTCCATCCTAATCTGTGTTTGGGCTAGGGGGGGTGACAATGGAGAGACGGTCGAGGCAGTCGTGGAGGGTGTTGAAAGAGGGGGGTCGATGGAGTACATACAGAAACAACGGGCTTCATGGTGATCTAGATGAGTTGGAAGGAAGTGGAGTGAAGGGGAGTGGTGGAGGGATGATGATGGGAACAGAAGAAGAGGAAAAGAGACGAAGCAGACAACGACGATACGGCAACAACGCTAAGCGTCGATTTTTCAGTGCGAGGTTATCTAAAAGCCGTGGGTTTAGAGAGTTGTGCACTTAAGTACAGAAGCACGTGAGAGATATGCCGCAGCCTGCACTGCTCCCTGCGCGGCCAGGCCATGGCCGTCGCCGGAGAGAGTCGGCAGATCGCTACAGAGCAGCCATTCTTTATTGATCAAACCAGCACCTCTGCTGAAGCTGCTCGCGCGGTCTGCTGCTGCCCAAAGCCGACGATAGCTGGCCGAAGGGCGGTTCGCGGCGGCCGGGTAAAGGCTGGCCGATAAGAACGCTGCAGGGCAGCACGAAGCTTATTGGCCGGCATGGAGAACACGTGACGGGAAGACAGATAGGGCATAAGTGAGGAAACACGTGGTGCAGGCTGTCTGCGAACGTATATTAAGGGTTTTGTTGAGCGTATATTTAGTACTGTGCGCGGCCGTGCAGCCGCCGAGAGGCAGGTCACTGTTCGTGGTGCAGTAAAGACTGCAATTGCTGATGAGCTACTTGATTATTCTGAGTACTATTTCTCTATTTCTATTGTATATATATTGTATATATATTGTATATATAAACACACACAGCACAACAGCAGGTGTTCAGGCGAGGACATAAGGTTTAAGTTCAGCGTGCCTGCAGCACTAGTCAGGAACGGCGCAACGATCTGCTCAGCAAATCTCGCCTGGGCTCCTTTTCAAACCACCGCCTCGCCTCGTCTTGCTTTGTTTTCCTCCCCACGTTCATTCTTCCTGCCTCCTCCTTCCTTTCTGCTCCTTCGTTTCTTTTTCCCTGCTCTGCTTTTCATTCTACTCCTCTTATATTTAAATATATATCCTCTTCTACCGACCTCACCTCCTCTCGCGGTCCTCTCTCCGCGTCCTCCTCCACCGTCCTCCAGTTTTTCTCATCTCCTCACCACACTCTTTTCTTTCTCCTCCCTGCTTCAACAGTCCAATCTCCAACCTCTCTATACATTTCTATGGCACTAGCTGCCTTTTAACGCGTTCTCGTCTCCCTTTCATCAACTCTTGTCGCGCGCGTTCGTGTTCCTTCACCGACGCGTCACTGCCACTGCTGATTCAGGTGAGTGTCCTTTCTTCCATTTTCTTCAATCGTCGAGCATTCAAACTTGCTTAAGAGTTATCGTTCACAAATACCTAACTATCTTCATCTCTCAGTCAGTGACATTCATCATCCTCACATCCTCGCTGGTCGATCAATGCGTGCTAGATTGCGCTCTCTCTGCCTCTCTCGCATCTGAGCCGCCGGTGATTTCCATACAGCAAAAAAGACAGACTCCAGATCTGCCTTTTCTTATACACACGTTACGCCCTCTTAGCTTTATATACTCCGCTTTATATACTCCGCAGACATCTCGCACAGCTGAGCTTAAAAAGCTCGTCCTTCTCTCTGCCGAGCCTCAAACCACCTCGACCATCTCGTCCTTCCGGTTCCAGAACGACTCCCGCCCCCTTTAGCCGCGCGCCTGTCTTTATTTCTTAATTCAGCTCAACCACGTGCTGGATTAATATCGAACACGGTCTCGCTCTATTAGATTTTCCGTTCTCCGGTCCCGGGCACTCTGATTTGCCTCATCTCAGCTCCCTCTCCTCCAGATCTATATATCTCTTCCGGCGTGCTCGTCTTTCACAATGCTCGCTTCTCATCCTATAACCTCCATCGCCACTCCGCCTGACGCCGGTCAGAATCCCGCCGCCGTCGCTTCCGCTAGCGTCACCCCTACTCCAGTTGTATCAGAGACCAGACCAGAGACCTTCATGCTGTCTGCCGAAGCCCAGGAATTGCTGTCTCCGGACACAATGAACGCTCTCAAGGAGGTCGACAAACGTATGCTGCCTTTTTTACTCTCTGTGCAACATGCCCCATCTCTAACACCCGTCATCCACAGTCAAGATTTTCCTTGCCAGTGCTCCTGCGCGCATGATGCCAAAGGAGATGTTCAACCGTTTCCAGCTGCCAACCCAGGAATATGTCACCTGCGTTCTATGGTGCGTCTCCTATCTACCCCTCTGTCACTCGAACGCTCTACTGACACAATTCTGCTATAGGAAAGGAGTGTTCTACATCACCGGCACCGACATTGTTCGCTGCCTGACCTTCAGATTCCAGGCGTTTGGTCGGCCGATCAAAAACCCAAAGAAGTTCGAGGAAGGAATCTTCTCTGACCTGCGGAACCTCAAACCTTGCAACGACGACGCCCTACTGGAAGAACCAAAGTCAACTTTTCTCGAGCTTCTGTACAAGAACAGTTGTATCCGGACTCAAAAGAAGCAAAAGGTGTTCAACTGGTTCAGTGTACCTCATGACCGACTATTCCTCGACGCGCTCGAGCGCGACCTCAAGCGCGAGAGTATGGGACAGGAGGCTACCACCGAAGCAGTGTCAGAGCCCGCCCTCTCGTTCCAGTATGATCCTGATCAGACTCTCTTCGAGCAGCTGATGAAGGCTCTCCAGCAGTCCGCCACCTCGTCTATAGACGCCGAAAGTATGCTGGACTCTTACAACATGGGTGCTCCTGACCCGGCCTGGAATATGGCGCCACCTCCGGTCCCGACCGCTCCAACTTCCATCCACTCCCTTCCAGCTGATCAACTGGCTGCTCTTCCTCCTAACTCCCAGACCCTTGGACTGGCAGCTTTGCGGACGGATTTGATGGAATCGCCTGCAGAGGAGCTGAGTATGGTGAACGCATACCCTACAGACTTGCATGAAGTGGTGCCTCAGAACATATTGCGTGCGCGAAGAGAGATTCAGTTAGAGGCATCTCCTGCCCCTTCTTTTGACTCTTCGGTTCTTGATGATCCCTTTGATGTACGTATGGGTATGTCAAATTTCGAGCCAATGACGCCTGATACGCAACACTCGATGCCATTCCCTGAGCAGTACATCGACGCCCCATACTACAATACGTACGAGACCGAATACGACGAGTCAGAGTACGGTACCGGTGACAACATTCCATACTACCCCTCAAAGGGCTACCCTGTCCAGCACCACCACCAACAGGCTATGCCGCCGAACCAGATGGCGGACGGCAGACAGAGGTTTCCGAACCCTATGATGGCCCAGCGCGCTAGCTTGCTCGGGGGATCTCCTGTCTACAAGCAACGCCGTCGTCGTTCCCTGTCCGGCCAGCCATACCCACACCATGTGCCCAACTCGAGCGGCTTGGTCGGAGAACAGCATCAGCGGAGATATGTGCCCATGGACATGCCTTCTTCCAGCCGACCTCTGTCAAGCAATTCGGCCGGAAGCATGCGTTCAGAGCCCACGATCCTTCCCTCGCACAATGCCGTTCGCCGTCCTTATGTCGGTCAGCAGCGGCACCACCATGCGCATGACAACCACATGCACATGGTGCAGTCTTTGCAGGAAGAGGACGACTACGTCAATGCGGGTGAGTACATGGGTGACGACTACTCGCAGTACCTAAACTACAACGAGGTCGACCGACACTCGCTCCCGCCGCATCTCTTGGCCGAACAGCAGCAGCAGTACGACTATCAGTACAGTATGGCGCTTCAATCCCCCAAGACTATGCCGCGGTATAGCGGTAGCGGTGCTGGTGGGCCGATCAAGACAAAGGTTCAGCGTCAGGATAGTGGTGCTGGTCCCTACTCGATGGCCGCGACTACGTCAGCGTCTAGCACTGGCAGCAGCGGGCGGAAATCGCATACGTGCCCTGTTGCTTCTTGTGGACGGATATTTGCTCGCCTCGAGCATTTGAAGAGGTTTGTTTGCTTTTTTGTTTATTTTTTACTGCCGATGCTAACACTATATTCTAGACACGTCAGGACACATACAAATGAAAGGCCTTATAAATGCAAGATTTGCAACAGGGGCTTTTCGAGATCAGATAATCTTGCGCAGCATCGCCGGACGCACGATAAAATGACTGTTCTCAGTGAAGACCAAGTGGCTGCCGCTGCTGCTGCTGCTCGCCAACGCCAGCAGCAACAGCAACAGCAACTCCAGCAGCAACCTTTCCATAACCACCATCACCACTCTCATCATCAACAGCAGCAGCAGCAGCAGCAGAGACTGCAGAACCAGCAGCAGATTAAGCAGGAGATGTACTACGGCCGAGAAGTCGAGGAAGAATCTTCGCCTGTAGATGATGACGGGGACTATGAGAGCGGAGTTTCCATGCGTCGTCCTACGGCAGGCAGCGACAGTGGTGCCGAGTATGTGGACGACGAGCAACGGCTGGACGCATATACGCAGTATGGCGACAGCGCGTACTAGATTGTCGTGGCCGCGTAGTGCAAAAAGTTTTCTCCGGGTTCGTTCTATCGGGTGATAGAAATTGTTTTGTTTTGGCGTTCCTTTGTCTATTGGGATAGTTGCTCCGCGATTGCAGATTATGTTTTTATTTTTTTATATATATGTTGGTCTCGGAAATAGCTTTCGTTTTGTCTGCCTGATTTTCACAAAGTACATAGTTTGAAATTTATGCGCGGTTATATATATATACAATACCAGTTCTATTTTATTCATAGTCCAAGTTCACCAATAGAAAGCAAAAGTCTTATTTAGCGTTAGTGTAGATTTCCTGAACTTCATCAACCTCATCCAGCAGACCCATCAGTTTCTGCATAAGCAATTCCTGCCCCTCATCCAATTCGATCTCACTGTCCTCCTTAGGGATATACTCGATCCCCATCTCCTTAATCTCATAACCATACGAATCCTTCATTTCCTGCGCGACCTTCGCCGTCTCAGCCTGCTCGACCACGATCTCGTACACAGGCTTGCCATGGTCCGGATCGTCTTCTTCAAAGTAATCCTCGACGAGCTTGATATCCTCTGCGCCAGCTTCGAGCGCGTGCTCGAAGATCTCGTCAAAGTCGATTTCGCTCGCGTTGTCGCCCGTGCGTCTGACGATGCGGATGAGGCCCTTGCGGTCAAAGTAGAACAGACTCGGGCCGAGACTGCAGCCGGATTTCGTCAACGCGTTGCGTACAAAGCCTACAGTCCGGCTCTTGTTATCCGTCAATGCTTCTCTATATCCCACAACACGCATTAGCCAAAAACACTCTCAACCACTAAGATCCAGCGAGGAAAGGGACATACATAATTATAGCACATCCTCCAGGCCCGGAAGCCTCGTATGTTACACTCTCGAGCTGTTTTCCGTCTTTATCGCTGATGCCGGCTGCGCGTCGCAGGGCGCTTTCAATTGTCTTCTTCGGAACTTGGTTGCGCTTCGCGTTCTCGATGGCGTTCCACAGGCGCGGGTTGTTCTCAGGATCCGGGCCTCCAACTATTCAATCACAAAACCACGTTAGTAAGTCAAACCACACGAATAAAGAGTAGTGTGGTATAAGTAAATAGAAACGCGCGGAGACATACTCTTAGCAGCAGAGATGATAAGTCGACTATGCTTCGTCGCTATCGCCGCCCTCGCCGAATCGTGCGCAGCCTTGCCATGCTTAATCGTCGACCATCTACTATGCCCACTCAGCCTTCCGCTCGTGTTTGAAAATTGTCGGATCGAGTTGGTTTGTCTGTCGCTTTGCTGGCGAAACAGAGCTACAGCCGGCCGTGGTGCGAGTTCGGAGCTGAGACACAGTCCGAGGTGTCGGCTTGCAGATTTCAAGCCTGCGCGAGCTGAAAACAAGCTGATTGAAGCCATTCTGTTGCTTTTCTGCTTTCTGTTTTTGATATATATTCAGCCTTTTTCTCGTAAAGGTCTGATTGACTGCAGAGGAAGAAGAAACGGTGCTGCTGTTGAAGATAAAACAGGTTTCTTCGAGGCGAAGTTTCGGATTTCGCGGTCATTGGAATTTCAATGGTTGTGCGGCTTTTGGGTTCTGCTTCCATTTCGTCTGTACTCGAACGCAGCCTGAGCATTTTACTACTTTATTATTATTGATATCAAACGAATATTATTATACAGTTATATATTGTATGATTATATGTCTATAGAATAAAAATCATCAAAGACTTTTGTTTCCACCCTAACTCCAGAAAAAGACATATTAAAAACATAGACCGGGAAACACTACTGAATCTGCTCATATAGCCAATGACCCGTAATCCCCAGATCCTCAGAAACATTCAAACCATTTTCCAACGCCGCCTCAAGCTCACGCTTTCCAGCATACTCCAGGTTTTCGTTAACAGACGAGCTCTTGACTTTAATCGTTCCGTTTCGGCCAATCTCGAATGTGAAGCAGGAAATTCGACAGTCAGAGACTGACATGTCCTTGGTTGGCAGAAGCAGGCTTAGCTTTGGAGCTTTGCCGTATGGGGATTCGATGTGGAATGTCATTGAGTTTGGATGCGAGACTAAGCTTGACCGTAGAAGGAAACTTTCGAGACTGGGCGTGCTGCCGTGCGAGGGTTTGCTGTCCAGATACCGCTGATGGAATACGCTGTCGATTAACGAACGCACGCGGATACTTTGCCGGAGGATCTCGAAAACTGATTGGATCTGTCGTGGATGCGAAATGTAGATTTTCTCAACTCTTCGGGTCTCTGGCATCCGCGCAGATGATAAACTGAAACCGTACTCGATCGGGTCTCCGTTCCGGTCATAGATCGTGCGTCGCGAGTAGAGTGATTTGAACTCTGTTCCCTCAAGAGTTGGAATCGTTTCTGCTTCTGCTTCTCCGTTCGGATCGAGAATCGCGGCGTCGTAGTATGGGATCAGGACAGGCGGGTCTAGCACAAGGACAAATCCGTTGGATTGGTCCTCGAGGTTACTGTAGTCCGGCTCCTGCCAGTTTATACCACCACTAATAGAAGATACGGTCAGCGTGAAAAGCAAATGAAGAAAGAAAAAAGGACTTACTTTGGATTCACTATATCGCTGCCGATATAGTCATTGTTTTGCAACACACCCCAGCCACTTCCTGACCGGCCCGTATCTATCTCAACTATAACTCTCCATTTCTCTTTTGATGTGGTCGACGAGTCATTGCTGAGTTTGTGCTGACGAGACCAGTACCAGATAGAAAGTCCGAGCACGCCGTCGTCGTCAATCACCGGAAGTCCATGGCCCTCGCTCTCCGGATCTAGATGGAGGGAACATTCGTGCTTATGAATTCTCGCAAGAGCGGTCTTGTATAAATTCTCGATGATCTGAAAGTTATCCGACTCCCCTGCCGCGAGCTTTTCTGGACCCGGCGAAAGTCGATCTAGACGTGCGAATCGCTCGACATTGCGCGCAAAGGAATCGAGCGTGGGCTCCTGGAGATTGTTGTACAGCACGGTCTGTCGCTGTGGACCGCTTGAGCTGGATGTAAGGGTGCAGATGACTTCTGATACTTTGTTGCTAGGTAACTGCAGATCGACGTCGATGACCGAGATCTTGCCGCCTAGTGTGAGACGTTTTCCCCAGTCGTAGTCGTCTGCAAAGAAATCTAGTCTGTTGAAGTCATAGTTAGGTCCAGCAAGTGATACACGCGTGAGATAAAGTAGCAAACATACTGATTCGCTCTCGCAAGACGAGCAAGGCCAGCCTCGGAGATAGTTCCAGGCCGCTGGCGGATCAGATCAATGACTTCCTCGATCTCTCTCCGCTCGAGCATCTCACTCTTTGTTCTTCCAAACACCGGCCTCCGCTCACCCGCATTCAACTGCGTAAGCTGCGACAAGTCCGTCAGCCGGTCGCGTTGAGCGGGCTGTTTTCCGAATCCCGGGCCCGCATTGAGCTGTACTGTCGCTGAGCTTCCTACCGCGTTCGTGGCCGCGTCTAGTGCTGATGGGGAGAACGAGGCAAGTTGCGCGGGTGAGACGCCTAGGAAATTGTCTGGCGTGCCGGAAGGCGTGACTTCGGAGGAGGAGATTACTTTAAAGTCCTTGAAATTACTGAAATTGAACGGCGAGGATCTGGGGGAATCTGCCATGATCTGCTTCTGGAGTGTAGATAATAGCGCGGAGAAGCAGGTGCTGGTTTGGATGTGTTTACAGTTTGGTTGGGTCGTCGTTGGTAAGGGGTTTGTGTCGATGCTCTGATGCCAGCAGCAGAGCGCAGCTCAGCAGAGCGCGGGCGGTCCTTCGTACGATAAAAAGCAGTAGTATCTGTCGCAATACTGCTAAGAATGATCAGCTGCAAAGCGCAGGACGAGTGAGAAAATGCGTGCGGTCTCTCTCGCAGCCAGGCGCTCCCTCCACGGCTCTATGAGATATGAGGCACGTGCGCGTAGAGGCCGTCCGTTGACTGAGATACAGAGCCGCGGCAGAGGACGCCACTATCAAACGCGCCGTCAGCAGTGCGCTCAACCAGCAGCAGCAGCTGTCGCCGTGGAGCGACGACGAGCAGAGTCCGCGGCGGAGTTGGAGAGACGCGCAGCAGGGCCGCGAGCAGTCGAAAGCTGTCGAGAGCTGCGATTTAAGTCCGAGCACGTGATGCATAAAGCGCACGGCAGCTGTGCGATTGTGGCGCATTAGTCATCACCGCTGTTTGATAGTGGCTCAGCCGTCTGTGCTGACCTGGCCGGAGTATCTTCCTCATAACAACTTTCGCTGTATTCCCTCACTCTCTGTCGCCCGCACTTCTAATTCAACGCCTTCATCCACCGTATCTGCTCATTATCGCCTTCTATCCCTGCTCATACCATGTCCACCTACTCTTCCGCTGTTGGATCTGTGGTCGCAAACAAGGAGGAGCGCCGCCGACGGTCCTCCAGTATTATTTCCCACGTTCAACCAGAGACTATCGAAGAACAGATCGACCAGGCTGCTCTGCCTAACCTCAACGCCAACTGGGTCCATAACAAAGGTAATTTGATTTCTTGATAGTATGTTGTATTAAGAGATCTCTGTTTTTCTGGATTTGTGGTGGTGCAAGACTACTGTTTCAGCGTGTTATGGCGTTGATTCTCACCTTGTGTGTCTGCAACCCGCCGGATCATGGCCTCCGTCGGCGATTTCCCCCTCCACTAGTCCTTATTCTCAAAGCCATGCCGGATTACATTGATCTCTATCTAAACAACGAATCTTGACTCGTATATACTAATCATGCTCTCTCTAGGCGCTTGGATCATTCACTTTGTGCTGATCGCCGGCCTCAAGATTTTCTACGACCTCCTCCCAGGCGTCTCGCAAGAGTTAAGTTGGACGCTCACGAATATCTCATATGTTGTCGTACGTATCCAATCGTAGTTACTGTTTGTATTCTCTTCAGCTTCAACTAACAGCTCGACAGGGTTCATACATAATGTTTCACTACGTTACCGGAATACCGTTCGAGTTCAACGGCGGCGCTTACGACAACCTCAACATGTGGGAGCAAATTGACGATGGCGACCAGTACACTCCGACCAAAAAATTCCTGCTCGGAGTTCCCATCGGACTGTAAGCTTGTTCCATATCATAATCGCAAGAGACTCTAAAGCTAACACTGCATATAGATTTCTGGTTTCCACTCACTACACTCACTACGATCTCGGAATGTTTGTGCTGAATTGTATCGCCTGCCTCTGCGTCGTGATTCCAAAGCTGCCTAGTGTACGGTCCCATAAATCTGATCCTACTTTACTGAATTGGCATACTAACCACCTATCTTCGTACAGAGCCATCGCATGCGACTGACAGTTCCCGAGGTCCTCTCGTCAACCAGGGAGTCGTAGCCCATCTACCTCCGGACCTTCTCACTCGCTTTTACATTTATTCCTTATCGATTTCCAGTTTTTGTTTTATCCTTGATTGTCTTTTTTGCGCGCACATATCTCAGTAACTCTCCTTGATGTCCTGATCTGATAGGACGCTTGGATCGAAGTTTTCAGCACCTTGTCAGACCCTTCTACTTTAATGTTTATTCCGTGAACTTTACAACAGTCTCTCTTTACATTTCCTACGCAAAATGCAACTGATAACAGCGACGCACGTGCTACGATCGCTGCTAATAAGGCAGTTGCAGCCCACCACTCATTTCAGTGATTGTCAGATTATTTCTGAATACTCAATCAATTTTTGTGTCGTGTGGTGATTTATGAAAGCAAAATTTGTGGATGCAATAACGGGCCAGCAACCAAGCGACTCCATCGCGCGCAGCTTGATTTTATTTAGTCCATTACTTTCCTATATGAAGATGAAGTACGCTCATCTATGGGATAAGAAAGTGGATACCGGAGGTTTAGTGGTTGTGATTCATCTCCTCATTCTTTTCTTTTTATTTCGAAAAATCTCTCTCATTATGTGTTTGTGTTTGTTATGTGTTTCTATGTTTCGGGGGGTATAATGGGGTCTTTAGGTCGTCTTTTGGTTTGCGTTTGTTAGCTGGCATTCATATTTCTGCTTTCCTTAAACTATACATCTGAAATCAACCTATCGGGTGACTTGTCGTATGAAAGATGAGCGGTTAAACCTTCTATCTTATAGACGTCAAAATCGTAATATTTATTTAACAAACTCAACCATATCGTACAGCACTCTTACTCATAAACACACCGATTGTTTATTTAATAGCCTCCTCGAGCTGTCTCCATTCAGCCATAAGCTCTGTATTCTCCGTCTCTGGTTCTTCAAGATCCAACAACCCTTCCTTCTTCGATCTCTCGAGTCCCTTCTTGATCTCCTCCTTTTCCTCATCTGTGAATCCTGCCTCCGACTTTGCAATCACAAGCAAAACCTGAACTACCTTCTCAATCGCAGAAGAAGACCCCTCAACATGCAACAAGTCCAGCAAAGAAGGAACAGCCGACAGAGACCTCAAGATATCGATCTTATCCGCCAAAGGCTCGGTAGCCATAATACCTGCCAGCAGGAAAATCGAGCGCCGACGGATATCAGCGTCGGTCTCGTACAGATGCCGTTCGTCTTCCGGAACCTCGGCCGAGTCCACTTTCGCCTCGGCTTCCGACTTGATGATCTGAAGCAGCGTCTTCCACCCTTCCGCGTTCTTAAACGATTCGTATCCCTTTTCGTGGTTGCGGATCGCGGACGAAAGACAGTACATGGCCTTCAACCTCGCCTCCTTTGACACATCTCGCCGCGCAATGTTGAGGATGTTGGGAATAGCTTGCGGGTACATCAGCAGCGCTGCTTGCGACTTTGGGTTGTTTTGCACTGCGGTGCCAATCACCCAGCAGGCCATTTTGCGGAGAATAGGCGATGGGTTGATTAGCTGGTCGATCAGCGGCGCCCAGAGATTCAATGACTCGAGGTTATTCGCGTTGTCGAGATTCTCAACCAACTGTATTCACACGTTAGCAATCCAGTTTCATTCACCTACGAAGAGAGCAATCTTCACGCTATAGAAAAGACTCACCATCTCCAAATTATCAAACGCAGTCTCCTTCGTCTCGATATCGACGTCCGGATCCGTAATAACATTCATAGCCTCCTTCATCAACGACGCATCGTCAGGCTGTCCAAACAGCTGCGCCAACACTTCCGCATCCTATATAGAAGATATAATCAATCAGCAAATTACTTCAGATCAAGAACAGAGGAAACAGAGGTGATATCCGCGACTTACCGGTGCTTTCTGACGCTTATCCTCAGGAGCAGCCGACGCGTTGTTCGAGTTCTCCAACGACCACTTTAGTAGTTTCTCCATTATTAGTTATAGGTGAATTAAATTGTACTTGTGCAAAACAAAACAAGATATCAATAGCGAGGAAATAAGTAAAATTGGAAATCGTCAATTACTCGCAAAAATATATTGCGCCGCGCGGGTTTTGCTCCCAATGCAGCAGAATCTTCACGTTCATTCTAGAACTCTATGCCGTTTAAACTCTACTCGTCTACTGACATCATCCATCCAACTTCTCAATTCAACTTTTGGTGGATATTCACCAGCATCTCGTAACATATACAACAACACGTAAAATGACACAAACTCCTATAAACCAACGTAGGAAACCTATTTCGCACCCGCAGGCTTCGCCACAAGTTCATGCAAACTCTTCGACAAATGTGCATACAAAATGCGCAACAACTGAAGAACCGGCCCTTTCACCTTCTGATCCTCTGGCGAGTTTTCCACCAGCTCAAGTATATGCATAAGCTCTCGTATGTCCATCAGTCTCGGACACGCCGATTGGAAATGCACTCGGTCGCAAAGCGGACATACTTCTGGCACTATCGTACGCATAGGACATTCGCCCGGTGCATGTGTCGTGTGGGTACCATCGCAGAGAAACGGCTGGCGATAGGCGTATTCACCCATCGATCTATTCAGCATTTCCCATGTACGATCTCGTAATGCCATATAAGACTCGACTGTTAGTGTCGCTGTAGTAAATCTCTGCCTATCTGAAGGCTCTGGCGCTGTCTTTGTCACACTGGCTGTTGACTCTTTTGAAGACGAGCTGGCTGTAGCAGGTTCAGCCTGACTCTGAGCCGAAGCCTGAGCCGAAGCCTGCGCTTGAGCATGAGTCGGTGCTTGAGCATGAGTCTGCTGAGCGGGAGCATGAACCTGAGCCTGAGAATTAGCAGGAGCAGGACTCTGCGCCCGAGCTGGACCCTGAGACTGAGCGTGAGACTGAGACTGAGGCTGAGGCTGAGCTTGAGCTTGAGTATTAAGAAGAGAATGAACTGACACCCGAGCCTGATCCTGAGACTCTTTTTGAGTGTGAGCCTGAGCTTGGGTGTTAACGGGAGCAGGAAGCGACGCCGGGGCTTGACCCTGGACTTGAGCGTGAGTCGGAGTCTGGCTGTAAGCCTGAGACTGAGACTGAGCTTGAGTATTGACGGGAGCAGGGATCGACGTCCGAGCTGTACCCTGAGCCTGAGATTGAGTGTGAGAGTGAGTGTAAGCTTGAGACTGAGCTTGAGTATTGACGGGAGCAGGAATCGACGCCCGAGCTGGACCCTGAACTTGAGATTGAGTATTCACAGGAGCAGAAATCGACGCCTGATCAGGACCCTGAGCCTGAGTCTGAGTCTGATTTTGAGCTTGAGCACCAGCGGGTGCAGGAACCGATGCCTGATTTGGACCCTGGACTTGAGCGTGGGTCTGAGTCTGGGTGTAAGCCTGAGGCTGAGACTGAGACTGAGACTGAGACTGAGACTGAGCCTGAGTACTAGCGGGAGCAGGAATCAATACCGGAGCTTGAGCCTGAGGCTCAGTGGGAGCCTGATACCGAGACTGAGTATGAACGGGAGCAAATGTGAACGCTTGAGCTTGACCCTGAGTATTGCCAGGAGCCTGGACCTGAGCTTGAGGAGATGCCTGAGCCTGAGGAGATGCCTGCACCTGAGCCTGAAGCGGAGCTTGAGCATTAACAACATTCTGAGCAGACGCTGACGCAGACATCACAGCAGCCACAGGATCGCTCGAGGAAGATGTGGATAAAGGATTTCCACCCTGGGAGAGAGACGGAGAATTGGGAGCCGGCCCAGATAGAGCCAGAAGCTGAGATGAAAGCCCCGTCAAGACTTGAGTCAGAGCCTGTATCTCAGAAAGGTTAGCCCGACTCACACCCTGCTCAAAGAACTTGGTTTTGAACAGAAGCTGCTGAATATGACCCCGCCAGGCTGGATTCAGAGAATGTTGAAACTTCTGAAGCCCAATACGCATCTGCTCAATTTCAGCCCGCTGAGCCGGATTCAGTGCCTGCTCAGCCCGAATAAGCGCCCGCTGAAACTGAGCCTGCTGACGCGGAGTCAAAATTTGCCGAATTTGAGCCTGCTGTTCTGGAGGCAGAACGTTGAGCATAGTATTCATAGCCAGAGCCTGCTGAGACTCAGCCTGGGCATACATCTGGACGACCGCCGGATCGGGAGCCGCCTTAGCACCAGCTTTAGCCTCAGCTTTAGCCTTAACTCGAGCATGAGCTTTAGCACGTGCCAGAGCCTGAGTATGTGCTTGCTGCCGTTCCTGTTCCCAGGCAGCCTGGGCCTGCGTATCAGCTTCTGTAGGAGCAGGAGCAGACGTAGGAGCAGACGTAGGAGCAGGCGTAGAAGCAGGAGCAGAAGTAAGAGCAGGAGCAGAAGGAGGAGCAGATTCAATTGCGGGCACAACACCAACAGATTGAAGATCTTCAGGATCAGCCACAGCATCCGAAAAATCTGATGATGCGGGCGATCCAGCATTTTCAAACTCTGAGCCGGAACCCTGTTTTGCTGATTCCGCTTCTACTGGCCCCTCATCCTGATTATACTGTATTTTGAAAAAGCAGGCATCAGTCAATAACCACTCAAAGAAGCGCCCAACAAAAGACTTGCGAAAAAAACTTACCGATCCGAATAATGCAACGCGACGCATTCCTCGTCCCAAATGCTCCATTTGTAACTGTCGATCTTGTGCAGCTCTCTGCTCCCTCTCCTTCAATACCTTTTCCCAAAGATCAGAATCATCACTCGCCGCATCTTCGGCCGCAGCCAATAACGCGTCTGGTGCATCCACAAGATCATCAGCGCCTGTATCCCAGACTCTTGCGTAACCAAATGGATTTGACTCTTTTTCATTTGACTCGGATTCACTGCTGTCAGCATCTGCCTGTGCGCGATCTAAGAGTCTCTCGATCGCTGCATCGTCGTATACAAGACTCTTCTCTTTTTCCTCGTCGATAGGATCGAACAATGCTCTAGCACCGGCTTTCAAGATTGCTTGTGTATCGATTTTCTCATCTGTCTCCAGCGCGATCTTGTCAATCAGAAGATGATCTAGCGCCATCTTTTTGCGGCCAGCTTCATAGATTTTTTCTACAGCAGTATTAGTATCAATGAACAATCAATACAAGTGTGATAAAAAGACCTACCTTCGACTGAGCCTCGCGTAACGAGATTGAAGACAAGAACCTTATTCTTCTGACCAAATCGATGGGCACGGGATAAGGCTTGCAAGTCCTGGTGCGGATTGAAATCAGGATCGTATATGATAACAGTATCCGCAGTAGCTAGTAGAAGTTAGCACGGGACCATCCCCAAGCCAAAATAAATAACTCACCGAGATTGATGCCAACACCACCTGCCCTTGTAGATAGCAAGAAGACTGACATCTCAGATCCCTCAGCATTAAACAGGTCAATCTGCCTCTGCTGATCTTGAGCACTCATAGTGCCATCCATACGCACATATTTGATATCCAGCCCATACAAAAAATCCTCCAAGATTGTGAGCACATCAAGAAACTGACTGAATATCAGGACACGGTGACCTTTCTCAATAAGCTTGGGAAGCATTTTCGAAAGCAATTCAAGCTTGCCACTAGCAGATGTTAATCGGGCAAAGCTCTCTTTGGAATCATTGGTTGCTTCCTCAATATTCCTATCCAAGAAATACGGATGACACATGCACTTGCGAAGACTTAGAAAGACATGCTTGAGACTTGTGCTGCCAATCTTTGCATCATTGGCAATTGCCTTCAACACTGAGGAATTTCTTTCCAGCAGTGATCGAGCCAGACGCCTTTGGAGTGGTACCATCCGAACAGGGACAATGATCTCTGCCTTCTCTGGAAGTAACTCACGAAAAACTTCTTCTCTGGTACGACGCAAAACGTAACTCCTACATACACAGTGAGAAAGCAAACCAAAAGAAGTATAACCGACTGACTAAACATACTTTAGAATGTCACGAATCTCATTGACAGCACCTTCATCTAAATCAGCATATTTCCGTTCCATGTCATCTGCATCAAATTTTGTAGGGTTTAAGAATTGCAGCAAATTGAAGAGCTCGCGGACATTGTTTTGCAGTGGTGTTCCTAGAACAGCACACGGTCAGTCACAAAAATAAGACAAAACACTTCCACAACATCACAGCCTTACCGGTCAAAAGGACTTTATGGCCAACATTGAGTCTCAACAGAGAATCGTAAATCTGATTCTTATCACTCTTAAGCCTCTGTGCCTCATCCACAACCAAAACCTGCCACCTGAATTTCGACAAAAAACCAACTTCACTCAATACAGAACTGAAAGACGTAACCATAACATGACAATTGAGGGCATTGGGATCATGGGTCACATTGACTTCATAATCCTTCTGAACTCTGCGGATTTCTTTGCCACCATAGAGAGCTACTGCACGTAATTCTGGGGCCCACTTTTCAAGCTCTCGGATCCAGTTGGGGACTGTTGCCTGAGGCACAGCAACCAAAAATGGCCAGACTCTGTGCTTCTTGAACAATGCCAGAAAGAAACTGATAATTTGAACTGTCTTTCCCACACCCATATCATCAGCAAGGATTGCATTATGAGACTGATGCCATTTGTAGTACAGCCAATTCAGTCCTTCCAACTGATTTGGCATCAATTTTCCATTTGCGATGAAAGCAGGCTGCTTCTTAAACTCGAGATTCTTGAATGGTATTGAGCGAGCTGCAGTTATCCGAGACTTCACGTTTGTTGGTGGCTCAACGTAAAACCCTCTGATATACTTATTATAGGCTTTCTGGAATGCCTCATAATAGGCTATATCAGATGGTTTAGGAGGTGAATCCCAGTAGGTCTCTGTGTATTCTAGACCCTTGTACTTTGAATGTACATCTTCAACCTGATCGATAGCTGAATGTGCTGCATTTTCAGATCTGAATCCCATCTGACGAAAATGCTTGCCACCCTTATAATTGACCTCCAAGACTGAATCAATTATCTTCTTATCCTCAGAGATGATTTTTGACTCATCAAACTCTGCAATCGGGTGGTTTTTGTGAAAGAATGAGAGTTTAGGCCCACTGACAGAGCCTAAAGTCCAGTCACCTGGTAACCAGTGAAGATGGAAATATGAATCTGCTTCAAACTTCACAAGGTACTCTCTCTCGTATCCAGGAATGTCATTGAGATCAACAGTAGCCTTCTCCTCCTGATTGTATGATTTAGGACGCCAAGCTAGCAAACTATGAATGTTCTTCGTGTACTTTCGACACAATGGGCAGAAAAAGTCGGGGGTCTGTGCTTCAGGATCAAGATGATCAAAATGGACTCCCCTCTGGCATTTCAAGCAACGCAAGAGAAGTCTTCCAGCATCAAACAAATCAGCATTGTAGATTGTTTCCTCTTCAGGAGGTGGAGTGCCATCAGGGGTGTCAGGTGTTGCCAATGGTGGGTGGATGGCAGGAGGAATGTAGGTCAGAAGTTTTGTACTGTTGAGACCAGGAGTACCACATTCATAGCAGATATTTGTCCAGGCATCTTTCTCACTCTTACTATCGGAGATGCAGAGTCTGCATTGGAGAACCCATAATCTTGGAGTGACTCGAACAACATGATTTTTCTTGTTCAGAGTCGCACACTGCTCGTGGAAAGAAAATGAACATCCTTGACAATACACCAGTGGGTTGCCTTCAGAGTTGTCAGCCGGCTTGGAGCATGCTGCACAGTATGTAAGATGTCGAGCAACAAATGGCGAATGAGGATTTGCGGGTGCAAACACCCTCTTAACTTTGAGACCATGTTCTGTCAGAGCAGATGCTGTCCGTTTAGCCGTCTGCTTTGGTCTGTCAATATCAGCAGGTGTATCGGATTCATCACTGTGAACTGAACCAGCTTTTCTGTTTGCAAGTAGTCGCCGAGAGGTAGTTCGTCGCGCTCTACGGGCTCCAACACCCACCCGAGTTGTGGAATTTCCCTTATTCTCTGAAGACGATCGTTCCATCTCAAATTCGTCCAAGCTGTCTGATAAATCGGTGCTTGCATTTGAAGCTCCTCGTCCTAGTCTGGTACTCAGCCGCACTTTGCGATACTTTAGAGGCATTTCATCAGCAGAAGATGAATCTTCCGAATCAACTGGGCTGAAAAAGAGTCCATCACTCGTACGCCGTTTCCTTTTATTTGAATCTAAATCCAGCAGACCTTTGCGATACTTCAAAGGCCTATCATCTGAGGAAGATATCTCTCCTGTTTCGTATCCATCGGAGCTTTCATGTTGATCAACGCTCATCTGTCGATGATTCCCTGTTGAGGTGGATGTGAGACTTACTGATCCAGCCTTACTACTGCTAGCGCTAGATCTAGATCTCTTTTCCAGTAATGTCTTCGCCGACACCTCTAGATCAGATAAATCAGGTGTACTTCTTGCACTTCCGGCAGAATGTGCGCCGCCATCAAGATAGGAAAGATTGCCCAAGGTCGCGTAGTTTGATTTGCTTCGTTTCGCTTTCGGACCCGCCCTGCTCGCACGATTAGTGTATACTTGGAGAGCCTCAGGCCCGTTTTCGTAATCTTGGATCTGACTCTGCGGTAGCTATATATGCGTGAAAAATGAGTCGTGTACAAAAGTGACATTAAACCGAGCACAAACATACGATAAACCGGATCCCGTTTACTGTTTCAGCCTCGAGTTCGCCATTCTTAAAACAGTGTAGAACTCGTTTGATTCTGGAGATTGCAGAGCTGGAGGCGATGATTGACGACCGCGCGTCTGGATCTTGGTGACTGATCGGAACGCAAACACTAAAGTCGCTATAGGTCCTTGATGGTACCTGCGTCACCGTGACTCCATTCTGCGCGTCAGATTGCCGGGCGTCATCTGTTGTGGAAGCGGCGGTGACCTGGGCAGCAGTTGAAGCAGAAGGAGCAGGCGGTTCCATCTCACGACTGGTCGAGCTGCAAGATTAAACTGACGCACCAGAGATCCGCAAATATAACAATACCTATTCGCAAGCAGAAAACAGCAAGTCGAAAGATTCCATAAGACAGAAACACGAGAGTAGAATGATTATTTGGACGGTGCTGGGACGCGCCGTTGTGATGTCCTGATTTTCAATCAGGCTGGTCACGTGGCTTTTTGTAGGGTTTTTAGGTTATTGTTGAATGTAAGATATTACGTAATAAGATTAATTGAAACTCTAAAACGCGTCGTGTGTTCAACAAAGGAAACTACGCGCTGAACTCCTTGATAATCGCTGAAGTTGCAGAAAACATCACCCGCTGCTATCAGATATCAGTCACAATGGACTCCACAACTGCTCAGGTACTTGACTCGTTCACGGATAACCTGGTATCCACAAGATCGACCGAAGACGACGATAACCACTCAATCGACGACGATGAGTTTCTCGATTTGTTGGAAGAGGACGATAGCGGAGTTTTGGGCGCGCTGAGAGAGCAGAGAATGCAGGAGCTTCACTCACAGTCAGTATTTTGCTTGCTTTTTGTTGCAAGTGGTTTGTTGTTGACTTTTGATGCTGGCTGTAGAATGAAGGAGGCGAGACGGTTTTATGATTCAGGACATGGAGTGTTAACGGAGGTTAACTCGGAGAAGGAGGTTATGGAAATTACCACGTGCGTATCTAGTCTGTTCTTTCATTTCAGGCCCTTATTCTAATTTCTGGTATCTTACAGATCAACGAAATGTACAGTGGTACACTTCTTCCACCCCTCCTTCAAACGGTGCCAGATAATGACCGAACGGTTGAAGGTACAGATAAATGAATTTACTGCTGAGATGTGCAACAAGAACGCTGACAGATGCTCGACTCTCTAGACATTAACCGCTAAGCACATGGAAACAAGATTTATCAGCGTCAATGTCGACAATGCTACATTCTTGATCGTACGACTGAAAATCAAGGTCCTGCCGTGTGTCATGGCATTTATCGACGGCAAAGAAGTCCTGCGACTTGTCGGGTTTGAGAAGCTGGGTAACTCAGATGATTTTGACCCGGCGGTGCTGGAGTTTCAGCTACAGAACTGCGGTATGTTGTTTCCCATCCAGAGTATACTATAAAGCAGCTGCAGATCACTAACGACGAAATTACATCTAGGAGTCATCAAGCGGAAACTGGGAAAGCTCAGAGAAGGACAGTCAGCCTCGTCAAATACGATTGGCAAACGGTCCGGCAATGACAGCGAGGAAGACGATTTCTGGGATTAGTCTGCAGCAACACGAGCTGTTTTAGTAGATCTAGACAATAAACATACATCAATTATTCCTTCTTTCTTTCAATAATTCTCAGTTTATTTACGCGTCTGTGATGAGCAGGGCTCGGTTACCCGGCTATCCAATATAGGGGTTGAATCACGTGACTGTAGATTTAGTCGGCTGCGACGGCGTCACTGGAGCCGGAGCGAGCGAACAGGAGCATGCAGCTGTGTTGATATCCAGCAGTTGTCTACAGAGCACTTCGAAAGAGAATATATCGATGCTGTTTGCCTTGTAATCAGCTTGCTAATACCTGTCTTGAATCAACCTAGCGATCAGCGACGCTGCGAGCTGCTTCTCAATTGCGCGCCTTTTGATCTAGAGGCTCGAGTTCCTACACAAAATACGTATATACACTCCATCTATCCCGCCGACTACAGACAGCAATGATCTCTGCAATCATTCTATACAACCAGAAGGGCGAGGTGCTCATATCCCGACTGTACCGAGAAGGGCTCCGGCGAAGCGTGTCTGATCTGTTCCGGATCCAGGTCATATCAAATTCCGATGTAAGCATCTGCATCAACAAGTGATTCGCGATATCTTCTTCCTGACGGTGACTCTAATCTAATTTTTCCAGGTACGATCTCCTGTACTGACGCTAGGAACCACGACTTTCTGCCATGTGAAGCACGAGAATCTCTACGTTGTAGCGATATCCCGACAGAACGCCGACATTGCGCTTGTGTTCGAATTCCTCTACAAGATTGTCACCCTCGGCCGGTCATATTTCGGCAAATTCGACGAAGAGGCCGTGAAGAACAACTTCACTCTGATTTACGAGCTGCTGGATGAGATTATGGATTTTGGATATCCGCAAAACACAGAGACCGACACTCTGAAGATGTATATTATGACCGAGGGCGTGCGATCAGAAACGCGGATGGAGGAGTCATCGAAGATTACAATGCAGGCTACAGGTGCTCTCTCATGGCGACGGGATAATATCAAGTACCGCCGCAATGAGGTGTTTGTGGATGTCTTTGAGGACGTCAATCTCTTGATGAGCGCGACCGGTATGTAGTCTTGTGATGAGTAGTAGCATATCCCCCGGCTTGCGTTTCGCTAACATGGTTCTTATTGCTGTTTAGGAAGCGTACTCCGTGCCGATGTCACCGGCCAAATCATCCTTCGTGCTTATCTTTCCGGAACACCAGAGTGCAAGTTTGGTCTCAACGACAGTTTATTAATCGATCCCTCTGAAGATTTTCAGTACGTTTCAACCATTGGCGTGCGCCAACCCTCTGATTGATAACTAACCTCTTTTCTCCAGCTCTACAAAAATGTCAAAAGCAGCAGCGGGCTCAGTCTCTCTCGAAGACTGCCAATTCCACCAATGCGTACGCCTAGGCCGCTTCGACGCCGATCGTACAATCAGCTTCATCCCTCCCGACGGTGAATTCGAGCTGATGCGCTACCGCGCGACCGAAAACATCAATCTGCCGTTCAAAGTCCACGTACTGGTCAACGAAGTCGGGAAATCCCGCGTCGAATACAAGATCGCGGTGAAGGCTACGTTTGGCTCGAAACTCTTCGCGACGGGCGTGGTCATCAAGATCCCGACGCCGCTCAATACAGCTTCGGTATCGACACACGCGTCGCAAGGTAAGGCCAAGTACGAGCCGTCGGATAACGCGATCCACTGGCGGATAGCGCGGTTCCCTGGAGACTCGGAGTTTGTCTTTTCGGCAGAGGCGGAGCTGCTTTCGTCAATGACCAAGAACAAGGCTTGGTCGCGGCCACCGGTGGCGATGCAGTTTAATCTGATGATGTTTACGAGCTCTGGTTTACTTGTTCGGTACCTCAAGGTATTTGAAAAGTCGAACTACACCTCGGTGAAATGGGTCAGATATGTAGTGAGAGCAGGAAACTATGAGATTCGCTTCTAGAGTAGTTTCTGAAATGAAGTTCATGAAGAATTTATTTATACATTCCAAAACATAATGCTGTACATTTCTGCCACATTTGATCCGAAAGATTGATAGCGCAATTAAACATAGAGATACAGAGCCGGAGGCTAGATGACAACATAGCGATCAAGCGAGCGTGACTATATTTACATCATGAGATTGCTGGCGTATGCTATTCAAGAAATCGAAGTTAGTTATTGTCTTAATTAATGGAAAAGAGGCGAGACATACCCATGGGCTTGATGTCTGGATGCGGAACAGCTTCGTAGGTCTTAAAGTTAAGCTCGTAATCACTCTTGATATTGATGACGGCTCCCTTGTTTCCTTGCGTATCACTAAAACAGAAAAGGAAGGTTAGTCTTGCATGCAGTAAATATTGGCAAAGATTTCACATACCAGTAATTGGGCGCGGAGAAGACGGTGATCAAGCGACCGTCGTGCTCGATTTCGTATCCATTCATTCTAACCTCATGACTCCGAATAACAGCCATGAGCTTGTTAGCATCACAGAACCGTCTCGTGACATCCGGGCCAAACTGAAGCCCGACGCCTCTCTTGCTCGGGCCGCGACCGGGCTGGGTTTGCGGATCGGTCCAGAGCATTTCCATCATGAGACCGCTCTGGCCCGGTTGTTTTTGCGAGAACCGGTTGAACTTGCGGACATCGTCGAGAGTGATTCTGTCGTCGGAGAACAGACCGCCGTGGAGGACAAAGTAGTTGTTTCCGATGAGCGTGGCGAGCGGGATGGTGCTAAAGGCTTCGGAAAAGACTTTGAAGATCTTTTCGGAATACTTTGCTTTGCATTCGCCTTCAAAGCCGTAGACTTTGTTCATCTCGTCGGCTTCGTGGTTTCCTCTATTGAGGAAGAACTTTGAAGGGTACAGCCATTTGTAAGAGAAGAGTAGGAGAGCAACCTCGGTAGACCACGATCCTCGGTCGACAAAGTCGCCGTTGAACAGATAGCTGTGTTTCTCGGTGGGCTCGCCGTTAAATCTGAACAGCTCGAGCAAGTCATAAAACTGGCCGTGCGTATCACCACAGACTGAAAAGAGCTCGTCGTCCGCAACAGAGACTTCGACCATCGTTGGCTCTGATTTGAAGATCTTCATGACCTCGATGATGATTGCAAACACGTATTTGCGATGCAGTCTTTTTCCGGCCTTGAATCGCACAATCATGTCCTTGATGAAATCAAGCGTCATGACGAGCTTCGGCGACTTGCCATCCTCTGCCTTTTCGGTGGCCGACTCGAGTCTAACACCGTCATAGCCATCATCAACCACCATCGACGCATAATCTATACTATCAGCGACTGACGGCTGTTCGCCGACTTCAATCGCAGCTTCAAACGCGAGTCTGCGAACGATCTTCTGGCACTCGTCACGTTTTGCGCGAGCGCTCTTGTCACCGGGAGCACGCTTGACTACTGTCTGGTAGTCTTTCAGCGCGTCCTTGGGGCGGATGATGGCCGCATAAGCGGTCGCTCGGCGGTAGTAGGCTTTGATGTAGTCTGGGTTGATCCGGATAGCTTCTGTCGCATCGGCAATTGCTGCACCATATGATTCTTCTTTGATGTTTGCCTGTTGTTGTGGTTGGTTAGTCATGGCGAGAAGCACAATGCGTCTTTCAACAGTAAGAAAGGAGACTCATACCTGAGCGCGATTAGCCCAATAGACCTCCTTAGTCGGATCCAACTCGATGGCCTGGGTGTACAGTTCGACGGCTAGTCGGTAGTTACCCGTAGCCAGGATCTTGTTAGCCCCGTCCTTGATCTTGGCGGCTTTCTCTTGATCTGCCTTTGAGGGCGGCGGTCTATGCGAGATGTCGGATAGCTGGTCGACGAGCTCTTCGACGCTGGAAAGACTGGTCTCGTCGTCGGAATTTGAGGTGGCGTCAGACATTATTTGCAATTGAGTGTAGAGAATAGAAGGGTGAGGTAGATGAGTGTGTTTGGGGATGTTTTATAGAAAGAAGAGGTTGAAAGCGTATGGAGGCGAGAGAAGGTCGAAGAGCGATGCCGTCGCGTGATCTGGCTCTGCGTACGCGGGAAGAAGACGAAGAAGAAGGAAGAAGGAAGTAATTGCTCAACAGTCGAAGCCAGGAAGCTGAACGGAGACAACAAAGAGCAGCAGCGGAGGCAGAAGTGGAGGAGCAGAGGAAGTTGATGCGGGGCGTCGTTCGGGGGCAGGTTGGAGTCGAGGTTGGTTTATGCTTGCGGGGAGCATTATCACCAGAAGCCCTAGTTGCCGTATGTGTATACTAGGGGGTTTATACTGCTATTCTCTTTTCCTCCCCCTTTCTCTGTAGTATTTAGTTTCTGTTTTAATCCGTGTTATGTATTCTGTTTACCAACACTTAACACTTGTATACAATCAACACTCTCAACACCTCGCAATCCAAGCGGTGTTTACATGGAACCGCAATGGAACACCGAAGGGAGATCTTCAAACCCTAAATGGCCGTCCTGATTAGGCCACGTCGAGTCAAGAACCTGGATCATCCTCCACCGACTCCCTCGCCAGGCTCCCTCCAAGCTCTTGTTCTTCTTCTTCTTCTTGTTCTTCTCGGAGTGGTCTGAGAGTTGAACACTCGACTGCTTTCTTCTATAAAGTCTCCCGTGCGTACCAATTGGCGATCGATCGGCTGCCATGTTCTTCAAAGCTCAGAAAGTGTGCACGGCGATTGCTGCTTCGTTCCTCATCGTCCAGGGCGTCGATGCAGTCAAATCAAAGCTGATCCGAGGCGTTTCTAGCGAGGGTATGTACCTGTGCTTCTGTCTCTATATCTCACCTCTATTCACCGCCTTTGCTAATCCTCCCCAGATCAAGCTTTGTATGTGCCCAACGAGGCAGGATATTGGGCCTGCCTCGGACACAAAGACATCCTGATTCCAATCTCAAAAATAAACGACGACTACTGCGACTGTCCCGACGGCAGCGACGAACCCGGCACCTCCGCCTGCGCGAACGGGAAATTCCACTGCCAAAACAAAGGCCACGTCCCCGGCGTGCTACCTTCCTACCAAGTCAACGACGGCATCTGCGACTACGATCTCTGCTGCGACGGATCAGACGAATGGGCCGGGCTTGTCAAGTGCGAAAACAAGTGTCGCGAAATGGCCGCCGAGCTACAGAAGCGCGAGGCCGAGAACAGGAAAGCGCAGATCGCGGGGTGGACGGCGCGCACAAAGTTGGCGACGAAAGCAGCGTCGTTGAAAGCGAGCCTTCTGAAAGAGCAGACGCAGATCGAAGCGCAATTGAAGGCCGCGCATGCTAGAGTCGAAAAGGCAGAGGAGGCTGTCAAGATGGCTGAGGTTTCGTCTTCTATGCGTGTCGGAAAGAAAGGAAATCCGTACGTTGAGCGCTTGAAGGAACGCGTGTTGGAGTATCAGCGCGCAAAGGAAGCAATGGCCTCGCGCATCGCTGCCCTCGAGCTTCGCCTCCAAGAGACAGAGGTTATCCTCTTAAACTTGAAGAACGATTACAATCCAAACTACAACGACGAAGCAGTCAAGCAGGCGGTGAAGACTTACTCCACCTTGCTCGAAGCGCCGTTACCCGAAAGCAACTACGCCGAGCTGTCCTACCAGCTAAGCGCTGAATCAGACGACGAGCTGCTCAAGGAAGAGGTCGAGGACAACGATCCTGATCTCGGTAAGTTTAATCTTTCAATCTTTGTAATTCTTCTTCCCTATCTAACTTTTGGCTTCTAGTCGACTACAATTCATACATCCCCATAGAATGGCGCGTCTGGATCCACACCAAAAAGCGCGAACTAGTCGACTTCCTAGTCGAGCACGGTCTTCTCGCCCACCGCGATATATCCGAAACCTCAGACGTCAAGACGGCAAAGAAAGAACTCGACGAGGCAAACAAGCAGGTCCAAGAGCTCGACAAGAAAGCGCAAAAGATTGCCGACAACGTCGCGGCTGACTTTGGACCGGACGATATCTTCCGTGCGTTGGCGGGCGATTGCATCACTGCCGAAGTCGGCGATTATACATATGAACTGTGTTTCAATCAAAAATCCATTCAGAAGCCAAAGAACGGCATGATCACCCCGCTAGGGTAAGTCCAAATTTTTTGCGTGACTGAATAGGCTTTGCGAGCAAACGAGCAGCTCAACTAACCACATTTCATAATCTAGCAA
Organism: Myxozyma melibiosi; assembly: GCF_037950935.1. Taxonomy (NCBI): domain Eukaryota; kingdom Fungi; phylum Ascomycota; class Lipomycetes; order Lipomycetales; family Lipomycetaceae; genus Myxozyma; species Myxozyma melibiosi. The sequence goes on from NW_027042917.1 coordinate 468,909, forward strand.
ATTCGACCGATACGAAGGCAACAAAATCTACTACACCGGCGGCGCCAAATGCTGGAACGGGCCCCAGAGAAGCACGGTCGTCGAAATGCGCTGCGGCGAGAAAAACAAACTGCTCTCTGTCTCTGAGCCGGCCATGTGCGAGTATTTGTTCCGCATCACTTCTCCTGCTATGTGTACGGATCCCGAAGCAAACGAGAGCGGCAAGGTCAGAGATGAGTTGTAAATCGGACAGGGTTGTTGGATTTGGAACGGGGAAAGATCAGGAGGATGTTGATACGGTGGTGTAAAATAGCATAGCATAAGCTGAAATATAAATCGTTAACCGGAATTTCGAATCACGGCTGCTAAAACGTATTCGCCATCATGCGACACCGAAGCCAGAAACCGCTCGTCCTCTGCATGACCGGGTTTGGAAATAACAGGTCGTTTGCCTGTTGTTCATCTATTAGATCTCGGACGCGTTCTTCGGGTCGCTTTTTTTCAATTTTCATGTAATATATCTTACTCTGACTGCTAACTGTGCACCAGTCTTTAAACTGAAACGACTTTTGCTCATGAAAGTCCAAAGCCTTGAACAGAGCCTCTTTGATAGCCCAGCTATGAATGATTTCCACCCGTCAGCCTTCATCCTTCCCCCCTTTACCCGCAGTCTGAAAAACATACCATCGACCAAGAAACAATTCCCCCTTCACTTCATCACCCCGGTATCCACGATATCTCTCCAACTCTACCGGATGCAGAACGCGCGCAGGGAACTTTGCGCGGTAAACCGGTTTGCGGGCCAAGAGCGCTGAGATGCGCGGCAGGTGCAAGATGTCGACGCCCAGACCTGCGACCGGCGCTGTCGGGAGGGGCATTTGCAGGAGACCGGACTGCAGGATCCGGATCTGGTGAGGGAGAGCCAGTGTTTTGGTGTTTTGCTGCTCGAGTGGGAGGATGAAGATTATCAGATATCGCGAGAGCAGAGATGTGTAGACTACGTACCCTATTTACCCTAACCTAAAACATATGATCTTTGTATATTCCATTGTCTATAGCAAGTGCATGTATTCCATATTCATAATCAAAGTACTTTTCTTCTGTTACGATCCGTCCACTTCAGATAGCACGCCAAAGAGCAAGTAAAACAAACCACCTTCCATATTCCAATCCATGTACCATCCAAATCCCATACCCCCCGCTAACTCCATAAAGAATCCAATACTCACAGCATATTCGAACCGGCGCTCACATCAAGAGGCATCGATGAACTAATCAGGACCGGCTCGGATATAGGTCCCAGACTCTGTTTGCATTGCTTGCGTTTGCTGGCAGCGCTCGTAAATATCGTCTGCTTTTTGGTAGGACTTTCTTGGTTCTTTTGCTGGCGTCTCGGTGATCTGTTTGTATCTTTGACGCTCTCCGGGCCGTATGCATGTCGCCTTGGCGGTGAGCCGTGTGTCTTTGTCGGCGACGAAGATATTTTGACGCTGTAGAACGAGTGCCTGTACAGAGAAGGCCGACTTGGCAGCGTGCTGGGGCTGAGAGGGGCAGCAGCGCGTAACCGAGAGTCTGATCTCTTGATGCTGGACGAGCGGTCGATTACGAGATTATCCGGAGGCCGGCGACCTTGCAGTCTAGACGAGCTTCGCTTCGGTATTTTCGGTCGCTCGGTGTCTGACTTTGTCGGAGATGCTGCGTGAGGTTAGATCATGATCTCTGGCTCGTACTAATGATAAGACCCTACTTACCGAACTGAGAGTGTCCTTTATCGATGCTTGATTTCTTCTGATGCAGAATTACAGCCGTATTCGAGGTTTGCAGACTAGTTTTGTGAAGTAACTCGGCCAGAGCCTTGTCACTCTCGACATTGTTTATCTCACTCAATAGCAGAGCTGATGATCGCTGGTGTTGGGCAATTTTCTTTTCAGCCGACTCTGGGAGCATCGGCGCAGATTTTTCAACTTCTATGGAGCGTTAGCGAGTGTTCTGCAAGAGAAATGATATATCTGTGTGAACGTACCTGCAGAAGCTCGACGGGACTTCCATGACGCGTCTGATATATTTCGAAGATGAGTCTTGACCAGCTGCGCCAGAGAGATCTTGGTTGGATCATTAGATTTAGCAATCGGTTCCACAGTGACAGTGACTTTGGTTTTCGCGTCCGATCCCAAACATTTAGTTGCAGCTTGGAGAGAGGTAGAGTCGTCTGGGAACAACGGAGAGTCAATCATGTCGGGATAGTCAGGCTGGGTATTGGCCGAGGACCAGGACGCGGTAGACATGGTCGCACGACAGGACGAGCGCGCGTCGCTCGACGTTCGCGAAAGATTGTCACCCGAAGATGAAGAGGTGGTGACGTTTAAGGTAGCACCTAGACACTGACCGGAGACAGCGAGAGACTGTCCGCGGAGACTTGACCCTCTTGGTTTGAAATTGCCAGTGGGAGTACTGTCTGCGTTGGCCTGGAGAGCGAGGGTAGCCGCTCTGGAGTTGCGGATCCCCTTGTCTCTTCGGATACGCTCTCTGAGTGCCTGCGTCGGACTAGAGTCCGAGCTTTCGGCGTGTTCAGCATCGCGTGAGGAGGAGACCCATGAGAAGCGCGACGTATCGGTTTCGCTGCCGGTAACAGGCAAGCTCTGGTCCGGGTCCGAGATGTCCATGATCTTCGGCTCGGCGCGGGCTGGAGTCGGACTAGGCTTGAACTCATAACCCTTTGCGAGCGCGTCGTTGTCGTCGTCAGAGTCGTAGACTGCGTGAACACGCGTGCTAGACATGACATAAGCCTCAGAGGGCGTGTTGAAGACGCGAACGGAGGAGGGCGCGTCGGAGTCAGGCGGGAGTTCGAAGCGCTCTGCTAGGCTGGGGAGGAGCAGGGACTGTCTGAGCATTTCAGGCGTGGGCAGACGGAGAACGGGGAGGCTTTGCTCTTCGGGGAGTTTGGAGACGCGTCGGCGCCGCCGCCTGACTTTGTTTTTGAGGAAGAATACCATGGAGGATCGATATAGAGAGTGAAGAGGAAGAAGAGGAAGAGAAGAAGAAGAAGAAGAAAAGAAGAAGAACAGACCGATAATTAACAGAAAGGGAATCAGGAGAAGATAAAGGGATGGAGGGTATGGCGATGGAGGAGCGGGAAGCGGGCGAAGAGTAAAAGGGGCAGCGACGAGACCAAATTACCGACCGGCTGCCTCATCGAGTTTAACGCAAAGTAGCTGCTACCACATCGTGTAGCGGGTGTAGATGATGTGGAATAGTAATAGAATAGTAATAGAATAGTAATAGCATAGAATAGCTATATAACAGCATAGAGTAGTATAGTAATAAAGAGTAGATTCATCAGGCTATTTACAAACATCTCACTCACTCGACTCCCTCCCACACCTCATCAGCTCGGTGTCGGACTCGCCCCGGCCTCTCCCGGCGGAGGCGGCGGACTGTTCTTCGCCAGCTCGTTATCAAGTCTCTCCTTGGCCCGGTACACTTTGCTCTGGATGTAGAAACTGCCGCCCTTCTCTTTGCTGTTCACGTTGAACAGGTGCTCGAACCGCTTCGCAACCTCCACCTGCTGCAGGTTTTGGGGCTCGACGTGCAGGATCCGACAGGCTTCTTCGACCGAGAGGCCGCCTTCTCTCGCGGCATTCGCGGTCTGTGTTGCGCTCGTGGCTGCGGCCTGTTTGTAGGCCTGGAAGAACGCCCGGCCAAAGACCTGCGCGCCGGTGACGATGACCTGTGCCAGAATTCGGTGGGCCTGTGTGTGTTAGGGTGTGTATAGTTGTATATATATATCATAGATATAGCTTACCATATCTCTTGTAGTTGTAGTTGTAGTGTAGTTTAGGTGTAGATGTCGCTCAACCTCCGGATCTCGTGGCAAAACACAAATCAACAAAGTAGAAGAAACAAGTGCTCAGTATTATACCCAGCACAAACTCAGCACGCGCTCTTCAACACAAATCGACTCTTCAATAAATATCAACAGACTCTCTGTTGCTGAACAAATCAAAGCCACTCAGTCAAAAGTCACCATCAGCAGCGAAAATTCGCGAATAAACGTCGAGTGGGAGGTTCGAATTAGAGTTTTCAGTGCGCTCAAACCGGGAATTGGTGGATTTCGCCTCGGAGCCCGGCTTCTGGAGATTTATCGCAGCTGCGCTTTCGGTCTGCAATTCTCTTTTGCTCTTTTTAGCAGTTCTTTATCGTATGTTTGTTGTTGTTTGTTCTTCTGTTCTTTATTTGGTGCAATTGGTATCGTTGGTTCGGCAATCACACTCAACTTCTATTCTGGGTCTCGTCGGATCCTTGTGCTGTTCCGTCGTCTGATCTGCATCAACCTCTGCCTCCCCAGAATCCTCTTCTTTCTATCCAGTCAATCCTAATATCTCCTACCTGCTCTCTATTCTAGTCTCTCTCAAATGGCTCAAATCAGCACCGACGAGCTCCGGGTCAAGTCCCTCATCTACGAAGGCGTAAGTCCTGTTATCGTCTCTTTTCACTCTCCCTCCGCCTTGTTCCTCAATTAATCCCCCTCTCTCTCCAGCTCGAGCGAAATCAGACTCTCCCGGTCTTTCTCACCAGCGTTAAAGTCGTCGGCGGCGTGCACACCCGTGACTCCCTTCTGCGAACTCACATCGACCCTCTGCTCGCCAAGCCATACACCACGACCACCCTCCTAAAAGCCGTCGACGAATCCACCCAGCGTCTGCGGTCGTTCGGCATCTTCAACTCCGTCGCCTTCGGTCTCGACGTCGCTCCCTCGGCCAAAAATGCAAACCTCAACTACATCCCTCTGGAAGGAACCCTTCTTCTCCAGGAGGCCTCGCGGATTAAAATCAAGACCGGCACCGACATCGGCAACGGTGACGTGAGCGCCTACGCAACCGGCTCCATCGCGAACCTCTTTGGCGGCGCAGAGACCCTCTCTGCCGACGCAAAAGTCGATAGCTTGAAGCAATCCTCCTACCTGCTCAACTACAACACCCCCATCAAAAACTCCAGCATGTGGTCCGCCGATTTCACCGGTCTTGTCACCACCAACGAGCGCGACTGGGCTTCGCACGAGGAGACCACCCGAGGCATCCGAGTCAAAGCTGTCGGACCCGGTGTCTTGGGCGGTGAGCAGGAGATCGGCTACGAGGCATTCATGAGAACCGTCGGCAATCTTCCTCGGCACGCCAGTACCAGCGTCCGCACTGGCTCCGGCGAGAGCTTCAAGTCTTCGGTCTTCAACCAGTTCTCGGTCGACAAGACCAACAGCATCGTGTTTCCCACCGAGGGTTATAAGCTCAAGCTGAGAACAGAAATTGCTGGGTTCGAGCCAAACAACAAGGGTGACGTGCAGTTCATGAAGGGCGAGGCTCAGAGCACGTTCGTCAAGAGTTTCTTCAACGAGAACATCACTCTTTCATTCGGTGCGCGTGGAGGTCTGCTTTGGAGCTTGCTTTCGAGCGGGAAGACTTATCTTCCTGATCGATTCTTCATCGGTGGACCAAACAGTGTTCGCGGATTCTACTTGAACAGACTGGGTCCTAGTGACGATGGTGAGTCGTATTCTTTTTATGTAGACTCAGCTTGTACAGTCCAGCTAACACAGTTTTTTTATCTCCTACAGAAGATTCCATCGGCGGCGAGGCCTTCCTATCCACTGGCGTCAGCTTGTTCTCCCGTTTCCCCAACATCGCAAAGGAGTCGCCATTACGTCTCCATCTCTTTGCCAACGCCGGAAGTCTTCTCGGCATCGACCGTCTCGACCCCTCTCGCACATTCAAAAAACTCGTGAGCGAGCCCTCAGTCTCGGCCGGTGTCGGTGTCATCTACGCCCACCCTGTCGCCCGATTCGAGCTCAACTTTACTCTCCCGATCGCTACCCGTGCTAGCGAGTTCCCGCGAAAGGGATTCCAGTGGGGATTGGGCATGTCTTTCTTGTAGAGTGTTTTAGATTGTTGTATTCCATATCGTCATCTGTCGGAACTGAAGTTTGTAAAGACAAACCCAACGGTTCGAAACGAGCCATTCTAATATTCGGCAACTGCTTGGTTAGTTGTAGCGCCGTTCTGATGCACTCATCTTGCAGACCAGCTCGTCATCTATCACTGATCTCTGCATAGTCGTTACTGTTGTATTTCTCAGTGGTTCTTCCTTTTTTGTGATTATTTCTTGCCCAGTTTTGGATTCCTAATGCATGATGAAGGATACAGTTGAAAGAAAAGTCACATGACTTTCATTACATAATCGTTGATCTCCCAACCAGAACACGAATGCGAGGCCAACTTTAAAAATGAAAAATAATTCGCAAAAAAGCTGACTCGGCGCGCCGGAAATTCATCATCTTTCATTGTTTCCAAGGAATTTCATTGTTTCCAAGGAAAGGGGGAATGGTCAGTGAATAATTGTTGTATATTCTTGGATATTCTGCTTCTGTTGTGCTTTATTTGATTTGCTTTGACGCACTGCGACTTGAGCAAGACAAACTACACTGAAAACAAAAGAGAATCGGCTTCTACCGGGAGACTCCACGACAGCAAAGATGGCATCACAAACTATGAGAATGGCGACGAGTCGGCGGATGAGCACGGCCATATTACAACGAGGAACTCTGCAGTCTCGACAATTGCAGCGCGGGGATATAATACGACAATACGCCTCGGCGGCAGCAGCAGCCTCGACTACCGCGGCAGCTGAAAACAAAAAGACGACGAGCAGCACGAGTGATAGCAAAGCTTCTACTACTACTCCGTCGACTAAAACCGCCGGTGCATCAGCGACAAAGTCCACGGACTCAAAAGCATCTCAGACGCTTCCACCACCAAAGGTCAAAGTCGTCCTGAAAGACTACGACCCGTACGAGAGCCTTGACCCCGACTTTCAAGATTCGAGCAAGTCTGTTGCCGACCTTGCGGGCGCGGCCTCGTGGAAGTCGGCGATCGTGCTGAAGTTTATGAATTTGTTGAAGATGGATATCGAGGAGAACCAGGCGGCGCCTGTCGCGGGTAGAATCTATGTCGATGTCTGCAAGATGCAGGCATATCATCCGCCAGAAGCTACCGAGTTCTCTGATTCTGCGGAATTTTTCTACAAGGGTATGTGACTTTGATTAATGCTGTCTGTTATCCATGTATACTGATAACGTTTTCATAATTCAGATCTGGGACTCACGCCGTCTCTCGCCCAATGGTTCCAAATAACCTCTCTGCACATGTGGATCATGCTCGTGCGCATGCGCGCTCTGCCCGAGAAATACGCGCCGGTATACGAGCAAGCGCTCGTCGACGGAATCTTCATCGACATTGAACGCATGCTCGTGTCCGACTACAAGATCAAGAGCGGTCGCATTATCAACAATACCATGAAAGAGCTCAATCTGCTGCTGCGCGGAAGCGTGTTGGCGTACGACGAGGCGTTGATGACGAACGATGCTGTGTTTAGCGCTGCTATCTGGAGGTAAGCTCAACTTATCTTCTCCTATTCTCATATTCTTCACCCCGGTGCTAACACTACTCTCAATCAGAAACATCTTCGGCGCGAAAAAGGAAATCGACATGAAACACGTCGCGACGCTCGTCAAGTACGCGCGCGCACATCTGTACGTGCTCGAAAAGATGTCTGACTTTGACTTTGCCGTCGGAAGATTCACCTTCCTTCCCCCCTGGCTCGATCAGAACCCGGACAACATCCTGCAGTACCAGCCGCCGCCTCTGCCGTCTAATAAGATTTTCCCTGGCTACGAATCCAAGTTCAGCAGAGATAACTAGGTGCGCTTTTATATAACTACATCTGTCTGTGTGTTTTTGTACGTTGAGGTTGGAAGATTGTGGGGGCATAAAAAGGTTGGAGAGCAAAAGTGGCGATTGAGGATCTTGATTGTACATAGGAAACAATTTGCACGAATCCAAAAATTACTTTACATAATTGTAAAAAGCTCTATTCTTTTGTAACATATGCTATGCATTACATATCTGGAGATGTCTACCGCCCGATGGTCCGCAGAGGCGCCTTGAGCGCCGTGGCAGCCACTCTTGGAGAATAATGCTTCTGCAGAAGGAACGTCTCCCACATATACGCCGCCTGAGGGTTACTAAGTTCAGGCGAGTCGATGTCAGCTCTATAAACGCCGTTCATAACGCGATCATCGGTCGAGAACAACGCTCCCAGTGCTCCGCTGCTGATATCTTTATCCCCCGCCGCCTTCGGTCCGACCTGCGAGGAATACTTGATACACAGGTTTTCGAGGATCTTCATCGCCGCAAATCCCGATTTTTCCGGGAAATGCAGCGACGTGAGCGCGAGCCGTTTCGCGAACGCGACCATGCGCTGGTTGTTGTTTGTGCCGGTTCCGAACGAGACGGTTTTGTAGTGCCGGTTGAAGAAAATCGCGTCAAAGCACTTGATGACCATCTCCATCTCCGTCGAGAGATTAACCCGCGCCTCGAGCTTTGACTTTGCAAACTCGTCGTCGCGCTTAAGCGGGTCAGCGAGCCGGAGCGACTTATTCGACTGCTCGATATCGCCGCTGAGTGATAACGGCATCAGGATCGCGTAGAGGTAGTTGATGAAGAACGAGAGATCGAGGCCGATACTCTCGCCTGCTTGGCCGGAAAGAAGCGTGAATGCGGTGACGATGCACAAAAGACCTTCGCGGATGGCGCCGGTTTTGATGGTTAGACTGCTCTCCTCTTGGTCTTCGTTGAGTTGGCGGTCGCGGACGAGTTCTTTGAGAACTTCGAGGAGGTCGCCGAATAGGTCGGCGTTGATTAGGTGAGCGAATCTAGAAAAATTGTTAGTAAAGGAAAATTGTTCTATGACAGAATAGTAAAACTTACTTGGCCAATCCTTCCAGGGTCGCGCCCATGAGACCACTAACGCGAAGTTTCAGGATTGTGAGATACGTCGAAAACACAGTCTTGAGCGTCTCAGACTGGTATCTCTCCGTTTCCTCCTTTGACGTCGCATGCTCGGCCTTCGCCAGCTCCTCCTCAATCTGCTTAATCTCCTTCGCCTGTTTTTTCTCCTTCTTTGTCCGATGAAGTCGATCCTTCTTCTTCATCTTCACCGGCTCCTTCGCCGCTCTATCCAGCCGCTCCATATCCAGCGTCGTAAGCTCCGTCAATAACCGCAAGTGCAAAAACGAATTCAGCACCACCTCGTCGACCTTATACTTGCGCCGCTTCATCATCCCCGTCATGATCTGCACCGCCTCCATCGACGCGTGCCCGCTCTCGTCCTCGTCAAACATCTGGATGATTGCATCAATGCACTTTCCAAACCCGGTGTCGTCGCCCGCGTCCTCGGGCTTGGCTGAGTGCAGATACGGATGGCCTTCTTGCAGAGGGTACCGTCTGCGGCCGAGGCGCTGGCATATGGTTTGGAGCAGGTCCGAGCGGAAATTGAAGTGCGGGACCGAGACTAGAAGGGTACACGCGCACGACAGAGCCGTGAGCGCGAGTTTGCGAATCGCGGGTGCCGCCTCGGGATTGAATAGACCTAAAAACCAATTTCATTAGCTCCCTCCGTATTTGCAAGCATTAGCAGATAGTAAACATACCTCCGACGATCTCTTTAAGACTGTCGACGTAGGATTTGTAGTTCAGCACAAGCGACTGCTCGAAATTCCGCAGCTTCTTGACTTCTTTCGACACCTTCTCCGCGCGTTCTGCATCGGTCAGGGGACGGATTCGGTAGCTGTGAAAGAAAAGAAAAATGACAAATTAGCTCGGCGGGTTCCATGGACAATATTGAGGAAGGAAGCATCTTACCCTGGGATGATGTCTCGGTACACTGCAAGCTGAGTTGCTAGAGCGAGTCTCTTGATCTTTGGATGCTTGTTTTTCTGGATCTCGAGAAGTTTTTTCAGATTCCCGACCTAAGAGAACACAACCGTGTTAGCTTCACTGTTGTCCACAAAGATATGAAATGAAAAGTACTCACGTTCTCCTCTGGATCTTCAATAAGTTCGCTGCCCAACTTTGACAGCTCTTCCTGCGCCAGTCTAATCCGATCCAACTCAGGAAGCTCAGGCTCCTCCTCCTCCTCCTCGTCCTCTCCCTCCCCGCTTTCCTCCTCACTTTCCTCATCCTCTTTCTTCGCTCTAGCTTCCCGCTCAGTAACAACCCGCTTGATCGCACCCGTCGCAGTCTTGATCGGCAACCGCTCAACAACATCCATCTGCTCTTTCACACCCCACGACCGGCCTTGTTTCTCATAATCTTGCTCCTCGTTCTCCGATCCTGATCCAAGATCATCATCGCCGTCCTCGTCGTCCGAGACATCCATACCCCCATCCTCCTCTCCACTCACCTCCTCGTCCTCATCCTGAGCGCTGACCTCTTTGCTAGTCCGTTGCACTTTTTCCCCCTTCCGTCGTTTACTCGACTGTCTCCCCCCGCCGCCGCCGTCGTCGTCGTCGACGACCGCCTCTTCAAACCCTTCTTGCCGTTGCTTTTGCCGCTACCACCACCACCGCCATTTCTGCTCTTAACATTCACTTTAGACGGCATTACTCTCCTTCCTCTATCCTTACTCAAGTAAAAAATATAATAATAAAGAATACCGACTGCTCCTCACACTTTCTTTGTGCTTTTCTCGAATAGCTGCTTGACTTTGAAAAAAATCCACCACCGCAAAAATAAAAAGTTTTTGCCTGGGAGTTTTGCTGGTGGTCGAGAGTTGCGGGTTAGGGCCGGTTGTTCTTCCGCCCTGGCTTTTACAATTACAAATGTAAAGGCAGATTTATGAGATCAAGAACGTATTTACAGAGTGAATTTGAATTAGATATTATTGCTAGAATCGATAGTCGTTGTAAATATACAGATTTGCGTTGTGTCATTATGAGATATATGTCTCCCGCATCACCACATACTCCCACTTCCTCTTATATCTACATCCCCCTGAGTTACATCCTAGAGCCCACAAAAGAAAGCTCAAGCGGCCTTTGCCTTTGCCTTCATCTCCGCCTTTCTCGACAAGTTCTTGAGCTCAAACGCTTCCAAAGCAGAGGACCGGCCCTCGTCTTCCTCTGCAGAAGAATACGTCGCCGCGCTGTGGTACACCTCGTCGTCCTCGTCGTCTTCGGCAAAGATGTCGTCGTCGTGGGCTGCTAGAGAAAAGTATCCTGAAAACCCGCCTTTGCCGATCGGAACTGGTCGGACGATGTATTCATCCTCTTTGCCCAGGCGCATGCTTCTGCTGCTCTTTCCGCCGCCGGGGTAATAAGCATCGACAGCGCCGTCGTCAGGACAGGCGACGTCCCAATCAATCCAGTCCTCATGCACCCTGCTCGCGTAGGCAAAATTATAATTGTCAAGCTCAAACGGCGCAGGACGGGTCATAACCAACATGGCGGTCAATTTCGCGCAGAACCTTGCAAAGCACTTTTCAAAGTCCATCACGGTCTTGACTGTCCGGCGCTTGACGTCTGCTTTCCAGTAATTGTGGAACTCAAACAATATGTAGGAGTGCAGGTCTAGCACTAACTTCCAGCAGCTTTCGACCTCCCTTGTGTTTCCATCCTTCTTATCTTCGGGTACAGACGAGTTCCGGTCAACCGGCGCAAGACTGAAAAAGAGCCACATGCGAAGCTGGCCGGTGGCGCACAGGCGCGCGATGAACGCGCAGACGTGGATCGACGCGAGCGCGGCGGGATACCAAGGCGTGGTGATCATGTCCATATGTATATCCGGCGATCTGGACTCGACCACGATCTGCGCTGCTCTCGACGGATGGTTAAGAACAAAGCTGTGGAACGCGATGATTCCGAACCGGCCGGTGCCGCGAAGATCGTCGGTAGGATCGAAACCTTGGAAACCGAGAGTGACCCAGTTGAACCCCGCGCGTGACTCGCGGGACATCAGAGGGGGTAACGACGATGGCCACGACTCGGCGGCGTGGACTGCATGCCATAGTTCGACAAACATGTCACTTGTGCTGAGGCTGGTAATCTCTAGGCTGCTGAATCTTGTTGTAGATTTTGGACTGTGTGAGGATGTCGCGGTGGTTGATTTTTCTGCTATTGTTGAGGAAGTTGTAGATATGTCTGAAGACGAAGGAAGCCAATCTGCGCGCTGAGCACAAGCAGCTCCCACCTCGTTCTCAAAGCACTTTACGAGTATATGGCTCTTAACCGCGTGCCGCTCCAAAAACACATACCCCGGCGACTCGAACGATATATCTTTTCTGCGGGACAGCGAGATCGTCACCGACGTCGCGAGATCAGAAGCAGTCATCACCGACGACGTCGTCGCAAACCGCTCGATCGTGTCAAGTTCCTCGTGCAGCGCGGTCGACAAATAGAGCTCGTTCGAGATCCGCCAGATCGACCGCCGACAGAGCCAGTCGTTGTACCGCAGTTTCCGAGTCAGTTCCGAGATCTGCGAGGCGGCGGCGGGCGCGTCGCGCGCAAGCGAGTTGTTGTAGTTTTGCGTGCGGGCGAGTGCGATTGCGCCCTGGCGAGCGAGTCTGTCGAGCGCGCTGAGGCCGACGAGGATATGCAGCACGCGTTTCCAGAGCTTGTAAGCCGAGATGACGACGACGGCGACAAAGATCTGTAGTTTTGCCGCATAGAATGAGCTTGATGATGATTGATTTCGTGATTTGCGCGCGGAGGTGGCGGGTTGGATTGTTGATGATGATCCGGATTGCGATTGCGAGAGAAGAAGGCGTTTGGCGGCGACTATTCTTAGAGAGATCACGTCGCCTAGAGACTGCGCGATGAAGACAAATATCTGCATCATCGTGAAAGCACAATCATAAGCAGCGATAGAAGTGAAAAGATGGCGAATGATTGAGAAAGGTCACAGCAGCATAGTGCTCGAATCAGTAGAGATGAACGAAGTTAGCTCTAGCTCGACGACCGCAATCAGGCAAGTCAAAAGTGTGATAGAGGTTATATTCTGATCTATTCTTCTTGCGTCTGTAATTGCTTTCCAAGTCTCTAAAGACACTGCTGAGAGTGACGATATCGCTAATATCTGTCAGCTCTCGCTTGCATGTGACACTGTAATTTACGTTCTGACAAATGTATTATGTAAACCCGATTTTCACTCAACCATCCAACAAAACAGCAAGCAAGCGATTAAACAATAATAATAAACAAAACAGATAAAACAACAGATCATTACCGGAATGCAAAACCAATTATTTTTCCCCCAGAATCTCTCCTATTCTCACGAGCTGATGCACAGCACCGACCGTTTGAGCACAACCGCCATGTCTCTGGCAATCCCCCATTTCCGCCCGCTCTCGTCCAGGATATCGCAAACCTCTGTGGCAACCTTCCTTAACAATCCATCGTTTTCCACGTCCCGGATACTGTCGTCGCCGGTGATGTAGTGCTCCGGTCGGCAGACTTCGACCTCGGTCCCGGCTATCTTGCCGTCCGGGTCGAAGAGCCCCGCAATCTCTTTAACTATCGTTCGCTCGTTCTCCGAGATTGCGCCGCCGCTCTCCGATACAGCGTCAATCACAGTCAGCCAAGCAATCGTGTACAGACATGCATCCCAAAAGGCCTGCAATTCGGTAGTGTCTCTTATTTCCTTGGACTTGTTCTGACTGCTGTCGCCGCCTTTCGTATTGAACGACAAGATGAATGTTCGCATATACTCGATAGCTCTGTAGAGTGCCTCATGGACATGCTTGCCATTACGGCCGAGTGTGCAAATCAAGTCTATCTGAAACTCATCTTTGAAATAAATATTCCCGAAAATGTCGGCCGCCGACCGGATCTCGCTCTGCCGCAGACGGCAGGTATGTAGCAGCGCCTCGCACCGTCGCAGCGGCACTTCGTCTTCCTTTGCTTTTCCCGCCGACCGGCGACAGACCAGAATCGACGACAGCTTCGCGAGCAAGTTGTCGACTTCTTCGCACGAAAGTGAGTTGAGCAGGATCTTTCCCTCGACTTCTCCGTGCTGCTGGCTCGCAGAGTCTGTAGAAACATACGACCTCTTTGACGCCTTTTCGCGTGCCATCATCCGGTAGTAGTCTAGGATTGCGTGCAGGAATATGCTCACTGTAAAGAGACCCACGTTTGCCGAGCCGCCGTCTAGATTTAATCGTGTCGAGGGCTTCATCGATGCCGCGGCCATGTGGAAATACCACTCTTCTGCGGTCTCTGCTTTCCAGAGTCGGTCAGAATCAGGAAGCGGCGGCTGGCCGAGCTCGTTCATCCACGACAGGCCGCAGCGGTTGTTGCCTTCGCTGGCGTTTCTTTGATCTTTGATCTGGTGGTATCGATACTGCTGCTGCTGAAAGAGAGGTTGCTGGCCGTACAGGAGAGAGACCATAGACATGAGATCAGAGCATGCCCAGTACAGTCTATGGCAGGTTTGTTTTGTGATCCACTGCTGCCAATCAGATGCCGATGAAGGGGACGGAGACTGTGAAGAGCCGCTTGCTTGCGACGAGTGACTATCTTTAGATAGCGGAGCTTCGGCGCCAAGCTGGGCCATAACAAAGTCGGCCACCTGGCAACTGAAATCATTCCAAGCAGAGATATTTTGCCGCAGTTTCGAGGCCGTGTCATCGAGATAAAGTCTGATGTTTCCAAAGTTGCCGCGCCAGACGTCAAAGAGATGGCAGAAGAACCTGGCCTGGAAGACTGAAAGCTGGCTCGAGTCCGAGTGCATGCTGTCAAACACTTTTGAGATGCGTGCGAGAGCCTTTTCGTTTGCCATCCTTAGCTGTACGGCGAGGTTGTCTTGGGACGAATGAGTTGCGCCGGTCATGAAGACGGTCAGGAGCAAGACACTGTCACAGATCGAGTCGAGAATGCTCTCTTCGTCTTGTGGTAGATTGGAAGCCATTGCCAGGAACCGGAACTCAAAGAAAGATCGGTGGATGATGGGAAGCACGGAGTCAACTTCGCGATTGAATGTGTCGAGGTAAGAGCACAAGACAGGAGTTTGCGGGATCAAAAGATGAAAGTCAAAGAACTCGCCGCAGAGCTGAGAGAGGTGAGAGACAAAGACAGTGCGGAGGTCGTCAGTGAAGATAGTTGAGTGTCTGGCTGACTCGGCAGAACTCATTGAAAGGGAAGGGGAGGTAGTGGAATTTTGGTCGTCGGCAAGAAACCCGCTCCAGGAGGCAGAAGCCGGCACGGTGTCGTCGTCGAGGACGATGGAGAGCTGGGGGGAGGGAGGCAAGACAGACTGGGGAAGAGGAGGAGGCATGAGTTCAAAGTCTGAGTGAGCTGCGTAGGTGGTTGAGATAGCCGAGGGTGTGAGGCCGCCTGCAGCGGAGACGGACTTGCGGTGGCTCTCCATGAGGTCGGATGGGCTCATGTAGGGAACGATAGGGTGGTGAGTAGGGGCGGCAAGGTCGTCGTCCAAGTCGTCTGCATCTTCGCCATCCAAGTGGTCGCTACAGCTGCTGTCTGCTCTGTCAAAGCGCGCGGCATGGTCAAAGGAGGCAGCAGGCTCGCTGTCGAAGGGGATTGTGATGGAGGCTATCTCGTCGATGAGGGAGATGGCAGGAGGCGAAGGCAGGGATTCAGCAAACTCGGAGTGGAGAGGAGGGGCGGAAGCAGCCAGGGCTTCGGCGGCGCCTTTGGAGGCGTTCTCGCTGCCGTTGTTGCTGAGAGGAGGAGAGGGAGGACATTGAGGCGGAGGAATTGATGCGGCGGAGGATTTCTGGCGAGGAGGGTAGGGCAGTTTCTTTGACCTCGGTTTGTGTTTTGTGCGCAGAGGCTTTCCGGAGAGCGCCGAGCGGGCGCAGTTTCTGATGTGTCGCTGGAGGATGTCCCTGGAGGAGAAGAGGTTAGCGGTTGGTAGGGGGGTAAGGAGGTGGATGGGTGGTGCGGTGGGGCCGAGGCAGCGGTGATGAGATGAGATGAGATGACGTACTTGCGGCCGAAGGAGTTGTGGCAGTAGGAGCAGTCGAAGGGGCGTTCCATTGTGTCTGGGAGGAGGTTAGGAATTATTCCGAGGGAATCAGAGAGGAAATAGAGGGAGGAGAGGGAGACATACGAGAGCGTTTGTGACGGACGAGGTGCTCGGAGCGTTTGAAGGACGCGCTGCATTGCGAGCAGGAGTAGGCCCGTTTGCGCCGGGCTGCTGGGGAGGGTTCGGCGGTAGACATGAGCAGAGTAGAAGAGAAGTAGAAGAGAAGTAGAGGATATGTTATGGGTATGTAACAAGAGAAGAAGAGAACAAGAGAAGAGCAGTTTGCTGGTGGCTGCACAGGCCACGAAAAGAATCTGGGAAAACGCGGGGGAGCCGCTCGCTGGAAGCTGCGGAAGCTCACGTGACGGAAGACTGAGTGCGGATTAAGGTTTAGCGTCTTGTTGACGGCTTCCCGCATTCATCCCGCCGGAGATCCCGATTAGGAAATTATTGGCAGCAATGCGGGGCAGTCACTTGCCCTGCCGGGACATCCCGAGCAGCCTTCCGACGGTCTTCCGTAGCGAGCATCCGTTGCTATTAATGTAATGGGTGCTATTAGATGCTGAAAATGAGTAAACAACTGAGAGTAAGTGAATAGAACAGACTAAGAACTATTCCTCAACTATTATTCAAACCCAGCGGACTGATTCTCGGGATTCACGGATTCAGTGCTCGAAGAAGCTGCGAACCTTCGCGCGAGTGCCGGCATTTTGATATTACTAATACAGTTCATAAGCATTAACTAATGCATTACTCATCACTTCTCCTCAAAGTCCATCGCCGTCTCCTCGACGCGCATCTGCTGCGACGCGCCAATCCACGCGCTCATCCCGGCTCGCGTCGCTTTTCCTTCTTCTTTTGGTTTCGTGGATCCTGATTGCTGTTTCTCGTCATCTCCACCGTCGTCTTCGTCGCCGTCGGACCGGTCGCTTTCGGAGCCCCATAGCAGCTTGTCCATCTCCGCCTCCATCCCGGTCGCTGTCTTCTTCAGCAGGAGAATCAGTACTCGTCCGTAGATTGCGTATTGCTTGTAGTCTGTAGTCATCTGTGGTTTCATGTCTTCTTCATCTTCTTCGTCTTCTTCACTGCTGGCCGAGACTTCTTCTCCCTCCTGCTGACCTCCATCTCCATCTTCCTCTCCAACTTCGTTTCCATCGCCCTCTCCATCCAGATCAATGATCCTCCTCTTCCTGCTACTTCTCTTCTGCCGCGGCCTCCTCTTCTGCGACGCCACCTTCAGCTCCTTCATAATCAACCTGCTCGTGCTCTCGTCATTCCGCAAAAACATCTTGCACGCCCACCCCTCCTTCCGATTCGTAACATAGTCTCCCTTTCCCCCTTCAACCCTTCCCAACTCATACTTGACCCCTTCACTCTCCCTCTCGCCATCTCCACCACCATTCTCGTCCCCACCGCTCCCTCTGCTTAGCCCATCGAGAGTCAGCTGCCGCTGCCGCTCATCACCTCTGATCGCATTCGCCATATCCCCCGCGCCCATCTTCCCCGCTCCAGCCGTCGTATCCCGCAGCCGCATAAACACAAGCGGTTTCACCGCCTCAATCACCGAATGCAACCGCGTCGCCGACGATGTCTGCACCGACGCCGGCCCGCAAAAGTACGCGATCTCACTCGCGTCCGCGACGTGCGCCCGTACGAGAATCGTCTGGTGCTCGGTCAATCTCAGGTATCGTCGACTATTCCACCGTTAGCATATCTTAATCATCCTGTCTTCTTCTTTTTTGCATATACCTACATGAATGGCATCGTCCTTGCGCAGATCCTATTCACGTCCACCTCGCGGTCAACCAAACTACATCAAAATCTGAGCCGCACCAAACTCTGCTCGTTCTACTCATTCTGGTGATTACCATAAAGAACGTCGTATATTCTACAAATATCTACAAACCAAACCAAATCCACCCCAATTCATGCTAAATAAACAAAATACCCCTCTACCCCAGAAATAACCACAATCTATCGTATACACAAACACCTATATGCACGCGCTCCACCTCTCATACACTATCTCACATCTATCCTGCTCATCGTCGAAATCCAAGCACTAACCGCGGAGACGCGTGATTGGCAGTATGGAAATACGACTCGCACGCCTCCGCTAAATCAAGCGCGTTTTCGTAAAACTCCGGCACTATTTTCCCTCATTAGCAAATCAGTCCTAAATCACACATGACAGAGCAACAACTCACTTGAATATCCAATCTCAGTCAGCACAGAGCGCACGCTAAACAACTGCACTTCCGGTAACGCCCGCGGCGGCTCATTCAATCTCTCTTCCGCCTGCGCGCGCTTTGCTTCCATCATCTTGCGCTTCGACCGTCCTGATCCCGCTATTGAACTGTAAAACGAACTCCGCGAACTTGCTGTCCCTTCGCGGTCGCGCGATGACGACCACGACATTGAAGACGAGGAGGAAACATTTCGTTGCTCTCGTCGTAAGGAAGGTTGGCTTGCGTGGTGACGTAGTTGTCTTGTTGATGCTGACGTGCTTGTCGAAGACTGCGTCGGTCGCGTCTTTGTAGGATTTATCGACGGCGACGGCTGATGCAACACAAGCGGCTGCTGCTTCCCCGCAAAACTAGCCGTTGGCGATAAAGGCTGTCCTGTCCCACGCGAATACGTCAGCGACGTCGACGACGACGACGACGCGAGCCAAGTCGGCTGTCGTTGTCGCGCCAGTCCCGCGGCTGAAGCAGGGAGCGGTAACGAAGGCGGTGACGAGGCAGGCGACATTGGGATCGTTGCTGACGGGGCGAATGTCAGAGGCGAGACGCTGTGTTCGCCTGGTGAGAAGGAGTGCGAGTGTGTGTGTCGTTTCTGCAGTTGTTGGACGTGCGGGTTCGTTGTTGCCTGATTCTGTGGCTTTGCAGTAACTGTAGTGGTGCTTGCGGTCGTGGTCGTGGTACTCGGTGATTTCTTCTTTGGTGTCGAATCCGGCGTCATAAGACCGCTCACGATCTTTGCTCTCTGCGGATGCGCAATCGGCGTCGTCGGTCGCGCTATACTTCTACCTGCGTCCGCAACGCTGCCTGTATCTCGAGCGATTCTAGCACTAGCACCAGCAGCAGCAGCGCGGCCTGATATCCCAACCTGAACGCTCTTGCTGCGACTATGTCTCGGTCGCGCAGCAGCACTGGACAACCTCTTGCTTTCAACAGGCTCGTCGAACTCGATCGGCGCAAAATACTCAGACGTGCCCGCGCCGGCAAACAAGAATGGCAGGTATCCAGAGGTCGGGCGCGGAGCCATCAGACGACGAAGAGAGAGTTGAGCAATCTCAGGAGCGTGCGCGGCGTTGAGCGTCTAGATCCTGCTCGCCAGTGATTGTCTGTGTTCCTGGCAGACTGGTGAACTGGGTGGATCTGTTATCGTCGAGAGAAGAGGGGAGAGGTGTTGGAGGTGTTGAATGGATTGTGCTCGTGCAGTGGCGCATTCGGTCTGGAATCCACGTCTTCAACGTCTTTGAGCAGACAACCAAATCAGCACAATTAAACACACAAAGCCACCTTTTTAAAATAAACAATCAAGCCAGACAAGGAATTAGAAAAATACAATGCACTTGCTTTGAGCAATTGCTAGAATCTACACTTCTCCCGAGGAAAGATAAACGAAACCAATCCAGCCACTGAAAAGGCTAAAAAGAGACATTCATTCCCGCCGCGCCGCAGCCGAGCACGCGTCTTCTGCGCGTCGTTTCGTTCTTTTCTGTTAAAAGTAGGTTGATACACAATAGTGCATCAATGTAATTACATGTATTAAGAGTATTAAACTGTACAAACCGGGAGAAAAGAAGACGGGCGCCAAAAATACAAAAAAAAGAACCATAGAGAGAAGGGTTTCCGAAGAAGTAAGAATCATGATCCAAAAAACCTTGAGCTCTGCCAGCAATAGTACGCAAATGAAGTGCAAAAAAAAAGGAAAAAAAACTTAATACAGAACAACCGAGCAACTGAACTCCCGCGCGTTGGAGAGGAACTTGTGCGTGGCAGTGTAATGATAGTAAATCCCGCCCAAGACCGCGACGTGCCACAGATTATGCGACGCGCCGATCCAGTCAAAGATCGAGCCCGGCAAAAGCCGCTCGGGGAAAAGAAAGCCGTAGACGACGACGCCGGTGAGATAGCACAGCAGGCTTTTCGTGATTGGCAGGTAAAACCACAACGTGTTCATGATTCCGCGCGTCCACGACAGATGAATAAGCGCGAGCCCTCCCGAGAGCGCGAGACAGACAAAGAAGGAGATGCGCAGCCAGCGGTTTTCGGCGCGGTCAAAGGCCGGGTGCCATGCAAACACCACGCCGGCGACACCAAGAGCAGCGGTCGTGCCCATGTAGAGCGCGCGCGCGCTGGGCTGGCAGTAAAAAGATGTGTACTGCGTCGTCAGGATCGAGCAGGCGATCAGGATCGAGATCCCGGTGTAGTCCACGCATGCGAAGCGGCGCTTGTCGCTCAGGCTGCCGATGCTGTTGAATGTATGCCAGATTGTTGAGGTCAGCAGGCACTTGAGCGCTGCAAACAGAAAGATGCCAAACACGATCCGGTCGTAGGTCGACATGGTCGCAAAGAGTGGCGTCGCGGGGTAGTAATACAATGCGACCGCGAGCATCATGATGAATCCTCCGCCGTGGGTCCAGATATTACAGGTCTCGTTGTGGATCTTGAACATGCTCAGTATACACTCGGTGTAGGTAGCGCAGAACCGGTACCCGCGGCAGATATACGGGTTGTCGCGCCACTGCAGCGGAAGCTCTTCGTACGTGATTAATCGATACCGCGCAATCTTGAGCGCGGCCTCGATACTGCGGTCAAACACGTTCACACCCTCGCTCAGCTTCGAGTCAATCGCGTGGACAGTCGAGTAGCACTGCGCCTCCAGGTCCGTCAGCTTCTGCTCCAAAAACCGCATGCCGGCCGCCACCGAGCTCGGAAGTGAGCCCTTCGACACCCACGACTCGGTATACCGCTTCTCAAGAATAGCCACAACCGCCTCGCCCCTTCGCCAGCTCTCGCCAATCACTTCGCCCCCGTTCAGCAGCCGGCCGCACGCCTCCCGTACAGAGACCAGAGTCTCATGCGCGTTGTTTAATGACTCGTCCAGACGCGTGAGTGTGCCTGCGCCGTAGGACTCGAGGGCCTCGAGTCTTTGCTCGAGATGACTGAGAAATAAGTCGAGCTAGAAGAATCGGGTCAGAGCCTGTCTTGAAGTTCAGTAATTAGATATATTCACCTTGAGCAACACGAGCTCCTCAATAGACTCAGGGTCCAGCGAAGACTTTTTCGAGTGTGAGTGAAACGAATGACGCCGCGACGACGCGCCAGACGCCGGCGCCGAAAGCTGGCATGTCGTTTCGCGGCCGCTGCTGGTGCTGCTGGTGCTGCTTGTCCGGCTGGCACTGCTGCTGTTGTTGTCGGTCTGTCGTGTATGAGACCGCAGCCTTCGCTGCTGCCCGTCTTTCTCGTCCGCCACCTCCTCCTTGAGCCGCGACGCCGTGCTTTCCAAAAGCGCACCGACCTCTGTCGCCTTCGCCATCATCACCAAAAACTGCGTGCAGGGGAAAATAGGAGAGGCACCGGAAGTTGAGAGCCCAAAGTCAGAAAGTCCGCGCGAGAGGCGAGAACGGGCCCGATGGCTCGACATCGATTGGCAAAAGCTGCCCAAAACCCTAATTTTTGTTGGGCGCGCAGATTTTTAGAGTTTTCTGGCGGTCGGCTGACCCCTGAATTTAAGGTTCTCGCGCACATGACTTGGATCTGGAAATCGGTTCCGGGTGCTGAATGCAGAAGAGCTCAGGTCTGCTCTGCGGGTGTCTGCGGGCGTCGTCGCGGGTGGCTGCTGGTGGTGGAGGAAGACGAGGGAGTGGCAGCACGGCGAGTCTTCTTGGGCTCTTTGCTCTTGCTCTTGCTTGGTGGGTATATCCACGACCGCAGCCAGACCATGATAAGATAGTATGCCGCCGAACTGCCAAACTCCAAAGCACAGTGATAGATCATCGTCTCGAGCATACCCTTCCAGTTTCCGAGCTCGAAAATATTGTAGACGCCGTCGGTCGGAAGGCCGCGCGATTTGAGCACGAAGCGAGCCAGGTAGCGGTAGTAGATTATGTTCAGAGGCGCCTTGTACACGGTTGCCAAAAGGTACTGGATCGACGACATGTTCACGACCGATATCGCGTGCCCGAAATAGCCAAAGCCGACAGGTCTGCGCCAGTTTAATACCTTTGTGAACAGAAACGACGAGATGGCTTCTTCAGCGAGGCCGAGCGGGACGAGGATGAACAGGTCGAGTCGGCGGAAGAGGAGGATGTCTGACCATGTCTGTCGGGCTGTAGCTAGTGATGGGAGAAGTTGATAGTACGGAGCAAGGTCCATGCTCTGAAGAACACTGTGCTCAAAGAGAGGGTAGCGAAACGTCCAATTAATCGCTTTGAGCCTGGGTGGAAGTCGACTGTCAGCGCGCTGCCTGCCACACAGCAATCAAAGATAAGCAAGCACTTACAAGGCGTCTCCAACAATCGACAAAATCGCTGAGATCCGACCTTTCGCATACTCGGTCGAACTCATGCTCGGAACCAGCGTCGCCGTGCACTCATGGACCATGTCCGCAAACGTGCCCGCAAACATCTGTGTCCAGCTCCTGCTCGCGCGGCCAGCTGCAATACTGCTGAGTACAGTTGCTTTCGAATCCCTAAATACTGCACGCAATCGAAAAAGTCTTGAAATCGGCTGGTCCAGAATGTAGAGCAGACCCGTGAACGGGAGCTGCAGCACGAGCGCGCACGAGTCCGCCAGCTCTCTGTTCTGCTTCTCCGTGAGGCTCTTGAACTTTGCAATGTCTTCATTTCTGCCCGGCTCCATCAGATTGATCGCCGCAGACATAGCCTCTATACGGCCTGCGCGGAGAAGATTGTTTTGCGCCGTGATCAGCTCGCGATTGCGAAAGATCATGCGCACAATGTCGGGATCCATTTGATCGGGGTCGACGCTGCGCTCGGACTGCGGGCGGACCGAGTTCTGGCGGCCGAGCGCTAGCCGCTGCAGACGTGGAGAAATCATTTGAATCTGGTCTCCGTTTCTTTTGCTGTATTGGTTGAGAGGGATTGTGGTGAGTTTGGATCCAGGACGATGGCAGAACGAACGTGAAGCGTGTGGAAAGTGCATTGTTTGTTCTACGAACTTTAAGTCTTAGCGAGGAGATGAGGCGGAAGGGCAATCGTCTCATTCATGAACCATCAGCTGGAGATCTTTATCAGCGCAGACTATCAACTGTCTGAGGTTTTTCATACAATCATGCACTGCAAGCTGATAGTTGCTGTCTAGTTGCGAGACTGTTGGATGAGTTGTATAACGGGGCTTGGACTGTGTCCTGTGGTTAGTTATGGGCAAACAAGACGCAAATATGGGATTTGGGATATGACTAGAACAGGTGGGATGTTATTATGCATGGCAGTCATTTTCTTGGTTGACCATGATATTCTGTGAGGTTGTGAAATAAGTCTGAGCAGTTAAAGCGATGATAGGCAGTCGAGGATGGCTGTGGTAATGTTTCTGTCTCGATGCTTCTCAGACTCAATAGCTATAGAGCGATGGTTCGTCTGTTATGACCCGTTAGATCCTGTTCAGTATCGTCTGAATATTTGGTCAACTACGCAGAAGTTCGTCGCAGTACCTGTCTGATTGTGCATGCGTACCTATGCTGTATGTTAGTCCAAGCTCTGGTGCCACTCTGTCAAAGCATATGATACCCATCTGTAGTAGACCGTTCGTAGCGTTCTTGGTCGTGTTTTGGTCCAATACAGTGCTTTCTTACTTCCATGAGGTTTGTATGAAGTTCAATGAGATGATATGCGGTGGTCTATGTGAGATCTTGCTGTTTACTGTTACACGAGAAGAAACGGCCTACCACGCACACCGCCAAAACAGAGACTATCTGCCCTCCATCAACAACTGCTCAGTGATCTTCTTCAACATCCTCCTGTGATGCAAATGAACTCTTCTTGTGTATCCGGTTTGATTTACACACTGTATCTTGACCTTCTAACAGTGCACGCAGATCCTTCGGTCTCAGCCAGCTCGTCTGACGGCCATCGCGAGAGCCATCCCCTGCCGCTACGATGCCGCTACGACGACGATATTCACATGCTTCGATGAAACAGAGTGCCAAGTGAACTTCTATTCACGATGAACTACTCTACTGCTGTTGTATTTTGGTCTGTGGTGGACTGGGGGAACCCCGCTGTATGCTGATGGATGGCTCGCGGACGCCTGATTTGAAATCTGTCTCTCAACACGTCCCTACAGCAGCAAATACATTGTCAAATAGATGAATTCGGAAGCTACATTCATACACTACAAGCTACAAGTCAAACGAGGATCACTTCTGGACACTACCCGCCGCTACGTCTCGAAAAGCTCGCCATCCCCCGAAACAATAGCGGGCTAAGTTTGATTTTCCGTCGGTTTTGTTCGCGCGCGTCGGCTACTTACCCCGATTTGGCAATTCTGCATCAACAAAATTCATTTCCAGGCCGATCTAAAATGACTCACGCGACTGGTCCCCGCGGCTCAGACTGGAATATAAAAGGGGCGCTTTCCCCCTCTCCCTCGGTCTCTTTTCTCCTTCCTTCATCATCCTCCAAGAGCTCCAAGAACTCCAAGAGCCTCAGAAAGAGCTGGACTTTCTTGAACACAATGGAATCGAACAAGAACATGATCTTCCTGTTAGTATCTCTGATCTTTTTCTCTTATATGATTCATACTGATGACTATCAGTTGTCTATTATACATCTCATACTCCGTCACGAGCAACAACACTTGAGCATCCTCATGCCACGCGATGCTTGAATATGCATCTTCCTCCATCAACGTCCTTTTGGATCCATGACATCAATCTACTCTGGATCCCTTGTGTCGATCTACCTTGATCCACTTCTACCTTGGACCAGCATCGATCTACCTTGATCCACCTCTACTTGGACCAGCATCGATCTACCTTGATCCACCTTTACCTCGGATTGGTATCAATCTACCTTGATCCACCTCTACCTCGGATCAGCAATCTCTCGATCCTCGCGTGCTAGCGGAAGTCTCTTGCTAAGGTGAGTACCTATAGCAGTGATTATTCGTCGTACCTGCATCTTACTAACGTATGCTGCTAGCCGTGACAAATTCATATCTCACAAAAAAATATAAAAAAAAGAAATGTCACCTCAATGTGGTGTTCTTCTGTTCTGTGATCTGTTTATATTCTGTCAGCAACATACAACAAGGCGACCAGCTCAGCTTACTGGGGAAGGAGAGAATAACAACGGTCAGCAATCCGCTCGATTTCGGCATGGCGACCAGCTCAGCTTGCTGGGGAAGGAAGGTGACAGTACCCGACACGGCGACCCGCTCAGCTTGCTGGGGAAGGATGATACGGGGGATCAATGGCGGAGGGAAGGGGATGAGACGGAGAGAAGGGGATGGGACGGAGAGAAGGGGATGGATTGTTATGAGTTGTATACTGACGATGTCTATTATCCCGTCAGGAGGAGGGAAGGGGGTGGGATTGTTTATGAGCTGACCACTGACGATGTCTACTATTCCGTCTGGTGGTTTTGCGGTGATATATAGCGATGAAGATTATTCTGTTGTATATGGTGATGGTGTTTGTATAATAATGTATCATATTAAAATCACTTTTATGACTGTAGTAAAGATGATTTAGTAATTATATTTAAGACTAGTGAGATCAAGCCGGGGTCTTGACCTGAGCCACCTTGTTCTCCCGCAAGCTTTCCATCAACGCAAACCCAATAGAGACCGCCTTTGCGGCGTCCTTGAGATCAAAATGCGGTTTGACGTCGTCCAAGATCCAGTCCCTGAACCCCTCGAGCTCGAGTCTAAAAGCCGGAGCAAAGACCTCCATGTGGCTCTTTGGACCAATCATCCTGGTTCCGTTCTCGTCCGAGATATCGAGCTGCAAGAGGCGAGGCTGGCCGTTAAGCAGCAGCCGGCCCTTTGTGCCGATGATTTCAGTGCGGGAGTGGTGGCCGTGTCTGTTATCTCTAGATCCGTAGAGCGAGAAGACTGTTTTGCGGTCCTCGAACGAGACGAGGCCCATGCCGTCGTCGACGTCGCCGAACTGATCGAATTGGGGAAAGACGACGGCCGTGCCTGTCGCGTACGCGGTCGCGGGTTTCGCGTCGCGGCCGAGGAGGTAGAGACAGATATCAATGTCGTGGATATTGCAGTCGACAAAGATGCCGCCAGAGTGCTTGATGTAGTTTATTAGAAACTCGTCGTTTTGGTAGAGATCGGTAGTGCGGGAATGGATGCTGATGATGTCGCCGATCTCGCCGTTTGCGATGCGCGCGCGGGCGTCGACGAAGAGCGCGCCGTAGCGGCGGGGGAAGGCGCATGCGACTTTGAGGTGCGGGTAGGTGAGCGAGGTGGAGTAGACTTCCCATGCGTCCGCGGGGGTTCCGCATAGTGGTTTTTCGCAGAGAACGTGTTTCCCCGCGGCGAGAGCTTTAAGCACCTGCTCCTTATGGAACGCAGTCGGCGTGACGAGCAAGACTGCGTCGACGGAGTCAAGCGCGAGGAAGGTGTCAAAGTCGGCGGTGACGAGCGCGGAGGGCGCGGTGAGTACGGATGTCGCCCAGGCGATTTCGGAGGGGACGACGGTGCAGACTGCGGTTACTTGGACGCGGGGCATGGTGAGTAGGTTTTCGATGTGGATGCGGCCCATGCGGCCTGCGCCGACGACGCCGATGCGGAGGGTGGTTGGGTTTGAGAGGGTCATTGTGTTGAGAAGATGATAGCAGAGCAGAGTAGAGCAGAGCAGAAGAAGAGGAAGACAGAGGTATTTATATACAGCAGATAAACAGCAGAATCAGCGGGATGATAACCCAAACAAGAACCAGAGACAGATGAAGGTGGTTTGTTAGTTTTAGCAGCGCAGAGAAGATCGCGAGCGAGAAGGGCGACGAAGGCAAGAGCCCGCGGCTCGGCTTTGTCTGTCGGCTCAGGTTTGCTCTTGTTTTGTTGTTATTGCTATTGTTGCTGATTATGATTATGATAACCAATTCTTTATAATAAAACAAACAAGCCTAAAGAATACACAAAGTAATTACAACAACGACAACAACGACAACAACCGAAAAATACAAAACAAAACCCAATCCGTCCGTCCGTTGATCCCCCATAGCTTTTCGGTACCCAGAACCACCCACCCAGCCAGCCTTGCACCTTCTTTTTGCCTCTGCTTGATAACAACTGAACAGTGGATTTGTAATAAATTGTACAATGATTGAAACGAGAAACCAAAGACAGTAAAAGCAATCTTTTATGTATACCGACCTCCGCACCTCTTCCACACCCACTCATCTCTCCTCCATCTTACACCTCTAAACCTCCTCCTCCAGCAAAAGTCTAGCGTTCTCCTCCGAGCACACGTAGATGACATCGCACTGGTCGTTAAACCCATTAAACCCCGTCGCGGCCGAGAGCGTGTACGCGCCAAAATTGTCGAAATACACCCAATCGCCGACCTCGAGCGCGTACGGCAGCGTGCACTCGTTCGTGATGCAGTCGATACCGTCGCAGGTCGGGCCCCACACCGAGGCCGTGATCGGCCCGCTCTGGTTCTCGGCAAGACCGTACATGAAGCGGCCTCGGTGCGTGAGCACACGCACGGCCGGGTGCTGGTGGTCGAAGAGGATGCAGTTCATGTTGCCGTACACGCCGTCGTTGAGGTAGAGCATCACGTTCTCGAGCTGGGGCACGTCGCGGCGCGCGATTACATGCGACGCGAGCGTGAAGGCCGTGGCGGCGTAGTATCTGCCTGGCTCGGCGATCACGCGTACGCTGGGCGGGAAATAGGCGTCGACGACAGGGCCCAGCAACGCGGCGATCTCTTCAAAGTTGTCGTCGCAGAAGCCACCGCCGACGTCGAGCGTGGTCAGCGTGAGACCGAGCTTGGCGGCGACTTCGAAGACCTTGCTGGCGTTGTGCACGGCCTCGGCGAAGGGCTTGCCGCCCGCGGCGCCGGAGCCGACGTGGAAGGACACGCCGACGACGTTGAGGTCCAGGCTCTGCGCGAGCTTGAGCAGCGACTCGGTCGACTGCAGGTGCGCGCCGTACTTCATCGAGAACTGGCACAGCGAGTCCGTGTCGTCGGTGACGATGCGCAGCAGCAGTTCAGCCTCGGGGAAGTACCGCTTGATCTTCTGTAGCTCCTCGGCGTTATCAAAGGTCATTTTGCGTACATCTCTCTGGCACGCGTAGCGTACGAACGAGGCGGCTTTGCACGGGTGGGCGTAGACAATACGCGAAGGGGATACACCGAGGCTGAGTACGAGATCCATCTCCTTCTTGGACGCGCAGTCAAAGCCGGTCCCCAGGCGCGCAAGCAGCTTCAGCAGCTTGAGATCAGGATTGCACTTGACGGCTGTAGAGTAGTTAGTAAAGAGACGATCTGCATGTAAATCCAGACTAAACAAACACACCATAAAACGGCTCCACCCGAGGCAGGTTCTGCTTCCAGCGCACGTGCTGGCGATAGACCTCGCCGATATCAGCGACAAAGAACGAGTCCTCGCCGCCGGCATCGCAAGAGTCGGTGTCGACCCGGCCCACGCGGTTGCGGAAGGCGCGAGAGATCAGGGCGTGCGCGTGCGCGGCGGGGGTCGGAGCAGGAGCATGGGCGGCGGCCTTGAGATGCGCGACAAGGGCGTGCGAGACGGCGAGCTCGTGCGCGGCGAGGGGTGTGCTCAAGGACGGGGCACAGAGAGCATTTGGCGCGACTTCGGTCATCAAGAGGGACTTCAAGCGGCAGGAGACGGCGATCTGCGGGGCGGCAGAGTGAATAGAGTAAAAGAAGAGAAGGAGAATGAGACTAGGAGTATCAGAGGAGGAGTATTTGAGGAAGAAGAGAGGAAGGGGATAAGAAGATAAGAAAATATCGACGATGGTTGGGAGCAGAGGCCGAGTAGAACGCGGTGGACGAAAGAAGAAAGTACCCTGACTGCGCCACGTACATCTGTGGCGGTGCAGATGACGTAGCGCTACTCCAGGCGTCGGTACTTCACCACCGGCCCATCGCCCTCTTCTCCTTCTTCCTCGTCTTCCTCCGCGTCGTCAAACCGGCCGTTGCTGCTCTCCTGCAGTCCGTTCTCGGGCAGGACTAACCGCTCCTCGCCCGCGACCGCAATGTCCGCAAACTCATCCACGTTCTCGGCCGTGATCCACTGGTGTCCGCTGCCGAAGATATCTGCCGTAGAACCCAATACCCTCACTGCCTCTCCATCGTCTTCGCCGTCGCCGTCGCCGTCGCCGTCTTCAGAAGGATCTGAGTCGGGATTCATAGCAGAGCACTCCGAAAGCGCCGTGAACAACGCGCTCAAATCGTCCTCTGCGCTCGCGCCCTCGACGGCAGCGACCACGACTTCCAAGACATTGTCAATCTGCTCGTCGTCGCCGCCGGTGCTCTCATCTGTGGGATCAGCAGAAGATGGCGTTGTGAAGGGAATTGTCTCGAGTTGGAGGTAGAGGCCGCGCGACGGGCTGCTCTGGATCGCATGCATCGTCATCGCGCTGTATGGGATCGCGAAACCTCTAGACCGCGTAGGGTAATGAAAGATCAAGTTTCTATAGCAGTTCTGTCAGTAGCAGTTCACTAGCAACCAAATCTCATTAACATTGTCAGATCCCGCACCTCGACGAAACATAGACATCAAACCGCGCACTCTCCCCCTCCCCCTCCCCCCCCTCGTCTTCATCACCACCACCCACCGCCCCAAACCCGGCAATCACAGCATTCGCAGGCGAGAACGTAGCAATACGCAAAGGAGAATAGTAATACAGCACTGCCGCGCCGTCCTCGTCCTCCGCCGCCGCTGCTTCTTCGCCGCCGCCGTTCTGTTCTGGCGCTGCTGCTGCTGCTGCTGCTGCTGCGGAGGGTACAGAGGATACTGCTCCTTCGGGGGCTGGTACGCGCGAGCTTGAAAAGACAGGTAGCTCGGTGATGATTGTGATTGCCATTCTGCTTCTATTTCTGCTCTTCTTTTCTGGACTAACAGAGTAACAAGCAGCGACCGCAAACCACGAGAAAAAAGCAGGAAGAGCTCATAGGGTTAGGCAGACCTAGTTTGGCATACACAAACAAAGCCGAGCATGTCTTTGGTATTCCGTCTTCTGGGTGGTGTGCTTCAAGCATAGCAGGTTCGAGGTGGTTGTTTGAGGTGATTGATGATGTTGTAAAGTGTTTGGAGGTGCAGGAAGAGTGCTGGAGGGTGTGTGTGGGTGCAGAGGAGACGATGTTCGAGGCAGACGAGCTGCTGCTGCAAATCAAGCCGCACGGAGGCATCAACCTGCTCGACACCACAGTCTTCCTCCGCATCTGATACCATCAGATATAAAGACAATAGCAATTGACAATTGATCATCAGGCTAATCACAATGGATTTGACAAAGGCAAAGATCACTGACGTGAAGGATTTGGTGAGTTTCTATGACTGTGTATCTGTGTCTGTCTGCTCTGTGCTGACGAGGTTTAGAAATCCGAGGATGCGAGATGGGTTAAAGTGAGCCATCCCCTTCATCCATAACAGAAACAAGCAAAAGACACGTTGCTAAATCCTATTTCTTGTATTGATAGATTCAAAAAGTGTACTACCAAGACCCCAACGGGAAAGGTATCCCTCCTCTCTTCACCCCAGCACACTTCGTCCGGTACTGACCCTCATCTATAGCTCGCGACTGGGAATTCTGCTCCAGACAGACGCGCGTCGAAGGAAGTGATGTTGATGGTACTTGTTTTTCATTTGTTTGTTTGCCGGTTTTTGTCTGGTGGGTGATGATGCTAATTTATAAATAAAGGAGTCGGAATCCTCGCGATCTTTGAAAAGGATACTGGTCCCGAAATCCTTCTGCAGCGCCAATTCCGTCCCCCCGTGAACGGCGTACCGTGCCCGATCCCCTTCTTCCAAGCCGATTTATCATTAACAATCTGGACAGGTCGTGATTGAATTCCCCGCCGGGCTGCTGGATAAAGGCGAGACGCCCGAGCAATGCGCCGAGCGCGAATTGTTGGAGGAAACAGGCTACATCGGCACCGCGTTCCATAGTAGCCCCATTCTTTTCTGCGATCCCGGTATGTCTCCTTCTTTTCATCTTTTTTGATTCATACGACGTTGTCTTTTAGTGGGAGAATGTGACGGTGGCTGACGATGACGCGCAGGATTCTGCAACACGAATCTGAAACTGGTGCAGGTCTCAATCGACCTCTCCGACGAACGCAACAAGAACCCGAAACAACAGCTCGAAGACGGAGAGTTCATCGAGAACTTCACTGGTCAGTCACTCTTTTCCTTCTTTTTCTTCTTTCTTCTTTCATAAAGGGCTTCGTGCATGCTAAACATCTTCTCTAGTCCCGCTCAAGGAATTCCCCGAACGACTCGAGGCGCTGGCGAAGGAGGGATATATCCTCGACGCGCGCTTGATGAATATCGCAGAGGGCATCCTCGTTGCCCGCAAGTATGCCTTGTAATCTCTCTCGCTCTCTCTCTCTCTGTATAGTGGTGAGATCTGATGTCAAGGTTGCGGATTTATTGTATTGATATTCAGGAAAAGATACAAACACATGTACTCATGCAAGACAAGATAAGAAAATTCGTAGCATAAATTTATACTAAACTACTCAATTACAGCAATATCAAAAAGACACGACGACACGACGACAACAATAGAAGATCCCACGCTCGTACAAGACCACTTCTAAAACAGACTAGAAACTGCATTGACTCGAAAACAAATTAAATATCCTGTATCCAGATGCGAACGAACTCCGTTTGAGTAGATATATAAGGTAGAAAGCATACGACACCACGCGCTACGCTTTGCTTCTAGCGGTGGTGTTGCTGCAGAGAGGGAAAGAGAGAGAGAGAGGGGGAAAGAGATCATCTCAAGACGTTGTCGAAGCGTTCGCCTGCGACGGCGCCGCCTGCCATTGAAGAGCGCACGTTACGCTTGAATCCGTCGCGGTTGCGCTGGAGGTCCAAGGCCGCGTCTGGGGAGTGTTAGTCAGAAGAGAAGAGAGAGGGGGGGAGAGGTGGGGGGTACCTTTGTTTAAGGGATCTGAGGCGTTGGGTTCGAGGAAGAGATACTGTAATCCAACGAGGACGGCGTTACTGTGCAGTGTTAGTTTCTGTGAACTGGATTATCAGAGAGAAAAAGGAACTTACAGGTTCAAAACAGGCTTCCAATCCTCACGCAGGATATTAAGGCACACATTCCCCTCCAAATCAATATTCGGATGATAAATCTACCCCATCCACCACCGTCAGCTCAGCTCCCACTCTCTTATCCCTCCTCTCAACAACAACAACCTCAACAGCTACAGCAGCAGACATACCTTCTGAGTACACTTCACCTTTGGCGGCTCGTGCGGGAAATTGTTATTAATCTTGAACGTGAAATTGAACCGGCCGCCCTGGTACATTCCCTCGTCGGGCTCGATCGAGACCAGGAAATTCAGCAGGTCGTCCGGGTTCGGAAACTGTGTCTTGATCGTCGAGGGGAGCGATAGCTCAGTTAAATCTATATCAAACTCGTCGTCAGCCTGTCTGTCTACTTGTCAAATCGCAGCACAGAGAGATACCCTTCTGAACCCGAATCTGCGCGGCAGTCACTTTCTTCTTCACCACGCCGTCGCCGTTCGCGGCAGCTTCTTTCTGCTCCTGCTGCTGCTGCTGCTTCATGCTCCAGATTTTCAACTACACGCACTCCTCGTTAGCTCTTGCTTCTCTCCCCTCCCCTCCACTCGCCGTGTAGACGATAGTAGCATAACCATCCCGATCGTCCACCGGTATGTGAGTCGCTCCTGCTCTTTCCAGCTTGATAGAAACAAGGTGTGCTACAAACCATTTCGTCGAATTGTCCCGCTGTATCGCTATTAAATGAGCTACAAGTGGAGTCTGCGTAGGGTGGGCGTCGTGGCGACTCTGTATCGTGGAGAACATGTCATCGCGTGCCAGGCTCACCTAACAGAACTAAACCCTCAGCCATGTGCGCAATAGAAGCACATCTACAAGGATCACTACTCTCGCCTGAGTCTACAGTCAACAGAAGAACACCTTCAATACTCGTCAAGGCAAGACGCAATTGATGAGAGAGAACAATACAAATTGGTGTGGAAAACTATTGTTTACAAAATTTGCACTTCAGGCAAACTATTCAAAAAAAAAAAAAAAAAAAAAAAGAAAAAAAGTACATAAAAAACATAAGACTTAGGAGAGGAGAAGGAAAGGTTTACTCGCGAGCAGCCTCGGAGACCATGTCGACGCCGTCAACCGGGCCGCAGACGGTCTCGACCATGATTCCGGTGACGAGGTAGGGGTCGATGTTGGAAGCCGGGCGACGGTCCTCAAAGTATCCGTAGCCGTCCTTGGAGACGGAGCGGGGGATACGGATGGAGCAGCCACGGTTGGCGACACCGTACGAGAACTGCGAGATCGAGGCAGTCTCGTGCTTGCCGGTCAGACGCTTGTCGTTGTCCTCACCGTAGACACCGATGTGCTCGAGGTGGCGCTTGGAGAGCTTCTCGATGGCGGCCTCGATGTCGGCCATACCACCCTTGGTGCGCATGGCCTTGGTGGAGACGTTGGTGTGGCAACCGGCGCCGTTCCAGTCTCCCTGAAGGGGCTTGGGGTGGAAGGAAACCTTGACACCAAAGTCCTCAGCAACACGCTCGAGAACGTATCGGGCCATCCAGAGCTCGTCGCCCATGCTGATTCCGAGGTTGGGTCCGACCTGGAACTCCCACTGCGAGGGCATGACCTCGGCGTTGATGCCGGAGACGTTGATGCCGGCGTAGAGGCAGGCCTTGTAGTGGGCCTCGATGACGTCGCGGGCGTAGACCTTGCCGGTGCCGACACCGCAGTAGTAGGGGCCCTGGGGGCCGGGGAAACCTCCCTTGGGCCATCCGTAGACGTCTCCGTACTGGTCGAAGAGGGTGTACTCCTGCTCGATACCGAACCATATCTCCTCGTCCTTGTGGGCCTCGAACAGCTTGGAGGCAGCGGCGCGGTGGTTCTTCTTGTTGGGGGTGCCGTCGCTGTTGTAGGTCTCGGCGAGGACGAGGATGTTGTCGCCCCGTCTGAAGGGGTCGGCGTACATGGCGACGGGTCTCAGGTAGATGTCCGAGTCGTGGCCGGGGGCCTGCTCGGTCGAGGAACCGTCAAAGTTCCACTCGGGGAGCTCGTCGATGGAGGTGGGCTTCTTGTCGAGGGTCTGGAGAAGTGGTATTAGTATTAGAGATGAAAGCAATTGTTAGCCCGCTGCATGCAGATCCTCCATCTTGGCTGGGGTCCAAAATTAATTCCGTGGGGCTTCGAGCGAGTCGGAAATGGGTCTGAGTCACAGCCAGAAATAGGTCGTTGAGGTGTCAATGGAGGATGAGGGTCAGGGTTGTGAACCAGAGAACAGGTCACCGCACCGCGCGGCGCTCTCGGTCGGCCGGCCGACGGCTTTCAAAGTAAAAGACGAGATTAGTCGACCGAGGAAGAGCCCGAGCTCAGGATTCGGCCAACCACGGCGAGACAAAAGCGAGCAATGCAGTTCCAGTAATCTAGTAGTAAGATACTGGGAATGGCACTGGTCAATTACTACACTCTCTTGAGCTAAGAGCAGCGCAGAAAGAGTAGGAGCAACGGAGAGAACAATGATAGGAGAAGGAATCCACATGCAGCGAGATAGAATGAGAGATAAAATGAGATAAACGTACCCGGCCCTTGGTGCGGAGACCATTGGTGCCATCAATCCAGACGTACTCGGCAATGACCTTGCCATTCTGGGGAAGGTCGGAGTACTTGGCCAACTGGAGGAGAGGAGTTAGTTGTTGTAGAGAGAGAGAGATAGATAGAGGGCGTTGCCGGCGAAGAGAGGCGACGACGTCGACATCTCAGCGTCCACTCAGAGCAAGAACAAAGACGTCGGAACCAACGCCAATTCCAGGCACCGATTCGCTGCAGATGGAACTAAAGCCGTCGGCGAAAAGAAGCGGCGTTGCAGGGTTCGGTTGGCTGGCTTGAGACCGTACGCAAGACAGGCAGCGGACAGTCACGCACATGTCTTGTGAACAAGGCGAAACCGGGCCAATTGCGCTCTGAGCGGGCGCCGGAGCACAACTTGCAAAGAAGAAGCGGCAGAGAAAACAACGGAGACACGTACGATAGGGGCCTGGGAGAGAACGGTGGAGGACATTGCGGTGAGAGTTGGTGAAGAGCGAAGAGGGAGCGGTGGAGGACAGGAAAAAAGGCGGGTTGGTGGAAGACGGGCAGGAAAGCGGTTAAGTATGCGGGCGCGACAAAGTTGGCAGAGACACAGCGCTAGGCCGGATCGGGATTAGGTTGTTACCAAGGGCTAGGGCGGGTTGTTGGTGGACCCATAGCAGAGGACTCAGGCGCTGACCCGGCTCAACCAGCTCTGGAGAGTCTACGAGGGGTAGAGAGAAGTGAGTGAGAGTGAGAGTGAGATGGTAGAGAAGAGGAGGAATTATAGAAGATGAAGATGTTGGCTGCTGTGGACAGTAGAGACAGAGGGCAGGAGGGATTACAATAAGCCGGTGCTGATTGGCGGGGAGAACCGGAGACGGACAGCAGAGAGTCGGAGGAAGAGGAAAGGCTCCGACAGCCTGCGCTTAGAGATCAGGCCGGGTCTCGCCAGACCCCAGAGTCGAGCAGAGAAGAGAAAGAGATGCTCTGCTATCGCAGCTGAGGGCTCAAGTGCCTCGAAACCGGCCTTTGGCAGTCTCGAAGCGGCCGGCGGGAGTTCTGTGAGGAAGTAGTGGAGGAGTCACGTGAAGATGCTTTGTCTTTGTCTTCCTTGTCTTCCTTGTCTTCCTTGTCTATCGCGAGATGTCTGCCTCCTCGCTCAGCACCACCAGCAACATTGTAGACATATCTCTATCATATCAGTCATTCATCTCTTAATACACACTCTCTACAACAGCTAATAGAACAAGACAGAATGCCCCCCCGCCCGTTGTTTCGCCTAGCTTTCGGACCCGCGTAACCCTCAAGCCACCAAACTCATTCCCTTCCTCTCGACGTCGACGTCCAGCGACCGCGGTCTTCTTCCTCGTTCTCTTTCTTTCTCTCTGCCGTGCGTTGCTTGTTGTTCGTCTGATGCGGGCGAGAATAACAAACCATACTCGGTCATTCATCTTCGTGGTATCTCGTCGCTATCTACTGCTAAACTCGGCAGCCAAGCACGGTGCTGCATTGACTATCCGCGGCTGCTGATTGGCTGTGTCGCTGTTATCGGTGCCTGGCCGCGACTCACTCATTGCTGTTTACTTGCCTCAGTTGGCCATTGCGACCGAGAGCTTACCCAGCCGCTTATCGACTCTGCTCTAGTAAATGATGACGATATAAATGGGACAATGAATAATAACTAAATAAAATATGCAGAAGAAGATGGAAAAAAGAGTGAAAAATCATGAAAAAACATGAAAAAAGATCGTTAAAATATTTTCGTTGCTCGTTCACTCACTTTCTCTCCGCTGCTCATCACCTCCCGAACACCTTCCTCATCACCTCCTTCTTCACATCCACCCACCTGACCTCTCTGTCTTGTCTTGTCTTGTCTCTTTTCATTCTTTATTCACAGCAATTCAATTACAGCACACGAAGATCTGCACGTCAGTTGACCCGATCTTCCTCTTTCCTCCTCATTCTCATCTCCTTCCCTCCTCAATCCTCTTTGCGCCGCAATATTCACTCTCCTCTTATCTCCCGCCTGTCCATCTGATCTGCTGCTCCTGCTCTTCTGGTCCTAGTCTCAATTATACTCGTAGTCTCGACGCACTATGCATCTCCTGCGTCTGCTTCCCCACTCAACACAATACCCTCACCTGCCATCATGCGGGGTTGGCGGGGCTCCAGGTTTTCATTTCATCTTACTCCATCTCTCCTGTCATTAGTATCTATATCATAATGCAGAATTAGAATTATATACACATCGCAATTAAGATCTAGAATATATACACTCTGAATACGACGATAATATATACACATCGCAATTAAGATCTAGGATATATACACTTCACTTCAACAACTTCTTAAACGCCTCCTTCCCGGCATTGAACTTCCTCTTAAACTTCTTCCCCTTCGACGACGACGACGACGGCAAATTCACCGCCCCCGCTACAACCGGCGCCCTCCCATCCCCACCACCCACACGACTCGGCGTCGCCGGCGGTCGTCCCCCGTGCGCCTTCTGCTGCCGCCGCGCAAACCAATCATCCCTATCGCCGTCGTTATAGCTTGCGTTCCGACTGCTGTTGTTGCTGTTGCGATCAGAGCTATGGTTGCTTGTCGCGTAGCTTGGTCGATAGCTATCGCGCGGCGACGAGAATGATGGCGGCGGAGGGGGGCGGCTGAATCGGTTGTGGCTTCTGTCGCTGTTGTTGTTGTTGTTGTTGTTGTTGTTGTAATTTGATCCGCCGTTGTAGTTCGATCCACCACTGCTGGGTCGGTAACTATCCCGCACACTCCCTCCCCCTCCGCGGTTTCTACTGCTGTTGCTGTTGTTATTGCTGCTGCTGCTGCGCTTGCTATCCACAACCTCAGCCAACTCCCCGGTAAGCTTATACCCCGTCGGCAACTCCCGCATCGAAAACACAGAGCCCTCGCCAAACGCCTGCATCGGCGGCCGCTGCTCCGGGCAATCGTCTCCGTAATGTCCTTTCGCGGCACAGTTGTAGCAGAATATCGATGCTACCGGTTTTGCTGTGCTCGTGGGCGCGTACTTGTAGTGTCGCCATATACTTGGACAGGTCTATAATATGTCAGTCAAGTTCTTTCAATGTAAACTGTTCAATGTAGAATACTCACCTCCGGAACATGAAGGTCGGATCGACACCGATTACAGTAAATCTGTCGTCGAGGCTCCTTACACTGCGCAGACAAGTGCCCCAACTTATTACAATTCGAGCACCGCCTCGTCTTTGGACAATTCCTCGTCAAATGATCGCCCATCTCTCCGCACGTCTGGCAGACAACAACCTCGCACCCGGCTGCCATATGCCCCGGCTGATGGCAGTTCAGACACACAACCTCCATCCGCCCCGCCATATCGTCCATGAACCCAAAGTACCGCCCTTCGCCGCGCTGGTCAACCAGCTCCGCCGCGCTCGACTCGACCGCTTTCTTCCTCGCTTCCTCGTCCGCGGCGGCTGCCGCTGCGGCAGCTAGCTCGCGCTTGCGCTTTTTAGAAGCGGGCTTCACGAGCAGGTCGGCGCGCTCGACGGGTTTGCTCGCATCCGCCTCGTCTTCGCTCTCAGACTCCTCTTTCTCTTCCTCGACTTCCTCGTCGCTGAACGGGTTGTCTATCACCGTGATTGCGCCGTCCACAACGCCGAGCTTGAGATACCGCGGCGGGCGGGTTGATCCTTTCGGTAACTGGTCTCCGGGAGCAGACACAACTTCATCATCCTCTGCGTCTGTGATTTGCCCCTCCTCCTCCTCATCATCATCCGGGATCTCGATCGGCGACGATTTATCGTCAATCTCTATAACCTCATTATCAGTACCACCGTACTTTACAATCTCAACCGGCGAGCTCTCCCTCGACCCATCCGAAGACCCAGCCGGCGTCTGCGACTGCGACTGCGACTGTTCGCTCATCTCGACATCGTCATCCCCATCGCCATCACCCTGCCCTGTCTTCGCCGCCTTCTGCAGCGCCTTGCGCTGTCGTCGCAGTAAACGCTGCCGCTGCTTCTTTTCCTTTTTATCTTTTCGGCGCTGTGCTTTCGCCGCCGCCACGCGCTCGGCTTTCGCTTCTTTCGACGACGTCGCAGCGTACCTGCTATCTTGCTCCTCTTCTGCCGCTGCTGCTGATGTGGGGTCTATCCGCTGGCGCTTCCGCTGCGGTTCGCCGGCGTCAGAGTCAGTAGTAGACGCGGCTTCGCGGCGGATGATTTTGCGAAAGAGGTTGCTGGCGGTCGAGGACGAGGACTGCGCTGCGGTCGTCAAAGGCGCGGAGGGGGTTAGTGGTGAAGACGGCGCATCGCTGAGGGATATGAAGGAGTCGTCGGGTATGCTGGGTGTACCGGGAGTACTTGGCGGCGAGCTAAGGAAAATGTGAGTGAGCTTCGCGATGCGATGGGATGCGATCGATGCGTGGTAATTCACGGAGGAGAAACAGGAGAAACAGCAGCGACCTCAGAACAATAAATAAATTAAAACGTACTTTTCAACTTCGCCTATCATCGCTGATAAGTAGGAGAGATGTGGATGCGAGGAGGGTGAGATGCGAGGAGAGTGAAATTTTATGCGTTGATATTTTTCAAGCGTTGCAAAAGAGTCGTTGAGTTGATGTTGAAACCCAATTTTTGTCGCTGGGAGGAAGTTTACCTGATTCACTGATTACTTTTGTTTTATGAAGAGAGATTTTGCTGGTTTCTTTTCTTGTTTGTTTTGTTTATTTTGTTCTATAATATTACTGGTTTTAGGATTTAGAAAAAAGACATTAGCAAAGGCGATGTAGTGGCAATCAAATCATTGATATTCAATATTCATCCACGTCTCTCAGATATTGAGAATGACTCTGCGGCTTGTCTATTGCCAAACTACTCCCTCGCTGGCTTCACCTTGCCGACAGCCCAACTGATACACCTGATAGATGTGCACGGCAAAAGATGATGGACGACAAAGCTGACGAAGCTCCACATGATCTAAACGACTCTACGCGAAAATTCCGGTGATGAGGAACTAAATATGACTGCTACGCGTGTTAACGCGTCTATCGACAGCGATATTATCGACTCCGACTACGGCTCCGACGATTCCTACACCGAGTCTGACTCCGACTCCGACGACGACCTTAACGACCTTATTTGTATGACCATCATCGCGTTGATCGAAGAGCAGCGACAGGAGCAAGAACGCTATGATCAGGAGTTGGACGAAGACCTGACGGTCATGTCAGCTGTAATAGCGGTGCTGAGAGAATACATAGCCACTAATGGGCGGTTTGATCGGTCGGTGAGGAGCTCAGAGCTACGAGGGGCTGCGTATGTTGAAGATGTTCTGGATGCAGAACGCGACGACTTTCACGAGATCACGCGGATGGAAAAGGACGCGTTTTCTGATCTGGTTGGGAGGCTTGAACGGGAAGGTCTGAGATCGACGAAGAATATGGATAATGCCGAGATGCTCTTGATCTTCTTGTCTGTTTTTGGTTCCGGGTGGTCAGTGGGAATGGTAGCTGAGCGATATCGACGACGCGTGGGCACAGTACATGATGTGGTTCATGCCGTTCTACTAGCAATGGCAGAGATCCCAAAGACTGAAATCACTCTTCCATCCCTCACCCCCAGCGACCGATACCCGAACCTCTCCTCTGATCTCCGCACACATCCACCCCACCGCACCCTCGCGCTCTGCCCTCTCTGCTCTTCCCCTTCCAGCAGCGGTGCCGACAGCCTAGCGAGCTAACCGCGCGAAGCCGAGCTCACGTGACTATTTGAGGGGTTGGCGAGCCCGGAATAATTTTGCGGACCGCGACGGCTGCGATTGCGAGCTTTTGAGCAGCCTGTGCGGAGGGAGAGATAGTAGAAGATGTAATTGACGTAGAAACAAGCAATTGACGAAGATATATGTACAATAACATTTATAACAGACACTCGGGCAGTCTGGCTGCTTGCGGGCTATTTTCCGCAAGATGGAAAAATTAAGTCAACCTGATTTGAGCCGGGTTTACGCTTTTGCTCCTCCGCCGCCTCTTCTCTTTCTATATCTTCCTCGCCTTCCCATCCCCTCCGTCCCCAGCTTCCTGCCACTCACTCCCGCCTTCTCTCTCTCCGCAAGACGCAGCAGAGCAACAACGAAGCCAGCAGCCATGTCGTCCCAGATGGAAAAGTCAACTATCCTCTCCACGCCCCTGCACGGCCTCTACATCCCATACGCACTCATCATCGTCGGCACGCTCATCGTCAAGCGCGAATGGATCGGCTACGGCGTCATCTTCGCGACCACCCTCGCGGCTCTTAAGATCTGGCGCGGAAGTATGTCTTTCTGTTGTTGTTCGTCAATTGCGTTGTTGCGCGTGTTTGTAGAATGGATAAGGCTGACTTTTTCTCTCTCTTTCTTTCTTCTCTAGGATCGCGCAAGGTGCTCAACCCAACCATCTTCCAGGAGTTTGAGCTCAAGGAGAAGACCATCATCTCCCACAATGTCGCCATGTACGTCTACTTGTTGCATTAGTACCCGCGCTCTGCACGCAGTCTTCTCTTCTTACAATCTAACTCTCCCAGGTACCGATTCGCGCTCCCCAGCCCAAACGACACCCTCGGCCTCCCCATCGGCCAGCACGTCAGCATCGCCGCCTCCATCGACGGCAAGGAAGTTGTCCGCTCCTACACCCCTGCCTCCTCCGACGATGACCGCGGCTTCTTTGATCTTCTCATCAAGGTACGTCTTTTCTTCTCTTATCTACCTCGCTCTTCTTGCTGCACAACTAACACCCGCAGTCCTACCCTACCGGCAACATCTCCAAGTACGTCGCCGGCCTGCAGATCGGCCAGACGATCCGCGTGCGCGGCCCGAAAGGCGCAATGGTTTACACCCCTGGTCTCGTGCGCTCGTTCGGCATGATCGCCGGCGGCACCGGCATCACGCCCATGCTGCAAATCATCCGCGCCGTGCTCAAGAACCCGGACGACAAGACCGACATCAGCCTGATCTTTGCCAACGTCAACGAGGAAGACATTCTGTTGAAAGACGACCTCGACGAGCTCGCGGCGAACCACTCGAATTTCAGAGTCCACTACGTGCTCAATAATCCAAAGGAAGGATGGACCGGCGGCGTCGGCTTCGTTACGCCTGAGATGATCAAGGCTTGGTGCCCGGCTCCGGCTCCTGATATCAAGATCCTCCTCTGCGGTATGTCTCTATATTCTCTATCTTATGTTTGCTGCTTTCTAACTTTGTGTAGGTCCCCCTCCCATGGTCAGCGTCATGAAGAAGGCAACCGCTGAGCTCGGCTACGAAAAGGCTAGACCCGTTTCCAAGCTCGAGGACATGGTTTTCTCATTCTAAGCTCATCATACTCTCTTTCTTACTCTGCCTGGCGGGCGTAGATGGAAATACAGTTGAAAATGTAATGATAAAGTCAATTTAATATTGGGAGAATGCTTTATTTTTGAAAAAAAAATGACAACCTCGTCATCATTAAAGATAAAACAACAACATTTCATATATACAAAAAAAAAAAGATCAACAGGCAAAAGAAAAGGGGGAGGAGAGGAAAAACAGAATTATAATAGCAAAGAGAAATAATAATAATAATAGATAAAATCAATAAATAAAAAAAAAAGCCTTTTCCAGATCATATATTACAAAAGAAAATTCACTTTTTGGTCAATCAAGGTGAAGCCTTACTCATGAGTGCAGGCAGGAGGATGATTAGATCAAAAAAGAAAAGATCGGTTTCTCTTCTCTCTTTTTCCTTCCTTTTAACCATCGTTACGAGAAATAAAAGTGACGAGCTTACTCCTTCTTCTCGCCCTCGGCAGGGCCGTCGGTCGACGAAGTCGAGCTGCCGCTGTTAGCCTCCTGCTCGGCCTTCTTCTTGTAAACCATCTCGAAGAGCTTGAGCGAGTTCTGCTGAACCTCGTCGCCCTTGTTCTTCAAGGTCTCGGACGCGATCTCCTCGCCGGCCTGGGCCTTGCCAACAAGCTCGCGGAGCTCGCTGATCAGACCACGCAGCTTCTCGGCCTCGGCCTTGTCGATCTGGTCGGCAAAGTCCTGCAGCGCAGACTCGGTGTCGTTGCAGATGCTGTCGGCGCGGTTGGCGGCCTCGATCGCCTCGCGGCGCTCCTTGTCCTGCTCGCGGAACTGCTCGGCGTCGTTCACCATCTTCTCGATCTCGGAGTCAGACAGACCGGACGAGCCGGCGACGGTGATCGAGGCATCCTTGCTGGTGGCCTTGTCGCGCGCGTGCACGTTGATGATTCCGTCGGCGTCGATGTCGAACGAGACCTCGATCTGGGGAACACCCTTGGGCGCGGGGGGAATACCCGACAAAGTGAAGTTGCCAATCAACTTGTTGTCGCGCACGAGCTCACGCTCTCCCTGGAACACACGGATCTCGACCGAGGTCTGGCCAGAGGCAGCGGTCGAAAACACCTGCGACTTCTTGGTGGGGATGGTGGTGTTGCGGTTGATCAGACGGGTGAACACACCGCCGAGGGTCTCGATTCCGAGCGAGAGCGGGGTGACGTCGAGAAGGAGAACGTCCATGACCTCTCCGGAAAGGACACCACCCTGGATGGCAGCACCCATGGCGACGGCCTCGTCGGGGTTGACCGACTTGACGGGGTCCTTGTTGAAGATGCTCTTGACGGTCTCGCTGACCTTGGGCATACGGGTCATACCACCGACAAGGATGACCTCGTCGATCTGCGAAGCAGTCAGACCGGCGTCCTTAAGGGCCTTCTTGACGGGCTCGACAGTGCGCTTGATCAAAGGCTCAACAGTGGTCTCGAGCTGCGCACGGGTGAGCTTGGTGTTGATGTGCTTGGGGCCGGAAGCATCGGCAGTGATGAAAGGAAGGTTGATATCGGTCGAGACAGTCGACGAGAGCTCGATCTTGGCCTTCTCGGCAGCCTCACGGATACGCTGGATAGCCATTCTGTCGTCCTGGAGATCGATTCCAGAGTCCTTCTTGAACTGCTCAACGATCTGGCGGACGAGGGTGATGTCGAAATCCTCTCCTCCGAGGTGGGTGTCACCGTTGGTCGACTTGACCTCGAAGACACCGCCCTGGATCTCAAGGATGGAGATATCGAAGGTACCACCACCGAGATCGAAGACGGCGACAACACGATCGCTCTCCTTCTCGAGACCGTAGGCAAGGGCGGCAGCGGTAGGCTCGTTAACGAC
This sequence comes from Myxozyma melibiosi, assembly GCF_037950935.1. Lineage (NCBI taxonomy): Eukaryota > Fungi > Ascomycota > Lipomycetes > Lipomycetales > Lipomycetaceae > Myxozyma > Myxozyma melibiosi. The sequence continues at coordinate 512,700 of NW_027042917.1, forward strand.
ACGGAGGACGTTCAAGCCACCAATCTGACCAGCGTCCTATTAAAAGAGTCAGCATTGTCTTCTTCCACGAAAATTGAAAAAAGTGAAAAGTCATACCTTAGTAGCCTGACGCTGAGCATCGTTGAAGTAGGCAGGAACGGTAACGACGGCGTTCTTGACGGGCTTGCCGAGGTAGCTCTCGGCAGTCTCCTTCATCTTGTTGAGGACGAAACCTCCGATCTGGGAAGGAGAGTATCTCTCGCCACGAGCCTCGACCCAAGCGTCACCGTTGGTGTGCTTGACGATCTTGTAGGGGACCTGCTTGATATCCTTCTGGACCTCGTTGTCCTCGAATCGGCGACCGATGAGACGCTTGGTGGCGAAGAGAGTGTTTTCGGGGTTGACGACGGCCTGGCGCTTGGCGGGGACACCGACGAGTCGCTCACCGTCGGCGGTGAAGGCAACGACGGAGGGGGTCTATGATGTGTTAAGAGATGAGTGGAGGCAAATCAGAGAAGAAGATAATGCTTACCGTTCGGGCACCCTCGCTGTTCTCCAAAACCTTAGCGATTTTACCTGTAGAGAAGAGAGTGTTAGGAGGTGTTTCTGCAAGAGAAATAGAGAATCCGGAGTGAGAATCAAAACGTACCCTCCATCAGGGCAACGGCCGAGTCTATGAAATGAGTTAGCCACCGCGCACACTACAACAAAACAAGAAGAATATAGCAAGAACGTACTGGTAGTTCCCAAATCGATACCGATGACGGTACCCTGGACCTTGCCGTTCGAGTTGAAGCGGGCGCCAAAGGTGGAGGCCTGGATAGGCAATCTCCGGGCGGCGGCCTGGTGAAAGAGAGGTTAGCAGGAGCGCAAGACCAGATTCCGACGAGAAACAAAGCAACATACCGAGCGGACAGAAGTCCGAGCTAATCTAGAAGCCAACATTGTGCGATATGTGAGTGTTTTAGCAGCACAAGCAGAGAGAGGAAGAGGAAGTGGATTTATGCTGAAGCAGCAGAAGAAGAAGAGTCCGGGAAGAAAAAATTGCGCTCAATAAATTCAGGCCGGGGCCGGGGCCCAGCGAAGAAGTTACCCGGCCGTGGAATGCAATGGAAAGCGACGTCACCGATGTGCACGTGACTATCCGCAGCGCACTGTGGCGGATGCGGCGGCACCGGTCGGAAGCGTGGCGGCCTCGGGCTTCGAGTTGGTTCGGGGCGAGAGAAGAAGAGAAGATGGTGATGATGTCTGTAGAGAGGGAGTAGAAGTAGAAGAAGAAGAGTGAAGAGAAGGGAAGAGAGGGGAGGTGCAGAGAGCGCTGATATTCACTGTTCACCACTCTTCACGACTGTTCCTATTCACTGTAATTACTCCTAACAGTCTATTGTTTATTGTTAACTATTCTCTGCAGCTATACTGTCAGCCCTCCTCTAGTCTTCTGTAAGCATCTGAGCTCTGGCTCTGAGCTCTGGCTCTCAGCGACGCATCATCGCATCGCATCGACTTCTTTGGGCAGACCAACCACGTCTCCACCATCACCTCCACCACGCTCCCACAATCACCTCCTCACCTCCCATCCCCACAGCTGCTCACAGCACCGTCAGCAGCGCGTACCCTCAGACGAGCACTGCACTGCACACCGCTCGACGGTCTGTCTGCTGCTTCTTGTTGTTTGACGAGTATTGGTCATTGTCTGTTCATCAGCACTCCTCGCTCATAGCAACTGCTTCTCTGTATCTCATATCGATATCCAACTACAGCCTATCTATACCTACCTCATCAACTACTATCCTCACCAACTATCTCCTCCTCAACATCACCATGTCTGAGCCCTCAGTGCACAGTCCCGCGCAAGACAGATCCCGCGCACCGGTCCTACCCCGAACCCTCGTCCCTCCATGCTTCTTCAACGTCCCCTCCACCATCAACGACTGGCGCTACGAGTGCCGCCGAATGGCGCAGCTCATAATCCCAAACCTCTTCCTCGGCCCAATGTCTGTGATCCGCGACGAATCCTTCATCACCGAAAACAACATCAAGCTCGCTCTCAGCATATCCAGTCCGCAGACGTGGCAGATCCTGCACAAACGATACGCTGGCTTACCACAGTACCAGGCCCTACCGGTCTCTGGCACCGCAGATCTAGTCAAGACCTTCCCGCAGGCGAAACAATTGATCGATAACACTATATCCGAAGGAGGCTCGGTCTTGGTCTACTGCGAGACTGGCAACGAGATGAGTGCTGCCGTGGTCGTCGCATATATAATGGAAACTAATCGGTATGCTTGTCGTTTGTCCCTCACATGCACTAGCTAATCGCTGACGCCGTCTTCCTGCAGATGGGATCTAATCCGTTCTATCCAATATGTTCAGTCGCAAAGGTTCTGTGTCGCTTTAGACGATTACGTAAAGTACCAGGTATGTCCTGCTCCTCTAAAATAACTCAACATCATTGAATTATTGCTGACCTTACTCAATATTCTAGCTTCGAGTATGTGACTTCCCAGCATGATATATCAAAATTCACCTCCTAACCGCAACTCTCTGCAGACATACGAATCCCTATGCGTGGCTCGACAAGAAGTCAAAGAAACTCCAGCTTTCAGCCATAATCGACCTGCCGTCAGACGTACGATCGACGACCTATACGAAGACGACGACTCGTGAGCTTTCTCTCCTTCAGTTTTTCTATCTCTGAAGTACTTCCTCACTGACTCTTTCTCAGCACATTTACTCGCGAAGGCTTGGCTCCGTTCAATGACGCCAATTCTACAGATCACGAAATGACAAACTAGCATCCAGCTCTGGTATCCTTCATTTCTCTTGTTGCATTTATGTATGATACAGTCTCATCTCATTTTCGTTCTTGCTCGTGCGGTCTATCCAGAGCTTTCACATCACAATTCGGAGTGGCGTTTTCTTCTTTTATAGCATAATTACATATTTATTCTAAATACATCCTACAGCCCCGCCAATTTAAACGGCCGAGCAATAAACGACTCCATCATCCTCTTTGTAAACTCCTCCAAATCTCCCTGGCTAGAAACCTGCTCCTCAATCAAAGCCATCGCCTTCTTCTTCAGCCCATCATCAAGATCATCCAGCTGCGGCGCGTCCTTCGCGTTCAGCAGCTGTCCCTGCGGCACCGGGTATTTCAGCGCATCAGAAGTCACCAGATCGCGATACTCCTTTGCAATCTCCGCAATCACCGCGTCTTTGCTCTCCAGCTCGGCCTTTGACACAAGTCTCTTGCGGTCGATCAGCAGGGGGCGAGGCAGCCCGCGCTGGAGAACTTGAGATCGTCTGGCCAGCGCGCGCTCTTCCTCGATAGCTCGAATGGCTTTAATCTTTCGCTCTCGCTCGCCCGCATCCTCTTCCAACTCTGCCTCTTCCAGTTGTACCGCGAGAGAAACCTCTTCTTCTTCTTCCGCTTCCTCCGGCGCCACGATTTCAAAATCATTCTTTGGCTTTGGCAAATTACTAAACCCTTTCTTTAGCAGATCAGCAATGCCTCCACTTCCGCTCCCAGACCCAAAAATATCGTCTTCAGCTTCATCCTCATCAACCTCTTCCAACACCGGCGCCTTCGTCCCTATCCTCACAATCTCATCCACCTCTGCTTCCGACACCTGCGGCGCAGGCAGCGAAAGTCTCCGCCTCTTTGAAATCTGCTCTTCTTCCTGCAACTTTTGTAACCGCTCCGCGCGCATCACCGCCTGCTTATCCGCCGCGTCGGCGTCCTTGCCCTCCTCCTTTTGCCGCTTATGGCTCGCGTTCGGATCTTCGGTGTCGCGTCTTCGGGTGCCGAATTTCTTGGTTCGCGCGTCGAATATCGCTTTGTCTTGGTAGTTGGTGTTGATCTCTTCGGTGGTGTCGTAGAACCCTGGCGCGGGCTGGTGCTCGAATGGGATATCAGCGTTGTAGTCCATCGCATTGCGGTTTTTCTTTTTCAGTTTCACGCTGTACGCGTCGTTAGCACCAACCAATCAAGCAAAACGGTAGTGAAGAAACCACTCACTTTATTCCCGCCTGTTTGAGCTCGCGCCGTTTCTGGAGAACAGCAAGACGACGACTTTCCTCAAGAAGACGCTCTCTGTCTTTCCGCTTGGCTTTCTTGCCCTGCGTATTCGCAAGACGAGCGCGCGCTTCTGAAAGCATCTCTTTTTCATCTTCGTCCATGTCAATCGCATCAGGACGTGCGGGTCTAGAAACATAGCATGTTAGTATTTGTCAAATCATACCGCTCTACAGTTATGGTCTTACTTCGTCTCCGGATCAGGATCGATCTCTCCTGGTCTCAACTTTCTGATCTGATCAGCAGCATGAGCTTCCCCTCCCGGTCCCATCAGCCCAAGCTCACCACTCTCCAACGCTTCCGCATCGTCCAGCAACTTCTGGTACCGCTCGAGGCACTGCGTGGCCGTGCGGCCAACAATCGGTGCGATCGTTCGCCATTGCGTGGGCATAAGCTTAGCGAGATGCAGCAGTTTTTCGTCCTCCTCGCGCGACCACTCTAGCTTCTTGATCGACGGATCAAGCCATTCGTTCCAGCGGGCTTTGACTTGCTTTGCACTCTTGCGGTTGAAGAGAGAGGATACTCGAGACCATTGATTGAGACCGTACTTTGCGATCCTAGATGTTAACAAGAAAGTCAGTATTCTGTCAGGATGTACAACTGTGATGACTGAAGTGTCTGAGTGGTCTTACGCAGCTCGAAGGATCTCGTCTATGTTAAACAGGTCAGTATATACGCCGTAAACCAAATCATCAAGACTACGAGCTTACCTTCAACGTTAGTCCACACGCCTCCCTTGATATACGGAGCCATGCTGTATTACACCTTCCGGTTTTCTGCACTGCTCTAGCAATAATCCAGACAGCTGAGTACTATAATCCACACTCCCTGTCTCTTTCTCTCAGACTGATGACTGCGAACGCGGTGATGAATGCAGTTTATTCAGCTTTCATTTGTGTTTACTGAAGCTGTTGAAGTCAAAATCTTGCCGTTCAGAATGTAAGCTGAGGCGTTGGTACCAATATCCCACCACAGCCATATGATATTCACAAAGAAATCTCTATATACTCTATAGGATGCAGATGTAGTGGAGTTTTAATATGACTTTGACTGCGTGTTTAGTTTGCATTATGGCATGGGTGTGAAGAGTGAGTTTGCGGGAGGATCAGTGCCGCTGCATGGTAGTTGTCGACACAGCTCCTACTTTGCAGGATTATCAGCATCACTACTATTTACCATCTGACGTAGATAGCCCGCTATGATTATAATTTCATCAGTGGGTTCCGCTGCCTTTGGAATTATGCGGCTCGACACAGTCCAAACAGCACGGAGCGCTTGTGCAAAAATTGCTGATTGTAATATATTTTCATGATTCCATACCCCAAACTCCCAAAGGTACATATCCGGTACTCACTTGATCCTAATTTCTGCAATCTTCAAACCTCAAATGTTTTTCAAGGTATCATCTGTTCTCATAAGTAGAATTATGGTGATTTCCCAAGCCGATGGAGTTGACGATAAACGAGACGATAAATGATGAGCATTTCTCGCAGCGAGTGGCTTTCGTCGTCGTTGAGTCCCATCACAAACCATGCCAGAGAGAAAGCACAACATAATAATAGAAATTCAGAGCTTGTGGGCACACCGCGCGCAAGCTCCAGTTCCGCACTTTCCAGACGCACCCTGGTACCCCCACGACGCCGGATGCGAGATGCGCGAGTCCGACTCCCGCGCGCCCGCTTTCGCCGAGCTGAGCGCGTTCAGCCGGCCAAAGAACACAGGGTGCGTCCGCGCTGGATCGTAGCTGAGACCGTCGTGCTTTGGTCTTGAGGCAGAGGTCTGCTGTTGGGGGGCGCTGGGCATCGGACAAGCAAGTGGCGGTTTTGAGGGCGTGAACCGTGGTCGATCTGCGGGGTTGTCGACTGTCTGGAGAAGATGGTTGGCAGGTCAGCTTCATGTAAGTAGTATGCAAATACCAAACCAGCACTTACCGGCCGCTTTGACTGGAATAGAGTAAACATGGCTGTGAGGAGGAAGGCGAGGTGTGGGAAGAGGGGAGCGTTTGTGGAGAAGCCGAGGAAACCAAAGCCGCAGCGATATCGGCCGCCGGTTTTTATTTCTGTTCGTGGTCCTCGAGCAGAGCTTCGACCCTCTCTGACTCACTGTTCCTGCTCCTCGCCAGACCTGTTTGTTCACCGGATCATCGAGGACCAGAACAGCAGCGATGTCGTCCGGAAAGGCCCTCGTCGTGTTCAAAGACGCGCTGTTGCGTCCGCAGCACCACGGCAAGAACCTGTTCACAAACCCACTATCGCTCGATATCCTGCCGACCCAGAAATGGGCCGTCACAGGCACACACAAGTCTCGTCTTTTGCAAGCCCTGGCCGGTCAATTCACCGCCGTGCCGGCTTCTTCGCGGACCTACCCGTTCTTGGAGAACAAGGTCTGGCCGGCGACCGCGTGCAGCTTGATCATGTTCGACACCGACATCAAGCCCGCCTATCTGGCGGCGCGATACGAGTTCTTCCGCGAGGCCGAGGACGCAGATCTTGAGTCTTTTCTCAGAAGCGCGTTCCATGCAGATAAAACAGATACGGCGGCGATTGAGAAGCAGGAAAAGGTGTTTAATGAGGTCGTCGATAGACTCGGACTTCGGCAATTGCTCAAGCAGTGGGTGGTTACGCTCAGTAACGGACAGAATCGACGCGCTCGCATTGCCCGGGGCCTGCTGAAGAGCCCGCGGATCCTGCTCGCGGATGAGCCGTTCCGTGAGTAAAACAACTTCTGGCTACTTTTATTGTCTAATTCTAACGAGTACTCTAGTCGGACTGGATCCTGGTGCTACGGAGAACCTGGCAAACATGCTCGGCGAGTTGTATCCCAACCCATACGTGATTCTCGGCCTGCGCGCGCACGAGCCGGTTCCGTCGTGGATCACACATATGGCTGTCGCAGACGAGAACGGGATTGTCGATGCCGGAACGAAAGAGGCTGTGGCGCCGACGATCAAGAAACTGATTGACCAGCGCAACGCCTTGTTCCACGATGTCGAGCCGTTTGACTTTGAGGCCGCGGGAATGACGCCCCCGTTGCGCGAGGGCGTGGAGTCTATTATCGATATCGATCACGCTACGATTCAGTACGAAGACCGGATGGTTATCAACGATTTGAAATGGGTCGTCAAGCGCGGCGATCGATGGCATTTGCGAGGAAACAACGGTAAGCCTACATTGATCCACAGACCACCCCGGACTCGCTGACATCTCTGTTATAGGATCGGGTAAGAGCACGCTGCTCTCGATGCTCACTGCCGACCACCCCAAGTCCTGGAACTCAAAGATCAAGATGTTTGACGAGCCGCGCAAGGTCGGCAAGCACAACTACTTCTCAATCAACCGCGCCATCGGCCATGCTTCTCCCGAGATCCACGCTATCTTCCCCAAGACCCTGAAAGCCAGATCGGCAGCTGCTACCGGATTTACTGTCGGCAGCTTCCTGCCGCCTGCTGCGTCTGCGCATGTCGCGGGCGGTCTGAACAAGGAGCAAATGTACGAGCGCGTGAATAAGCTACTGGAGTACTTCAAGGTCGACGGAAACACTACGTTCGGCGACCTCACGCTCAACGACCAAAAAGTCGTGCTCTTCATCCGCGCAATCATCCGCAACCCCGAGATCCTGATTCTCGACGAGGCCTTCTCGGCCATGAACGACGAGAGCATTTTCCGGTGCAAGAAGTTTGTCGACGAGTGGGGCGGGACGGTGATTGCGATCGGCCACGTCAACGACGAGATCCCGCGCTGCGACAAGTACATCCGTCTGCACGGCGGACACACCAAGCCCGAGCAGGGTCTTGTCGAGTAAGAACAGAGAGCAGAAGATAAAATCCGGAGGAAGTAATCGGCTATTCGCTCTCTGTTCCCCATATCAAAATAACCAGTGTAGATAGATAGCAGTAAATGTGACAATATTATGCAGTTGTGGCTCTAAACGCAGCTTCTTTTCCCATTTATGCCAAAACCAAAAGTTGGCGTCAAAGTCCCAGCCAGTAATTTTTTTTCCGAGTTTTCATCGCGCTGCGATTTAGTTCACCTTTCAACCTGCTATCGCCTTCGACCAAACTGCTTCTTGCCTTGGTTGCTGGTTTAACGTATTGTATGTTTGGTTCTGTGTCTTGTTTTTGTTGTCTGGGTGTCTGGCTGGGGCTGTACTGGCTCGGCTGGTCTGCGCGGTGCTGAAATGTGCTAACATCTCCTTAATTGCTGAAGCTTGAATTATATTTCTTCAACGACTTTTGATCTTTCAATATGGGTATGTGTTTGCTGTACTATTCAGTGGTTTGTTACCTGCCAGAGAGCATCAAAACTAACAGGTTCATCGTGCAGGTCCTAAAAAGGGAGTTAAGTTGAGCCTGGGCTCTTTCTTAGCCGATGAGAGTAAGGAGAATTTCTCGAATGCCTCAATATTTGCAAATTCAGGCTGACATTTTCTACTTAGCTTTCGGATCATGGGCTGATGATATGGTTGAGGACTTGCCTCCTATTCGTAAGTCGTGCTCTGTCTTGTTAATAATAAAGAGATGTTTGTGCTAACCTGCTATCTATAGCTTCGAGTACGCCTTGCTACACTACCTTGCTGTTAGTTCTTGGGAGCAGTATGAACTAATCTTGACCTTTAGGCATGGGCAACGATCGCTACGGCAACTCATCGAACGACCGTTACGGCGACCGCGCTGATCGCGGTGAAAGATTCGGCAGTGGTGCGCCCGACCGCTACGTTCCCCCCTCGCGTCAAGAGCGTCCAGAGAGAGGTATGCATGCGAGCCCTTGTTTTACAGATGACGGTCTGCTGACATCCGTACTAGACTTCAACGATCTGAGCCGAGGAAGCAAATTCGAGAGCTCTGAGCCCCTCCGCGATGGTCCGCGTGATGAGTACAGACGCCAGGAGCGCGAGCCGCTGCCTATCCCCGACGAGCCTCCTTTCACTGCTTTCATTGGAAACCTTGCGAACGAAGCTGTCGACGAGGACCTTACTGCGTTCTTTGACGGATTCCCGATCAAGACTGTGCGCGTCATTCGCGACCGCATGGAGCAGCCAAAGGGATTTGCTTATGTCGAGTTTGAGGACAGAGAGGCTCTGGAGAAGGCGTTGGACAGAACTGGCGAGGAGATTCTGAACCGCCCTGTCAGAATCAACGTTGCTGACTCACGTACGTTGTCTTTCTTTTTCTCCTGCGTATATATTTTCAGACGCTAACCTCTTAATCCTACAGCCAAGGATGACCGTACAACCGGAGAGTGGAGAAAGAAGCCGTCTGACGGCAAGGTTCGCGATTTCGGCAACTGGGAGCGCCGTGGCCCTCTCCCGGTGCCCGTCGAGGACCGACGCACGAGCTTCGGCAGCCGTTCGTCGTCCGGCTCGCGCTCGAACCGCGACAGCGCCGAGCCCGAGAACCCGCGCTCGTTCGACAACTGGCGCGGCCCACGAAACCCAGAGCCCGAGCGGATGTTCCGCAGAGGCCGCACGCCCGAGCAGAACGACGGCGCGGACCAGCGCCCTGCTCCTACCGAGCGCAAGAGACTGGCACTCAAGCCGCGTACCGTGCCCGTTGAGGCTGCGGCTGCTCCGGCGCCTGCGCCCGTCACCAAGAGCAAGTCGAACCCGTTCGGCGGCGCTGCGCCTGTCGACACTGCGAAGAAGTTGGCCGAGATCGAGCAGCGACTGGCCCAGAAGGAGGCCGAGCGCCGGCAAAAGCAGGCCGACGAGGCGAAGGAGCGCGAGGAGCGCGAGGCGGCGGCTGCTGCTGCGGCTAAGGCTGCTGCCGAGGAGACCGATCGGGCGATTATGGCGCACCGAAAGACTGGTGACCACGCTCCGTCTGCTATTGCTGCTGCTTCGCCTGCTCCTGTCGAGGAGAAGAAGGAGGAGTCCCCCGCGCCCGCGCCTCCCAAGAAGACGTTTGACGTTCTGCGCACTGCTGCTGCGGCCGATGACGACTTTATCCCGGATGACGAGGACGAGGAGGCCGCTGCGGAGGAGGAGAAGAAGGAGACTGTTGAGGAGACACCTGTCCAGCAGGCTGCTGACGAGGCTGCTGACGGCGATGACTGGTCGGTTGTGTCGAAGCCCGCGAAGAGAACCAACGGCAAATAAGTCATCGGTCACTAAACGATTGATTGGGCCTTTGGGATGAGACGAGAATGACATGTTTACTCTGAGAAAAGAATATCACCGAGATGGATCGCATGCTTAATTGGATGAATGGGGGGCGGAGATGACGCGCTTCGTCTACTTGTCTGGATTTCTTATTTCTTTCTTTCATTTGCTTGATTGTAGTTTTATATCTCTCTGCTTTTTATTTCCTACTTTATTTTACTATTCTTGATTACTTTATGTGGTATATAAAAGTTCTATCTAGTTTTTTCTACCGATATCGCGACGAGTACTACCGACGACTGTAGCAAGCCTGCCCTGTAGAATAACCTGCTAGTATATTGGAATAGTAGAGATAACCGAGACTATTTGAAGGATATAGTGAATAGTTATCAGAACAGTCCCTGGTTGATGACATCAGGTCTTCATTTAAAGCTTTATCATCCGCTGCGGCTGCTCATCTCTTTTGAAAGCTTCACGACTCTGCCAGACAAAAGCAGAAATCGACCTTTTTCTAAACGCATACTGGCTCTGTATTCCAGATATCTACTGTATCCTATTATCTTTTTGCTTATGGCTTCTATTTTTCAGAACATTCTCCGCGCCGTCAGAGGTCCGTCGATCGTTGCTAACGGGACCGCTGGTTTGGCGTCCACTGCAGGTGCTGTGTCTCCGACCATGACTGTGCCTGAAGGTGCTGAGATTGCGACTATTGCTGCTGGGTATGTTGTTATACTATATAGTTGAGGGCTGTTTTATTGGACTTGCGCTGACGTGCTGCTTCTAGGTGCTTTTGGGGTATGTCGCTGGTATACTGAGATTTTTACCTACTGCGGTTACTAATTGCCTGATGAACTTGCAGGAGTCGAGCACATATACCGAAAGTACTTTGGTAACGGAAAGGGATTACTTGATTGCCGCGTAGGCTACAGCGGTGGCTCGGTCAAGAACCCGACTTACAGAGAAGTCTGTGGCGCCAACACCGGCCGTAAGTCATCATCATATCGTTCCCAGCATGTGCTCCTCGCTCTAACCGCCTTATTATACAGATGCCGAAGCGCTGCAGATTGTGTTTGACCCCAAACTAGTCTCCTACGACACTCTGCTTGACTTCTTCTTCCGCATGCACGACCCCACGCAGTACAACCAACAAGGCCCCGACCGGGGTCCGCAGTACAGATCGGTGATTTTCTACCACTCGGACGAGCAGAAGCAGACTGCAGAGGAGGTCAAGGAGCGGCTGCAGAAGACGTTTTATCCGGATACTCCGATCGCGACGCAGATTGTTCCGATCCAGACGTTTTGGGACGCTGAGACGTATCATCAGCTGTATTTGGATAAGAATCCTTACGGGTGTGTTTTCTATGCATTGATTTGGCAGATACTTAATAGTTGAGGTGCTGACTGTACGTGTTATTTATCTAGATATGAATGCCCTACTCATTTCCTTCGGACGACTCCTATGAACCGCTAAGCGTTGGATGGGCTAAGTATTGGATGGGCTAAGTATCAGATGGGATGTGGTATGAATACTAGTTTCGTTAATGAAGTTATGCACCTTTGAGGATTCAGTTTGAACACTCGCTGCTCTATCATCTTACTCTGAATTTCCGTATATGATATATGTAATGCCTTTAGAAGTGCTTGAGACTGCTTTCCTTCCTCCAGCAGACCGAGTTGATACCAGCCGGCGAGTGCTCTGAGAGGACGCAGCTGACCAGACGCACAAACCTCAGCTGGATATCACATCGTCTATAAACACCATATCATAAACAATCCCTTCTATAACTCCATCAAGCATCAAATGAATAATCATTGATCAGCAACTACTAACAGACAGTTAGTCATATCACCCAAACCCTATATAATCAATCCACTCCGGGCCCCAAAGCCGCGCGAGCCCAAGTTTTTTTTTTCTATTTGATCCATCGCCATCTTCAATCTTCGCAGACACATAGTTGTGCTGTATTTTTGAGCTGATTACTGATTTACAACTGAATACTGTACGCAATGGCTGATACTAAGCCTGAAGAAGTCGCCGCGAAGCTCGAGGCTACTACGATTGCCGACGCACCTGCTGCTGCTGCTCCGGCCCCAGCTCCGGCTAAGGAGGCGGGCGAGAAGAAGGGCAAGAAGGGTGGCAAGGGCGGAGACGGTGCTCAAGGCAAGGGCGGCAAGGGCGGGAAAGGAGGAAAGGACTCGGGCGCGAACTACAACATCAATCTGAAGAACGCGGTCGACGGACAGGTGGTGACTCGTTTCCCGCCTGAGCCCAGTGGATATCTGCACATCGGACACGCAAAGGCTGCGTTGTTGAATCAGTACTTTGCCCAGCATTACCACGGAAAACTCCTCATCAGATTCGACGATACGAACCCTAGCAAGGAGAATGTAAGATACAGAGCTTTTATCAGATGAAGAGCTTTGGCTAACAGCGAGATAGGTGGAATTCCAAGATGCGATCCTTGAGGATCTCGAGTTGATGGGAATCAAGGGCGACTCGGTCTCGTACACTTCGGACCACTTTGACACTTTGTACAAGATCATGATCCAGATGATCACCGACGGCAAGGCCTACGCCGACGACACCCCGGTCGAGCAGATGCGTGAGGAGCGCACCGAGGGAATCGCCAGCGCCCGTCGCGAGCGCACTGTCGAGGAGAACTTGAAGATCTTCCAGGAGATGTGCGATGGTACCGAAGAAGGTCTCAAGAACTGCATTCGTGCGAAGCTGTCGGTCACGTCGCCCAACAAGGCGCTTCGCGACCCCGTCATGTACAGATGCAACCTGACTCCTCACCACCGTCTGGGCACCAAATGGAAGGTCTATCCCACCTACGACTTTGCGTGCCCGATCGTCGACTCAATCGAGGGCGTCACCCACGCGCTCCGTACCAACGAATACCGCGACCGCAACCCGCAGTACGAATGGGTTCTTAAGGCCGTTGGAATGCGCAAGGTCAACATTTGGGATTTCAGCCGGATCAACTTTGTCAGGACTCTGCTGAGTAAGCGCAAGCTGCAGTGGTTCGTCGACCAGGGTCTTGTCTCCGGATGGGACGATCCCCGGTTCCCTACCATCCGCGGTGTGCGTAGACGCGGTATGACGATCGAGGGACTGCGCAAGTTCATCCTGGCGCAGGGTCCGTCGAAGAACATCCTGAACCTCGAATGGAGTTTGATCTGGGCTACAAACAAGAAGGAGATCGATCCCGTGGCTCCCCGGTACGTTGCTGTGATTGACGAGAACAAGGTCAAGATCACGCTCGAGGGTGGACCTGCCGCTACTTTCACCGAGGACAAGCCCAAGCACAAGAAAAACGCCGAGCTTGGAACCAAGAAGGTTATGTATGGGTCTGAGATCTTTGTGGATCAGGAGGACGCGCAGACTTTCAAGGAAGGTGAGGAGATCACTTTGATGGACTGGGGTAATGCCATCCTGAAGACCATCCACAAGGACGGCGAGATTGTGACTGGAATCGACGCCGTGCTGCACCTCGAGGGTGACTTCAAGAAGACCGAGAAGAAGGTTACCTGGCTCGCGAGCACTCCCGAGCTGACTCCTGTCGATCTCGTCGACTTTGACAGCTTGATCACGAAGGACAAGCTCGAGGAGAACGACGACATCAAGGACTTTGTCAACCCGAACACCGAGTTCCACACTGCTGCGGTGGCTGATCTCAACGTGCGTGAGCTGAAGGAGGGAGATATCATTCAGTTTGAACGCAAGGGCTACTACAGACTCGACAAGCCGTACTCTGAGTCTTCGCCTGCTGTGTTTTTCACTATTCCGGACGGAAAGACCGTTTCAAAGTATGGCGCGAAGAAGTAAACTGTAGTATAAAAATGTTGTTGCTATCTTGAATATATGAAGTTTTTTTATTATTCTGAAAGAAGGATATATACAAGTAGTATGATACGTAGTTATTTTTACAATCTCCTCATCAATTGCCATGAGCAACCTACGCCTCAGCCTCTTCCGCTTCAGGCTCTTCAGATGCAGGTGCCCGGCGACTCAGTGCTTCCTCGTACTTTTCCAGCGTCCAACTGGTGAAGTTGGCTCGGCCCAAGAACTGAGCACGGGCAGCCAACGCCTCGCGGAGCTCCCTCTGTTTAGTCTCAAACAGAGAAGTGAGTTTGCTGTTGAGCTTCAGAAGCTCCGCGTCAGACTGATCAATGACCTCGCGGGTCTTGACGAGTCCTTGGTGGGTGAGTTCAAAGTCAACGAGCAAGCGCTCTAGCGCAATCAGCTGATTGTTGGTAAACGACTTGATTGAGCTCACAGGCGTTGATATTGGGTGCTCGTCGACAGCTCCTCCGAGAAGCTCGGTGAATTTCTTGACGGCTGCAGCGTGCTGGATGGGCAGGTGGGCAGGGATATAATAGGAAGTGTTGTGCATGATGGCTCCGAGCGAGGCGATAGCAAGTCCGTTGTAGAGCGGGTCATTGACGTAGCGCTCGAAACGGCGAGCGACGGTTCCCGTGCTTGAGACAGAGTGCTCGGCCAGTCGGAGATGGATTGCGTATGTTCGAAGGAGCTCGTGCCGGGTCTCGGGGCCACGAGAGAAGTTATGCTCGCGGGGGGTGTTCATAAGCCGGGTGGCCTCTGGGTAAAACCCCTTCAGGACCAGGTGTCGGAAGAGTAAGGCCGACTGCCAGTCCGGGGTGCGGTATCCCCTTTTCTGTTTTCCCAGACGACCTATGAGCGCCACGAGCCCATCGATATCGCTCTTGTGCTCAATTGCCTTGATCAGCGCGGTAACCTCTTTTTGCGAAGCAGGTCGTGCTTCAATAACTCTTTTGCGTCCGTTGTTCTCGAGCACGCGATCTTCCTCTGTGAGCTTCTTGCCCATCGAGCGCCGCAGGAGGATTTCCTGCGCAAGCTGGCCCGAGGCAACGTCGGTCTCGATCACGCGTTTCGTGGTCTTAGTGTAGAGGGCGTCGAGCAGGGTCTTGAAGGACTGTGGCGGGCTCGGGGTCGCTTCTGTGCTGCTGAATCTGACCAGCCTGCTCGCGAGCAGCGCGGGCGCCCTCCGACTGAATGATACAAGTGTGCGCGACATATTCTTCGAGTCGCAGCCGGGCGGAGAACAGTTCGGTGCGTCGGGGGAGGGTGTTTTCTGCTGGTTCGCGAAGTAAATGTCGCGATGGCTTCCGATATGGCAGAGCTGCGAAGAAAAAAAAGATTTGGGACCAGACCCTTGTGCTGACAGTACGCGGCCCTTGAAGTGTCAGCATTACTATGAAGTATAATGGGTAGGTTAATACAGAGCAAAGTATGAGTAAAGTTCGTAATTCCCACCCCAACACAGCACGCGGTTTGTTAGTGTGCGCGCGGCCAGTCTGAATTAAGGGGCGGCCGCATTTCTAACTCGACCGTCACAGCAACAGCTTCTCACTCATCCACCCACGCGCCTCTCTTTATTCTCACCATGGCCCCCGAAATTGGAATCGCTAACCTGCCTGATCAGAGGTGTGTTTTGTGCTTGCTGCGGTTTCGTAGTGTCTGCTGTTGGGGTGGGAGGGAGGAGGGAGAGAGGAAGGAGAAGCAGACACGCGACGCGTCACCTCTTCAACAGTCTGCTTTGCTAACGACGGTTCTTATCATTTCTAGACGCAAAATTGTCTCGAAGCGAGGTGCTTCGTTCACGTTGATGGTCTGCGGAGAGTCTGGATTAGGTACGTGTGCTGTGCTGTGGAGGAGAGCAAGAGAGAGACCGCCGAGGAGGCACTAACACGTCAACTGTTTACAGGCAAGACCACCTTCGTCAACACCCTTTTCTCCACCTCGGTCAAGAGCTATGCGGACAACAGACGTCGACACGCCAAGCAGACCTCTCAGACGGTCGAGATCGAGATCACAAAGGCCGAGCTCGAGGAGCGGGACTTCAGGATCCGCTTGACCGTCGTCGACACTCCTGGCTTTGGCGACTACGTCAACAACAAAGAAGCGTGGACGCCGATCGTCGAGTTCCTCGACGACCAGCACGAGAGCTTTATGGTGCAGGAGCAGCAGCCTCATCGTGCTGAGAAGGTCGATATGCGCGTCCATGCCTGTCTTTACTTTATCAGACCTACCGGCCATACCCTCAAGCCTCTCGATATCGAGGTCATGAAGCGGCTCTCGACCCGTGTCAATTTGATCCCTGTCATCGCAAAGGCTGATACAATCTCTTCGGAGGATCTTGCTGAGTTCAAGCTTCGGGTGGGTGCTAGAGCTACTATTCAAGTGCAATGAGAAGACTGGCTAACAGTATTATTACAAAAATAGATTCGCCAGGTGATTGAGGCACAGGATATCAAGGTCTACACTCCTCCTATCGAGGATGACGACCCGCTCATGGCCGACAAGGCACGCGAGATCATCGCCGCGATGCCATACGCAGTGATTGGATCGGAGACCGACGTGCAGACCGCCGACGGCCGCGTGGTCAAGGGCCGCCAGTACCTCTGGGGCGTTGCCGAGGTCGAGAACGAGGAGCACTGCGACTTTGTCAAGCTGCGGGATCTGCTGATCAGAATCGACATGCTCGATCTGATATACTCCACCGAGGAGAAGCACTATGAGGCCTATAGACTGCAACAGATGGAGACGCGCAAGTTTGGCGAGGCCAGGCCGCGGAAGCTTGATAACCCCAAGTTCAAGGAGGAGGAAGAGGCGCTCAAGAGACAGTTTACAGAGCAGGTCAAGCAGGAGGAGAAGAGGTTTAGACAGTGGGAGCAGCGTCTTATTGCTGAGCGCGATAGGCTGAACAAGGATCTCGAGAAGATCCAGGACAGCATTCACATGACGCAGCTCAAGCTTGATGCTCATCCAAACTACTCGGGCGGCCGGAGTAATGCTAAACGCTGATCTGGTTTTTTCTTTTTTGTTTTTTATATTTCCTGTTTCTTTGCTTGCTCTGTTTTTCATTCCTAAAGGACAACTAAAATTCCAGTACTGCTTTGTTCATCTTGTTTCTCTTTTGTCTTTGTATATGATTATGTTTAGGGTTTGCTTCTTCAATGTCTATCCAGTTCTTTTTCTCTTTTCCAGATCTGATTGCTGTACTGGTATCGATCGTCCAGCTGTGAGGTTTACGACAGCAAGTCTATAGTTTGCGTGGATTGATGGAGTAGTGTGCAGTAATACAATGTTTCAAAAACTAAATGATTTGAATTGATTTGATAATCTGTACTGTTTGTTGTGTATCCTACACGCATCATTCTTTCTCCTTACATTCTAAGAATGTTTAAACGAATCCCTTGCGAGCTGGATGATACAAGTTAGAATCCAGAACACGATCTCACTATATGAAATGACTATATGAAACAGAAGCACTTACAGCCAGTGAAGAAATACTGCACAATAGCAACCTGCCCCAAAGCCATAGCGACAATCGCAACCGACTCCACGATCTGGAACCAAAAGATCCTGTTCTCGGTCGACTTGACTGTCGCGAAGTTTCGGTTCTCGCGCGTGCGGAAGTATTTCTGCGTCCGCGAGATCGTAGTCAGCTTTCCCGAGACGGAGTGGATGCTGTTTTCCAGAGGCGACACGTCTTCTGTCGCGGTAGCGGGCTTGATCGGTAGTTCTGCGCGGTCCTCGTTCTCGACCTGGGGTTTGAGGATGATTAGTTTGGTGATGCTTCTTCACAACGGCTCGATTATCTGACGACAGGGGACACATACAGCGATCTCAAAGTCAACAAGCTTTTCAGCAAAAGTCGACATCTCGTTCAAAAAGCAGAATCGGTACTCGCCGACCTCGTTGGCGGTAAACACGAAATCTCCCTGACGCTCCTTCTCTCCTTCGAGGATTAGTTTCAAAGTAGGCGACGTGACAGCGTAGTCGATATCGAACGATCCTCCGCTTTGCACCTACAACAACAACAATCAACAGTAATTAGCAAAACAATCCACACACAGTCTTCAGTAATTAAAACACACGACGCACAGCGAAATAAAACGCGACTTTGACACCGGTCTGCTTCACGTCGGCGTAGAAGCACGCGCGCTCGTTCGCGGCCACGCTGTAGGTCAGGGCCGTGGCCGAGACGTAGCTGACGAAGAGCGAGAGCAATGTGAGTAGTTTCATCATTTCTTGTATTTCCTTTTTATCTGTCCCGATTGCTTTCCTTTCTCTCTTTCTTCCTGCTCGATCCAGATCCTTCCTTCAACAGAGCGGGTTGTGGACACCTCGAGCGTGTCGATGCCTCCTCAATTCAAGTCCCGTGACTTCAACACAAACCCCGTTGCTAACAAATGACGTAAGCAATTCCGCTTACTCATCAGCTAATCCCGCTATTTAATCCAAACCTCCACCGTTATCGATCGTCTTCCCTCCGCAAACAGAGCCAATTCCTCTTTTACCGCCCGAGTTTTCTTGTTTCCCCAATGTCGTTGGCCAAAATCATCCCGCCCAAGCCGATTAAGCTGTACTGCTGCATCATGTGCGTTTTGCGTCTAATTGAGCTCGTGGAAGGAGCAAGACTGCTAACGCTGACGGTTCTCTAGCTGCCCGTGGGCTGCGCGCACCTGGATTGCGCTCACTCAGGCGAACGTCGAGTTTGAGTACATTGAGATTGATCTCAAGAACAAGCCGGATTGGTTCTTGAAGGAGGTCAACCCTGGCGGTGAGTTGGAGTTGCTAATCTGATGTTTATCTGATGGTTGTTGGATAAGATGCTGATAGTGGATCGTGGATAGGCAAGGTTCCTACTTTGAAGTATGGCGACGAGTATCTTATCGAGAGTGCTATCACTACCGAGGTATGTATATCCAGTTTTGCTCAGCTGCTGTACGTTTACTCGAGTCTCACTGACTGTATTCTGGCCATAGTTCGTCGCCGATCTTGTCCCTGAAGGTATCCCACTCTACTATTTCCCCAATTCTCTCTATTTTCCTACTTATCTAACCACTTCACCCAGCCAAATTGCTCCCCAAGGACCCCTTCAAGCTTGCCCAGAGCAGGCTTCTTTCCGACCGCTTCTCGGAGTTCCTCTTCCCCGTCTACCGCAAGAGCATCTACGGCGGCGATGTCTCGGCCTTGAACGATATCTTTGATGCTATCGACAAGTTTGTGCCGTACTTGGTCAACGCTAAGCCGTTTTTTGATGGGTCTGAGGTTCCTACTTTGGGTATGTCTTATGCTTGTCCTGTGGTTATATCTTCTGGGTGCTGACAATTTTTACAGCTGAGCTCTTGGTGGCCCCTTTTGTCTCCCGCGTATGTTTTATCTCTTTATTCCAGCTTTGGAAACACATCCATAAACTCCTGACGTTAAACTCCTGACGTTATACTAACTCCGCCTCAGATCTACCTCGTCCTCGAGTCTGACATCGGTTCCAAGGACGTCTTGACCAAGCTCTCCACGTAACCACACCCTCTCATCTTTACACTCTACCCCTACCGTCACGCCTTCTAACTAGTTGAGTACACCACAGCGACCCCAAGTACGCCTACTTCCACACCTGGGCCACAAACCTCATCGCCTCCCCCGGCGTCGCCGGAACTTTCGACAAGGCAGTCGTACGTATCCTTCACTACCACTTCCTCGTCTGTGAGACAACCAATACTGATACAATTTCTCTTTCGTCATATAGAACCTTGCTCACCTTGCTGAGCGCATTACTAGTCTCAAGGCCAACTAGCTCGCCGGCCAAAAGCTGTGAGAACGCGCGGTTGTCTGCCTGGTGCAGATGCAGATGTAGATGCAGATAGGCGGCGTCTAGCTAATGTTCTATTACTTCAATAATATGACATCTCTTAACCATCACAAACATAAACCATATCTCGACTATACAAATAATCCATCCGCAGATTTTAGACACATAATGCAACAACCTACGATAAAGGTGTCATCAAAACCTAACCCGCAACCCGCCTTTAAACCTTGCAATACGCGAAAACGCCAAACGTTGAAAGTAAACGGTCCGAGTCAACAGTGGTCTCGATATTTTTAAGATGAATAAATTACATTAAACCAGATCTTCATTATTTTTCACGAAAGACAAACGAACTATGCAGAGAACTTATAAGCAGAAAGATAAGATAAAGAAACGGCGGGAGAGGAAAATGAAGGACGGGAAAGCAGATGTTCTGCATCTTTCGAGACTGGTGAAATGAAGCAAACGGACATGAAACGTAGAGAGAGGCCGCATCGACAAGAGTAAGTGCGACAAATAAATGACAATGACAAAAGCGTTGATAAAAAACAATGAAAGAGGAGGGGAAGAGGAAAAGAGGAAGAGAGGATAACGCCGTTGATAAAGATCGAGACTTTGGAAGGAAAGAGATGGAAGTAGTCATGCTTTCAGAAGCCATCTCTGCGTCATTTTGGCGGTTGAAGTGATCAACCAGACTACCAATAAGCAGCATTGTAGAATGGAAAAAAACTCAATCTAAAGCAGTATGAGTATGAGTTGAAGATATAAAACGAAGATATGTACCCCAAAGAAGTTCAAGGATTCTAGAGAGCGTAGGAATATAATACAAGAGAACGCAGAATACTGCCGGGCGTCTTTTTCTTTCTCTTTAGACTCGATGATGCCCACGAATGGTTTCGTTTTCACTTTTTGGAGAGATCGCGTATGCATGTGAGAGGAAACAGTTATGGAGAAAGAGGAGACTGGGGTACAGCACTGCCCGGATGCGTGCCCGGCCGTATCAGGCCTGCTGTTGCTTTTTGATCTGTTTATTGACAACGTTAGTCTTTCTGACTCACTACTAGTACAAAATGAGATGCTCACCGTCATTCCACGAGAGACAGGCTGCTATAAGCTGCAGCACTTCAAACCGCTTCGTGTCGCTCCGGGGTAGACTAAGAAACGAAAGGAGAAGGTTTGTGATGAGTTGTCTTAAGATCATTGCGTTAGTAAGGCAGGTCATCTTCTAGGGTCTGCATAGAACATACCGGTTGACGTTCTCGTCTGGCTCGCCCTTTTTCAGGAGTCTCAAGGCCTTTGTCAGATGCTCGTTCAGAATGACAGCTATCGAATAGATGTTAGAACTCATACACTGCGAAGAAGATGCAAAGAGAATATGTACGTACCCTCATGTCGAAGTTTACCAATCAGCAATGTCTTCTCCTTGACTTCCTTCTCAAACGGCCTCATCCTCTCGAGATCCTCCTTCGTACTCGTGATTTCCGTCTTCAAACCCTGCACCTCCTCACTCAACGCAACCTTCTCCTCCGTAAGCGCATCGATCTGCGCCTGCATTTTCTCAACCAAGTCATGCAGCTCGTTATTCCGCTCAACCTGCATGACCTCGATCGCCTGCCGTAGACTGATCACGTTATTCGCCATATCGTCGCGCTCCTTCAAAACAGTGTCGTGCTCGCTTTTCAGACTCTGGTATTCCTCCTCCAACTCCGCCGCTCGCTCAACAGTCGCTATCCGCATCGTCTTCTCCTCCTGCGCAATCAACTTCCAATCCTCAGCCGCGCGCTCCGCTTCCGTAAGCTGCGTCTGCAACTTCTTCTCCCGAGCGACGAGCTCGTCGCGCTCGCGCGCGAGAAGATCTTGAGAGGCAAGAGAGCTTTGCCGGACTCCGGCGAGTTCTTTGGAAAGCTTATCGGCTTCCTCGGATGCTGTGATGACTTCTTGCTGCAGAGTCGTGATTGTCTCCGAAAGCGCCTTGTTCTTCTGCTCGAGGTATTCGATGTTTGTTTTTTGTCGCGCAATTTCCACCTGTTTATATGATAGTGAGTTAGCAAGCCGTCCTGAATAAGATAACGCGGTAAAGAGAAGGGGGAGATCATACAGAATCACTCTTCAATCGGTCACCGAGCGTGCTTCGAATATGTGAGACCTTGCCGAGCAAGTTCTTATACTGCACCTCGGCCTCGCTCTTCGCCTTCTCCGCCGCCTCAACTTTTGCCAGCAACTCCTTCTTCTCCTCCTCACTCTTCTTCTTCTCCTTTTCATGCTCGAGCGTCAGCGCCGCAAGTTTCTCCGCAAGCTCGCCTTGCTCCTCTTTACTACTACCACTCTTCGACGCGTCCTCCTTCGACATCTCAGACGACATCCGCGACGACGACGGCGTATCCTGCTCTTCCTCCTCTTCCTCCTCTCCCACCGCCACGCTATTCACGCTCTTCTCAGAGCCGTCTGTCGAGCCCGCGTCCGGCGATTGTCCTACCTCCTCCTGCTGGTGCGGGGGATTCGTGTCCTCCGCGTCCTCGGCCATTCCTGCGCTTGGTGATAGATCCTCGTGCTTGACTATCTCCGCTTGCAACCTGCGTAAGTGCTTCTTCTTAACCGCTATCGACTAGGTGTGAATAATATCCTGGTGCTTCAGTCACTCAATTGCTGTCGCTGCTGCTGCTCCTCGACGACGGTCTACAAGCCCTCAGTCAATCGATTTGCTTTTGATTCAGAGGAGACAAGGAAAGGTTACCCGGCCCCCAACCGCCCGCCTGCAGCCTACATATCTGTGATAAGTAACAACATGCCCGTCGTCTTCTGGCAGTTTTTATGTACATACAAAAAGATAACAAACAGTAAAACAAGAGAGAAATAAGGCGAAGAATGCAGAAACTCTGAAAAAGTTGGACTAGAACGAGCTCTATAATAATAGAAAAAAAAAGAAAAGATAATGAATAATCCGGCATAGAAATACACAAACAAGGAAATAGAAAAACAGCATCCCTGAACCGATCCGACCCTACTTACGGAGTATCGCACTTGTTTACGATATCAAAACAAACAAAACAAAACAACAAAAGCAAAAACAAGAACTGAGACTGAGACTGAGACAAAAAGGGGCGATTATAATCAAATGAGAGTGGAGTGTATGCATGCTCCTGCTTGCGCAACCAAACGCAAAGAAAGAAAAGTGCTCGAGAGCGGGTGATCAGTCATCCGCCTGATCCTCTTCCATCTCTACCCGCAGCTCATGGCACAGATCAAAGCACTATCATAAACTGTTAGTCTCGGTTCGGCCCTCGACACAAACTTAGAAAGACATACCTCTGCCAGAAGCGCATTGAGAAGACCCTGGCCTTCTGGAATCGCGTTGCCGATCATGAATTTTCCATCAACTCGTAGGTTATCAATCGAAGCCAGCTTCATTTGATACGGATATAGTTCCCTAGTCGACGACAGTCCTCCCATTCGTTTCACCTCCATCAAACACTTGCGGACCGTGCTCAGTTGGTTTTGGATCGGCATTAAAGCTTCTGAGACAGGCTCGCTAGATACCAGTAGTCTGTAAATCAAAGCGTAGCATCGTCGAAGAAGGTACAGCAGAACCTGTTTGTCACAAATTAGCAAATCATCAGAGAGCATTCCCACAGTGGCATATAGGAACTTACAGCCTGGCCCTCGGGAGCGGTGCCGTCTTCATCCAGAAACGATCCGTTGACTCTCATATCATCGATCGCCTGGAGTTTCTGCTGGTAGTTGTACAGATCAGTCTCTCGCAGGGTCCAACGATGGGTCAGCATCATGCCTTCGAGCTGGTTCTTCATCTCCACAAGCTGGTCATAAATCGGTCGCAAGCTATCAGCAACCAACTCCTTCCGCGCAAAGAAATCATTCAGCACATTGTGGCACTCCTCGAGTAATCCGTTGAGCACATTCTGGCCATCAGGGATGTTCCCATCAGGCGAGAGGAAATTGCCGTCCACCCTCTGATTTTCTATATTCCGCAGTTCTTCCTGAAGCTTCTTCAACTCTGACATGTGCAGCTTGGGCATTGATCCGACTGAAACGATCTGCCGTCTGATCGACACAAGTTTTTGTAAGATCGGAGCGAGTCTGTATATCAAGCATTGATCAGCACACGTTATCGAGAATATGTAATGCAATATAATGAATATACGTACTCGGGAGACACAACCGCAAGCGAATCGAACAGTTCCCTCAGAGAGTGCTCTATAAAAGATCAATTAGACTGGCTCAAGAACAATGCAGTAAACTCGTAGGAAGCGTACCGCAGACGCTGGCTTTCGCCCTGATCAGCTGGATTATCTCCGACGACTCCGTTGGGTCATCGCGCTCGATGATTCCTTTAATTTCATTCAGCCGGTCCTGGATCGGCTTCAGATCGTTTTCAGAGTACACGCGACTCTCATGGAGATGGTCGAGAAGGCGCTGCAGTGAGGAAAAGAATCGTCAGTCTCTGGGAATTTAGCCGATGTCTACAGGGCGTGTGCACTTACCTTGACTGTAGTCAGCGAAGCATAGGTTGCTGGAGCCGTCCGAGTGAGACCGATCGTGAGGAGAGAAAGTGAAAGGAGCTGAAATACATCGTCCAGCACAACGTCGACTGTAGATCGGGTTAGATAGAGGATCACGGAGGAAGGTTATTGTCATCAGAGTATGAATGTACCTCTGTTCTGTTCGTCTCGTAGGCCCGGTTGCTCACGGATGTGGTTGATTTTCCGGACTTCGGCAATTAGTTGATCGTAGAGTGAGCTGATATCGCTCGACTTGATGTATCTACAGCTTTGTATTAGCGATCGGGGCCAGCACACACCAGAGACCACACCGGACAATGCTCGAGATAACCATTAGGAATACGCACGTTGAGCGATCCTGCTTGATCGCAGTGAGCCGTTCACGGATAGTGACAAGCCTCTGCAGGATTGCGGTCTCGTTAGCGGGCACGGTAGGTGTTCCCATGGCTGATTGTGACGATAGAACGGGGACTGAATTGGACTGTTGAAGGCAGATGCCGGGATGGAAGGTGCTGAGCGTAGTGGAGAAGGTCTGTTGACCGTAGTTGGGACTCTGACGAGTGCCCGATTTGAGTTTGGGCCCTAACCCGCGGTGGCCTGTCGCCAATCAATTCCGGCCGCCAAGTGATTGATTTCCCTTTCTTTGTTCTTCTTGACTACGCCTGGGCTCGATTGTATCGGGATTTATTATCCAGGGCCCGGGGAGGCTGGGTCGTGGCTAAGATTTCAACAGGGGGGTGAGAGATTAAACAAAAACACGCAGGTAAGCGAACAAGAAGCGACCGAGACAATAGAGTACAATGACATTCATACACCCAGCAGACGAAAACAAACAGAAATAAGACAACTCGGAAATAAAAGAAAACATAGACAGTCCGGTCTGATGTTATGACTTCTTGAACTGCATCTCTGCCATCAGCGATATGTGACTATAGAAATATAGAGTTAGTATCAATATAAAAGCAATAAAAGCAATGGCTATCATCCAGTTCAACTTACTCTGACGTGAAATGCGCGTTAGGAAACCCAATAACCTTAGACATGTACTCCTTGTCCGGCTCGCCCAGCAGTCCGGTCACAGATAGATTGTTGGCCGAGTACCAGACGTAGTCGATCGATTCGGTGAACGTAGGCGTACAGTTCGTAAACGACAGCTCTCCGATGTTTGAGTACGCAGACTTGAGTGTGAACGGGTGCTGGATTCCTCCCGCCGTAAACTTTCCGTACTTGAATCCCTGCATATCGTTGTGGTCTCCCTTCACCTCGCCGTGCGTGATGAGCTCGTACACACCGCTGTCCACCGTCGAGTTGAAGTCACCGCACACAATCATCGGTATCTGTGACGCAGAGCTATACGCTTCCTTGTGCAATTCCGACGGTTTTGTCTTTGCAAACTTCTCGCCCATGTCTCGAATCTCGCTCATCAGCAATCCGACTTGCACAAGCTTGACGTCCATCTGCAACGGATCCCAATGCAGATGAGTGTTTCCAACAATCAGTCGGTTGCCCGTCTTGATGTGCTCCAAAAATACAACAATGGCAACATTGTCTCGTGTTGATATTCGGTTATAGATGTCCGGGAACTTACTGATGGTCTCGTTTTCCCATAGTAGTTTCAGCGCGGCTTGGTTGTACTCAATGGACTGCTTTTCCAGCAGCTTGAAAACAGACTTCTTGTAGAATATCGCACAACCATCAACCTTCTTCCGCTCCTTGTCTCCCATAG
Organism: Myxozyma melibiosi; assembly: GCF_037950935.1. NCBI lineage: Eukaryota > Fungi > Ascomycota > Lipomycetes > Lipomycetales > Lipomycetaceae > Myxozyma > Myxozyma melibiosi. Next base: position 538,737 of record NW_027042917.1, read on the forward strand.
TCTTCACTCTCGTCTTGGGCCAGTAGTATCCACCATAGTCTTTCAGCAGAGGAGTCAGAAACTCTTCGTATGTTTCTCCGTCAACTTCCTGCAGACAGAATATGTCTGCGTTGTATCTTTGCAACTCCTCCTGAAGTCGAGCCTTCCGGTATTCCCAAGTGAGTGCCCATTTTGGACAATAGCCGTAGATTCCAGTATACCGATCACAAAGAATGTTGTAAGAAACCACAGTGAAAAGTTCGTCCTTGTGATTCTGTGCTTCTTCATCCAGTTCGATCCAATCTCGGTCTGCAGGAGTAGGAGGGGCTGTAGCAACATAAATCAGTATCACACTCCATCAAAACACTGATAAAAAAAGCAGCTACTTACGAGGACCGTTATCTCGGAGCTCAACAATAACACCTCGGGTACCTTCTCGGGACATCAGCGACTTGATGGACTCAGGTAATGGATTCCCTTCTATTCCCAGCACTTCCAACTTGTACAGCATTCCCATTTCAGGCGGTAGATTCGATATGTTGTTGTCGATAATCAAGAGCATCCGCAAACTCCGCAGCAAACCAATCTCGGGAGGTAGCGAAGTGAGCATGTTTCCGCTGAGATCCAAGACAGAGAGCTGGCACAGATTGCGAATAGCCCCAGGAAGCGACATAAGTCTGTTGTGATTGATGTAAAGCTTGTCTAAAAACTGGTAGTTGAACAAGTTGACGTTGATGTTGCGAAGACCTTGGCCTCCCATATCAAGCGCTGACCAGTCCTGGCGGTGATCGTTGATTTCATCAGAAGCAAGCGCACGGCCGTCGATATCCGCAGACTCAACCCGAGCATGCTGCAAGCCATAAGACTTGAAAGAAACACCAGACAGCAGAGGCGTACTCCCGTTTCCAGAAAAAAGCAGATCAGTCATGCCAGAGGCCGTGGCGGTCCCGCCGCGAGAGATTGTGGCAGCAGCTCGAGCATGGTGATGTGGGGAGCTGCTCGCCCGCGAAGTCTGAGCAAGCTGGAGCTGGCTCTGCCAGTGATTCGTCAAAACCATATATATTTATGTTCGCCAAAGTCGTTATTGTATTTTATCGTTCGTTATGATTGTAAGGCGTCACAAGAAAAATTCAGGACGAGCAGGGAAGGGCTTTGAACAGCGGTGGAGGCATTGATTGGTTGAATACTTTGCAGCAAGGAAAAGTCAGGATATTGGCCAGATAGAAGAAGCATCAAACAAGTAAAAGGCGAATCCGCCGAGAAAACACTCACCAGACGAATGATGCAAAGTAGTTGATGAATCAATGTGTGGAGGGAAACGTTTGGTTGAGCTGGCGAGATCGGAGGTTGATGATTCCTTCGTCAAAATCACAAGTTCACATATTTGTGATTGGGTCACGTTATTATTACTAAGTTATTACGTTATATTTGTTTGTAGCTTAGCATACATTTGCTATCAACTGTTTACAACAAGGAGCCAATTTGTGTCTTATTGCTCGGGTTTTGTTGCAGGCAAATATGTCAGACGCTGTGCTCTAATTGTATTCACTGTTCTGGCCTGAAGCATCGTTGCAGTGTAGCGACCGCACAGCTGCTCATTCTTCGCTGTAGTATTGTCGCTTCATAGACCTGTACTTTCGCACATGATAAAGCGCTGCGATTTCTAGATGCACAAGCAATTGTAGAATAAACAGTCAGATCATTGCTCTTTAGTATAAGACATCCAATCACTGCAGCAGAGAGGCTCGAACATCCCCAGATCATCATACCTTTCTCGATGAACTCTGCAAACCGCAGTTTCTCTTCGATCTGGCTTGCGTCAACAAGATCTCTATTCTTCATGAACCCGGAATGAAGCTTGTCTCGAAAAAACTGGTATCCTCGGCTATATCATTACCATCAGCACTTTGAACATTGCGATATAACCGACGGCGTAGACATACGGATACTCGCGACCCATAAAGAGTAGCTGCTTGTACTGGCGGATCACTCGATATCTTAACTGATTTGACTGCATTGGTAAAACAGAATTGCGTCTGCTGTTCAGACATCAAGCTTTTGTAACATTCAGTTCATCGTTGTGTCATTTTGCGGTAGCTGGTTCTATGATGATTGATGTCGAATGAGCAAGTTGTAAGGTATAAACTCCATCGTAAGCGGGGAGGCGATCGTACTCAGCTCATTATGCTGCCATCATCACGTATATTTCTACATTGGAAGAAGAACCGCATAACAGGTGTAGTATAATGGATCGGAATATTTGTAAATTACCTGATTTACTGTAGTAATATTATTCTTTCTAACAGTCTACGTGTCTCGGAAATAAGAGCTTGTTGAGACACGATTTATTGATTAAGCTAGAAGTATCGAAATCCGCTGCATCTTCATATCCGCAACTGTATAACTAGAAAAAAACCTGAAAATATCTAATCGTTTATATTGATTATCTAACTGTCTCTTAATCCACAAAAATCTTCTTCTCGAGCACATCGTAGTTGTTGAAGTACGACGAGAACAAAGAAGCCGCAAACTCAACATCAGCAGTACCACCGGTCTCGCGGATCGAGTGCATAGACAGCTGCGGGTTACCCAAATCCAAAGTGCGAGTTCCCAAAAGCGAGGCAAGAGCAGGGCCGATCGTAGATCCGCAAGAAGAGTCATTGCGGACAACGAAAAGCTGCAAAGGAACCTTGTTGATCCTGGCAACTTCCTCCAAAAGAATCATTCCGGGAGAGTTGGTCGAGTAGCGCTGGTTCGCGTTGATCTTGATGACAGGTCCTTTGTTCATCTCAGGTCTGTGGTTGGACTCGTACTTGGCGGGATAGTTGGGATGAACCGCGTGCGCCATATCGGCTGAGAGGAGGAACGACTTGTTACAGGTCTGCTCAAAGAAGGTAGTGTCGGCAGAAGCATCAGCGGTCGCATCGGCAGCGGCATCCCCAGAAAGGGCAGAGAGACGCTTCACACTATACAACGTTGTCAGTTCATCAGCTATCTTCAAAAAAAGTAGATAGCGACAGCTCTCTTACATGGACGGCAAGAAGTTCGAGCGGGCACCCTGGGCACTCTCAGAACCAATCTCCTCGTGATCAAAGCACGAAATCAAGCGGATAGTCGAGTCGCCATCAAGTGCGTCTGGCTCGGCCAACGAGTCAATGAGACCACGGATTGCGCAGTAAGTCATCATCTGTATCGAAATGTTAATAAACGCCAGTTCCGAAGACAAATTATAACAGCTGTATAAATACCTGATTGTCCAAGCGCTGAGAGAAAATGAACTCGTCTGAGAGACCTCCGAAAGTCGAAGGATGAGTATCGTAAAGGACGAGCTCGAAGTCACGCACGTAGCTGATAGGAACCCCGCAGGCCTCGGCGATCATCCAGATCAACTTTGGCTGATGTCGAGAGGTCATTGTCGAATACGGCATGAACTCGGAGTCATCCTCGCCGGTGGCAGTGGCAGTCGACCCTTCGGGTGCTTCCTCGCACTTGTTGAGCATCTCTGCAGCGAGTCCCGCAATTGGGAAGAGATGTGTTTCCTTGTTGAACTCGAATTTCAGACGAACCTCAGAGTCAAGATGGATGGCAAGAGTGGGAATTCTCAAGACTATGGATCTGGTCAGAATTGCCGAACGAAGTGAGTTCAGTCACGAAAGATAGCACTTACTGGGCTTGTTGATCTTGATGAGCTTTGGCACGTGGTCTCCCTCCTCAGTCTTGACGTACACACGGCCTGCAACACTGAGATCCCGGTCGAACCAGGTGTGCCTGAAATGTAATTACTATTGTCAGATAAAAAGGACATCGGGCACAATAAAGAGATTGACTGTACGTACCAAAGACCACCGCCGTAGAGCTCGACACCAACCTGCAGGTAGCCTTCGGCACCCTTCTTGGAGACAGGCTTGAGGCTACATAAACGCCAAAATAGTTAGAAACACAGCTGTACAGAATAGACCACAACGAGCGAACTCGACTCACCGAAGAGTAGGACTGTCAGTGTGGGATCCGACCATGGCGATACCATTGCCCGGCTTCCAATTCTTCCCGACACCAAAGGCAATGATACTGCTGCCGTTACGGGTGCAGAAGTACTTCTTGCCCTTCTCGACTAGGCCGAGCCAGGAGTCGCGCTCCTTGAGCTCGATGAAGCCGGCGCTGAGCAGAAGCTTCTTAGCGTTGTCGACGACATGGTAGGGAGTGGGCGAGCTGTTGACAAACGCGATGAAGTCTGGAAGAGTTAGCAGCAGCCCAAAACTCTTGCAGGATAGTAAAGATATAATCACTCACCAGAGGCATATGCTTTAGCTACGGACATTCTGGTAACCATGGGCAAACAACAACGAGAGGATAGGAAAGAGAGCGAATGGAGACGATATCCAGGATACCGCATCCTATCGCCATAGTAAGTGCTGACACGGGTTTTGTGTCGATGATACCCGCCACAGATCGTTGGCACCTTGTTTGTTTATTATCCAACTTCCTGCAAGAACCCGGCACCTCCTCTGCTCCATTCAACAATTCTACTTCAGCCGTACTTTTTGCTGTTGAGAAGCTCATGCGCTATTGCTCGCGATAAGAATGCCGCCAGACGAGGGCAGAAACGATCCGCTTTCGCCTTTCTTGCCCGGCAGTACTGAGCGTCTTAGCGCTTCCCCGCATAGAAAGCGGATACGGGTCGCTTATAGCGACCGGTGAGTCGAATTCTTTTCTCTTTAAGACAGATCAGTATGAGAAGCTATTAGACTAACTGCATTATCTTATTAGGTATATACCAAATCGCGATAGCGTCAATCTGCAGGCTGGGTTTAGCTTGAAGCCCGAGAGCTCAGCGACCGATGAGCGAGTACCATCGCGATCAAGCGAAAATGAGTTGGACAGTCAGAGAAGTACGAAGTAGATCGGCTGAACCCGAGCACACAATACAGACTGCTAACAGGAGATTGCTCTTTAGTCGAAGAAGCGAATCGAACATTCACAGAAGTATTACGTTCCGAATTATTTGGCGATGAAGTGCCTTCAAGCGAGCCCGGTCGCACTCCTCCATCACTAGGCGCCGAGTATTCCGCCAGCGGCTCCGTCACCCCGCCCCGATTACATCCATCTACACCTTCTACTCCGTCTCGAAATCTGTTCACATTCAAATCTCCTTCTGCTCGCCGAACACCAACAAAACAGTTAAACGGCGCGACCCTCGACGTCGAAAATGAGGTCTTCTCTTTGTCGCCAGTGCGCTTTCAATCACAGCAAATGCTTCTGTCGCCCCGAAAACAACTACGATCGATACCAAAAGTCCCCTTTCGGGTGCTGGATGCTCCTGAGCTGGCTGATGACTTCTATCTGAATCTGGTTGACTGGTCATCCTCAAATATCCTCGGAGTAGGGCTCTCACGATCCGTATACCTATGGAACGCAGTCAGCGGGAACGTCAGCAAGCTGTGCCAACTTCCAGAAAATGATGCTGTCACATCACTAGCATGGCTTCAGGAAGGAAAATACCTGGCGGTCGGATCACATCGTGGGATAGTGCAGATCTGGGACGCCGAAGCAGAACGAAAACTACGAACCATGGACGGACACACCTCTAGAGCTGGTTCTCTGGCGTGGCGGGGGCATATTCTATCTTCCGGTAGTAGAGACAAGTCGATCCTTTTGAGAGATGTGCGTGAGTCTGGTTCTTATTTTCGACGGTTGACGGGCCACAAGCAAGAAATTTGCGGCTTAAAATGGAGTAACGAGGACGATAAACTTGCATCCGGCGGAAACGACAACAAACTGTTTGTCTGGGACAGCATCAGCGATTCACCCCTTTTAAGATTTACAGAGCATGTTGCGGCAGTTAAAGCGATTGCCTGGAGTCCACACCAGCGAGGTATCTTGGCCTCCGGTGGTGGAACGGCCGACCAACGCATCAAATTTTGGAACACAATGACCGGAAGGCAAATCAATGAGATCGACACCGGCAGTCAGATCTGCAACCTGGTTTGGTCGAAAAACTCAAACGAGGTGGTGTCCGCTCACGGGTATTCACAGAATCAGATTGCGATCTGGAAGTACCCGTCGATGCGCCAGGTTACAGCACTCACAGGACATACGTGCCGCGTGCTTTATTTGGCAATCAGCCCCGATGGGCAGACAATCGTATCTGGAGCTGGAGATGAAACGCTAAGGTAAGACGAATCCCATTTATCTTTTAGGAAATGACATTCTTGCTAACCAGCTGGAACTGCTTAGGTTTTGGAACGTTTTTGGTAAAGGGAGGCCGGAATATCGCGAGGTGACTCTTTTGGATGTTGTGCCCCAACTTCGATGATGTATATATGGCTATAGATTTTTTATTTCTCTTTTTGAACTTGTACATTACTTGGCTTTCTAATTTTTTTTTGGTTAATTGAATGTTTTTGGAGGTTATTTTGTACAGAAACGCCGTCATCTCATGGATAAAAAGTTATTCTATTATAGAATGACAAACAGTCACCCAAATCAAACCACAACATAAATACAAAAGAAAAGAGAAAAAATGTTACTCCACCGTGTAAATTTTGTCTTAATTCTCCGACGCAACGCTTCTCTCCAACCTCGCCAGCATAGCATGATACTCTGCATCCTTCTTCTTCTTCGCCGCCAGTTTTTCTCTCGAAACGAACGCGTTGTCCTTGCGAAGTTCGCGAAGCGCGCCCTTGCGCTCTTTCTTGACCTGCGCCCTGAGCTTGCTGATCTCCTGTCGCTGGACATTCGGATCGTACGATTTCTTGTCGACCGAGTAGTTTTCTTCAAACTTGGGCGCGTAGGTGGGGATCGGGATCGGCTTGTGCTGTTGCAGCATCAGCGGTTTGCGGTTCAGCGTCTGCAGGTCGATGAGACGGCGAAGTTGGGTCGAGGTCTCGGTGATCTTGTCGCGGATCGCGCCGAGAGCGACTGATCGTTTCTTGGAAGCCGCGATCTCGGACGATAAGAGATCGAGTAATTCCAGGGACGGGGTGAAAAGCTCTTTGTATGCATCTTTTCCTTTCCACAATGACGCAAACTCGACCAGGGTATCAAGATCGGCCTTGAGGATCGACAACGCGAGCTGCCTTTCTGCTGGAGTGGAGATTTTGGTGATCGGGGTGTCGGTCATGATGTCTGAAATTTTGAGATTTCTCAGAGAGATTCCCTTGCTGGTACCCTCGACAGAGAGTTTTGTGAGATTGTCAGCGAGGGGAAACCCCTGGGGCGCAGCGGTTTGCGTGATGAATGAAAAGATTGAGAGATTGAGGTAGTTGATTGACTCTGGAATCACGCGTTTAGAAAGGTCGAGATACTTCCGCGACACTCTGGCTAATAAACTGGCTGAAGCGTAGTCTCCCAGGGTTGAAATGGGAAATTGAGAAAGATGCTGACCGATCAGGAGCATGGCGGGCGTAGCGATCAAATGGAAGTAATCCGAAGTCGAGAAGATCATTCCAATCAAAACGAAAATCATAGAGTCAGATGGAAGCGGATAGTCGCTCTCCTCGGTTTTCGTGATTGCTATTTGTAATCTTTGCCTGATGACCTTCAACTGTGTTCTGAAGCCTTCCGACATTTCTTCTGGGTATGACTGCGTGAGATCGTAAATCTTTTTGACAAGTTTGTTGTAATCATCCTCGGAAAGATCTGAACTGTCATCCACGATTGAAACCGCGTGCTCTATCAGCAAAGGACCGAATTTCTACATATTGTTAGCACCATTATAAATCATATTTCCAGAAAACAGGTTGCGGTCTCATACCATCAGTTTCTCTTTGTTTCCGGCAGCTAAACTCGGGTGGTAGAGAGTCATGATGCGCTCGATAATCGTAAGCTGTTTGTCCAATCCGTGATCCTCAAAGATTTCCAGCAGCTCATCGTAAGTTGAAGGGCACTGATAAGTGAACTTCAATCCTGATTTTAAATCTTCCTCAGACAACTCAACAGAGGGCTTTCCACGTCTGCCCGACAAAGGAGTTGCGTTTGTAGAAGTGGACACTTTCTTGGTGCGAGCTTTCGAGTCATCATCAGACCCTTCATCGCTCGCGCCGGACTCGACATCAAACCCCTCTTCTTCATCATCGACATCACCCAGACCTTTTCCAAAGCCAAAATCAGCAGCATCATCGAGCTCGAAATCGTCTTCGAGATCGTCAGCATCAGCATCAGGAGCACGCTGCTTCGGCTTCTCATCATCCTCGTCGACGTTTTCACCTCTCATTCTGCGCAGCCGCTGATCTTCCAGCTCCTTCAACTGCTTCACGCGTTCCTCGGCAAGCTCCTCTTCGGTCTTTGTGCGATCGCTGGGTTGGGCGCGACGATCGAAACCAAGCTCGCGCACGGCCTCGTCATACTCGATGTCGCGCTCGGGAACAGGTTCAGAGGGTTGAGTGGTTGCAGCCGAAGAGCTGAAGAGTAGTGATCGCAGACCGTCCATTTCTCCGTCCAGCGCCTCGATCTGTTCCAGATCTTCCTCCTTTGCTTTCTGTCGCTCGTATTTATACATTTTGGACTTTGCGATAACTTCCTTCATCACCTCGTTCTTCGACTTCTTCCGCTCGGGCTCGTCGTCGTCAGAAGCATCACCCGGCCGCCGCTTCAAGCCTCCGTTCGAGTCGCCGAGAGTGAACTCGTCATCAAGAGACAGCGACTGACCGAAATGCGTCAATCCCTCGCTCTCGCCGTCGTCGTCTTCTAGGTTGAACAGCGACGACGTCCGCGATGATCGAGACTGTCGCTCGCGAGTGAATCGCTCGAGCATTCGTTCTTCCGGCGTCATGTTTGGATCGTGCTCGCCAAATCGTCTGTCGACAACCGCACCAGCTTTGTTTTTCCGTTCGAGCTCTTTTTGTAGCGTCCGCCGTCTCTGTTGTGATGATCAGAGTAAGCATCTCCAACCTATATACATCAAGATGACAATTTGGGAATACTCACATTCTCCTCACCAATCTGCTTGCTCAACCCAGGCCGTCCAGTAGCACCCTGCACGCGTCTGCCCAAAATATCGCCATGCTTCTGCTTCGTCGTCTTGACCTCAAACGGATTAAACTCATCGCGGATCGAGGCCAGCAGATTATCCTTGTCCTCTCTCGACGCAGCCGGAACTCTTCCCCTCTTCTGCTTCTTCGCGTTCGTCTGGCCCGTGAACCCACTCGTCTTTAGTCGCTCCTTCAGTTGCTTGAGCTGTGATTTCGCCATCCTAACTTCTCGCAAATGTAAAGTAAAGACCTTGTTGTAAGCCTTTCTGTACTTTGATTTTAAACAGAAAAAATATTTTTGACCAGCAGCCAGCGAGCGTGCGGCTCTGCGCAGTGGACAAACTCCCAACTTTTTTAAACTTTGAATTAAAAAGTCTATTTTGCTTTCTTTTTTCCCAGCTCGAAGATTTTTTTGGGAAACAGAAATCAGGATCGTTGTTTGTATTCTTTCTTCATCTTTTGTTGTTTTATATTCACAGACAGACAAGATGAGGCAGAAACGGTCAAAGAACTACAGAAAGCAGATGGCGATCTATAGCCGCAACTTCCAGTTTCGACAACCGTACCAGGTTCTAGGTATGTTCAAGTCATTCGCATCTGGATGGACAACAGCATGCTAACCTCTTCACAAACACAGTCGACGGGGATATCGTATACGATGCGACAAAGTACAAAATGAACCTGCCAAAGGCACTCGAAGGTGTTGTGCAGGGCACGATCAAGCCAAGTATGTCTCGTCTGTTTGATTCCTCAGTGGCAAGTAATCATCAACCCAGCTAACCTCATGCGAACCTAGTGATCACCCAATGCTGCATAAAATCTCTCTACGACCGAGGGCCGGACGCGAAGGAAGCCATCGAGATCGCCAAAACATTCGAACGCCGCCGCTGCAATCACCTAGAAACACCGCTCTCGCAAGCCGAGTGTCTCAACGCGGTCGTCAACATCAAGGGAAAAAACAAGCATCGCTACGTTGTCGCGACCCAGGATCCCAGAGTCAGAGGCCAGTTCAGAGGAGTCGCGGCCACGCCGCTGATTTACATCAACCGAAGCGTCATCATCATGGAGCCCATGAGCCCTGCTACTGTTGCGGCCGCAAAGAGATTGGAGGAGGAGAAGCTTTCCGCTGGACTTAACAATCCTCGGTCACGAGCGTAAGGTCTGGCATTTGGTTATATCGGGTTTCCTTGTTTTTGCCGGCATTGTGTGTTTGTTTGTGCTGTATTTTCTCGTGCGCGTTTTGTATATTAGGTTGGGTTCACAAAAATGGAAAAGAAAAACTTATTTTGCTTTCTCATCTTTTGGAAGAAGTAGAATTATTGGAAACTAGCCTCACATTGATTCACAGAATAAACGATTGGATCGATAATCTTTCTTTTCTCAACAACAGCATTAAAACCAGCAAATTTTTCACACTAAAATCACCTCACCAGACCTTCAGAATAAACACACCACAAGATCCACCCATAACACTCATCCTTCCACACAAGAGTACTTAGTAAAAGATCTACTGAAGCTCCAAGATAAGCGTCGAGACCTCGAACGCACGCAACGAGATCGGGATTCTCGTCACGCTGCGCCGGTTAACCTTCATGGTCTGGAACGGGATCTCCTCCTTCTCGTCCTCGAGCAAGTTCGCCCAGCAGACTCTCTTGATCGGCAAGTTCGTGGCAAGAACGCCCTTGGACTTGCCGCCGATACTGTCGTACACACGCACGATGATGTTCTTACCCTCTCGGATCGGGAGGTGGCCGCGGCTCACGTCGACGTCGTCCTCTGCACGCTTGATGTTTGAGATGATGATGTTTGAAGGCTGCTCGATCGTGATGGATCCCAAAAGGTTTTCGGCGCACTGCACGATCTTGCGCTCAATGAAGTACGGGCGCACAGGGTAGTTGAAGTCGTAAGACGCACGAACGACGTCAGCGTTGATAGGACCCGAGTGAGGAAGAATCGCGTACTTCATCACATGGTGGCCCATATCAGCATGTCCGTCAGGAGCCTTGGGCGAACGCAACAAACTCAAGCGCATGGAGTTACCATGGATAGCAAAGCCGTACTTGCAGTTGTTCATGATAGTCACACCATACGTAGCCTCGGATAAGTCAGCCCACTTGTGGCAGCACACCTCAAACTTGGCAACGTCCCAAGACGTGTTGTAGTGAGTCGGTCTCCGGATCAGTCCAAACTGTGTCTCGTAGTTTGCAAGCTCGGAGTGGACGTCGACGTTGAACTCGGTCTTGAGAAACTTATGCGTCTCGTGCCACTCAACCTCGGTCTCGATGTCGAGGTAGGAAAGAGCGGTGATCGGCCCGAGATCGGCAGACGCAGCCTGAGGAGCAATCGATGCATCGAGAGAGATCGTTGACTTCAACCAACTCTTGTCCGAGATCTTGATCTCAACCACCACAGACGCACGCAGAGGCCCGGTCTCGCCCACAGTCATCTTGGCATCATCCAAATACTTGAACTTGTCGAGCGAGTATACCTCAGTATCCCAAGCCTGGAAGTAAAGCGGCTTATCGTCAAAGAGAACAAAGTGGTTAGCCTTTCCGCCCTCGGAAAGAACCTCGCGCTCCTCGGTCTTATCGTAGAGACCCGTGATAACACCGGAGGTGAGGGTAATCTTGAGCTTCTTGTTCTCTAGGACAATGGTATCAGCAGCAACCTCGGTAAGCGAGACGCTGTTGTCCGCGGTCGACTTGATTCCCTGGACGGGGCGCAGGAGGTTATTGACGCCAGTCTCCAAGACGACGTAATGCTTCTCGTTTTCCGTCTTCTGAGCAAGCACCTTGCCAGTAGCAAGAGTGCTAGGAACGTCCATGATAACCTGGCGCGGCCAAGGAAGCGAGCTGACCGCCACAAACTCGGCATTAGCAGTAGTCGGGTTGGCGGTGAACCCAAGAGCCTCGGCAGCTTCTTGAAGAAGCACGTTACCCTTCTCGGCAACCTCTGCGTAGAGCTTCTTTGCGTCGTCGTACACCATCTCGATAGCAGATCCAGGAAGGACGTCGTGGAACTGGTTGAGACACACAATCTCCCACAAGTCATCGATTCGCTCAGTAGGATACTTGTAGTCGGGGTTGGTGGTAGTCGCAAGAGTGGCAAAGTATTCGATATCATGGAGAAGAATCTCAGACTCACGGTTGCCCTTCTTCACGTCACTCTGGGTGGTGTAAGTACCACGGTGAAGCTCAAAGTAAAGCTCGCCGACCCAGGTGACGAGTTCCTTACCATCTTTCGAGGTCTTCTCAAGCTTGTCAAAGTACTCGTCGGCAGTGTGGCCCATCTTGACACGCGGCAGGAGACCGACAGTGTCAGACAATCCACGGTAGCGACGAAGCTTCTCCAAGTGCTCCTGAGTAGGACCACCGCCGCCGTCACCGATACCAAAGACGAGCAGTCCGGTCTGGTCCTGTTCAAGGTTCTTGTGGTTTCTGAGCGAGCCAGCGACCTCGGAGAACTCGACGCGCGAGGTATAGGTGTTTGCAGGGGGCATGTGGCAGAGCACCTGACTTCCGTCCAGAGCGACCCAGTTGAAAGTGCTGTTGGGGAAGTTGTTGATGTTGTTCCAACTCAGCTTTTGAGTCAAGAACCGAGACATGCCGGCTCCACGGCAAACCTGGGGCACTTGGGGCGAATATCCAAAGGTATCAGGAAGCCAGTATGTGACTGAGCGCTCGCCGAATTCGCTCTGGAAGTAGCGCTGGCCGAGAAGCATCTGGCGAACAAGAGCTTCGCCGGAGGGCATGTTGGTATCGTTCTCGACCCAGGACCCGCCAATGTAGTTGAACTTGCCGTTCTTGACCTCCTTTTTGATCTCTTCGTAGAGATCCGGGTATTCGGACTTCAACCACTTGTACTGCTGGGCCTGGGAACAAGCGAAGCGGTGCTCGGGGTATCGGCGAATAAGACTGATCTGCGATGCCCAAGAACGGGCCGTTTTGCGGCGAGTCTCGGCGTAGGGCCAAAGCCATGCGGTGTCTATCGGGCGCTGTTAGCAGAGATTATTCAAATAAAAAAAAATTAAGTGGAACATACCGATATGGCAGTGACCGATACAGTAGACAAAGTCCTTCTGGCCAGACTGGTACACATCTGTCGAGTCAATTGCTTCACCAAGGTAAGACTTTGTGATCTCACGACACTTGTAGACAGTCGAGGGATCCTCGGGGTCAAAGGCGTTCATGACATCGTTGCAGACCTTGAGCGCAAGGTAACTCTCCCAAGAGTCTTGATCGAGCTGGCGAGCAGCGTCGGCAATGATGCCAAAGTCGAGGTAGAGAGCTCTGGCCTCGTGGAAGGGTGCGACGAGGTCGGCGTTCGACAACTCGAACCAGCGGCCGGGATCGGGGGGCGCGATCTGGTCGCCGTCACCGTTGCCAAACATGCCGTTGCAGGAGGCCTCGAGGTAAAACACGTGCCAGGCGCCATCGCGGAACTCCTCAGGGATAGGCCAGTGCGGACGCTCGTCGTCACCGGTGAGACCCTGGAGCGGCATGCCGTCCTCGGAGTAAACAAGACCTTCGTTGTGGTTTTCCCAGTGCCATTCGAGCTGCTTGTTGCTCAGCCAGGGCTCGGTCTCAGGCACTCGAATGTGGACTTTGAACCAATGGGTGCTCCACGATGGGCCAAATGCCTCACCCTTGCGAGCAGGACGGAACTTGCCCTTGATGGCCTCCGCAAAGTGCGGGCGGGCAAGGTCGGGCACGGAGTAGACCTCAAGACGGACATACTCCTCGTCAGAAGTACGAGCTTCGTCGAGAACCCTAGGAATTGCAAGTCAGCGGGCAGGACAATGAGAGGATTGATAGTAAAGCAAGTACGCGGACACACGCAGGAAGGTTGAGGTCTCTGTAGGGACCGGTGCTGAGGAACTGGTCGATGCGGCCCTTGTAGATGTCGCGGACCTTCTTCGCGACCGGCTTGTTGTTCAGCTGAGGATAATCGGACGAGGGAGCCATGATCGCAGCAGGAATTGCGGTCTTGTCTGATAGTCTGCGTATGGATAGCAGCTCGAGACGAAGTCTGTGCTCGGGGAGGTCTAATCTCACTTCTCTCCACAGCCTCGAACGTTATCGAGAACAAGGCCCGCATTGTTTACATGCTGAGTCATTAACTATAGTATGTGTTAGTCATCCAATTGGGAGTGCATCTAAAAATTAAAAAGATCTCCTCTACACTCTCTCGACTTTATAGATATTCGCAGACAAAATGCCGTCAATAACAGTGCACCCGTCCACAGATCTCTTTAGCTCCTCAGGACTCACATACGAGTCCCGGTCACTGAAGCCGATTCGCGAGCGCGACGAGGCCGGTGACGGAGACATCGACATGGCAGACGGCGACAGAAGCGACGAAGTCGACGCAGAGGACGACGACGACGACAGCGAAGACGAGAGACTGTTTTCACTTGATCCCGAAGCAGACGGCGATGCAAGGATTACCGGCGTAGTCAAGGGAAAGCACATCGTCACCCCCGGCGAGCTGGTGACTTCAGACGCGACCTGGATGCGGTATGATTCCCTCTACCTTTTTTTCCACATCTACAGATCTTGCTAACTCCCCACAGCGGCCATGGAACCTACTCTGTAGGCAACTCAACCTACTCCTCCGTGGCGGGCACAATCACCCGCGTCAACAAACTTCTCTCGGTGACGCCTCTGCGAGGACGGTATGTGCCCGAGGTAGGCGACCACGTCGTCGGCCGCATCATCGACGTCGGCACTCGCAGCTGGCACGTCGATATCGGCGCAAAGCAAGCCGCCGTACTTATGCTCGGCTCTGTGAATTTGCCTGGTGGTGTTCAGCGACGAAAGTCGGAGAGCGATGAGCTTCAGATGAGAGTCTTTCTTAAGGAAGGCGATCTACTTAATGTAAGACTCTGCTTAGTCTTATTCCTATACGGCCTCGAGCGTTCTCTAACCTCCTTTACTTTTAACAGGCCGAAGTCCAAGCAATCTTCACAGACGGTGCAGCTTCTCTCCACACCCGTTCACTCAGCTACGGAAAACTCCGTAACGGCTACTTTCTCAACATTCCTTCCTCCCTCATCATCCGATCAAAGATCCACACTCTAGAACTCCCCGGCGGCGTCGACCTCGTCTTGGGCGTCAACGGATACCTCTGGCTTCGAAAACACACACAACAGCTCGGCGAACAAGGCGTCAGCATCACCAGATTAGCAGAAGAGGCCGGCTGGGAAATCTACAGCGACGAAAACGAGTACATCTCCCCCAGCATACGCGAGACCATCGCGCGCTATGCAAACGCAATCAAAGCTCTCGAGTTTGGCGAGGTCGGCGTGAATGAGCCTCGTGTTGTGGCTGCGTATGAAGCTAGTCTGGAGTTCAAAAACGTCGGAGAAATGGTGGAGAACGATGCTAAGCGTCGTATTGCTAGACAGGTCCTGGCTGCTAGGTCTTAAGAGGATCTTTTGTATGTTACCATATATGTATATTAGACTGTATAAATTTTTACTATTTAAACGGAAGACTTTCCCTCCACATACGAGCTGGCCTCAACCCTGCATGCTGCACTGCTAGTAATTGTAATTGTTCCGCGGTGTCCCCGCCATTATATCAAACGACGCGGATTTGGGCGGAACAGGTGGTCCAGACGGAACTCGCGCCGCTTGCAGCGCTTCTGACTTCACGTTCCGGCCCCAGGTTCCCACTGAATCGGTTGATGAAACTTGGTCTTCTATAGTAATGATGTCATTAGCATACAATCAGAAACATGTAGCATAGTACGGCAAACATACCACGTAAGCGATGCATGTAGGTCTTATACAGCTCATCGATCGGCATAGAATTCAAAGACGATTCTCTAGGCCGTGACGGAGTCTCATAGGCGTCCTCAGTCACCCGTCTGGAGAAATCAGATATCCGAGGACTTTCCTCATACTCCCGTCTCGAGGAAGCCATAATAGGACTATCCTCATACAACTCACGCAACCCTGACAGTTTTGGTACCTCTTCATTCGCCACTTTCGGCGTCTTCGCAACAGTCACTACCCGAAACGATCTCTCGCCCGGATCTTCCATCATCATCTGCCGGTTAAGTGGCTCGTACGACTGCTGAGTATGGATCACTGTCGACCTTGCGGGTACATATGTCGGCTCATTTTCGTATTCCCTTCCTTTGCGTCGAAACATCTTTTGCAGTTGACCTAAGGTGACGAGTTAGTTCCAAGTTCTCTAAGCATACGACTCATAATCAAACATCCTTACCTCCAACATTCACGCCAAACCAGGTACGCGGAATCTTCTCCTCTTCCACAGTGCTCGGCCCGTTCCACACACGGTGGTATTGCTGGCGAGAGCGAATAGTGTCCTGCGACAGATTATATTCGTGGCCTGATGCCGTAGTCAATCTCAACTTTGGATTTGTAGCATCTGCCGTAGAAGACGACTGAATCACAGCAGGCGACTGAAGCTGTTCCACAGGCGTCGGAGTCGCAGGCTCTGACTCGTGCCAGAGAGCTAGCTTGGGCGGACGCGTGGGAAATCCGAATCCAGGCATACCATTCTGCTCTCGCTCTCTCTCCCGATCATTCTCCATCGATCTCTGCTTCATCAGCTCAAGCTCTCTCCACTTACGCTCGCTTTCCAGGCGGCGCAATTCGTCTTCACGTTGCAGAGGAGTCATATTGCGGAATTTGGCGTCTGAGACAGTTTGGACGTCATGGGTTTTCGGCGAAGGAGTGTGCGGAGCTCTGATCTTTTGCATCCTGATATTATCGGGAGGTGACGTGGGCGAAACAGCTGAAGAAGTCTGTCTCTCCCGCTGTCGCGGAGGGCTCGTCGTCTGATTCTCATATTCCGAGATCGGCGCCACTGAAGATTCAGCCTGAGGCAAACGACGGCCGGAGCGTTCGCGACGGTCGCTGACTGACTCTTCCTTTCGTGGACGGTAAACTCGATGGCCGTTGACTTCCTCTGATGGCGGCTGATATGGCCTTTCCTCTTTCATATTCGCAGTATGAGCGGTGGCGGAAATCTTTCTTCTGTCAGAGTAACCTGCGCCAGCTCTTGACGACGAAACGTCAAGAATCCGCTCGGGTGCACGTTCCGCATGCCCTTGGTATCGATACCTCCGTGCTCCAGAGGTATCAGGCAGACGGCTGTTTTCGAAATTTTCAACCTTCGCCAGGATCTCCATAAGCCTATTGACAGTTAATGGTTAATATATGTAGTCAGACTAGGCTTTAACAAGCAGCACAAACTTACAATGCCTCGACACGCTGAAGATCTGAAGTTGTCTTGATTCCGCTGAGCGCACGTTTCAAGATACTCTTCCTTGACAACGGAGCTGACTGGCCCGGACCAGATTGTGAGACAGATCCGCGTTGGCTTGAGAGAGATCGCGGCATCTGATCAGGTGGAAAGAGATTATTATTTGACAATAACTTGGCACTGTGTGTCTCATTGACCAATTGGATAAGATGAGAGATGCCTGAAAGAATTTCCATATCCCGCTCATACCGATCTGCGTCAGTAGCCAAAACCTTTCATATACATTAGCATGATAAGCAGAAAACAATCAGTAGATAAAAAGGAGTGTGCATACATGATCAATGAGTTTCTTCACATACTCATCCGACACCTGTTCCTCTTGGTTCTGTAGTCTCTCAAATGCACGGAATGTCGGATTCGCATTTCCAGCTTCGCTGCTATTATGTGTAGACTGTTGCTGAAGACGGAGATCTTCAGGCATATAGATACCGAGCGGGGAGGAATTCCTCACATCTGCTTCACCGCGATCCACCTCACGCTGCACGTTTGCAGAAGCGCCAACGACAGGCGAGCTAATTTGTTCTGGAGCGTTTGGATCGAAACTGAAGGAAGAGATGTTTCTGTCGCAGGCACTGTCGCTGGCGCCTGCGGGACCGATTGTCGTCACAGAGGGAACTAAAGGAATGAGCATATTAGATCTAGATTTTATTCCTATGCAATCCAGAAGGTACTTACCGCTAGGAAGAGGGTGTCTTGCAGACCTGGAGGCGTTTTGTGATCCTTCGGCCGAATAAAAAGAGGAATCATCCGCCCCAGCGCCGTTTAAAGTGCGTGGTGACTGAGATATCTCACCACTTGGCTCCCGGGACTTGACCTGGTGCGATGACTTTGTCGATCTGCCAGAAGCTGCAGTCGAGCCCTTTGACGAGCGACGAGAGGTCGGCGCAGCAGAGTTGCTGTGCCGCTTTTGTGCGCTATTCAGAGAGGCGTCGGATGAGGGAAGATATCCGATCTCAGGACTCGCAAAAGACTGAGTCTGCTTTGGATTCGACCGAGTGCTGGGACTTCCGATAATGGATGCAACATTCACTGACGACGGAACTCTGGATGAGGCAGGCTCATCAGAGACCAAGTCGCTGGTTGAGCTTCTGGCAGCGCTCCGGCGCGAGGTAGCAGATCCTGCGCTCGAGCGGCGGCTTGGTTGTACAGAAGACGCAGTGTGATCCTGAAGGTAGCTCGGAAGGTCGAATCCGTTCCCCGATACTTGGTTCTGGGCGTCCATTGATAGATCATCAATAATCATTGACTCGGAATCGTCGATGGCACGGCTGAACGACTGGTTGACGTTGGAACTGGATGAGCGTCTCGAGACGGAGCTATTAGGGGTCTGAACACCAGAAGCAGGGAGAGAATTCTGCTTCTCATAGTGCGCGGAGCTTTCGCTCTCAGTGCTGGGATGGCGGCTCTCGGCGAACGGGGAGGCCTTGGGATCGCTGGAGGTTCGGATGCGCATGATCTCCGGCATGATGTGGGTTCTTATGACGCTGCTGATTACTTTGTCGAGCTCAGAAGCGCTCACGGTATCGGAGGTGAACGGCGAAGAATTGGGAATGGGCTCTGGAAGTTCGTCGGCCGGCGGTTCCATGGCGTCGGTGTAGACTGAGACAGACTCGAGGGAGGTCTTGCGAGTAAGCGGGCTTGCGGGAGGCAGAGAAGCGGAAGTGGACGAGAGGTCGTCCTGGTCCGAGGGCTCGATCTGGAAGCCAGCCATAGACCGGCTGTCGTGCTTCGAGTTCTTCTTCTTTGAGCGTAATTGCACGCGGACGCTTGGTTTTTGGTCGGAGGCAGCGGCGGAGGACTGCTCGTAGTACTCGATAAGCACGGAGGCCTGGTTGGGCTTTTTTGAGGCAGGAGCGATGAGGCGGTCAGAGTATGCGGTGGAAGATGTCGAGGCGAGCGCGAGGGAGTGGATGCTCGAGGAGGACATGGTGATTGATTGAGGAAGAAGCAGAAGCAGGTGGTGGTGGAGAGAAAGAGAGAGAGAGTAGCAAGCAGAGGTAAATAAACCAAAATCCGGCGGGAGGCGAGCGAGACAGGATCCCAAACGGGCGAGCGACCGGGGTCCGCCGTTCAGCAGTTCGTCCGCTAAACGTCTGCCGCGACCCCGGAAGATCGTTGCCTGCTCTGCCACCGGACCAGCCACCTCGGCCGGTACCCAGATTCGCAGTCCACAGTGCACGATCGCGTTATCTGGTCTGTACCTGCCTTATTCAAGAAGGCTGGCTGCTGCCGGAAGAGGACGACGATGCGTTGGCTTCGAGTACCTGGGCCCGCGTGAGGAGGTTAATTAATTAATTACCCCTGAAACTCACAATGTCCACCTAGCGAGCGTAGGCGACGAGCAGAGTGCGGAGGATGAGAAGACCAGAAAACAACAAACAAAGAACAAACAAACAAGATAGCATATCTATTCATATTGTTGTCTGCAATTGTATTGAAAGAGATTATCCTCACCCGGGCGACATCTGCGGTTGTGCGGTTGGCTGCTGTCTCCCACTCGGCCACTATCGAGGTAAAAGCAAACTCGGCACCCACTGCCGCAATTGGCAATCACCCGCAAAACATCTTGCTCTCCAGCCAGCCATCCTTTAAATTGGACAAATAACAGAATCATCTCTGCTGCCGAGCACCGTCTCACGACCGAAGCCTTTCTTGCGCTTCATGCTCCTCGAGGCTCTGCATCGTCAGCACCAGCCTCGCCTCGCTCCCCGCAAGGGCCGCAGATAGTCGGCCCCATCTTTTGTCTTCTCTGTACGCAGACAACCGTCTTGCGCGTTCCAGCAGGTGCCTCCGACCAGCAATGCCGCTCTGTAACGACTCTGACAGCCTATCGGTTCCTGGATCTAGTTGCTGCGCCGAACCCTCGCTAGCCACTTCCGGCCGCGTACCTGCATTCGACATACGCTCTTTCACCCATGTTCGAAACAAAGTCTCCACAAGTATCGCAACTTTAATCGTACTCTCTGCAAGCCTGGTGTAATCGTCTGAGGTCGTTTGCTTCGGCTGTAGGGCCAGAAACTCCGAAATGTACACCTTCCCTCTCTCAAAGTCTTCAATCCAGTCCTTGGGCAATCGTGAATATGTGACCAAGGGCTGCAGCAGCGCTTCACAGAGATTGCAGACGTACTCGCTCTTCTTGCCAATAAGTAACCGCGGGGGATCCAGAAAGTACGTCAACGTCTGCAATGAGACATCCCGCAGGTATGAGCTCATCTCCATAAACCAGCTCCACTGATCTACCGTGTCCGTCGTAGCTGCCGCAATGTCAAACAGCAACCCCAGAGTCCGCTTCCGCAGACTCAAAGAGTCAAGATCTCCAAACGGGTAACTGTCCTCGCCGAGGAACAGTGCGTAATTTGCGCGTTCGAGCGTCGTCGCACTGGCTTTGGCTTCTATCTCTTTAGAAAAGATTTCCCTATATTGCTGGCTCTCGCCAGCGCTGTTGGTTGCAAACACTGCCGACAGCGCCGACTTCCACCGTATACTGCGAAGCCCGCTAGTCTTGTACCTAAGCAGCTTGAACAGCAGGCTATCATATAGCAGTTCCTCTCCATCATTATCTTCTACAATGCAGACTTTAGCATCCATTAAAGATAAAAAAGCAATCTTGGATCACTTACCTTTCACTTCGTCTAAGGTTTCTTTCCAATCTCGCTCCAGTATACCGACCAAGATCTCAATCAGGTTTCTGTACGCAGGCCACCGGCCTTCCAGACTCTTTGATAGATCGCCTGTGCTTCGTACTTTTGAATCCCGCTCTCTTGCCGCAAAAGCGGAAGAGCATTTAAATCCCCATCCGAGTATCCTGAGAATATCTTCGTCGACGCTCGCCCATAAACTTTTGATCTTTGGCCCACTGAAAATGTCATTACCTTCCGAATCTTCGAGCATCTTCTGTTTGTTGCTACTGCCGTTATTCTTCCGTCCTCGTTTCGCGGTACCTGGAGGCGCAAACTCAGCAAGAGCAGCATCATCGGAATTTCGTTTGGAAGGTTTTTGCGGACTGCCAAAGAGATCGTCGTCATAGGACTTGTTATAGCGCGCTTTTCTCTGCCGTCTCGGTGGTGAAGTTGCCTCAACAATCCCCTCTCGACCCACGTCGAGAGCCTCGTGAAAGCCTAGTTCGTGTATCGACAGACCTGTTGAAAGCAGCTTCACAAACACGCGCGTCGAAGTCTCGGCTATCGGAGTGTACACAAGCGAAGGGTCTGGTTTGAACTTCATCTCAAGCTCTGACAGCGGAACAACATCTGCAGACAATTGCTTGCGCTGGGCGTTGCTCATGCCTGCGAAGAGAGGATGGCTAATCATCGTAAACAGCATATTCAATTGCGACGGTGTAGGCGTGAATGCCTCAGGAAACTGCGCGGATAGTATTGCCTCGAGAAACTCAACCGCTTCCAGATCTAAGAATCAAACAAGTAAGCCACCATCTCAAACAACAGACGAACCGCAGATGAGTCTCCTACATAGTTCACTCTCAAAACTAGAGTCGACATGATCATAGCACTGCTCAATCCTGCTTCTGTCGCCGAATCGCCATTCCCGTTTCACTGCAGGCAGCTCGCTAACTTTCGCATTCTCTGTTAATACCTGCACCTTCGACTCACGAGCCATGTCTATTTCCCAGCTTTCGAGTGGCTTCAAAACCTCCAACAACATATTTTTCGATGCACGAACGCGTGAAGCGCCCGACTCTTCGCTTGACGCGTTCAGGTCAAAGCCCTAAACCCATATCGTCAAAGTGCAGTCACGTGAAGCCGCACTTCCGGCTTTATCCGCGCAGCTGTTTAGCGTTTGGATTTTTGCGTAAAAGTCGCAATTGAAATAATTGGAAACCGCAGAACTCCAGCTTGTCGTCCACGTTCGCCATTGAGACTGTCGAAGCAGCGATTTTTTAGAAAGAACTATTGCTGACCGGGAAGACAAAGGCCGGGAACATCTTACTGGAAACACCGAGCAGTAAAAAGAATTTTGGTTTCCGACATCACTGGAGTCTGACCTCGCAACACGAAAAAGATGACTGCCTTTCGAATCACCCTTGTGCGCTCCGCCATCGGTCTGCCCAAGAAGACCAACAATTTCCTGAAGACACTTGGACTCACTCACCGGGGCGCTGTGCGGTACAAGCCGGTCACGCCCAGCAGCGCTGGTTTGATTCTCAGAGTCAAGGAGCTCGTCAAGGTCGACGTTGTCGATAGAAAGCTCACGAGAGAGCAACACAATGCGACGCAGAAGTCCAATTCTGGATATATTGTTGAGAAGAAGATGCGACCGAGTCCATAGATTGGACGGCTTTGAAGCAGAAAGAATGAGGGTGCAGGTTTACGACAGATATCGATGAAGCGAATTTGAAAAGAACTGCGGCCATCGTCAGACGGCATATCTACGGCATTTGACAGACTGGAATTCTAAAGGCTGCTTTGTATAATAATATGATGAGGAAATTAAGGACTACTGTGTTTGAAGCAGTGAATGAGAGCTACGGTTGTGTATGCAGAGATCTGGCTATGGTTTTTTTGTAAATATTTCTCTAGACTGAGCCAGCGGTCTCACAATACAAAATATGCATATATATTGTCGTTAAGCTAATAATAAGACTGTAAATAAAGACCAAATGAATCTCTACAATGATACTGCATCTGCTGATGAAATAGGCCCAGGTCGAGGTCGAAGAGAGGAAAGGCGCACTGATCAAGATTACCCTGCGCTGTCATATCGACCGCTCTAAACCTTCAAGACCTGCTTCCCGCAAACTGATCCCCTCCATCGCCTCGGCCCATGGCTTTCTAGTATACCGCATCTTCACTGGTACGTTTGACTGCTTGGTTTAAGTCTTTTGTTTGCTATTGCTTGTTGTTGCTTGCCGCTGCTTTCTGTTGAACTGGCGAGCTCGGCAACGCAGCTCTGTGTACGATTGATTGCCAGAACCGGCCAGTGTAGTCACAGCGTATATCAATCATCTTGTGTCTTGACTCGATCGCAGTCCGCTAACCAGATCCCACAACAGCAATACCAAGCAGTAGCTGTCTCTAGATCTACTCATCGTCTGAACTGATAATTGCCGGCGCGTCTGGCCGATTGACCATCTATACCTGCGAGCGATACTCCAACCGACCGACCGACAACCTACTACCATCCAGCGCGGCATACACCAATAGAGAATGTCATGGCGGCCCAAGATGAAAAGCCGCCTCTAGCACCGTACATTCTGCAGCCGCTGCTGTCAGATGTGCTGCTCGTGTCTGAGGACTCGGATGTCAAAGTGGAGATTACCTGCGTGGAAGCATGGCGTATGTACTGATATCGACATCGCCGTGCTGGCTGTTGCTAATCGTCGTTCGGCTGTGTAGATTCGAGTTTATACCTGGGAACTTCGACCGGTGAAGTTTTGCATTATTTCCAGGACCCTTCCTCGGTATGTCTCAAACAAGTGTATTATTATTGAGGATCATCTTTTAATACGGATTTACCCGTGCAGAATACCCCTAGCTACATGTTTGCTTCTCGCCAAGTAGTCCACCCTTCTCGACCACACCCGATCACCCGGATACTTTTGCTGC
This sequence comes from Myxozyma melibiosi, assembly GCF_037950935.1. Taxonomy (NCBI): domain Eukaryota; kingdom Fungi; phylum Ascomycota; class Lipomycetes; order Lipomycetales; family Lipomycetaceae; genus Myxozyma; species Myxozyma melibiosi. The sequence goes on from NW_027042917.1 coordinate 562,545, forward strand.
CGACAGTATCGCAAGCACTAGTTCTCTCACACAACTCGATCGCGGTCTTCTCGCTGCCCGAGTTCTCGCCCGTGAGGCTCGGCAGGATAAGAGAGGTCAACTCGATGTCATTAGATCTAGACAAGGTCCAGAAAGATACAGACGACGAGGTTCTGGTCACGGTGTTTACAAAGAAACTTATTAGAATCATCAGGGTTAAAGAGAAGGATCTGAGATTGGTGAAAGTGCGTCACAGCTGTTTGATCCGCGTACAACGTTATAAAAGCCAAGCTAATGATCTTACAACTCTAGGACATTGATTATCCCTCCGCGTTGGTTGGAATCCAGCGCTCCTCAATCGCACTAGTTGCCAACGAAGAAACCTACGACCTCATCGATCTCAACAGTATACAAAAGATCCCACTATTCTCGATCTGCAACAACCCCGGCGCCGCTACCAAACTAAAACCGCACGTCGCGTCGGTCACTAGCGAAGAATTCTTTGTCACGAGCGGATCGGCGCCTGATGAGCCCGCGGTTGGGTTGGTGGTCAACCTCGATGGAGACGTGTCTCGGGGTACGATTGCTTGGAATGGGTATCCGACGGTTATAGGTGAGTGGTTTGCGAGATTTGGTTGCAGAGGAAGTAATACTGACGGTGATTTATTATCTAGCGGTTGAGTATCCATACATTGCCGCCGTGATTGGAAACGAGTTACAGCTCCATTCTCTAGAGACACAAGAACTGCTACAGACTCTCCCTTTCGACACTCCGCCCAAGCTCTCGACAGTATCATACACATACTCCATGCCCTATCCGCTTCTAGCCGAGAAGTTCACGCTCGTGCCGTTGCTGGGCGAGGCAGACGAGAGCCGGCTAGAAGAAGAACGTCGGATAGCTGCGAGATTTTCGAATGTGTCGTCGTCGCTGTTTGTGTATTCGAATGAGCTTGGTGTGCAGTGTCTGATACCCACGCCGGACCTGCTGCGTCTTGATTCTCTGCTCGATGAGCGGAAGATTGAGGAAGTTCTCGCGGCGCTGAATAAAGAGCAGGAACCTAGTGAACGAGCGTTTTACGAAGTGACTTATATCCGGCAAAAGTTGAGTCTGCTATATTTCGACGAAGGCAACTACGTTGACGCAGAGCGGTATTGGAACGAGAGCGGGTTCGATCCGCGGATTGTGATCTCTTTGTTTAATAAGGAGGATGTGAAGGGTACGCCGTGGCTGTATGCCGGGGTCAAGGAGGCGCTGAAGATACCGGAGAAGGAAATCCCGCTGGAGGCGCTTATGGTGGTGAAGCATTACCTCGCCGGATGGCTTGAACGGAAGGGATTCCAGAGCGTGATGGATTCGACAGACGTGTTTCATTCGGTCGAGGTCGCTTACCTGCGAGTTCTGCTGAGCACACCGATGACGACTAAGGAGGAGATATATAACTTCACTGATTTGACGGTTGACGACCATTCGTTCCCCGAATCGGTGAAACTGTTGCAAGACCACAAAAAGTACTTTGCACTCTCACGTCTGTACCAGAGTCGGAAGCATGTGGCGGAGGTATGCGAGACGTGGCGGAAGATGATCTCGGGAGAATGGGAGGACAACGAATTCACAGACGGCGAGCACAAGATGACGGAGTACCTGCTACGATGCAAAGACGAGAATATAGTGTGGGAGTATGGACTGTGGCTCATGCGGCGGAACGCGGAGCTGGGGATCCAGGTGTTTACGGACCCGCGCCGGAAAGCCAAGATCAATGCGACGCGGCTGAAGGATGAGATCCGCAAGATTGGCGGCGAGGCGTGGCGGATATACTTGGAAGACGTTGTGTTTGCGCAGCAGCACTTTGAGCTTGCGAACGAGCTTGTGCTGCTGTACACGAGCGACGTGATTGAGGTTGTGGAAAGTAACGAGGAAGCGCGGCAGGAGATCATCCGGAGCTATGAAGAGTACCGCGCTCTGACGCCGCCCAAAGCCGCGTACACGCTTTTCTTGCAAGGAAAGATGGCCGAGAGCACGAACCAGGAAGCGGTGGCGATGCGACTGAAGTTTTTGAATATCCTGCAATCCGACGTGTCCTACGACGTGCAGGAGGTTCTGCGGCGGATAAAACCGCACGAGGATTTCTTGGTCACGGAGATGGTTATTCTTTACGGAAAGCTGTCGTTGCATCACTCGGCTTTACATATTCTATGCCACTCGCTTGCAGATTACGACACCGCGTTTGCGTACTGCCTGTACGGCGGCCATGTGATCCATGCGAGCGAGCTCGCGGTCGGCGACCAGTCGCAAGTGTCAGGATTCCAGCAGGCGGAACTATTCAAGCTCTTACTAGTCGAGTTTCTCAAGCTCAAGTCGACGGAGGACCGGATAAAGTGCACGAAGCGGCTGCTGGAAGGATGGGGCAGTCTGCTTGATTTGCAGTTTGTGCTGCAGACGATTCCGGATTCGTGGTCGGTTGAGCTGATTAGTGGGTTTTTGATTTCATCTGTGCGCGGGCTTTTGAGGACGAGGAAAGAGAGTCTTTTGATGCGCGGACTGTCGAGAGAGGAGAATCTGAGGGTATGTTTTGCTGCTGATGATGATGGTGGTGGTTATTGAGATTTGCTAATACGTTCATGATATAGGTTTCGGGAGAGCTGATGGATCGGATATTCGAGGAAGGCCCGATCATCGAGCGGCGCATGTGAACTTGACGCACTCACTTCCTTGCAGTCAATTTTTTCGTTATGTTTGTAATCGTTGTAACTTATCTGGAGTTGTTCAAGTAGCATTTTCATCTACTCTTTAGTTCTGTAGGGTAGGGTTCAGCAGCCGGTGCGGCTAGTTCATCCTCATAGTATATGGGCGCTCATCACACCCGATTAGGAGAACACACGCAAATCTAAGTTTAGTAAAAGTAAACAGACGATTAGCGTGCAGTGCAGCATCAACGAGGTGCGAGAGCGACCATATACTTGCTTTTTGTTTATATTTCTGAGCAGCAGACTATTTCTTACTTCAGAAACAATCGTCTGCTAAAGAGTAAACACGGCTGCAAAACACCGCAGCAGCCAACCGAAGCCGTCAGTCGAGCGGCCGGCAAACTGAGTTTCTTCAGCCGCGTGGAGAGCAAAGAACAGAGTGAAGCCTCCACTCTGGTTGCTCCCTGCCTTTCTGCACGCCAGCACACCTTCCGCCGTCGGCCCTGCAGCCCTGTCTCCTTCTCTCCGCGTCGGCCTGTTCTTCTTCTCTCTTTTTCTTGTTTTTGCGCTTTGGCTGTATTGCTCGGCGGGAACTGCTATTTTTATTATATTCTTTCTCGTGGGTGAAGTGTTCTGCTTATCGTGCGAACGGGCAGTGATATAAATAGAACACAGTCAGCTCAACACCTACACAACACACGGCTACAAACAGGTTCGTTGATCTCTGCCGTCTGACGTTATCGTCGTCTTTTCATTTGTCTTTTTATTGTCTGGAGATACGAGCGGAGTCTAACGGATCTCAATGTTTAGCACCACAGAGAATTCTACATCCCCCATCAAATCCTGCTGAATGGCTCCCTTCAAACTTCTCCGGTCGAAAAAGAAGAAGGAAGAGCGCTCAGCGCAATCTACATCCGAGTCTTCCGTCCCCGGCCCCTCGATCCAGCTCGTGACGAACCCAGACGACGACGACGCCGTCGACCGCGAGATCGATCCGGCGGCGTTTGGCATCCCCAGACGAACTAGTCGGTATGGGTTTAATGGGCCGGACCAAGTGCCTGAAGGTGGACTCATCAGCCTGATCCCGTCGAGCGAGTCGCCGAAAAGATTCCGCTCGCCCGATCGGGAGTTTATTTCTTCTTCGCAAGGGGCTGAGGATGACTATGATCAGCAGCAGTCTCGATATCAGACACACGACACAGATCAATCGACCTACGCTGTCGCCGACGAGGCCGCGCTCGAGTCGTCCAGTCTCCGGTACAAGAAACCGATCGAGGACGTGCCGATCCCCGACAATCTCAACGCAAAGCCCGGAGCTCAGCGGCGCACGGCTATGGCGACCTACCGATCGACTTCGTACAGAGAGTACGAGCAGCGGATCATTGATGATTCTGCTAGCGGTGGGTCGCGCGGAACGACGCGCGCGGGCACTGTCGACAGCTTTAGGTATACGCCCGACACATCGTACACGGAGAATGCAGACGACCAAGCGAATTATTCAAACGACAGCGGATATTATTATAACCAGCCTGCTGCGGGCGATACGAGCAACAACGAAAACGAATTCGACGACGATAACGCGAGCGAGGCGTTTAGTTTCCAGTCATCTGTGCGATATGTGACTGACCGGCGGCGTCCGTATTCGACTGCTGGTTACCAGCAGCAGCAACGGGAACCGCAAAGAACAGAATCTCAGCAACAGCGCGCTGTTGTCGATACTGATGTGTATGGTGAAGCAGTTCTCGACAGACCAGAGACGCGGATGACACCGTCGGCTCTTGTGAGCGAGGAGGATATCTCGCCGTTGGGAGTTGAAGTGCGGTCTGATACTGATTCTCTGATGAACATTTCGCAGATCAACATTTTGCAGATCAACAATTCGCAGCAGTCAAAGCCCGAGAAACCGAGTCAGAGTCAGCAACAACAACAACAACAGCAACAGAGCGAGAGCTATCCAGACAAAAGCCTGCCCGCTAGATCACCTGATCGCCCGGCGACCAGCAATGCGACGGCGGAGCCGCCAGAACTGCTACAACCGCGCCCGCGACGAGTTTCAGATATAGGAACGCTGACGGCGATGTCTGCATCAGCTGAATATGTAGGCGGCGAAGAACGAAGCAGGTCGCCTCGGAAGGCAGGAGGAGGAGAAGGCCGCCCGAGGGTCCGGCTGGCCGCGCCGCACGACACTGACGCGCGTCCATTGTCGCATATTAGTATCAAGGGAGGGCAGGCAGGATTGATACATTATCCCGCACCTATTCCGACGCGAATCAAGTTGCCTCCTTTGCTTTCAAAGAAGAAATCGCAGCAGCGGCTGTCGCTAGATCTGGAGAGGACGATGGGGATACCGCTGAGCGCGCCGCACGCAGGATCAACTCACGGCGGAGAGACTGGGGAGAACGAGGAGCACGAGAGCGAGGACGACAGCAGTTCGCAAAACTCGTCGATCCCGGCTACGCCAGGGGTTGCGGTGATGTTTGAAAATCCGCATCAGAAGCTGGAGGAGATGCTGGATCAGTGGAGTCCCGAGATGGCGATGCAGGCGGCTGCGGCTGATGAGAAGGCTGCGCAGGAGGCGGCAGCGCAGGAGGTGGTGGAGGAGGACTTTGGCGGTGGACCGGGGCGGTCGTTGCTGGATGAGCTTGCGGAGCGCAAGGCGCAGCAAAAGTCGCGGCAGCGGAATCTTGTTGACGGGACGGCGTACGGCACGCTGCTGCAGGTGGACGGGGTGATTGAGAAAGGACAGGAGAAGCGGCGGTCGGCGTTGAATCGGTACGGATTGGATGGGATGGAGTACGTGCGCAATGGAGAGGACGAGATGCCGCTGGGGGTGCGGTATTCGCAGCAGCAGCAACAGCTGCAGCAGCAAATGTATGACGGCAACGAGACGGGGGAGCGGCGAAAGTCAGACGGGACGCGATGGTCGCAGTACGGCCGAGGACAGGCGGGGATGATTGCGCCGTGGGGCGGTGGAGGAGGAGGAGGAGGAGGAGAAGCGCTGAGCAGGAGAGCGAGTGCGCATTCGATTGAGTCGATGGCGCGGAGCGGGCTGATTGTGCCGAGTACGGCATCGCAGAGGAGAGAGTATGAAGAGCAGCATGGGTATGCGCCGTCGGTGATGTCGCGGGATATGTCGATGCCTAATCTGCACCAGTACGTTGCGGGAGGTGCGTCGGTGTATAGTGGAGGAGCGCCGTCGGTGTATAATGGGGCGCCGTCGATGTATAACGGGGGAGCCGCGTCGATGTATAACGGGGGAGCCGCGTCGATGTATAACGGGGGAGCACCATCGATGTATAACGGGGGAGCACCATCGATGTACAATGGGGGTGCACCGTCGATGTACAATGGTGGGTATGGAGGACATCATGCAGGAACGCCCGCAGCACCAACGATGATGCAGCAAGTGAGCCAGAGTGGAGTCCTTCGAGACCAACTACACGCGCGCCCGACGAGCCAGCGACCACATTCAAAAGCGACGCTAAACAGCGAAGAGGCGCTGATGAAGCGGTTGCAGGAGCGGCAGATGGCGATAGCAGCGGTCGGCGCGGTGCCGGAGCCGAAGAGCAAGACGCAGCCGACGTCGCGGATGACGCAGGAAGGATATGATTTGGCTGCGCGGAAGCAGCAGGCGCAGGTGCGGCAGCGACAGCAGCAGCAGCAGCAGTTGTTGATGAATCGAGGGCGCGGGGCGGGGGAGGTTAGTGAGTATGATGCGGAGGCGGCGAGGAGGGAGGTTGTGGAGAGATGGAGGAGGAGTGTGTATACGGGATGATTGTGGGTAGATAGATAGCATTGGATATGAATAAACGACTGCATGAGATGTTATTACTGCAAGTGGAAATAGTTGAGTTGATATGGAGTAGGATAAGTAGCAGGTAGTTGATTACAGTCGGTTACAGTCGGTTTACAACTCGGGATTTCAGAGCGAGCTCGGGTTCGGGAAGAAGAGCAAGAGCGAGTCGGGGAGCCGCACCGGGTGCGTGGGCAGCGATGACTCTTGCAGACAATGCCGGGCCAAGGAAATGGCTGAGCCGGGAAGGAGGGAAGGTTTCTGGTTAGCAGAAAGTGTAAAGGGAGCCGGGAGAGGGACGTGGCTGGGCTGGTGGGTTGGTGAGGTGAGGAAGAGGGAAGGGGGTGGTCTGAGCTGGTTCTGGATAATAGGATAGAGGCAGGCTTAGAGTTGGATGGTTGTTGTAAGTTGTCTGAGATTTGTCTGAGAGAGCCGAGAGGACGATAAGGAGCTGTCATCGGACCCTGGATGATTAAGGATATGAGAAGCAGAAGTAGGGTAGAAGTAGTAGAAGTAGTAGTAGAAGAAGAGGATGAAGAGAAGATGACGGTCGGCGAAGCAGTGCTCGGCTGCGAGTTGTCTCCGGTCGGCGTCTTGGCGACCGGGCGTCCGGTCGGTGAGTTTCCTGGTTTTTGAGTCAGAGCGGTGCCGGAGGAGAAGAGGAGACGAGAAGAGGTAAGCTTCGTGGCGTAGGGAGGTGAGATTATGAGTTCATTTGTTATGCAGAGTAGATAGATATACTGTGTTTATATGCTGTGTTTATATACTGTGTTTATATCCCCAAGCAGACAGATGAAGAACAAACCGCGAGCGAACGGCATCAGCAAAGACGAAAAGCATAAACCACACAATGAAAAACCAGAAACTCTGTCTTCAATGCCGAGGCCCTGCTGCGACGCGACAGCTGATGAAGTAGACGGAAGAGTAGATCGCTTGTAGGTATTATGTGATTGTAGATATATCTGTTTTCTATATAGAAGAAACATCTGAAGAAACAGATAGGTAGCTGCTGTGGTGAACAATACAGGCTCGTCTTGGACTAATTATGGCTTCTTCAGGCAACTCAGCACCCTCTTCTCCACCACCACCACCTCACCTCAGCTCAACCCACCTCAACTCTTCAATATCTCCGATTCTGAATTATCCTCCGACAAATACCATTTCCATCTCTGACCTTCCTCGCTCGTTACGCGACATCGAACCGCGGCTGACGACTTCACGAAAAAAGGTCGGCGAAATCATCAAAACTCTATTCGTGGCCGCGAGGCGAGACGTGTGCCTGAGTGCGTGTGCAGCACTGCAGCACCTCCGTTGGCCGATCAGCGCTGTGATTATTGATCATTGTGTTGATAGCAAAGATGTCCCATTATTATTATTACTCTTCACAATAGATAAAACAAAGACCTGAACGCCTGCATATGTGCATACAACTGAGTAAAACAGAGTAGGAAAAAAGATATGTACAAGAAATCCTCATATTTACAATCATAACCAAAGTTATGCCTCGGCATCAGTGCGCAACAGCGACATTGCTCGCCTTGCGACCCGTCGTGCTGCCTCTCCGAAGCAAACTCCACCCGCGCGTCATCAGCCCAGCCGGCCCGATCAGCGTCATCAGCACCTCGTCGATGCCCGCGCCCACCGGAAGCGACCGGTGTCGCGAGATCACGGCCGCCTTGCCCTCGTTCGCATGCTGCGTCTTGCTGCTGCTGTTCTTCGTCGTCGTCGTCGTCATCTTGTCGAACGACGGCAGCGGCGGGACAGTGCTCTGCTCCGGGATCAACCGGTGGTTCAGACCTAGTAGCGTAGAGGTCGAGTGCGACCGCAGCATGCTCGCCGACAACGTCGACGTAAGCGACTCGGTCTGCGTGATTGAGAGTGGGTGCTGCGAGTCCACTTCTGGCGGCACACCGAACACCTCGACTCCCGCAATGAAGATCGCCGTCAGACAGAGCGCTTCCTCGAACCGCAGGCAGCCAACATATCCCCGGTGCGAGATCAGGTCAGCGTACTGACTGACCTCGATGCGCGCGTTGCGCATCGTCGCCATCACGCGGCCGTGCGCGACAAACGACCAGCACGAATCGTCCCTTTTCGCGGCGTGGTCCGGCTTCGACCACCACCCGACGACGTGGTGCGTGTTTGGTTCGAGCCGCGAGGACGAGTAGACGACGAACGACGCCCCGTCGCGTCGCACGCGCCAGACCGTCCCGTTCGAGTGGCGGAACCGCAGCGTGTGCCCGGACGCGTGCACTACCGCCGACCGCTTCGATTCGCCGTCGTCGCAGGGGAAGCCCGCGAACTGCGGCAGCTGGTGGTCGTGGACGCTGATGCGCGCGGCAGCGTGCCGTACGCGCAGCGGCGCTGCGGCGAGTGGCAGCTGCGTGAGAACCTGCTTCTTTGGCCGCTTGATGTCCATCATCGGCATCATCCGGTTGCCTTGCAGTTGCTGGATCTGGAACGCGAGCGGAGCGGTGTGGATGTTGTAGCCCGGGCGAGGAGGGGGCGTGGCGAGGATGTAGACCAGGGGTTCGATGGCGGTCGAGAGGGTGGAGGTGCCGTCGGCGTAGCCGGTGCCGTCATCGCCGTCGCGTCGTAGTTGAGACTGCGGCGGCGGAGGAGGAGTCGAGCGTCTGCCCCTCCGCGCGGCAGAAGAAGAGCGACGCATGAATACAAGAGTGAGAGACTTTAGAGCTATTAAAGAAGAGAGGAAGAAGAGGAAGCAGCAGTGCAGAATATGACGACAGCCGGTGGAAGCGAGGAGCAGCAGGTTTAAATAAAAATAAAAAAAAGCCCCGGCGTTGGCGTGATCGCTTTCGTCGGGTCTTCAGTCTCCGCACTAAACCCGTCTGACAGCTCGGACTCGGATCCACCGCAGTGCCGGCCGAACCGCCTCCTGGTTCGGGTTCAGGCGGCGGTTCGCATGGCTTTGTCAGCTCTCTTAGTCTGCTGACTCACGTGCTTTTGTTGCCTGTTGTGGGAAGCCCTAACCACATGACCGGCGGCCTTCTTAGTGCGCGGCAGATCTACTCGATCGAGGACCTTTTCTCGCTCATTTAGCCTTTTTGTGGTCTGCTCTCCCCGCCGCAGCATCCTAAATATCGCGCTTCCATCCCTGCCCCTCCTCTCTTCTTTTGATTTAGATCCTGATATTGATCCTGCTCAATCTGCTTCTTCTTCTTCTTCTTCTTCTTCTGCTTTGCTATCATTCATATCTGCTCCACCATGACTGTCTCGCAGAACGGACCCTTCTACGTAGGCATTGACGTCGGTACTGGCTCCGCCCGTGCCTGTCTTATCGACTCCACCGGTGAGATCCTTGCCGTTGCTTCAAAGGAAATCAAGCAATGGAACCCCAAGCCGGATTTCTATGTATGTATCTTCATCAAGTGTTATTGTCGTTCTTATTCATCTATTCATTTCTTATTTCTTGTCGTCCTGCTCTCCCACATTCTCTCTTATATATATCACCGCTAACACTACATATCAGAACCAATCCTCTGACGACATCTGGGACGCTTGCTGCTACTCTGTCCGCAAAATCCTCGCCGATTCCGGCGTCTCAAAGTCTGACGTCAAAGGCCTCGGCTTCGACGCAACCTGCTCCCTCGTCGTCCTCCGCGAGTCAGACGACTCCCCCGTCGCCGTCGGTCCCGACTTTGCCGAAAACTCCCAAAACATCGTTCTCTGGATGGACCACCGCTGTCCCGACGAAACCGAGCAGATAAACGCCACAGACCATAACCTTCTCCGCTACGTGGGCGGCGCAATGTCGATCGAAATGGAAATTCCAAAGGTCAAATGGCTCAAAAATCACATGCCCGCCGGCGAGTTTGCAAACTGCAAGTTCTACGATCTCGCAGACTTCCTCACCCACCGCGCCACAAAGAAGGAAACCCGCTCGTTCTGCTCCGTCGTCTGCAAGCAGGGCTACGTCCCCGTCGGCGTCGACGGCTGCATGAAGGGCTGGTCCGCGGACTTCTTCGAGGCCATCGATCTCCCCGAGCTCGTCGAAGACGACTTCAGACGCGTCGGCGGCGTCCTCGGCGTCAATGGCACAATCCTCTCCGCTGGCGAGTATCTCAGCACTCTCTGCCCCGAGGCCGCCGACCAGCTCGGTCTTGACCCCAGCTGCGCGGTCGGTTCCGGTGTCATCGACTGCTACGCGGGCTGGATCGGCACCGTCGCCGCAAAGATCAACGACCCAAACTGGATCCAGGAGTCCGCCGAGGGCGAGCACGACCTCGACGTCGCGACCTACAGACTCTCCGCCGTCGCCGGCACAAGCACCTGCCATCTCGCCGTCACCAAAAACCCCGTCTTTGTTCCCGGCGTCTGGGGTCCCTACCGCGACGTCCTCCTGCCAGACTACTGGATGGCCGAGGGCGGCCAGTCCGCCACCGGCGCGCTCCTCGCGCACATTCTCAAATCCCACCCGGCCCACGCGGAAGCAAAGAGCCTTGCCGACGCGAAATCCGTCTCGATCTTCGAGTTCCTCAACGACCGCCTCGAGCAGCTGCGCGTCGAGCAGAGCCTGCCCACGCTCGAGCATCTCATCCGCCACTATTACTTCTACGGCGACCTGCACGGCAACCGCTCGCCGATCGCGTCCGAGAAGATGAAGGGCGTCGTCGTCGGTCTCTCGTTCGACGTCTCGGTCGACGCGCTCGCGCTGTCGTACCTCGCCGCCGTCGAGTTCATCGGCCTGCAAACCCGCCACATCATCCAGGCCCTCAACGACTCCGGCCACAACATCAAATCGATCTTCCTCTCGGGCGGACAGTGCCGCAACCCGGTGCTTACCTCGCTCATGGCCTCCTGCACCGGCATGCCGGTCGTCATCCCAAAGTACATCGACGCCGCCGTCGTCTTTGGCTCCGCGCTGCTCGGCGCGAAGGCCGCGTCCGCGGACAAAGACGGCTACACGGACTCGCTATGGACCATCATGAAGCGCATGAGCGGCTCCGGCACTGTCGTCTACCCGACCCAGGACGGCGAGGAGAAGCGGTTGATTGACGCAAAGTACCTGATTTTCCTCGACATGGCCAAGAGGCAGCAGCAGTACAGATCTCTGGTCGACGCGACGTTGGCCGAGGACGTGAACGCGATTACGATTGCAGAGAAAATCGGCGCTGCGTAGATCTTGTCTTGCTGTATTTTCATGACTGTATATAGAAGCCCGTTCTTCACCTTTGTTTATGTTGTTCGCGTTAGGTTATGTAAATTGATATTGTTGTCTTCTTACTCTGTCCGTCTGAACTGAACCAGCACCTCGCATTCGGAACTTTAGAAGTGTGATTTCCTCGCAAGGGTCTTTTATTCGTCATCGCGACCTCATAGCTGACGCGACGCGTAGACTCGTGACGCGTAGACTCTGCCTGTCGTCACGGTGAGGGGATGGCCGACTATATATTGTGGCGCAGGTCGTGTTATAGCGGTGACGATCCGTGAATTACTATTACGATCCGCGAATTACTATTACGACGACGACGACGATGATGATGATGGTGATGATGATGATGATGATGATGATGATAATGATGATGATGATGATAAATCTATTAAAAGTCCGTTTGCGACGACCAGGCTGTGACAGACGCGTAGACTACAGAGAGCGGGTCAGGGGACGATCAGTCCTTGACAAAGGCATTGTATGTAATCTAGCAGTCGTCCGCTGATCTCTATAATAATTGTCTCTATATCAATCAATCTATCTCATAAATTTCCATAATCTATGTCCTAAAGCCCCCTCAATTGCGGAAGACCAAAAGTCAGTAACCAATTTCACAGCCCAAAGACAAACGTACTTACAGTCTCGCCGCTCTCCGCGCCTTCTTCGCTCCGCTCGCGTATTCCTGCTGATGCACTCTCCACTCCTCGATCCCGCTCTTGAGCAACTGCCAATTGACCCCCTGCGAGACGTACACAAACTTGACGCCGAGCTCGTGCTCGACCTCTTTATTCCGGCTCTCGTCGTCGAAGAAAATCATCTCGTGGTACGGGATCTTGGTATCCTCCTTGATGTACGAAAAGTGCGTCACCTTCGAGCCCGGGTAGATCTGCAGGACGTCGAAGGACTCGATCGCGGGCTTGTCGTCGATGTGCAGCAGGCTTAGCATTTTCTTTGCCGTTTCTGGAAAGGATTGTAAACCTGTCAGCCAAGAGAATCATGGGATTGCACGTGGAGATCGCAGTTTTTGCTTGTAGATAGATGGGCACTTACGAACAGCGTCAGTCCGACTCGCGGCACCGATCTTGATTCCTCTTGCTTTCAACGCGGAGATAATTGAAGGCACATCCTTGAAAAACGAGATTCTCTCGCCGGACCTGGGTAATTCACACGTGTCAATATCATTCCATTGCCCTCGTGCTGTTGCTCGGGCGGTTGTTTTTATCGCGGTAGACGGGTAGATACAGACCTATCGACGATGTAATCTTTCGTCTTGCCGGGTTTTACTGGCGGTGATACATTCACGTCACTCCAGATCTGTATAATCTCATAATAAGCTGCTGCTCCTATCCACTCCTTCTTCTTCCTGCGCGATTCAAGCTCATACCGCTGCACAACACCCGTTAGCCTACTCCCCACACCACTAAATAAAAAATAACCAGAGCAAAAAAGGGCATAGAGGAATAGCGTACGCCATAATGTATAATCCAGATCGAAAACCACAATCTTAGGCAACGGTCCATCGCCAAAGACGTCGTCGTGTGAGGAGGTACTCGTCGTCATTGTAAAATATAAGACAACCGTTAATATCCAAAAAATAAAGAGATAGCGGTATATCGTGTTTGCTCCGGTAGATAACGGCAACGTAGCTGGTGAGTGGGGGGAGTAACGGGGATGGGACCGAGCGGATTGAATCTACAGCTGAGATATCATCAAGGTTTCTTTTTTGCCTATTTCGCCGCTGGAAAGTTTACTGCTTCTCGAGACTTGCGACATCATCTTCTCCAAACACCACGCGCCAGATCTGAAGCTTACTAGCAACCTTTCGAGCAACGATTTTTTTTACAGGGTTTTTAATAACGAGATTTTCATAATACGAGATGGCGACACCGCAAGCACAGTATGAGAAGATGATGGACGAGTACAGAAAGATCCAGACAGGTATTATACCTACCACTACCACTACTACCGCATCAGCGCGGTTTGAAGAATGAAGACGCGGCTGCAGAAGATAGAACATGTGCTGACGTGGATTTTAATTGCAAATACAGATATCTCTACAACGATTGAAGCCCGTCAGAAACTTGAATCACAGCTCCAAGAAAACAAAATCGTGCAGAAAGTACGTCTCTTCTACTACCTCCACACAATTTCCCCTCAACACTAACTCATTCTCGCTTTGTTTTGCGTTATCAGGAATTCTCGATACTGAACGAAGACTCAAAGATTTACAAGCTGATCGGGCCGGTTCTTGTTCCCCAGGATCGGTCGGAAGCGGTTATGAACGTCGACAAGCGGCTTGAGTTTATCACGTCTGAAATGTATGTGCCTACTCTTTTGTGGTTTGCGCGGTTTGTATAAGAGAGGGTGAGAGTGCTAATGTGGATTGACGTGTAGTGAACGGGTAGAAAATCAGATCAAGGCTACGCAGCTTACGTCGGAGAAGAAGCGATCAGAGGTAGATATACACATTGCTCAGCGCAGCAGCAGCAGCAGCATAAAGAGTATCTCACTAACGACTGTTGTGTATTATAGATCATGGCGTTCCAGGCGCAGTTACAAGAAAGCGCAGCTGCTGCGGGCGGCCCTGCGCCTATCAAGGCTTGAGCACGCAGACCGAGGCGGCTGGAGTCGCAGTGTATATAGCGGAATAAATTTCTGAAGAGTGTATGGATATAGTTGTTGTTGCAGAAAGCAGATGGCTGTCGCAGAAAGCAGGAAGTATATGCAGGATAATCACTTTGTATGTTTAAGTAGTATACAAAACTCTGACAGCGCCCATTCATCGCTCCTTTATTCATCATTTGTCTATACATGACACAAACAATCAAACTAGCAAAACCAACTCCAAATTAACCGTGAACTTTTGTTGTCTCCAAGAAGATGGATACCGTCTATAAGTTACTATATTCCTCGCGCGCTCCTGATCGTCTCTTCTCCTTGCGATACATATCCACTTTTGACTTATTTACTTTTTCCGTTGAGGTTTATACTTGGAACTGAAGCAACCTCGCTGATCTGCAGCACCGACGAGATAGGAACCATCACTACAGCCATGTTAGCAACCTGCAAATCATCCAAACATAGTACTCTTCGCGCCGTCGTCCAACTTACATTGCCTCAACTGCCCCTTCTTCGCCGTCGGCGCCAGAATCCTCACGTTCCGCGCCATAGCTTCCTCCTCCTTATTCTCCGCAACAACGTACTTCACCCTCTCGTGCTTGAACGTCACCTCCGGCGCCGCCCGGCTCGGCACCGGAATCCGCTTCGGCAGTTGCTTCTTTGCGATTATCGACTTGGGCACCTTGATCAGCCACACTTTCTTACCGCCCGCCAGCGTCTTTGGCGCGTCGAATTTCGGTTGCTCGAGCGGTTTGAAGCCGCGAGGAGGGACGAATCTGTCGTGGGTTGGTTAGCTGCTGCTGCATCGCTTGCTTCCACTCCCTTTTATTTTCTCTCGAGGAGGCAAAGTAGCTAAAAAGCAGACAAACTTACTCAACGTCCGATTCACTATCCAAAGAAGACATATTCTACTATCTCTTCTACTCTCAAAGAAACAACGTAACGCAGAGATCAAATATCTCGACTACTTTTTCTTCCTTTCCAAACCGCACACCTGAAAATTATCCAAAAAATCTCCCCCCTCCAAAGCCCTAGCCCCATGTAAGTAGAGTTTGACGATTGGGAGTTTGGAGAGCGAAGTTTTTGAGTTTCCCGTTTTTTCTGAAAACAGTGAAAGAAATATTGGGCACGTTTTCATTGAAGAAGAAGACTTGTGTTTTCATTGAATCGTGTGGTTTGACGACAGAGAACGTGTGTTGACGCTTAAGAGATTGATTTGCTATCGATATCTGGCGGTATAACGTCGATTTCCATTTCCGAGACGTTTTAGTTGAACTTTTACTCTTATACTCATCCTCGATCATCACCGCGCTGCTCTCATGTCGCGGCATGTCCTTTCCCGGACACAACTCCTTCGACAAAATCAGCCTCTGAGTCACTGTCTCAGCGGGCTGCGATCTCGAAGTCGTGCTCCGCAGTACACTTTGCTGGTCTCGTGGACAGCAAGATGCAGCAGCCAGCGCGACTACGGACAGGCTCCGGGGCCCAAAAGCGTGAATATAGATATCCTTATGGAAGCAATGGATAGCATGAGTGTGATACACAAGAGAGCAGAAGACTACGCGATGGAAAGAAGCAAAGGGGAGAAACGGGACAGCCATGGGACATCTAAGCAGAGTCTTGGTATGAAGAGTAGCGAGCTCTCAGAGAAGGAGAAAGAGCGCCAGGAGCGCGCACAAATCAAAAAAGAGAAGAAAGAGAAGCAGAAGCAGAACATAGAAGCAATCTTGGAGGAGGAGAGCAAGATGCCGCGTCCGTCCGAGAGCGAAATCGATCTGGCGTACGCGAGCATGTTTCCCGGCGAATTCGAGCAAAACGCGCGATACTTGCCGTCGCTCAATTCCGAAGATGTCCGGCTGCTCTTGGGTGAACCTGAAAAGGCAGCACCAAAGACACTTCCGTCTGGATCTACCGTTCCTGCGACAAACGCGGATCCGACGTCAAGTCAGGTCACAGATCTGGCATTTGTGCTTCCGTTGTCGATAAACGAGCGGTTGGAAGAAGTGGGCGGCGGAATTTCGCAGTATCAGAAAGACGGGGCGGTGGATTGGGATGCGATCATCCAAACGCTGCAAGGAACCAACGTCAAACTCCAGGATATACCGCCGGAGGACGTTGAGAGCTTCTTGCGGGATATACCGCACGCGTACCGGGCAGACCACGCTATCGATTTGATGAAGCTCTTGGAAGAGAGCAAGATTGAGTTGAATACGTATATGTACAATATGTTTCTCCAGGCCTTTGCGAGCGAAAAGAGGGAGAAGCAGGCTCTGTCTCTTGTTCAGTACATGCAGATGAGTAAGTTTTCCCCTGTTTATTCTAACAAAGTTATCAGATGCTAACGTTTGCAACAGGCAATGTGGAGCTCGACCACTGGGTATACTATAACCTACTCAGCCTCTACTTCAACCTCGACGACTAC
Organism: Myxozyma melibiosi; assembly: GCF_037950935.1. Lineage (NCBI taxonomy): Eukaryota > Fungi > Ascomycota > Lipomycetes > Lipomycetales > Lipomycetaceae > Myxozyma > Myxozyma melibiosi. The sequence continues at coordinate 579,216 of NW_027042917.1, forward strand.
AAAAAGATGTCAACCACAGTCGACCAGATGTTGGAAAATAACATCGATATGAATGTCAACCACTACTTCTTGCTTCTGCGAATGTGCTTCAAGACCGAACGGTTTCGCGAGATGAACCAAATGTTTGATCTCATGAAGTTCAGATCGCTGAAAACTCTGCCCGACTCTCGAATCTACAGTCTTATGATTTCCGCCTGTGGCGTGACACGGGACGCCGAGCGCGCGCTCGATCTCTACGAAGAGATGACAACACGTCCTATCGAGCCTCTGGAGACGAACCCGCATGTTCTCAGGTCAGTTATATACGCGTGCACCAAACGCGCAGACTACCGTCAAAAGGGCTGGGAACTAGCTCTCGAGTATCAGGAGCGGGGGTTCCCGATCTCCGAGATCATGTCGAGCATGCTTCAGATGTGTGCGCTCTCGGGTGACTTTGTGCACGCGCGCGTGTTTTTCTTGCGGATGTGCTCCGAACAGTCGATGAAGCCCGGCAAGCAGGAGTACGGTTTCCTCATCCAATCCTACGCGAACGCGATCGCCGTCCGATCTTCGAGAAAGAAAGGCAAGGAAACAGCGTACAGCCTTCAAGGCGAGCTCGGCGATAAAGTCCGCAGAACGTTCCTCAGCAACATCACGTTCGACACCCACACCCTTTCGGCCGATGTCCCGCCTTTCCTGCCGACTCTCCTGCTCACCTTCAATCAGATCGTGAGTGAAGTGCCCGCAATCATGCTCTTCCTGCAACAGCATCCACGTCTGATGAGCCGAAGAACAGTCAGCGCGTACCTGCAGCTCGCAATCAACAGCAATCTCCCGTTCCGCTTCAGACGCTGGTTCGCCGAGACAACAGCTCCTCCCATCGATCCCTCGGTTTCAGGAGTCCCTGACGCTGCCTACTGCGGTCCAGCTGACCCTGACAGAACTGATCCCGGAGATTCTGCCCCGGATATCAAATACCAGCTCTCAAAAGCCGTCGACCCGCGCTTCACCACAAAAGTCACCCGCAACCGCTTCATCTACGACGCCGCGCTCTCAGGCGCGTACAAATTCATCGACAAAAAGAGGCCCAATCTGGAGTTTGTCAAAGCTCTCTACGCCGAGCGCGAACTGTGGAAGACCACGCCCGACTATCAAAAGCTCACAGACTCGCAGCGCGAAAGATTCGATCTCCGCGCCGCAAGGTTCCTCCTGCAAAGCTACGCAGTCACAGGCCACTACAAATCGGGCCTCGTGCTCTTGCGCGACACTGTGGACTCCTTGGACTGGACTATGAGGGATATGAAAGTCTTTTACGACCGCGCGCATCAGACTGACAATCGCGCAATCTGCCAGGCTATTAGGTATATTGCTGAAAGAGTCTCCGAACGCAAGGCGAAGCGACAGTCTCCGAACGACTTGGCGCCGTTGTTGTAAATAGTTTGATTTATCGGGCGACAACCGTATCTACATCTCTTGGTGGGTTTCATAGTGTATATATTGCGATCTTTGGAAGTGCAATTCGAAAAGAAGTCGAGTCGAGTATTTTCACGTGTAAATATCAAAAAGGGCGTTGGTTATCTGCATTTCTTTTGTCTTTCGCAAATCCCAAAATCTAGTGGGATTTCGAATGCATCTCTCCGATAGATAGTGGCGATACGAAAGTTTGATTCAATATATTTTTCCCCATTATTCAAACGAAAGGTCAAGACGAGAGACAACCCGTGTTGAGATCTCTAAAGACAATCGATTGACGGTCAGTTGTACAATAAATTCTACCTAGAAGCAAAGAGTGCTGTCGCGTACTTTCTCCCCCACATACACCTCACCAGACTCTTTGCGAAGCTCGATATACAAAACAATAGACCATACAAAAGAAACCATCCAATGAACCAGATAACTACAAAACCAACGTTAAAGAAACCTGAAAAACCGCTGATTTCATATTTCCCAAAAAAAAAAAAAAAAGTTTTAAAAATTTCAAAAGCCTCCGAACCCAAAAGCAATCAAAGCAGATTAAGCGGACACCAACATTATCACTCATTAAGCAGAAACGAAAAAGACATGACCAAAAAAGACAAAGAAAAACCAACGCAAGAACGTTCACTCGTGACTTCAATAACCACATCATTGCAGGCCGTCGCGATGGTCGATATGATCGACGTGATCAGTTCCACCAACGCAAATCTGGCGCAATCGATGCCGTGTCAGAGCATCTCGGCGTGTGAATCCCTTCCCGCATTGACATACATACTGCTTTGCGTCTGTATGAATCTTTGCGTGTCGTCTTAAATCGTGCTGGCGGACGAATCGTGCACCGCACTGTGAGCAAGAATGAGGCTTGTCCGACAAATGCGTTTGAATGTGGGTTCGGATGTTGTATCTTTTCCCAAACAACTTTCCGCATCCGTTGTAGTTACATGTGTACTTGCCGTCCGTATTAGGGCCGGTAATGTACACATCTAGCCTATTTCCAGGCCCACGCTCCCGCTCAGAACCATCAGAGTCGTCTGCATTGATAAAGAGAGTCTGACGAGTGAAGGGGTCGGCGGTTAGGATAGGCTGCCAAGTAGGAATGCATTTCTTAACGGAAACCGGTTCAGGGAATCGTCTTCCCTGGTACAGCTCTGGCGATGAAAAATCACTTGTATCCTCGGCCGAGAGAGTAGGTGAGAAGGCATCTGAAGCATAATCAGCTTCATACTCACTCTCTGAGGCGAAGACAGGCATTTGATTATCATGAGTTGCAGACGTATGTCCGTTGATCATCGAAGTCATGAAAGGTACCTGGGACGAAGAATGAGAAGGCGACGAAGAGCTATCCGGCACTGGTGCTCGATATCCATAGTCCGGTCGGCCCAGGTAGTCCGGCTCGTAGTCAGAGTACCCCATAGACGAAACATCCGACGATAGACCGCTTGAGCCAGCAAAGCTTGAAGAGTCTGAAGGCAGAGGCAGTCTTGAGAATATGTCGTATCGGGTTCCGACGGTATCGTTATGGATCATCGATTCCGACGCTGGAGGACTCAAGAAAATGGAAGGATTGCATGCGTCATATTCGAACTTTGGTAACGGTCGATTATTTGCTAGGAGTTTGCGAATACGTTAGTCTGATGGCTCTTGCAGTAGACCTACTGAGTATACATACTTGGAAACTGGGGCGCCCGCAGCGTAGCCATGAGCTGCTCATTCTGCTGATTCCACATCTTCGTTATCGAATAAAACGCAGCGGTATCCTCCGGTGTGCTATAGTACTGCTCAGACTCACTACCAGACAATGATAGATCAGGCGAGCTGTTGTATAGCATGTCCGGAGATATCGCATCCTGAATTGGACTAAGGTACTGCTCCTTGTTGACCCTTAGAGGCTGAGAGGAGTAGTGGCGAGATTCGTCTTGCAACATGTCGAAATCACCCGAGACACCTGTAGTCATTTTTTTATTTGATTTTTATAATGATAAAGTGACCAGAAAATAATTTGAAAAGGAGGAATAAAAGTCGTCCAGCGAGCTAGAAGAATAGTGTCCTGGTTAGTATCGATCAAGACTCCGGTGGAGCTCTTCCGCCAAATCTCTCAGTGGTAGCTACCTTCTATATCCAAAAACCGAATTGAAGGTGTACTGAAGTAATGCAGACCAGCTGCTATTAAATCAAGAACGGTAAAAACAAATAAGTATAAGTTGCAAAAAAACCCACAAAGAGGGCGAAAGAGAAGCGAATGGTGAAGAGAGAAAAACAGGAGAAGAGAAGAAAATCAGAAAGGATAAGAAGATCACCGGCGGTTCGTGCGGCACATGGGCACACATGACGTGTGCAATCATGTAAAGTGATTTGGCTCGCAGTATTTTCACTTTACCAGAAGGAGAATTTTCTAAACAATTTAAATCTAATCGAGAAAATTAATCACAATTATCTGTTGCTAGGGAAACGAGCCGCACGTCCGCGTTCTGGGCAGGCTTTGCCATACTACTAGGACTTCTATGAGTCGGCGTAAAGCTAAAAAACAAGCAGTGATAGTTAATATAAGTAAATTGCAAAAGACCGGTATGAGCTGCTATTATTTTAAGTACTGGAAGCTATATCTTGAGATCAAGAGTGGTAGAGTGGGCAGATCGCAAACCGTCCACGAAAAGACAGACAGACTGCATAGCCACTACTAAACAGTGACAGTTATCACTCCAAACGCGCAAAAGTATGAGCATTTTGCAGATCATCAGTGTCACTTAGGAAACTTGAGTGTAAAATGGGCATGTGGCGCAGTTGGTAGTCGCGCCAGTTTTGCATGATTTCGATCTAAGTCTACTGGAGGTCTCCGGTTCGAACCCGGACTTGTCCACTTTTTTTTTATTTTTTTATATATCTGCGGAGTAGTATAGACAAACGCTATATGGCTATAACGACAAGAGGTTACTCTATAAATTATTTAATGCTGTAATTCGTAGAGATATGAGCAGGAGCAATTGCTGGTGTCTAAGACTCTCGTTTTGCAGTGCAGTCGCGCTTTCGGATTAAGGTTTTGTTTTGCTCATCGCGACCACAGGAGTATAAACAAAGAAAGATCCCACCACCACGTTGAATAACAATCGACAGTGAGCAATAGATACTCGGTCGTCTTATATTCTTCTTTTGACTACTGTTTTCTAGGATACGGAAGTGTGTTATTTACAAACGCTCGGTAATACAGTTTACTCAAAAATTCGACAGAAGAGATGGCACCCACAGCACAAACAGGACGGACTATTCCAGACTTTGAGATCCAGCAACTGCATCATCCACCGGTTCACCAGAAGCTCCAGCTTGTTTCGGAAGATGTACGGTATTTGCAAAAGATATTTATGGAAGCTGCCCAGAGTAAGATTGATACGCATCTGCCGTCGAAATCTGCGGAAGAGTCGTTGAGGGCGGAAGTTGCAGAGAAGGTGAAGGAGGTAAGTACATTGAGTGGTACGCGCCGAGAGAGTCTGTCTGATAAAGTGTCTCTAGTTTATTGCAAAGGTTTTTGATTTTTCAAAGCACAGCATAGTAGTGAATGGAATGGAAGGAGCAGATCCATCACTGGACGCGTTGATGAAAGCCAAAGAGATGGATAAGGAGGAGGCAGAAGGTACGTTCCCTACAATGCCGATATATACGTATTTAAAGATTGGCTAATGATTTGTGTTTGCATTAGCGGTGGAGCCATTTGACCTAGAACTCAACGAGAAAGTGCGGGAGTTATATGCGCAAATTGACGACGAGACAGTCGCGGTCACGAAGCTGCGACGTGAAGCTCCTCTGCGGGCTGTCGAGCACTACAAGAAAGAGCTGGAAGCGGAGGAGATAAACAAGAAGATCCACACACTGGAAGATGACGATGATAGCATGAGTATAGACGCGCCCGAGGTTGACATTGAGAAGATCATACCGCGACGAGATGCCATTGAGGCTGATTTCGATAAGTTTATCGCGTCGCTGAGAGAAATGAAGAAGGTACTGCGTTTTTCCTGATTGCTCATTTGATGTGCCCATGATGCTAACGATTCAAATTTAGACTGTTCCTGGTACTATTTCGAAAGTGGAAAGAGCGGAGGCTGTTATTGCACATCTGAATTCTTATAAAGATCAATCTGCTTAAGAATGTATGAGTGAGTTCACGTTGGTTATCGATTGCAGAATTATTATGTTACGGCGTATGTGAGGGTTTTGTTTGCAGTTTATCTAAGATGTCGCGAGGGGACGGGTGTTTGTGCCAGACGTGCTGTCGTTGCAGTCCTCATGTGCATTTGTCAGTTGCTTGGCTTTGATCTTCTGTATGATAATGAGTGGATTGTGTTTTGTTTGTTAACGGTGTAATGATGATGACATGTCTTGTAACTTGCGGAGGTGCATTTTCGACTGTAATGGATTGATACCTGATCGCGCGCAGCCGTGTCGCTGAGCATCACGAGGCCTCAACTGGCTGTATATGGTAAAAATGGCGAGCTCAACAATGTCAGGGGAATGTTGAAACTCAGGCACAACCTCCAAATGGGGATGGTTCTTAATAGGAGCTGTTATGAATGTTCGGGATCGAAATCGTCGAGATATTTATTATTTGGGAAACAGAGTATATAGCCGGACCCTCTTTCATCTCGGCTGCCAGAGACCAGGCTTGGATCAAAATGCTGTGTGCTCCTAGAAAGCAGGGGCCGAGAATGCTGCATTGATATTGGTTTGAAGAAGAAGACAAAGGTGCATTTATAGGCTGTTCAGGGCAAAGAATGAATATAATTGTACGCGAGCGGAATGCAATGCCCAAAACTCTGATCTCGTTAAACTATTTCGTGTGGATCCGCACGGTTCGCTGGTCTTCGCGCTAACTGATCCCCGACCTCCCTCCAGGCTTCCCTATCTCGTCCTCGCGGTGGTGTATCAAGAGAACCAGCGCGAGGCTGTGTATTGTATCTCGATGGAGGACAATAGCAAACGGTGTATATCCTACACGTCCTTGCCTTCTCCTTCTGCTTGGCCTGACACGTCGCGTCGTGCGGCTCTGGCCAGGGGTTCTTCGGACCTTAAACGCGTGTAGCAGCCCGCCAACCAAACCCCTGGACAAACTCATTGCTGCCCTGTCGTCATGGCAAAGTCGCAGAGTCAAAACTCTCTCGGGCCCCTCCTCTTATTCATGGCTGCTTCCGCTGATTCTTCCTCGCAGCTCTGTTCTTGTCCGAACGGATCATTCGCAGGTAGAAGCCATGAAGCTCCGTATCCTACTACTAGCGACCGCGTCTGTCCTTCCGCTCGCCACCGCTACGACGATCTGTGAATCTGCCTGCTCGACGCTCCTGTCCTCCTATTCATTCAGCGGTTGTCTGACCTCAGAATCCTCCTCCTCCGCCTCTAGCATCTGCTGCACAAGCACGGCCTACGCCGAGTCTTATACCCTCTGTCTGGCAAACTGCAATGTCAGAGAGCGTGTCGCTACATGGAACAGCTTCCGGCGGCAGTGCGCCTATGCGCTGTGCGATACAAACGGCAGCTACGACGAAATCTACAGCAACGCTCTTGACAACAGCGAGACGGCGGCCGCAGCCGCCAACTCTACTTCGCTGTCTGTCGCCGTCGAGGTGCTTCCGGCGTCGTTCGAGTCCCAATATGCGTATCAAAGAGCACTGGCTGCGAACTCGCTGCACAACAAGATATACGGGTTTGTCTTTTTGCTGCTTTTTGCTATAGCCTCGCTTGGGTCGTACTAATCCACTCGCTTGTAGTACCGTACTCGTTCTGTTCTGGTTCCTTGCCGTCTTCATTGCTGCCTTGGCGCGCCTTCATGGTATCCTCTTTGACAGACTGAAACGGCCCCGGAGTCCGACCTCACGATGGATCCAGAAGAATCTTGCTCTGCCGCCCTTGTTTGGTCGTCAGCACATGGAATCCGTAAAGATTGCAGCTTTCCCTGTAGGCCAGCTACCGCTTCTTTGGCAGTCATGCGTCATTGGCCTCTTCTGCTTCCTAAATCTGATCTTTGTTGTTGCTGAATTCGACGCCGATCTGGAGGCCAAGGAGATTATGAGCGAGAATTCTCAGATGATTCTCTTCTCGGCAAAGCGAACTGGGGTTATGGCAATCTTTTTGCTGATCCCCACTTTGCAGTTTGCCGGACGTAATGCATTCTTATGCCAAATCACTGGCTGGTCCAGCGATACCTTCAGGCTCTTTCATCGCTGGTGTGCTCGGGTACGTTCCGCTCTCTTGGTTTTAATAACGTCGCATCTGGTTACTAAACTGACAATATCTGTATAGGTGGCTGCCTTTGACGTTTTCGTTCATGGAGTGCTGGAAACCGTCTACTTTGTGAGCATGAAGATATATACTACCGTCGTTATAGATGCCATCTCCAATCTAGTTGGCGTTATCGTGAGCTATTCCCCTTCTCTTTTGCATCCTTTTCGGCTATTGACCATTTCTGTGAGTAAACCAGGCTACTATAATACTGGCTCTTATCATCATTGAATCATTCCATGCATTCCAGCGGTTGTGGTACGAGATTGTCATGACGATCCACATCGTGCTTGCCGTCGCGTTTGTATTATTATTGAAATATCATATTGACTCAACCGTCTATGTGTATTTGGTGTATACTGCCGCTGCCGTCTATCTCTTTGACCGTCTTCTACGACTTCTGCGGGTCGTTTACGGCAACTTCTCCGGACAGGCCGAGATCCACGCGAATCAAAATGCAACACAGGTCACCGTCAAGCCTTTCGTGCCGTTCACGTACAAGCCGGGGCAGTTTGCTTACATGTACACTCTCCGTCTTAACTTTTGGCTGGCAAACCCGTTCAGCGTGGCCCAGTCTGACGAATTGGGATACTTTTTCGTCGCAAAGAGATTTAATCGGGTTACCAGGCGGATACACGCACATGCAGTTGACAAGCAAACCTCGCGGGCGCGGATATGGATTGAAGGTCCTTATGGGGTCTCATATCCGCTTGAAAAGTACGACAATGTACTTTTGCTCGCAGGCGGAGTCGGCGTCACTGCTGCGATGTCTTACGCCTTGAGCCTACAGAGAAAAGGTAGCAATCGAAAGGTTTCCTTTTACTGGGTCATTCGCGATCGAGAGAACGTGGGATGGATGACTTCTCAACTCAGACAGATTTCAGAGTGTCCGTTCATGGATGTTCATATATACATCACATCTGAAATCTTCAAAGAGCCTCCAGCATCAGCAGTTTCTCGATCCAAGTCGCTCAATGAGAAGAGTTACGGTGCAAGACTATACGAAACGGTCGAGATTGGCGAGGACTTTGGAATGACCGAGAAACTGGTGAGCTCGTTTTCGACTTTGAACGTGACGTACCATACCGGCCGTCCGAACGTGCCGCGCGTGGTCGAGCGAGAGATTCGCGAGGAAGCTGGAAGCTTGGCCGTGTTTACCTGCGGTCCGGCGGGCTTTGTTGATCTAGCGAGGACCACAGTAATTCGGAATCTGGATGTGCGGCCGGATCGCCGGATTGATTATTTCGAGGATGGTTTTTCATGATTGAGGGCGATCAGAGGTGTTAAATAGTGTTCTGTATTGATTGCATGCTTTAGACGTGGGAGTTTGCTGATGGATCTTTTCTTGGGTGATAATGATATTGTACTGTATAACTAGTTGGGTGTAATTTGATTTTTTGAGTTAATCTGAATGCTAGATAAGTAAAAAATAAATCATGATATCGTAAAGTGTTGTGTATCGCGTCGTATTAGCCGGGGCCGATCTATGTATGATATGTTAGCGATCTACTGTTGGACAAACGCGTGACTTTCATGAGCCTACCTTGGGCATATCGTTGTGTTCTGATAGACTGGCCAGATACTTGTTGTATTCTTGCACTTTTTCTTTGTGAGATTTCGAAGCCTTCTTCAAGAGTTCCTTCTCCATCTGCAATTATGAAATCAAAAAAAAAGGTTAGCCGCGCCGCGACGACGTGTAGCAGGCAAGGAAAAGTACACACCCTCTTTCGCTGCAACTCTTCGAATTTTCGCTCTGATTCAGTCTTTATCGGTTCGCTAGGCTGTGGCGTGCTGCTCTTTTCTCTCTCTTTTTCTTCGTTTTTGTCTTCTTCCGGTGCTGGCGATTCTGCAGAGGCAGAAGCGGCGGCGGCAGCGGCCTTTGCTGCTTTCTTCTTCTTCTTCTCGATCTTGGCTCCCTTGATTTTCAAGGATCCGCCAGACACGAAAGAGTAATCGCTTCCAGCCATAGCTATCACACAACTACTGCGTTCAGCAAACTCTCGCTCTTAGCAATTGCGCAGCACTCAAACCCAGCAGATCGTGAGTTTTTTCTGACGATTGGCTCGACGGGCAGTGTGGTTGGGACGATTGGCAAGCATCGACGCTCGGGACAGCCCTAGCCCACAACTCCCGCATTTGGCGATGAGCACCACATCTCGTCCTCCGCCTGGGCCTCAACTCTTGCTCAGCCATAGTGTCGTGACCGGTCGTCTTTGCAAGCTCGTCTGTGCCGTTACCTCTTTCGAGGGCTGTGTCTGGATTATAACCGGCTGTATTTGAAGGCTACAGGTTGCCGCATGTTCAAGTAGTTCGCAATGAAGGTACGTTATTCTACGGTGCAGCAGTAGGCGCATCCCCAGAGACGCGTTCGTCGGCGATTGGTAGTTGTTGATGTGGTCCGGTTGTTCTAATTCTGTTGTACACAGTTCGTCGAGATTCAAGATCTTGAGCAGATCAATTCTGCTCTCCAGTTCGACACCCCCGACTGCAAGGTAGTCGGGGGTTGCGACCTCTACACAACAAAGGCTGCGGGCGGTGATAAGAAGCTCTACAAGTCCATCGACAAGCAACTGCACGCCATGCACCAAGACAACATCCTCCTCTCATCCTCTCTAAGTCCCCCGTCATATTCACCTCCTTTAGAGCGCTCAGGAAGCATGATGATGTCGCGATCGTCTGAAAACGGCTTATCTTCATCTCTCCTCGCGACCACCTCGTCCACCTCCGTCGGCGCTTCTCCATTCGGTCCTCTCGATCAGGTCTCGTCGCGGCGGACTTTCGCCTATCTAATTGCTGTTTTGAACGCGAGTCATCCTGACCACGATTTCTCATCTCTGCGGCCCGAAGATTTCAAACGCGAGCGGAGCGCGACTCAAGTTGTGAATGCGTTTAACAACACACTATTTGGCGTCGGCATGCCGGTTCCCCCGCGGCTGTGGGAAATAGTTGACAGCCATATCGATCTGAAGGTGTGTTTGTTTTGTATATTGATGTTTTGGTACATGTTGCTGATTTTTCAAAATAGGATTCCGTTATCTACAGCCACACCCCGTCGCCATCATTTCTTGCCGACGAACCCGGAACAATATGGTCGATGATGTGGTTCTTCTTCAACAAGCGGCGCAAACGCGTGTGTTATCTCTTTTTAAAGGGAACCCGCCATTCTTATCATCTTGGTCGCAAATCGGCGAACCGGATAGCCGACGACGACGATGATGAAGAGTCGGATGATAACGCGTACCAGGACTCGGATGATGACGCGATTGTGGGCGATTTGGAAATGGACGATTAGAGCACGCACGTCACCATTTATTTACTTCCGTGAACCAATCTGCCAATTGTATTTTAGTATTTCTATCAATTGTTTATTTCTCCATTGTTTTGTTTTGCTGTCGTGAGTTTATCTTACCCCGGCGACTTTGCGGGGTTGAGCGGTTCAGCTGCTGCGGCAATGTCACCCACCAACCTCATCGCGATGCTCATCGCCTACTTGTCCATATCAGATGCATCGGCAGCCATCCCAACTCTTCAATTTTTATTCCCTGCCATTTCTCATTCTGCACTGATTTTATTTGTCCTCGTTCGTTGTGACGGCTATATGGAGTCTTTTGGCCTGCTAATTTGGTATATCTTATTGCTTTGATTCATCTGGGCGAATACTTGTCGGAATTCGTCATAGGGCGCGAAAAGCCCAAATCGGATTTTTTTTTGTTCTCGCCCTTTACTTTCTTGCAAGCAGCTATTGGTTTCAGAGGCAGACTGGGATCAGCGTTTTTGCGAGTTGAATTTACGTTTACGATTAATGCAATGTCTACCAAGCTTCATCGTTGTGGTGTATCCTTGTTCGCGCTGCATTGTCGTCGCGACACCTTTTTTTCTTTATTCTTTACGAATTTAACGAAATTTAACAGCTGTAGATTTATAACCCGAGGGCGGCCAAATTATCGTGCTGTGGGATGGTTATGAATCATCCGCGAGTGTAGTGAGGCCATGGATGATACTCGATCATATTTTTTCCAGTTATAAGATTTATTTACTTCACGACTTTGTACCATCCAAACGATATGATCTGGAACCAATAAATCTAGTCATAAATATCCTATACCTTTCAGTGTTGTATTGAGCTGGTGTTTACACAAAATCGGGCTGTTGGGTTGCGGAATATGTGCTGTAATCGTAGTTTAGCGGGCTCGATCACAGAAATTTCGCACGGCGAGCTGCATACCCAGCAGCTGAATTATCAGCGGTCATTCCAGTATTTCGTTCTATCTACTCTTTTCTTTTCTAGAGTTTTTCATTATTTGCTTGCAGGAATTGAATTACCAAGAATATAACTATGGACGCATCTTACAGCTAATCATCTGATTCTCCTCATACTGAAATCTAGCACTATTTGAATAATATTACTTTACAGACGCTTCAATCAACATAACAATACAGGCGACTTAACATACAAAGCATGGAATAACACAACTAACCACAACACAAGACATAACTCAAACAAATTACCAGCAGAACCTATAACACTGTCCCATCCCATTTACTCCTCATCCTCATCCATCTCATCCGCGCGCTGTCTCCGTCGACGACCCTGAGCATTGCCATCGTTGGGAAGCATGTACTTCATAAAACTCTTCTGCAGACTCTTCTTGACGCTGACCTTTTGCGCGCCGACGAAGGACTGGATCGTGACTCTGATTGCGAGATCGATGTCGCGAGACGAAACGTACTCCGACAGTCTCATCTTGGCAAAGGACTCGCTCAGCCGGAGAATGGACTCGAGATGTCGCACGGTGATGGGGAACGATCCGGTCGCGAGCGATTCTCGGCGCAGGTCGGCGTACAGCTTTGAGATCTTGTCTTCGTCGATGTTGAGAAGCTTTGGGTGCACGTTCTGCTTTGCGTAGTTGATGTACTTGGAGAGCAACTCTTGCGGGATCGGTGAGATTTCTTCCTTGTCTTTGGCTGTGGAGGGAGTAGGTCGCTGAGGCGACGAGTTCGCGTCTGCTTCTGAAGTCTGCGTGGTGGACTGGGAGGTGCTCTGAGCGGGAGCATCATCCATCATATCGTCGTCGTCCTCTTCATCGGTCGCCTCGTCCTCAGGGCTCGGGTGAGAGCGAGTATGGGAATCGATGACAAACGCGGCTAAGCGCCCATCAGTCTCCGAGTCGACCAGATCGCGAACAACGCAAAGAACGTCGAATCGAGACAAGATAGGTTCTGTGAGATTGACATTCTGAGCAAACGGCACCATCGAATTGTAACGTCCACCGACGGGATTAGCAGCCGCAATGATCGAGCAGCGAGCTTGTAGGGTTGTAACGATTCCGGCTTTCGAGATCGAGATCGACTGTTGCTCCATAGCCTCGTGGATCGAGGTTCGGTCCTGATCGTTCATCTTGTCAAACTCGTCAATCAGACAGACACCCTTGTCGGCAAGCACAAGAGCTCCGCCTTCCAAGGTCCATTCACTGGTCAATGGATCCCGACGAACAGAGGCAGTCAAACCTACCGCGGAGGCACCTTGTCCGGTAGCAAAGACTGCTCTGTGCGCGGTCTTCTCGGAGTACTTGAGGAACTGCGACTTTGCAGTACCCGGATCACCAAGCAACAACACATTGATATCTCCACGAATCGAGTGCTTGCCGTTGATGTTCTTGGGCACACCGCCGAAAAGCGAGCACGCAATCGCAGTCTTGATGTCTTCGTGTCCGTAGATCGAGGGCGCGACAGAATTGATAATCATGTTAATCACGTTCGGCGTTCTCGACAGCTGACGGATCGCGCGCTCCTCTTCTTCAGTCCACATCCCGCCTTCGCCGCTGTTATCGCGACGACGGATGGAGCTTGCCTCGATGAGAGTCGTAAAGACGGGGAACCCATTTCTAGCGTTCAGCTGTCCGTCGTACGAGTTCTTGTAGATTCCGGTGACTGTGATCTCCTCGCCCGGCTTTGCGCAGTCAATCAAATCCCAGAGCAAAATCACCTCGCGGTGTCGGGGCAGACGACCGGCGGGGACAGTACCCGGTGACTCCTGAAGCGTGATCTTTTGGTAGTTTCGGTACATGGTTTTCTCGGTGTTGATCGTGAAGCCACTCCGAGCCTGGCAGTTGTGGCAGAACGAGACCTTGACTTCGACGTCGGACTCCTGGAAGAAAGGACCGAGGACGGTGTTACACTTTGTGCAGTTGAATTTGATGTACTTCAACTGTGGGAACACGCCCGTGCGGCGGGTGACGACGCCCTCGACCGAGACAAGTCTGTTGAGATGAACCTCTCGCAAGTTGCGGATGTCGCAGATATTTGGCATATCGCTGATCCGGACGTGGATCTCAGGGTGGATTCGCGAGTAGTCCGGATAATGAAGCTCGACGACTTCCATGGCGACGACGTCAAAGATCTTGAGCATCTCCGCAGGCGCATATGACAGGAACCGAGCAAGTGTGGACTTTGCCTCGTACAGGTGCTTGAAGCTGACTTCCAGCGACTCGCTGTTGATCTCACCCAACGTGCGGATACGCTTTCCGTAGACCGACCGTCCGTTCTCGTCAATGTAGGCAAACAGGAAACTCTTGAATTCGCGCGCAATCGTGCGGTGCACGGCGAGCTGCGTGACCCACTCTGCAATCGTGGGAGCTTTGACGTCGCCTAAAGCGTTGGCAGAGAGTTCGTCGAGCGAGGGGTCCTCGTCGTCTGAGAGATCGGGGTCCTCGTCGTACGCATTTCTCCGACGTCGTCGAGTCGGAAGCTCGACATCCATCTCATCATCTACAGATTACGTTAGAAAGCTGTGCATTTGAAATAATCAGATAGGGGATCGTACCATCCAGGAACGCATCGGGGAGTCCGCGTCGGCTGCGGATGGCTCTATCTCGTCGGTCCAAGATCCGGTCGACGTGGCGCCGTTCACCAATATCAATATCGTCATAGTCATCGTCATCGATATCCCGCGCGCCAAGGTTATAAGTGTTGTTCTCGTCATCGAGGTTTGCATAATCGCTGAGGGAGTATAAGTTAGTTTTCTTCTTTTGCAATGCCGCATATTAATCAATCAAGGCTCAGCAGAAATCATAAAGACTTACCGCTCAAGGTTGTCGCCGAAAAGGTCAATGCCGTCCTCTTCTTCGGCCTGCTCGTCAAGGTCGTCGATCAAGTCATCCTGAGGCAGCTCTTCGTCCAGCTCGGCGTCATCGAAAGGCATCGCTGGGGGTGAGGATGGCGGGAGCGAGGAAGGGGGATCGATGAGAGTATCACTCTCGACGTCGCTGCTCGCCTCCGAGGCTTGTCTTTTCCGTCCAGACATATGTCTTATGAATTGAAAACAGGTGGAAGAGTGAAGAGAGGTGGAAAATAAGGGAAAGAGGAGTGCGAAGATGGGGGAGGTAGTGGACGAGAGCGCGACTGGGAGCAAAAGAAAGGAAGGAAGGGGCTTCGAGATTAGGAAATTCAATTTAGCGACGCGTCTTTTTTTCCGTTCAGGGTTAGATTACAGCGCGTCCTGACGCGTACGTGTCATCGCAGAGTTTTTGGGGTGACACAAAGGGGACACACCCTCCAGCCGCGTCTCGATCACGCGTCCTGCTCACACAACGCGCGCGCGGCACTCCACGGATCAGAAACACTACTTCTTTATTGTCAGACTTCCGCATTTCGTCTTGTCTGTTTACTATCAGTCAGCCATGTCCTCTTCGGCGTCTGTAGGCAGCCCGGAATCAATCACTGCCGTGGACTTTATTGAGTCGCAACAAAAACTGTGAGTTCTACCCCTTCACCGCATGCCGATTCTCGTTTGCATCCGTGCATGCTAACCCAGCACCGCTTGCTATCACCCAGTGAAGATGATGCTCGCGAGGTTCTACCATATGATCCGACTCACTGCACATTCTTCGACGGACCGCTGCGTCAACCGGTGTACGCATGCCTGACGTGTATCGCGAAGAGCAAGGGGGTGGATGCCAGTGGCGTCTGCTACAGCTGCAGCATCCAGTGCCATTCTGACCATGACCTCATCGAGTTGTTCAATAAACGGAATTTCACTTGTGATTGCGGAACTACACGGATGAGCGCGTTTGGCGGGTGCAACTTGCGCAAGAATTTCGATGGGCTTGATATACCGTCCAGCAGCAATCGGTAGGTCTATGATTCCACTACCGCCATCTATGCTTGATGGCTATGTAGGTTGCATAGTGGCTATATGCTAACACATGTCTCTATTTTTCTAGATATGATCATAACTTCAAAGGCAGATTCTGCTCTTGTGATTCGGCATATGATCCTGAAACCGAGCGAGGGACGATGTATCAGTGTTTGTTAGGCGACGTCTGCAACGAAGACTGGTACCACGAGGAGTGCATTATGGGTCTCCCTTTCCCGCCTGCTCATAAAACACAACCGGGTCTCACTGAAGATCAAAAACCGGTGATGCCTCCGTCTCCCAAGGGACACCCAACCAAGGTCGTCATAGAAGCTCCAAACGAGGAAGAGGATGAGACCGACTCTCCAACAAAGCCTCCTGCTGCTTCCGCAGCACCCGAGGCAACAACCGACACCGCCACTCCTGCCAAAAAGAAGGAGCCAGCGCCACCAAAGGGTCATCCGACGGGCGTCAATCTGTTGCCAGAGCTTGTGGGCGATCTGAGTGGTTCGGCGGCCGATTTACAAGGCGCAGCCGATAGCGATGAGGAAGAAGACGAGCATGTGGCGCCGCCTGGGTTTCCGGACGATGATGACTTTGAGGCGTTTATTTGCTGGAAATGCGTTTCGAAACACAGGGCATTCTTGGGAAGATGGGCGGGTATGAAGGGTGTTGCGCTTGAAGCTGTGGTTCGGAAACAGCCGGAGGAGATGAGTTCAGTGATACACAGCCGAGATGTTTTGAAAGCAGCTGCTTCTGAGTTGAAGAGGCACTTGGAGGATTCAGAGGCAATCGTGCCGTCCGCCAAACGGCCATCGGTCGAGAAAGAGAAAGATGAGCTCGCAAAGTCAACTTCGTCAGTGTCTTCTTCATCGACGTCGTCGTCAGTGTCTCAGGGTGCTAACTCATCCATGACCTCAAGAGTTTCCGTGTCTTTGAATTCCATAGATGAGGACCACGAGACCGGTGCGTGCAAGCTACCCACCGAGGTTCCGCAGGACAAGGAGTTTTCTTTGTTTCTGTGCCCAGATTGGAGGGAGAAGATCTGCAGATGCGAGGAGTGCTTGAAGTTTCTGGACCGGTTCCCGATGCTGAAGGATGAGGAGGTAACTTATGAGCCGCCACAGGATGAAGACGAGAGTAAGTCTGAACACTTGATAACATGTCGTACCCGACCACTGTGCTAACTTCTTTTTATCTCCAGCTTCATCACTTTTAGATGCTGGGGCGCGAGCATTGAACTCGATGCCGCGCGTCAACGCTATGGAGGGAATCTACGCATACGAAAAAGTCAAGAGCAAGCTCTCGAGCTTTTTGAAGCCGTTCGCAGAGGACGGACGGATTGTTTCAGAGGAGGACGTGAAGGCTTTTTTGAGAAGATCAAGAATACCTAGAGCGGGCGTTCTTGCAGTGATGTTGTGCTTATTTTCTACTTTCCTGCTGCTTGTCTTTCTATTTTGTTTTTGTTTGTGTGCTTTGCTGGAATAAGGAGTTCCGAGGTTCTTATTTTTTCTACGCGTAAATCAGCATTAAATGACATGTTTTTGAAATCATCAGATGAGCACGGTCAGTTGAGTTATCAGATGATGTTGCTGTTGAGTCAGATCAGATAAGTTGGGGAGCTCCAATCAGAGCGAGGCCAATTGTAATAATCATCTGATAATCTAAGCGACCAGGAGGGTCTCTGCAGCGCAGCGTAAGCTACTACTGCTGCTATCTGCCTGTAAACACACAGCAAATACCGTAGAGTATTACTACAAGTCTGATAATGTCTTTTAATCCAATTCCAGACTAATTGCACCCGAGAAAGAAGAGCAGCGCGCTGAAGAGCAGCGGTTGGCAGCTCGAGGAGAGGATCTGAGGACTGAGCCGCACGATTGCTTAATTGTCAGCTGAGAGCTGCTTACTTTAGCTGCAACCTGATTGGCCGAATATACATCTGCTTCCAGTACATCCAGTACTGGATATATTTAGTTGAAACTTTTTAGTATAGTGAATTCATGGCAAAAAAGTATGCAGTTTAGATTTTACTGAGATATATTGGGTACAGCGCAAACTGGAGGGATTACAACGGCCCAGCAGCAAAGACTGGAGAGCGGATCCAGCCAATCAGCGTCCACCTGTTTCTAAGCATTTGTAATTTAGAGCCGCACGGCCACCCACGTGACTTTTCTTTGCCATCGCGAGAAAGGCTATAAAGTCGACGTCGGCCGCCGTCTGTTGAGATCAGAATCATCCAACAATTAACTCTTCTACTCTCTCACACTCGATCTTCTCTTGATCCAAGCTCTTCTTTCTCAATCTTCAACACTACTTCTCGTCAATACTTCACAATGGTCTGCTGCGGAAAATCTAACGGCGTCTGCGTCTGCGCCCAGGAGGCTCGCTGCTCGTGCGGTGCCCGCCCTGCTAAGGAGTGCGTCTGCTCCAAGGCTGCTGTCGAGAACCAGGTCGAGGGTCCCTCGTGCTCATGCGGTATGTTCCAATTGATATTTTGTTGATGAGTCGTTCGGATCAGAGTGCTAATTGGTTTGGATATAGGCAAGCGTCGTGCTCACGAGTGCACCTGCTCCCGATCCGCGACCGAGAACGGTCTCCGCGAGGGAGAGGTTGACTTCACCAACCTCAAATAAGTCAGTCGATCTGGAGCATGAGCTGTAGCAAGAGCTATAGTCTGTTCTTTGATTGCGACATCATGATCACTTCATAGCATTATCTTTTTATTTGGTTGGATTTGTTTGGGATGGCAGTTATACGATATGATCTGGCATGGTTATTGATTTGTCTTTTATTGCTTATTGCGCTACGGAGTTTTGTATATCTTCTACTTGAATTGTAAATATATATCAGTGAGATTCTCACTTGTCAATAATATCATATCTTCGGAGAACTCTTCAAAGCTACTAAAAACGTTGAAGTCATCGGGACCAAACACGTGCATTTAAGTTTGTCGACGTCAGCGACAACACATCATTGCCATCAGATAAGAAATCAATTATACAATTATAACAGGAAACAATAGTCAATGATTAACAATGAAATACAAACAGAAACCAAAACCAAACAATATCAAAACAATCTGAATATGCAACCATCAATATCTTAATCGTACATCTTACACGACTCGGGAAGTCGGGTTTCCGTCGACAGCTCCACTCGATGTCCGCGTTACCTATATATAGTATAGCCAAGTTAGCAATGGTCAATAAGATCTGAGAGAAACAGTAACAAAACAACCCACCCATAAACTATCTTCGTCATCGTCGTCTGCAAACGGATCCTGAAGCTCCTGCTGACGAGGCTGGATCGGCGTGTATTCCAGCTGCGTTCGTCGCGCGACGTCCGGCGAGACGTCCGAGATGCTGCTGGGTATACTGTTATACGCAGAAGGCTCCGTGCGAGCTGGTGTAGGTTCCTGCTGGACATAGAACTCCCTGGGTGCGCTTACGAGGTTTGCGGCACGGTCGAGAGCAGACTTGTGCATCTCAATCGCGGAGGATAACGATTCGTTCGCGTCAATGAGTTTGACAGTCATGCTCTCCTCCAGTGGCGGAATCACATCGCGCGAGAGGTATGATTCGATCTTGGACGACAGCCGTACGCAGCGCTCGTAGAATTCGAGAACAAGAGGACTGGCGGAGATCTCGGCGGGAGCGGTGGTCTGGACTACTTGTTGCAGCAGACCGGCTGAGGACTTTGCCTCCTCGATGACGTCGGCTACTTTCTCGGGCGACAGGGAGCGGGGCTGATGGTGATTCTCGGCGGTGCTGGCTGCGGTGGTCTTTCCTCCGTTCTTGCGCATGTACTGCTCGAATACTAGTTTGAGAGGCACCAGGTTCTCCTCTAGCCGCTGCTCCCGTTGAAAATACTCTAGAGTCTCGATCAAAACTGCCCGGACAGAGGGATCGTTGCCCTGCGCGAGTAGATTTGAAACCGCAGTAGCGAGTTTGCCGTCGAGCCCGATCTGGTCGAGTATAGTGGTCGAGTTTGAGCTTCCGAGAATACGGAGGACAAGGATGGCGTTGTACTGCACGATCGGGTTCGATGAATGCTTCGGATCTATCCGCTTGCGCACCGAGCGCACGGCTTCGGCGGCAGCTTGCGGGGAAGATTGGGCGCATTCGACAATCACGGGGAGGAGGGTGACGTCGTCGTCTTCGCCCGCGGACGACGGCGCGGCGGAGGCGGAGGCGGATGTGTTGTGGAAGATGGATTTGAATGAGGTTCCTGAGCGCTTTTTGTCGCAGAAGCCGGCTATGGCCAGGGTTACCTGAGCGCGGGGGTCGCTGGCGGAGACTGCGGAGAAGATGTGGTTAGTATTCAGTGGGACTGGGGATGGAGGGAGGTTAGGAGATGAGGGAGACTACCTTTTGCAGACCCCGACGAGGACCGAAAGACTTTCATGAGTAGAAAAGCAGCAACAGCAGCACAGTCAAGCAACCACGAGAAGCAGAAGCAGAAGTAGAAGCAGACGCAGCGCTGATCAGGCCAAGGTCGCGGTGGCTGAGCTGTTTTCGTTATCGTCGTCGCCGTCGTCGCTCCAGGCTCCGTTGCTGTTGTTCCTGTTCCCCTGAGCCGCGCCTCGGATTTATTTTTATTTTTATTTTAAGGTTTGACGTCTCTGCTTACATTTGGACGGGTGTCGTGGCGTGGGATTTTGAATAAGTTTCGAGGATTACCGTCGAAGGGCAGGAAGAAGATCGACCTGCGAAACTGAACCGACCTTTCGTGCTGAAGTGAAGAAGACGAAGATCAAAAGGATGATTGCGGCAGCGAGTACGCGAAGAGCTCTTCGTGCTCTTTGCACTTCGTCACCAATAGTGCTGTATGGCGCCCGGAGCTACAGCAGCAGCCAAAGCAGTTCCGAATATCTGATGGGGACTGTCTTGTATCCCTCGCAAGTCGAGATACCTTCCGGGTCCTCGGTTATAAAAT